>NC_081439.1:115948204-116558621 GCF_949786415.1 Peromyscus eremicus
TTTTCTTTTCTTTTCTTTTCTTTTCTTTTCTTTTCTTTTCTTTTCTTTTCTTTTCTTTTCTTTTCTTTTCCTTTCCTTTCCTTTTCCTGTCTTGTTACATAGCTGAGCCTGGCCTGATACTTACTATGAAGACCAGGCTGGCCTAGAACTAACTCAGGGGTGATTTTCCTATTTGTTTCTTTCACCTCCTTTCCTTTTTTGTTTTTGCATTTCTCTATTGCTTTTCTTCCTCTGTCCTTTATTTTCTTCTTTTCCCCTTCTGTTATTTCTATTGCATTTTCTTTCTTCCATTACCGTTGCCTTTCATTTTTCCCCCTTTTCACCTGTTTCTCTACCACTTTTTTTTTTAATTTGAATTTCATTTTCTCTCTGGTTTTATTTTCAATAACTCCAGTTTTGGGGAATCCAACTCCCTCTTCTGTCCTCCTTAGGGCAGGTGCTGCACAGACATACCAGCAGGCAAAACACCCATATATGTAAAATAATAAAATTTAAAGTATTTTAAAAAGCTGGTCAAAGAATTTCAGTATGTGTTTTTGTGAGAAATGAATCAATTGCTTTTTATCCTATTCTGAAAGGGCTTTATATTTTTTTTTAAAAGATAAGCATGGTAGAAGCTGGGTTTGGTGGTTCACAACTGTAATCCCAGCACTTGGCAGGCAGAAGCAGGCAGATCTCTGTGAGTTCAAGGCCAGCCTGGTCTACAGAGTAAGCTCTAGGATAGCCAGGACTACACAGAGAAACCCTGTCTCAAACCCCTTCCCCACAAAAGAATGGTAGAGATACTAATTTTATTCATGCAGAGAACTCAGTTGTCTTAGTCGGGGCTCCTATTGCTGTGATAAAATACTATGGTTATGAACAACTTCAGGAGGAATTTATAACTGTGCAGTTGTAAACTGATGTTAGCAGCAATAGGTCAGATTACCTCTTAGTTGTTTTATTATGTGTTTTGGAAACACTACCTCATTATACTATTAATAATTCTTGTTCTTTCTTTAAGTCATCAATACAAGTGTATGCTGATAAATTTTACTCAGTGGAAACTATATTATCCTATGACTATGATAGGTAAGTATAGCATAAATGTTAAAAACACCTTCAGAGTTGTAGCTTGATTTTAAAACAGGAGAAAGTTTCATGTGGAAGTTTTTAGTGAATAGTGATGCTTTGTTTAGTAATGTTCTGTTTTTACATGATCAATTTCAGTATGACTTAATATTTGGAAAAAAGAAGTTATATTATAAAAAAAGAGTAAGATGTCATTTGGTGTTACTTTATTTCCACTAAAATCAAGTCTAATATTCATTATAAAGAAAGGCATAAATCTAGGGTTACATGAGTATTTAAAGTGAATAAAATACCGTGGCTTTTCTTTTAAATGTACAAATCTTTTGCCTTTTAAAATACATACAAAATTTCTATGTATTTTATTTTTTACTTAAATCATCTTATATTCATAATAATTGAAAGAAAATTCTAATTCTTTTCATCTGCTATTTTATAGAAATATATGAGGAGGAGTTTGTTCTTTAAATTTGCTTTTTTTTTTCCAAGACAGGGTTTCTGTGTGTAGTTTTGGTGCCTGTCCTGGATCTTGCTCAGTAGACCAGGCTGGCCTTAAACTCACAGAGATCTGCCTGGCTCTGCCTCCAGAGTGCTGGGATTAAAGGTGTGTGCCACCACCACCTGGCTAAATTTGCTTTTGATCAGAACTAATATTTATGGTTTCTGAATATATTGAGTTAGAATTAATATGGACTTGAAATTGTTGTTTTTCTTATTTTTGTGTAATTTGAAATTTAACCCACAAAATATTGTGAGTTTTTTTTAAATTATCATTTCCCATGTTAAGAAAAGTCTAGAGCTGTAAAAAGAGCCTTTAAATAATTCGTTTAGCAATTACATACTCTAATGAGAAATGTATAGTGAGGTACATAGTTCATAAATCCTAGGTCACAGTTTTATTTGCAGTTGAATGAAAATGAAGAAATAAAAAGGAAAAGGAACATGAATGTGACTGCTCCTAGGCATGGTAGAGGTAGATATGTGGGAGAACATAGGTAGAGGCAGAGACAAGGACATCTGGGAGAGTCCAGAGTGGACAGACCAGACTGAGCTGTTGCACGTGGGGAGAGGGGAAGGGGAGAGGGGGGCAAGGGGAACCAGGCACAGCAGTCAGGAGGCCCAAAGGTACAAAGACAGTGGGCAACCAGTGGTTGAATTCTATAGGGAAGTATGGGCTGGAGAGTTCAGTAGGGGATGGGCATGCCAGCCAGGAGGGCCCTGTAACAGGTAGGGACTGAGGGATGCTGGGGGAACCTGGCAGCCAGAGTCTGCTTTGGTATGTTATATAAGCACCTCAGCCATTTGTCCCAGATTGGAAATCTAACAGCAGTTTTGTTAACAATAGAGGCTATATGAGTTATAAAGACTGATTTCTTGCTGAGTTTTAAAAATCTTACTGGACCTTCCTCTTTCTTAGCTTTGACTTCTGCCAAGATTCTTTGAAGAAAACACCCTCTGAGACTCTTGGAAAAATCCTATCTGGAGAACAAATAGTATCATCCCCTTACAAGGTTATTCTGCTGATCTTATTAGTATATCTTATTTTTGAAAGAACTTTCTCAAAACTATTTAAAATCGAATCTTTGTTTTTAAAGGGAGAGAAAGAAAAAGAGAACCTCATGTTGACAGAGAAATTTGTTAAAATATCTGCAGTAGCTGGGTGCATCCATATAAAGGAGAGACAGAGACAGACAGAGATGTAGAGATAGAGACAGAGATAGGGAGAAAGTGTGTGAGAGGATGTTATTGGGAGTGAAGTCTGGGCGTCACATACACTAATCAGGTGCTTTACCATGGAACTTTGGTCCCAGCCTTTTTTTTTTTTTTTTTTTTTTTGAGACAAGTTCTATTGTGAGGCTCAAGCTAGCCTTGGAACATTATATGTAGCCCAGGTTGTCTTATAACTTGGGAGACTCCTCTTGAGAGCTGAGGTTATAGATGTGGCCACCAGATCCAACCTTTTCCTTGCTTTTCTTTTTCTCCTAAAGAGAGTGTCAACAACCTATAGCCCAGATTGTTCTGAAATCCACGGCAATCCTACCTAGCATCATGAGTTCTGCTATTGCAAGTGTGAGCCATACTTCCTAGCTCACATAAGGTTTAATTTTGAGGTGTTTGTTTCGTTTTGTTTTTACTTTATAAAGAAAAGCTGTGACTGTATTATACTGTTCATATTTGGGGTAGGATGATATAAGGAGATGAAACTGGATACCCAATATACATTTATTTTACCTTCAATATTTTAATGAACAAGAGACTAAGATTATCTCAAAACATCAACAACAATTAAAAGTAAAACAAAACAACAAAAAATCATAAAAACTAGGGAGAAGAGATAGCTTAGTTCTTAAAATGCTTGCCTCCAAGGTTAACAACTTGAGTTCAGTTCCTGGGATGCACATGATGGAAGGAAAGAACTACAAGTTGTCCTCTGATCTGCCACACATGAACTGTGACATGTGTGTGCACACACATAACAAACAACTGTAATGAAAAAGAAAAGAGGCCTGCTTAGTCTCACAGTTCTGGAGGTGTAAGGCTCAAATAACATTACACTAGCTCTGAAAATGGCCCTTCGGCTTGCATCACAAAATGGTAGGCATGGGTGTATATTTTCCCTTTTTAAGGTCACTGGGATTCAACTATGAAGACCTTACTCTAATAGCTTAATCTAGTCTCTTTCCAAGTGGCTCCAATGAAAACATTGTAGTTAGAGTTAAGTGACTTTTTAAAATCACTAACATATGACTTCAGGAGTTAAAGTTAATAATAACAAGAATGATAAAAAGAATGATGCTATATTAGTTTGTGGGAACAAATTATAATTAAACCTTACAATATAGTATGGGAAGACAAGTTCTTCCCTTTAGTTCTAAAAGGATGTTGTGTATGACTAGAGTAATAACAGTTCAAAACTGAAACCGAGAGGAGAATGATGATATATTTATGTCTTTGAAGGAAAAAATGTACCTGTAAGTTAAATTACTTACTTGGTGACATTTGACTTACAAATTTACCAAATTTCTTAATATTTTCACTTTTTGTAGTTTTCTTTTAACAAAGAAGAAACATGTAGAAAAGTTTGTGTAAAATCTTATGCTCCAGAAAATGAAGATCAAATGAACAAGCTGGCTTTTTTGAAGGGAGGAATAAGACAGAATTACTATCATCACTGGTAGGCTTGTTATCTTCTTTTTTACTCTTTCTGAAAGTAATTTTAGTAGACATATAAATTATATTCTATTTTTGTGATTTGAGTTTGATTAAAATTGAACTTAAATATGTATAAGATAACATTTTTGTTGCTTGATATGAAATGCTTGTTAAACCTCTTATTTAAAAACTATTCTTGTCTAGGGTTATCGGTAACACAAGAGTAATATGGTGTTATGACATGGAAGATGGAGAACACTATTGTGAATCAGGATTTCCAATAGGATGTTTTAATATCCCAAGTGACCAATTGAAAGGCCCTTGCCTGATTAATGTAAGTATTGCCAACTTACAATGAGAGTACAAGAATGTTGCTTCATTTATGTTTTACTTTATATTTTACTCATTTAGAAAACATTAATGGGACACCATCTAGGCTGTGTGCTATGTGTTTGGGGATACAAGAACAAATGTACTTTGTTTCTGTTCTATATTCTGTCTCTGTCTTTTTAAATTTATAGTCTTAAGTAGAAGAAATATGCTTGTAAAGAAATCAATGCAACAATATGTTATATATAAGGAATTGGGGCCAGTGGAGGCAGGAAAATGGAGGAGTAAACATTTGCAGTCAAGAAATTATTGTGATCAAAAATTTGGAAGTGTGAAATAGCATACTGGGAGACTCTGAGTAGATGAGCATGAGTCTGTCGCATAAGGTTAAGATTTACAGCTATAGGAATAAATAAAAAGGAGTTAAACAGAAGCCAGCCATATGCTAAGGAAACTATGATTGCATACCAGTGACTGTGCCATCAATGTTGTTGGTTATGTCATACTCAGTGATTAATTCTCACAACAGTTATGCTGCTAGAGCATAGAACTGCAGTTTTATAGATGAGAAAGCTGAATCTCAGGAAGACATGTGACTTGACTAGGATCATAACAGTTGGAAAGTAGCAGAGGTCATACCTTAACAAAGACCTTTTATCTTTTTTATTATTTTTAACATGACAAAACAAAATAAAAAATAAAACAAAAACCATCATATTGAGGCTGGACAAGGCAACCCAACAGAAGGAAAGGAGTCCCAAGAGCAGGCACAAGAATCAGAGACACACTCATTCACATACTCAGGAGTCCCATAAAAATACTAAGCTGAAAGCTATAATACATATGCAGAGGACCTGGTGCAGACCCATTGTAGGCCACCCTTACATTCTTTCCACCTCTTCTTCCATGGGATTCCCTGAGCTCTGGGGGAAGCAGGGAGGGATTTGATGGAGTCATCCTATTTAAAGCTGTGTGTTCCAAGGACTCTCTCTCTCTCTGAGTAATGACTGCCTTTGGGCCTCTGTGTTTGTTCTCATGTGCCACAGAAGGAAGCTTCTTTAATGATGACTAAGCAAGGCACTAATCTATGAGTATAACAGAATATCATTAGGAATCATTTTATTGATACTTTTTTTAGACCAGTAGCATTTGGCTTTACTCTAGGTCTCTGGGCTATCTAGTCTATGGTTCTTGGTCACCCAAGTAGTGTTGGGTATGGGCTCCATCTTGTGGAGTGGGCCCTTAAGTCAAATCAAGTATTGGTTGACTACTTCCCTAAGTTCTGTGTCACCATTGCCCTCACATATCTTGCAGGCAGGAAAGATTGTAGGCCAACGGTTTTGTGGCTGGCTTGGTGTTTATATTTATCTTTTGGTAGCCTGCAGTGTGCAGCTGGAGAGCTTCTCTCCAGGTCCCACCAAGCCCCTGCAGTCCCATAACCCAAGTATAAAATAATCACTCAGACACTTATATTACTTATAAACTGTATGGCCATGGCAGGCTTCTTGTTATCTACTTCTTCTATCTTAAATTAACCCATTTCTATTAATCTATATGTTGCCACGTGGCTCGTGGCTTACCGGTACCTTACATCTTGCTTATCATGGCAGCAGCTGGCAGGTCTCTCCCTTTGCCTTCCTGTTCCCTCAATTCTCCTCTCTGTTAGTCCCGCCTATACTTCCTGTCTGGCTACTGGCCAATCAGTGTTTTATTTATACAGAACGATATCCACAGCAGCAGTGTACTGAGGTCCCATGCTTTTGAACTGTGTCTTATGGCTCTCAAACTAGTTTTCTTTTCTTTTAAATGAGAGAGAATCTCATATAGCCCTAGTTGGTCGTCTTGCTTCTACCTCTTAAGTACTGGGATTACAGGTGCGCACCACCATATGTGGCAGCTTTTAATATATTTTGTGTCGAAACTTTCAACAATGGTTAGCGATAAAGGGGAAGGGCGAGGAAGAGTATAGACTAACACCTCAGTTTCTGGCTTGGTTGTCTAGCTGCTAGTACTCTTGTTTCTTTTTGGTATGAAGGGTAGTTTATAGAAAATCTCAGTCATTCATGTACTACTATGGTGACTTTTGCCATATCTGATAACACTTGTATTATTTACCTAGTTTTTACTTTTTTGTTTTGTTTTGTGAGACAGGTTGAACTGGAATTCACTATGTAGCCCAGGCTAGTCTTGAACTCATGGGCAGTCTCCTGTCTCAGCTTCTTGAGTGCTAGAATTGCAGGTATGTGCTCCATGTCTGACTTTTGTCTGCTTTTTGAAAATTCACTTTTAAATTCAGATTTATTTAGAAAGGAATTACAATATCTTGTGATTTCCTGGTTTAATGTACTCCCCCAATACACACACACACACACACACACACACACACACACACACACACACACAGAGTGGGTGATTGACTTTCCTTTTTTTGTTTTCCTTTTTTCTTGAGACAGGGTCTCATGTTACTCTCTGGGTTATCACAAACTCAGTGTGACTCTCTATGGTGACAGTGAACTCTTGATGCTCCTGCTTCTACCTCCTAAGTGCTAGGATTATAGGTTTGCCTTACCACCCCCAGATTTTAAGTTATTTTATGTGCGTGTGTTTCCCTTTCTATTTTAAGTTTTAATGCAATATATGTATGTAAATATGACTTACATAATCAGAAATACTTTAAGATATTTAACTTTTTAATGATCTTTGTTTTTAAAATTTTATTTTTTAATTAAAACATTTTTTAAATATTTATTTTATTGGTATTTTACTTGCATATATGCCTGTGTGACAGTGTCCGATCCCTTGGAACTGGAGTTACAGACAGTTGTAAATTGCCATGTGGGTACTGGGAATTACACCTGGGTCCTCTGGAAGATCAGCCAGTGCTCTTAATTACTGAGCCATCTCTCCAGCCCCTAAGTAAAACATATTTAAATACAATGTATTTTGATTATTTTCCCCTCTCAAAACTCATTCCAAAACCTTCTCATTTCCCTTGCCCATCCTACTTTATGTTCTCCCCCACCAAATGTTGTTTTTTTTTTGAAAGGATGCTTAAATTTAAGGGTAAGGATTATGAGACAAAAAGAATTTGAGAACTATTGAGACACTTAAAACCAAAGTGGCAAAACAGTTGTTTGAGAGGGGATTTTCATGCTTTTAAATTTATTAAACACATTATATTGCCATGGAATCATTCTAACATGATTTGATTTTAATCACAACCTATGATACTTGATCAAAGCCAAACATAATTTAAGGAAGTACTCAAGTACTTCCTTAAGTTTAACAACTTAAAAATAAGATTCTTTTTCATTTTTAAGAGGTATTTTAAAAATAGCAGAGCAGAGTAGCAAGCTAGAAAGAGACATAGGTACTCATGGAAATATAGATTTATCATAAAAGCGATATTTCAGATCAACAAAGAAAATTTTATAAATGGTATTTGTACAAAAAAAGTCTTTGAAAAATTCTGTAGGGGGTCTCCATCAAAATCCTTGTACTCACTGGGCCTGTTGGCGAACACCTTTAATCCCAGCACTCAGGAGGCAGAGGCAGGCAGATCTCTGTGAGTTCGAGGCTGGCCTAGTCTACAAAGAGAGTTTCAGGATAGCCAGAGCTGTAACACAGGGAAACCCTGTCTAAAAAAAACAAAACCAAACAACCAACCAACCAACCAACCAAACAAACAAACAAACAGACAAACAAAAACAAAAAAAATCCTTGTACTCAAATGCAGTTCAAGTGAATGGAATCTGAATTTGTTTGTTGTTTGTTTGTTTGAGATAAGGTCTCATGTATCCCAGACTGTCCTTCAACTCACTGTGTAGTCAGCCATGACTTTGAACTTATCTTCCTGCCTCTCCCCAAAAGGTGGGATTACAGATGTGTGCCACCATATTAGCTTTATATAGTGCTTGGGGTCAAACAGGCACTTTGTGCATTCTAGGCAAATACTCTATAATTGAGCTGCATCCATAGCCCAAATACAATAATTTTTAAACCACCAGTCATGACCTGTTGTTTTCACAGAAACTACTATGGAATGTGCACACTCTCCACCCTGTCCACCATACACAAAATAGATAAAAATCAAATACAATTTTAAAAATCATAATGGTTTAATTATAGAAAACAAAGAATTTTAATGGTTCCTACTATCATTCTTCAGCATGTAAGTACCAAAATAGTATATCTTTGGATTATACTGTGTTAGAATGTTTGATTATAAAATTTACTGTTTGAGGGTATGGAGATGTCACTCAGTAGAGTACTTAACTAGCATGCACAAAGCACAGGGTTTGAATTTCCACACTGTACAAACTAGGAATTGTGGTATATACCTGTAATTCTAGCACCTGAGAGGTAGAAGTGGAAGGATCAAGAGTTCCTTTACTATATAGCAAGTAGGAACCCAGCCTCGGCTACATGAGATGCTCTATTGAAAAAAATATGTGGTTTGAGTTACTGACTTGAGTTTCAGAAAACAATCCTTTGCATGTCTATTTTATATACCTAATATACTCAAGGTCATGCAAACATTTCTTGGATGAAAAAATGGGTCAAATGGGTGGAGAAAGTAGGGCAAGGGAGATGGCTCAGCAGGTGAAAGCAGTTACTGTGTAAGCCTGATGATCTAAATTGCTACTCTGGAATCCATGGAAAAGTGGCTTGTCTGGCTTGTCTGTAACCCTTGCTTTTGTATATTAAGATGGTAGGCAGAGACAGGGAATGTCCCAGAGGCTCGTGAGCATCTAGCTCACAAGCTATACACATTACTATACACAGTGTAGCGATAAGAAACTCTTCTTCAAAACAAGGTAGAAAATGAAGGAAAATTAATAGGAGAAAGAGAGGAAGGAAGGAAGGAAACAAAGAAAAAAGAGAAAAGTTAAAAACGAAAACAACACAGGGTCAAAGGCTAGAACCAACTTCCACACACTGTGGCATGTGCATGTTCTCTTGCTTACTCACTCTCACACATATCATACACATCTGCAAAGATAAATGCATTTTTAAAAGAGTGACTAAAGTTTAATAAGCCCTGTCCTTATCATGTCTAGTGCCTGTAGTTCCAATACACTGGAAAATGAAGCAGGAGAATTGCTATGAGTTTGAGGCTAGCCTTGGCTACTGGCTTAATTAGGATTTCTATTGCTGTGATGAAACACACCATGTCCAAAAGCAAGTTGAGGAGGAAAAGGGGAGGAAAGGGAGGAAAGGGCTTTTTTGGCTTGCACTTCTTATCATTGTTCATCACTAAAGGAAGTCAGGGCAGGAACTCACACAGGGCAGGAAGCTGGAGTCGGAAGCTTATGCAGAGGCCGTGGAGGAGTGCTGCTAACTGGCTTGCTCACCCACTATTTTTTTTTTTTTTGTTTTTTCAAGACAGGGTTTCTCTGTGTAGCCCTGGCTGTCCTGGATCTCACTCTGTAGACCAGGCTGTCCTCAAACTCACAAGATTGGTCTGCCAATGCCTCTCGCGTGCTGGGATTAAAATTGTGCACCACTATTGCCTGGCTTCAGCCCTCTTTCTTTCTTTCTTTCTTTCTTTCTTTCTTTCTTTCTTTCTTTCTTTCTTTCTTTCTCTCTCTCTCTCTCTCTCTCTCTCTCTCTCTCTCTCTCTCTCTCTCTTTCTTTCTTTTTCTGGTTTTTTGAGACAGGGTTTCTCTGTGTAGCTTTACACCTTTCCTGGAACTCACTCTGTAGCCCAGGCTGGCCTCGAACTCACAAAGATCCACCTGGCTCTGCCTCCTGAGTGCTAGGATTAAAGGTGTGCACCACTACCGCCCAGCTTCAGCCCTCTTTCTTATAGTGTCTATCTGACCGACAGGTAGGGCAGAGGCAGGACCAGTCCAGCCAGTCTCTCCCTGGGGCTGAGTGGAATGATGAGTGTCAATGGCCCCCCCCGCCCCCCCCCCCCCCCAGTCCACTGGAGAGAAACACACTGGGCCAGGAGTCTTGTTGAAGCAGGAGTGAACTTACATAGATGGGAGTAATGGTGAGGATAGTGGGCCAATGAGATGATGCCATCTTAGCAGTTACTAGGCAGAGGCGATTCTAGGTCGGGTAGTGCTGAGTCACTTGTATGCGGAAGTCATGTCCCGGGACAGGTTGCCAAACTTGAGCTAGGCTCAGGAAGTTACACTGGGCCTCACGCCTGGGCCTTATGGGGCCCAACATTATAGAACCTAAGACTACCATTCACAATGTGCTGGGCCCTACCTCATCAGTCACTAATTAAGAAAATGCCCTATTGGTGGATCTTACAGAGGCATTTTCTCAATTGAGGTTCCCTCCTTTCAGATGACTCTGACTTGTGTCAAGTTGACATAAAACTAGCCAGGACAACCAAATAGGGAGTTTCAGGCTGGCCTGAGTAAAAGAATGAACAGCACAGCGCTGGTTGGTCCGTGGAAAAGTCATGGGCCATGGCTACCAGAGTTAGAAAGAGAAGAGCTTTATCAGAAAAAAGAGGGGATAGGAGGGAGAAGCCAGGTCTGGTGGAGGGAACAGAGAGAGGAAACACAGGAAGAGGAGAAGTGCAGAGAGAGAGAGCGTGGGGGTCCACGTGAGGCTTTTTAAGGCAGAGATTGCTTGATCTTGCGGTAATATGTAGTTTCCCGCTGATGATGTAAGGTGCCAGACAAGACCCCGAGCTGCACATGTACAGAATCCTAACACTGAGCTACAGAGTGAGATCAGTGAGATCTTGTCTTAAAAAACAATAAGCAGCCCTGCTGTGGGATGTTCTGTATGGCAAATATGTTAGTAAATAAAACACTGATTGGCCAGTGGCCAGGCAGGAAGTATAGGCGGGACAAGGAGAGAGGAGAATTCTGGGAAGTGGAAGGCTGAGGGAGGGAGACATTGCCAGCTGCCGCCATGACAAGCAGCATGTGAAGATGCTGGTAAGCCACGAGCCACGTGGCAAGGTATAGAATAATATAAGATATAAGATTAATTTTAAGATATAAGTTAATTTAAGATATAAGAATAGTTAGCAAGAAGCCTGCCACGGCCATACAGTTTGTAAGCAGTATAAGGCTCTGTGTGTTTACTTGGTTGGGTCTGAGCGGCTGTGGGACTGGCAGGTTAGAGAGATTTGTCCTGACTGTGGGCCAGGCAGGACCAGAAAAACTCTAGCTACACAGCCCTTTCCTAACCTACTAATATTATATCACAGCCTAATTTTAACTTGAACATATCTGTGGAGACCCACAAAGGTTTCCTAGTGAGATCTGAGCTTGCTTTACCCAGTAGAGCTGCATTAGAGGATTGCTTGACCATGTGCATGATTACTAAGTGATTGGAAAGGATCTGCACTTGGCTGTGCCAGGGGGAGGCCTTTTTCTCCACCCCTTGGCATTCCTATAAATAGCCCTTTAGAAGAGACAGGAGGGGCCAGTGGATAAGGATCCAGGCCCTCCCAAGGTTATTCTGTGTTTCTAGCTGTTTCTGTCCCCTTTATATTTCTATCTCAATCTCTTATCCCTCACTCCTCAAGGGTACCCTGGGGTAAAATGTGGGAGCCAGTCTCCCAGCTGGGCTCCCACAGAGATCCTGTGTCCAAATAAAGATCACATTCATGGGTATTGGGAGTTTGAACTTGAGCATATCTTTTTAGGAGGCATATATTTTTAGGTGACATATCCAATCCTGAATAAGTTATTGCAAAACTTCCTGTTAAAGTCCATGAAAAAATGTTTATTCACTATTTATTCCAATCTCCTCCCCCCTCTGTGTGTGTGTGTGTGTGTGTGTGTGTGTGTGTGCGCATGAATGAATGTATTGTGTAGAGGTCAGAGGCTGATATCAGATGGAGATGTCTTTCTCATTTGCTCTCCACGTAATGTTTGAGACAGGTTCTATCACTGCACCTGGAGCTTGCCAATTAGCTATACTAACTGGCCAGTAAATCCCAGACATCTTTTTTCTCTGCTTCCCCAGGATTGGAAAGATGTGTGCTGCTGAATTTAGCTTTATATGTGGGTGCTGGGAGTGGAACTCAGGTTCTCAGGCTTGTTTGGCACACACTTTACTGATTAAGCATCTCCCTGTCCCCTTTTGCAACAAGTTTTCATGTAGCTTGGTCTAACCCCGATATACTATGTAGCTGAGGTGGCTTTTAACTCACGATATTCCTGCCTTCTCCTCTTTTTCTTTTTTCCCTCTCACTCTTGTTGAAAATAGACTCCTTTCTTATACAATATATCCTGATTACAGTTTCTCTTCTCTCTACTCTTCCCAGTTTCTCCGTACATCCCCTCTCATCCAGATCCACTCCCTTTCTGTTTCTCGTTAGAAAAAAACAGACTTCGAAGAGATAACAACAAAACATAACAAAATGAAATATAATAATAAGATAAAACAGAAACTGTCACATGGAAGTTGGACAAGGCAAGCAAACAAAAGGCAATGAGCCCAAGAGAAGGCACAATAATTAGAGACCCACTCATTCACACACTCAAGAATCCCATGAAAACACTAAACCAGTAGCCATAATACATATTCGGAGGACCTGGTGCAGACCTGTGCAGGCCCTGTGCATGCTGCTTCAGTCTCTGTGAGTTCATATGAGCTTTGCTCGGTTGATTTAGATGGCCTTGTTTTCCTGGTGTCCTCCATACCCTCTGGTTCTTATACTCTCTTTTGCCTTCTCTTGTATGAGATTCCCTGAACTCTAAGGGGAGGGATTTGATGGAGACATCAAATGTAGAGTTGAGTATTCCACAGTGTTCTCTCTGTCTCTGTCTCTGTCTCTGTCTCCCTCCCTCCCTTTCATTCTCCTCTCTCTGTCTCTTTCTGTCTCTGTCTCAGTCTCTGTCTCTGTCTCCCTCCCTCCCTTTCCTCTTCCTCTCTCTGTCTCTCTCTCTGTGTCTCTGTCTTTCTCTGTCTCTCTGTCTGTCTGTCTCTCTCTGTCTCTCTCTGTGTAATGTCTGGCTGTGGGTCTCTTTATTTGTTTCCATCTGCTGCAGGAGGAAGCTTCTCTGATGATGAAGGCCAGACTCATGATGTACTTAAACTATGTTGATGACTTATATTTTTTTAGAAAGCTCTCATTCTAGCCCAGACCAGTCTGGACCTGGAGTCAGTTCTCTTGCTTTAGTCTCTCATGTGTTGGGTTTTACAGTCATGAATTACTATGCCTGGATCTATTGATATTTCACTAGTTAATTTTCATTATTCCATATTCTTGTGTTGTTAAAACCTAAAAATGACATACTTTTATGACTATCACAGTTTCACAATATTATTTCTTTAACAACTACTTATTACTTGCAGAGTTGACTAATACTTTATTAGGCCAAATAGTCATGGTTGCAGTTTTAAACTTATAGAAACATATTTACTCTTCATATGCTCAAATTGATAGCACAGTTTTTCTTTAGAAGAAATTCAGATTTTTTTATTTTGCCTGTTTTTATGTATGTGCACTATGTGCATGTCTAGTGCCTGCAAAGATGAGAAAAGGGCATCAGGTCCCTTGGAACTGGAGTTACAGCAGGCTGTAAAGCACCATGGGGATGCTGGGGAGTAAATCCAGGTCCTCTGCAAGACCAACTGCTGAGTTATCTCTCCAGCCCCATGGTACATTTTTTTTAATAAAGTGTTGTAGACACCTTTTTACTCCATTATCAGATTTTGTATTTTTTAGTTTCTAGGAAAAGTTCAAAATTTAAAATTTCTTTTATCTTTTACAGCCTGAATTCAACAAAAATAATAGTTTGTACCTCTTTAACCATTTTGACATTACTATTACATATCACATGGAAAATGACACAACCAAGAATGTTGCAAAATTGATTAGTTCCAGAGTTGATCCCAAAAGGTAATTGTGGAGCTTCTTTTTAATTGGTTCTAATGATTTAAAAATGGACTTAAACTGCAGAGATTCTCAACTTGACGTTTTTTACTTTTAGGATAGCTATGTATACATTACATGATGTATTTTGAAAGCTTAATCATTCTTTTCCTCTGTGTCCACATGCTAAGAATCTGAGCATCACACAATGTTAGGAAGAATGAAAAAGAAGCATAGATTTATTGGGAGTGTTCTAGCTGCTGTTTTCTTATAAAGGGGTTAATATAAATATATTTTGATTTGTTTTTCTTGAGAGGACAGCTTTATTTCCAGGAGATTCTATTAGAAAAGTATCAGGTGAGTGGAAGAAGCTGTTAATGATTAGAGCTCTCTCAACAGCTGAATAAGAAGCCTCAAGAATTATTGAGTGCTCTATCCCTGGACATATATAGGAAGAGCCTGGAGAACCAGTTTTAAAGAGATTGAACAATTAGAGATCTACCATTGTACCTTGAGCCCTAATAAATGCCCAAAGAATTGTTTGTTCATCTCCGTTTGGTATACCCAGAAGTTAGGTGGGTGAATCATACAGGAACCTCTATTCACTTTCCATAATGGCTATACTAATTCAACTGCCATTAGTAGTATATATTAGCAATAACTTTCAATGCCAAGCTTGATGCTTTATAGATAGTAGACTCTCATATATCTGGGGATTTACAAATATGATTTCTTCTTCATGTACTTAATATTCTACCCCTACAGTTAAAGTTACAAGATATTGTATTGAAGAGGGGTGAGGCAAAAGAAGAATAAAGCCATTCTCTGGTAGAATTTATTTTCTTTCTGTTTAGGTGAAATGAGTGTTCTGAAGTAGTTTTAGGTAGTATTTAGAGCCTCATTTGTTGGGAACATTTAGAGCAAAAGTGTTTTAAATTATGAAGAACTCTAGGTGAGTATCGTTTTCATTTGTGTAATCCCAACATTCCAAGTCAAGAGGCAGAAGCAGGAGGATAGTGAGTTTAAAAAGAGTTCTAAATAAAGAACATAATGGAAAGCTCCCCCCTTTTCTCTTTTATTAGCTATAAACATTTGGATGAAAATCACCTAACTTGCAATGAACCGCCTTTGGAAATCCCTGAAGATGATATGGAGAATTTAAATGTGGTCTACACATATTCTGTAAAATTTGAGGCAAGTATTCTGTGCTCTCACCTTATTTTTTAATAGATCAGGCACATAAATATCATGTATTTATAATCAAGCTGACACTTTCATCATTTTAAAGTTGTTGGGATGAGATTAGAACATGCATAAGGCCACGGTTCCTTTAATCAGTCAATCTGTCTGTCTCAGTCCCCTTTCCCTTCTCCTCCCCTTCTACTCCTCTTCTCCCTTTTCTCCTTTCTCCCTTCCCCCTCCAGTGTCTGCTGTGTCCCATCTGCCCTTGAACTCCTGATCCTCTTGCCTTTACCTCTTAAGTGCTGTGATTACAGCTGTGCACCACCATGTCTTGTTTACATCTCATGTCATTTAATTCTTCTTTTCAGAATATGTAAAGGAGCAGATAATTTTATAGGGTTGGTGTTTATATATATATATATATATATATATATATATATATATATATATATATATATAAAGCTATATATATATATATATATATATAAAGCTTCCTAGTGAATATTCTGTCTGATGCTCCTATTATCTCAACTTTTTTGTAAACCACTTGTTTTTCTATTGTTTTATTTATTTTTTCTTGATATTTTTGGGGTACAGAAATATAGTTTTTAATCCCTATATGAAGTTTTTTCAAACCTAGTGTGCGTTTAATACTTCAGGCTCACTTCTCTTAGCATGAGCCAAGCTTCAAGTGCCACATGTGACTAGTGGCTGTTCCCTTGGCTAAGGTATGGACCTCCACATGTGACTAGTGGCTGTTCCCTTGGTGAAGGTATGGACCTCCACATGTGACTAGTGGCTGTTCCCTTGGTGAAGGTATGGACCTCCACATGTGCAGTTCCTGTCTCTTTGGCATCAATGTATGTTTTCCTGCGTCTCCTAGTGTAGGAAATTTGATCACACCCTGTGACATGGATTTATTCTAGACCCTGTAACTGGGTGAACTACAGTATATCATCCTGCTTTGGACCATGGAAATCTTACATGTGCCTCTGGTGTACAGACATTCAGGAGATGGGATGGGGGCACAGGATAATCTTGACATGAGGAAGGCACAGGGAAATAAATGGAAAACCAAATTTTGTACATATAATGACTCACTTGATGAAGGTCAGTGCCATGTAACAGCTACATGCTCCTAACCACCTGAGTTACAAACTCTGTTTACATAGGACTGTTTCCCCTGCCACCTTAAGGCAGCCAGCAAACTGCTGTCTAGACTCCAGAGTATGGACTCTTGAGTGGGTGAGATTATGAGCTTGAGCCCCTGATCAGGCACGTGTTGACCATAGAGAAGTTCAGATATGGTATGATAATCTTTAGTTTTTCAAGTTTTCTTTGCCCGTGTTTTGGAGATGGGTGCAAGGAGTGTTGAGATAGAATTTCACTTTGAAAGATGGCTGGCCTGGAACTCACTCTGTAGCTGTTTGGCCTCAGACTTGTGATTCTTGCTCTACTATCCTAAGTGTTGAAGTTATCATGCCTAGATCTTATTTTGCCTTTTATTTAAGAATCTTTGTGAATGTACTGTCATGTCTTCAGAGAATGATACATGTTCTCAAATAATACAAAACTAGTTTATAATGCATTCATTCAAAAGGAAAGATAGAATCAATTATATTACCATTTGAGTGAACACTTCTTTATTTTTATGACAAATATTTGAATTCTGATTATGAAGTCATTGCCTTCATTTCTTACTATTATGAATTATGGATATTGAGTGTTCATTGTGAGTTATTGAATGCTGGTCTAAAATGCACATATTCATAATTCTTTTATTTTATATACTGTTTTATAACATCGAAAATGCTGGGGCAGGACAATCATGAGTCAGAGGATAGCCTGAGCTACATATAGTGAGACCCTAAATAAAAACAAAAGCAAATACTATACTTCATGTACGCTCATTTTAACCACTGGGTCCATTTAGTGAGGGGAAGTAAATGAAGTTTGGAGGGAGAGGTGCTAGGGAATATGGCAAGAGTTAGATGGGAGATAGTAAGGGATGAATTCGTTCAAAATATGTAGTATGCATGTATTACCTTCCCAAACAATTAAAAACCCAACCTAATAAAAATAACCCTTTCTGTTTTCTGTAGCTGGTCAAGTGCACACACCAGGAACCCGCCAGTAGCTCAAACCCGCGTTTTGTGGCGCCTAGCTGCCCATATGAGACATGAAGCAGGAACCTGGTTTTGGCTCTGTTTAGAATTGGTTATTAAATATTGTTAGGTGTAAGGTGGAAACTCAAGCCGTTGGGCACCATTTGTAGCTGGAGAACTTTTCTCCAGCTCCCGCCACCAAGTCCTGCCAGTCCCAGAGCCCACTTATAAAATAAACACACAAACTCTTACATTATTTAAACTGCTTGGCCATTAGCTCAGGCCTGTCATTGTCTAGCTCTTACTCTTATATTTAGCCCATTTCTATTAATCTTTACTTTGCCACGTGGCTCATGGCTTACCGGTACTTTACATCTTCCTTGTCCTGGCGGTGGCTCCAGGCTGTTTCCCCCTTCCCTTCCTGTTCCCTCAATTCTCTTTTCTGTTAGTCCCGCCTATACTTCCTGTCTGGCTATTGGCCAATCAGAGTTTATTTACATATAGTGATATCCACAGCAGTTTTCTTTTTAAAAAAATTTTATTGAAAGTAGATTCTTCTCTTATCTAATACATCCTAGCCAGAGTTTCCCCTGCTTTCACTCCCTCCAGCCCTTCCTCCCAGATCCACTTCCCCTTTATTTCCTCTTCAGAATGGAGCAGGCCTCCAAGTGACAACAGCCAAACAGGTCAAAGCAAGATACAATAAGACAAGGCAAAAGCCTCATACTGAGGCTGGACAAGGCATCCCAATAGGAGGAAAAGAGTCCCAAGAGCAGGCAGAAGAGTCAGAGATATACCCACTCTCACTGTTAGGAGTCCCAGAAAAACACCAAGCTAACAGCCATAATATATGCACAGAGGTCCTGGTGCAGACCCATGCAGGCCTCAAGCTTGTCATTTCTGTCTCTGTGAGCCAATTGAGCCCTACTGTTTTCATGCTATCAAACAAAGATGTTTTTGTTTCATTATAATGATAAAAGGTTTTGATGTGAATTCTAGTTTAAGCTTTACTTGTGAGCTAGCCTGAGAACCTTTCTACAGATTTATGCACTGCATGTTTTGTTTGTTTTTGCAGTGTGGAGTATGGAACTCAGGGCTTTACATGTGTAAGGCATATTTTGTAACACTGAGCTGTACTTTTAGCCTTATGACTTTGACTTTTTTTTTTGCTTTTTGTTGTTTCTCTGTAGCTTTGGAGCCTGTCCTGGAACTCTCTCCATAGACAGGCTGGCCTTGAACTCACAGAGATCCTCCTGCCTCTGCCTCTTGAATGCTAGGATTAAAGGCATGCACCATCACCACCTGGCCATGAC
This sequence comes from Peromyscus eremicus, assembly GCF_949786415.1. Taxonomy (NCBI): domain Eukaryota; kingdom Metazoa; phylum Chordata; class Mammalia; order Rodentia; family Cricetidae; genus Peromyscus; species Peromyscus eremicus. The sequence goes on from NC_081439.1 coordinate 115,967,158, forward strand.
TTTATTTTATTGGAAAGTGCAGTTCTGATTTTCAGACAGCATGAGCCAATAGCTGATTACAAATCAGAAGTTTTGGGGTCTGGCTTGCACAATTAATATTGTGACTCTGAGTACATTCATTCTCTCCTTTCCCTGGGATACCAGTTTCCTTCTAATAAAATGAGGGAGCTAAACTAGATCAGGGACTTTCAACTCTATCGGATTGATGTCCCTTTAATAATAAATGTTTTATAACTCTCCCTTTACTATTCTATCATATTACTAATAGTTAATAGGGAACAAAACCTGTCTATGCATGTAATTTTAACAAATACCAGTGTAACATCCTAATGATAACATAAAGGGAAAATAGTAGTAACTTTTAATAAAATAATATACCCTTTATGTATTTTATCCATTTTATATGTTTGTGTCTATGGGTATAGTCATTGTAAGTGTTATCATGGGCAGACAAAAATATTGCAAATGGTTGGCCCAAATATTGCTGTTTTTCAAATGATGCTGTGACTTCTTGAAATGTCAGTCAATTTTGGTAACATACCGAGACAAGTATAGTATCATTTTCTCCTAAGTCAGTAAGACAGTTGCATTCTTGAGGGAGAATATTTAATATATATTAAAATCATATAAAATATTTTATAAAGCAAAGTTGAAATCAAAGGGTGGGCAATCACAAGCAGTTTTTCACCTATGTGAATTTTGGATGGGACATTTGAAAGGTGTGGGGCATTGCACAAGTATCCTCTGTTCTCTTTTATGTAGATCTCCCTATGCACTGCAGGACACCTGGCTTTCTAAATGCCAGTAGCAGCCACATGTTTTCATTATGCCCTGTAGGGGGTGCTGCTCTTCCTGTTGAGAACCACTGGACTAACCATCAAATTCCCTACAAAATTGAGTCTCTGTGTAATTTCTATTGACTATGACGCATCACAGGGTACTCTACTATGGATAAAGAAGTCTTTGTTTCCACCTTGTTGCTGTGTTACTGTTACCACCATTAAAGACCAATTTGCCATATATTATTTTATGAGAATTGCTAGCTTACAAAGATTTTGATACTTTGGGATGGAAAGACCAAGAATAATTCATTAATTTTAAGCAGATAAAAAATATGTTCTTTGTTACTTAGTTATCTTTTTGTGTTTGTAATTTTGTTCTCATGTGCCTTAGATTTTTAAAATAGTTTATTTTTTTGGGGGGGGGGAGATGACTAATACATGTTATGACCTATTATTTCCAGCAGATGGCAGTGTTTGGTGCAAAAACGATGCTTAAACACTGTTGCTGTCTTGGCTGAAATTTTCCCAGTTTTTTTTTTTTTGTTGTTGTTTTTTTTTTTTTTTATGGGATCTTGTGTAGTGCAGGCTGCCTTGAACTCAACTATGTAGCTGGGGATAACCATGAATTTGTAAGTAGCAAAGTTGTTGAGTTTTAGTAAAACAAGTTGTCTTTTAACTTAAATAATATTTATAATGGCTGTATGTTTGCAGGCGATGTATATAGGGAAAGTGTAAGAAAATTCTCTACCTTTATTCACTTATCCCTGATTTCTCTTTCTGAAAACATATCTTTGCTTTTTCTAATTTATCCTTCCAGAAAAATATTTGCATTTGCAATATGGGTATATCACTTTCTGGGGTGAGGGGAATAAGATTTTAAAACTTAAAAAATGATTATTGTGTGTGCATGGCGTGTGTGTGTGTGTGTGTGTGTGTGTGTGTGTGTGTGTGTGTGTGTGTGTGTGTGGGGGTTAGAGTACCACTTGGTGAAGTCTGTTCTCTCCTTTCCCTGTACCTGGGCTCTGGGAATCAAATTCACTTTGCCTGCTCGTGCAGCAAGCTCCTGCTGGCTTCAGAATGTAATTTTGCCATATGTACTTCTCACCTTTCTAAAGTTAGTTCTGTCTCAGAACTGTCACTCATCAATGCATTTCATTCTTTCTACTGCTAGTGCAGATCACTATCATGTAGTCTTATCCTGAAGAGCATTTTTGGTTGTGGGTATTTAATTTCCCAAATGTTACAGTGAGTCATTATGTAAAGGCTTATGCACTTTTGCAATTATCCTAAGAAGTTACAGTGTAAATGGAAATATGTCAGGATAAAAGGGAAAAAGGGAGTATCTGATGGGTTGGGGACTACATAAAAAAGAATAGCAGAAACATGCTATTTTGTTGGATAGCAACAACTTTCTTTCTACTTCTTTCTTTTTCCTTTCCCTTTTTGTTTTTTGAGACAGAGTCTTTTTATGTAACCCTGGCTGCCCTGGAACTCACTATACATACAATGGTGGCCTTGAACTCACAGAGATCCACCTGCTTTTGCCTCCTCCCTACTTCTTTCTTGTAATGAATTCAAGCATTACTGAGTAAAAGCAAGCTTAAAATGTAATGGTAGATTCCATGAAGCTGGAAGTAAAGGGGCAAAAGCCCGTGCAGAATAGGCTTCTATATGCTTCTGAGTAACAAATCACAAAAGGTCAGGTAAAGTTTAGTCATTTCATTTTATATCTTCATTTTAGAAAAGCAGTTCTACCGAGTGGTCTTCTGAATGGGATTATGACTTAAAGTCTACAGCCGAGATGAACCTTCATTGGATTAGGTAAGCACTCCATAAAATAAAGACAAAGTAGCTCCAGGAGAGCAAACATAAATGATGTTTTTCCTCAAATTTGTAGGTGGGGGTGGGCACTGGGGATGAGCCTGGAATCTTGCACATGCAAGGCAAGTGCTCTACTACTCAGTTGGCTCTTCCTCCTAGAAACAGCCTTTTGCTATTATTATTTGGAGACAGTCTCCTGTATCCCAGGTTTACCTTGAAGTTGCTGTATAGCCAAGGATGGTTTTGAACTCTGGGTCCTCCTGCCTGTTTCCCCCCAGGGTTAGGAGACTTGTTTTTAAGTTGAGGTATTTTGTCACTACTGATGATACTGAGCAGCATTTCTTTGGGGCTAGTTTCCCCTCTTGTTTTCGTCTATCTTCTAACATATCTGGTGAAAAGAAATATATTTTACATACATTAATGTTTATGCTGAAGGGAAAGGAAGCTGTGATGCCATAGATACTGTGTCTTCATGTAGACAACATGGGAGTTGGTGGGCAAAATATGACTGTGGAAGCAGGCTTTATGCAATGGATGAAAACCAGAGTTGGGCACAGTGACACACACTAGTAACCTCAGCACTTGGAGGACAGAAGCAGGAGGATAGGCTAGACACCTTGTAAGAAATAGACAGGAAAGAAAGAGACAGACAGCAAACAAAATGGGAAAGAAGTCTGTCTGTGGACTCAGATGGTCTGAGCAAACCAAGAATAAGAGAATGTAAGCAGCTAGGTAGAGGAAGGTAGGAATGTCATGAAAAACTGGAGGAGAGAGAGAGAGAGAGAGAGAGAGAGAGAGAGAGAGAGAGAGAGAGAGAGAGAGAGACTGAAAGGATGAGTCAATAAACAATGGACGTGATCCTGCACATTCCCAACTTCTCCTTTCTCGCCCCCTAGGCCCCCTAACATGTCCCCATCATTCTTCATGTCTTCTCCTTTTTTTGTGCTAATAACCTACTGAGTACAATTAGTGCTGATTGTTAGAATGTTGACTGATCTTGTTACTTGATCTCGGGTAGGTAATCATAGCTTCAGTGAGTTTTGGTACAATGGCTATGCACCTTCTGGCCCAATGAAAGCTAGTCAGTAGGGAAGAAATTTTCAGGTCAGTTCAGACCTGATGAACTAACAGCTTTCAAAGTGGCCATCTCATCAAGGCAGCTTATACAAACAGGAGGATTGTATGCAAATAATGTCTGCCAGTGGAGTCCATTTATTCAACAGGATTTTCTTTTAGTTCCTGATATCCTGAGTACCACTACAGTCTCCAAGTGGTTAATGAAGTAGAAAGGCCTCTGCTTAAATGAAGCTTCCATTGTAGTATCTTCCATGTAAAAGATCTTGATTTTTTCAGAATCAGACAACATAATTGAAAATCTGACCATGGAAGGAGCAATTTTGAGGGATGGACAAACTGAGTCCACAATGATTGGGGTTGTTAGAAAGAGCTGACAATGGGACAAGGAAAAGTGAGCAACTTAGGAGATTATGTAGAGAAGAAATGAATGTATATACTTAGTATTTGTTCCCTCATTCCTGTTTCCTATAGTAAAGCAACTGAGGGCAGAAGAAAGCTGTACAAGGAAACTGAAAGTAAGGAAAGGGCTGATATCGTGATACAGTATTTGCAAAGTGGAGATTCTTCTTATATCCCCACTGCCTTTAAAATGAGGCTAAAGTCTTCCCCACGTGTAGTTGCACACACTGAGATTCTAGCACTGATGGAGTTGGGTCGTGATTTTGAGGTCAGCTTGAGCTACAAAGCAAGATCCACCCTGTCACAGAAGAAAGGAACTGAGGGAGAGAGAAAATGAATATGGTTTTATCTTTACGCATATTCTTCACATTCCTCTACCATACAGTAAATTTCTAGAGAAGTCTTTTGTTTAGAAAGCTCCCACCCGGCGGTGGTGGTGCACGCCTTTTATCCCAGCACTCAGAAGGCAGAGCCAGGTGGATCTCTGTGAGTTCGAGGCCAGCCTGGGCTACCAAGTGAGTTCCAGGAAAGGTGCAAAGCTACACAGAGAAACCCTGTCTCGAAAAACAAAACAAAACAAAACAAAACAAAAAAAACTCCCTATGTTGATCAAGCCACACATACCCAGAAGTCTCCTTGCAAAAACATTTGTTTGTTATCTTTTATTTTTACACACACATGCGTGCATGCACATTTACACACACGCACATATACACAAACACAGAGAGAGAGACAGACAGACAGAGAGACAGAGAGAGAAAGACAGAGACAGAGACAGAGAAATAGAGAGGGACTGAGACAGAGACACAGAGAGAGACACAGAGAAACAGAAACATAGAGACAGAGACAGACACACAGAGATTTAATGTAACACAAATCTTAAACAGTTTCATTAATTAAAAAAAATGGAACCAGATAGTGTGGTGAAAGCTGAAAGATCAGAGAAGCAGAATAAGCCATAGCCAACCTCAACTCGCCAACTCCTCAGCTGATCCTGTTTCCATGAATCCTCAGACTGAAAGCCTCTGAGTCCTCACCCCTGAGGGTCTCAGTTGAACTGCTGCTTAGTTCCTGTCTCCTCACGCCTTATATACCATTCTCCTCCCAGCCATGCCACTTCCTGGGATTGTGAGCTTTCCAAGCAAAGGCATGAGATCTCAAGTGGTGGGATTAAAGGCATGTGCCACCATGCCTGACTCTGTTCCCAGTGTGACCTTGCACTCACAGAAATCCAGACAGATCTCTGCCTCCCAAGTGATAGGATTAAGGGTGTGTGCCACCACTGTCTTGCCTCTATGTCTAATGTAGTGGCTGGCTCTCTCCTTTGACCCCCAGATAAGTTTATTAGGGTACACAATATATTGGGGTACACAACATATCACTACAATTTTCTATTTTTTAAAAGACAACATCTCTTAGACTAGGTGGTTCTTGAACTTATAACCTTGCTTCTACCCCCAAATGCTGGGGTTACAGGTATACATATCCATGCCTGTCTTATTCTCACTCTGTAGTATAAGCTGATCTTGAAAGTTCCCACTCTCCTGCATACTGGAATTATAGGCCTACATCACTGCTCCTGGCTTATATATTTTATTTTAAATCTACAAATAGTAATTGTATTTTTTTACAGGGACAGTGTGACATTTTAGTGCATGTATATTGGGGTAATTGGAATATCTCTTACCTCAGATACATGTTATTTTATTTTGGGGGGAGCATTCAAAATCATCTCCTGATTTTGAAATATACAATAATTCTTGTGAACCATATGTATCTTACTGTTCTTTCTTTTGATTTCTCAGTAAAATAGTGCTATCCTTTTTATTAACCAGTAATTTTTTAAAATATTTTTTATTTAATAAATTTTCTTTCCTTTTACACACCAACCCATGTTCTCTCTCCCTCCTCTTCTCTCACTCTCCCCCCCCACCTACTCCCATCACCTTCTCATAGAGAGTAAGGCCTCCCTTGGATAGTCAACACAGGCTGGTGTACCAAGTTGGGGCCAGACCTAGCCCCACCCCCACTCCCACTGCATCAAGGCTGAGTAAGGCATCGCACCATAGGGAATGGGCTCTAAAAAGCCAGTTCCTGAACCTGGGATAAGTCCTGGTCCCATTGCCAGAGGACCCACAAACACATCAAGCCATGCAACTTTCACCCACATTCAGAGGGCCTAGCTTGGTCCCATGCAATTGTTTTAATCATGTGTAGATTTGACTGGGGGTTGGAGATGGCAGAAGACATTGGTTTTGATTTTAGGTTTTTAAAAAATTTTTAATTTTAGAAACAGTAGTAGTTGATAGATAGGGAGTCCTTGAAGTTTTTGCTCTGACTCTTGCAAATATAAAAGTCTTAGTCTATTGGCTAAGATGTCAGGAAGCCTGTGACTCCTAAACTTCAGCTCACAGTGCCGTGCTCCAAAATGAAGTTTGTGATACTGATTTTACTTCTTATTTCTCCTTGGGGACAGATTTTTTAATTATTTATTTTTTGCCACAATTTCTGCAGGAGATCAAGCCAGCCCAAATCCCAGCATGGATGAGAAAGAGACTTACAGAGTTCTCCCTCCTGTTGAGGAACTATTGGTGATGGGTGGCTGCTGGGGGAGGCTCAGTCAGTTTTCTTTGGAGATGTGGCACTTGAGAGGCAGTACCAAGTGGACTCAGTGGGAAGAAAGAACACATGGTGGTGGGGAGATACAGGAGGAAGTTGGAAGGCAAGGAGTGGGGGAGGACTTGATCAAAGCACGTCAATAAAATTCTTAAACCAAAAATTAAAGATCATTTATTTATCATTCATGCATGCATGTGGATATCAGTGGACGATTTATGAGAATCAGTTCTTTGTTTCAGTATGTGGGTTATAGGGATCTAATTTGGGTCTTAAGGCTTCACAGCAAGTGTCTTTACCTCCTGAAGTATCTTGGTGACCTGATGTTTTGAAAAATTCTGAAATAAAGCCAGATGTGGTGACTCATGCTTATAAATGTAGCACTTCAGGAGTATGCCAAGGCTGGCCTCAAACTTCTGATTCTCTGTCTCAGCCTCCTAAGTGTTAGAACCACAGGAGTGTACAAATATGTCTGTCTTCAATGCATTTAGTCTTTGAATTTAACCTTAGAAAATAGATAGGCTGAGTGATAATTTTGGATGTCTTTCTTTTATAGCTCACGTATTTTCTATTCAATGTTCAATTAAACAATTTGAAATCAATTGTGATTAGTGGCACAAGTCCCTCACAAGACTGGGCCTGTCAACATCCTGTCCCAGGCAGGAAAAGGCTCATGAGCAGGACTTCTTCCCCTAGATCCATAGGCAAATAATGATAGCTCACAAAGCCCTTCTCTTCCCTGAGTGTCTGTAGGTAATTAATGGTTGCTGGGGGAGAAGATACTTTTTTTTTCAGTGTGTAGCCAGTGCTAAGGAGACTATACTTCCAGGTCTCCTTGTCCCTTACCCAGGATCCTATAAGCAACCTTAGTGAAATTCACAAATGAATGAATGAATGAATGAATAAATGAATGAATAAATAAATAAATAAAATAGAAGAGAAACTAGGTAGGAAGAGGAGGGGGATCAGTGGGAGTAGAAGGGAAACAGTAGAATGTAATGAGGTGAACATTCTAAAATTACATTATTATATGTGTGTGTGAAATAAATTTAAATTTCAACTTCTCAAAAACCACAAAACAAATAAATTAGAAATAAAAAGAAATTTAACTTTTGTAAAACTTTTTTTTAATTGCATTTGTCTTAGTTGCTTTTTTATTACTGTGAAGACACACCATGACCAAGGCAACTTATAAAGAAAGCATTTAATTGGGGGCTTGCTTACAGTTTCAGAGGTTAGTCCATGACTATCATGGTGGGCAGAGAGGCATGGTGCTGGATCAGTAGCAGACAGCTTGGACTTTATCAGCAGCAGACAGCTTAGACTTTATCAGCAGGTTGGAGTAACTGGGTTTGGCATGGACTTTTAAAACTTCAAAGCCCACTCCCAGTGACACACCTCCTCTAACAAGGTCACACTTTCTAATCCTTCCACCAACTCAGAACTAATCATTCAAGTATATGTGCCTTTGGAGGCCATTCTCATTCAAACGACCACAGTCACTTATTTTTATTTATTTGTGTGGTATGTGTGTGGGGTGGGGGAGACACTCAGAGAGAGGAGGAAGGAGGGAGAGAGAGGGGAGAGAGAGAGACAGAGAGACAGGGGAGAGAAAAGAGAGATATTGATTCAGAGGACAACTTGAAGATGTCAGTTCCCTCCTTCAACCATATGGGTTCCAGGGATAAAATCCAGGCTCAGTCTTGGTGGCAGGCACATTTACCTGCTGAGCTACCTTGCCAACCCTAACTTTTTTTTCTTTCCGAAATTTTCTAGACTAGTAAACTCCTTTTTTGTGGTACTTTCCTTGTGTGGACTGGTGATTATCATCATTTTAAAGGGTATCTGTAGAGATATTGCCAAATACAGTGGAACAAAACTTTCTGTAAGTAAAAATTGCACATTTTAATTCAACTTGATATATATTCTGCTTGGTTGTCAGTTATTGAATTTTTACTTAGAGTATAGTACCTTGTCTATAACACATTGCTGCTGTATATTATAACAGTGATTCTCAGCCTTTCTAATGCTGTGACCCTTTAGTTCAGTTTCTCCTGTTGTGCTGACCCCCAACCACAAATTTAGTTTTGTTGCTACTTCATAACTATAATTTTGCTACTGTTAGGAATCATAATGTAAATATCTGTGTTTTTCTTTTTTCTTTGATTTTTCGAGACAGGGTTTCTTTGTGTAGTTTTGGTGCCTGTCCTGGATCTCGCTCTGTAGACCAGGCCTGGTTCTGCTTCCTGAGTGCTGGGATTAAAGGCATGCACCACTACTGCCCTAATATCTGTGTTTTTCAATCGTCCCTGTGAAAGATCCCTTTGACTCTGAAGGGGTTGCAACCCATAGGTTGAGAATCACTGAATTATACAGTCAAAGTATAGAGTTGTATAGATTTGTTTCAAAGTGTAAGTTTATTTAGAGACTTGTTTGCCATCAACTCTGGTTATATTTTGCATATGTTTCTGATGGCTAAACATATCATTTTAAGAAACTCTTAATTGGCTTGAAACATGAGATAGAAATATCAAATCTTGCAAGGTAGTATAATTTATGTTACATTATATTTACTGTTTTGGTTCTTGTAAATGTTTGCATATTGATGAATTTTAAATTTCTATGAATCTGTTGAGTTTCTTAGGTTAAATAATTTTGCTTTCTTTGTGAAAATACAGCAAACTGTGTGTTTTATATAATTAACACACCCCTCTAATGCAAAACATAATTTAAGAGAGTGATTTATTTATGTAGCAGGCTCACATAGCATCCAGAAGGCTGCTGAATCCATAGCCATTGCTTTCCAGTTAGTTTGTCTTGAGTGGAAAATTCCATTTCCTGTAACTTGTCATATTAACTTACATGTTTATTAAAGAATTTCTCACATGCAGGTATACAACCGGAGGCAGTTTGGATGGAGGATGATTTATGGGAGTGTATTCATGCCCCCAGAACATGGAATGTTGCTGTCAGTTCTTCTTGGTCAAGGAACACAAGTTTTCATAATGACATTTTTTTCTTTATGTGAGTACATTCAAGTATATCTTAAGTATTTGTAGTGAACTGCTGACATGTGTTAGACTTTAATTCATAAATACAAAATGAACTTGAAAAATGTACCCTCAATTGCAGTAAAATTCATGTTTTTTAGTACTTATATTTGTGTTTTTTCAAATTCTGGATGTGAGTTTGAGGATGTTCCTATATCAGTTCTAAATAATTTGTTTAAAAGCTTCAGCACAGCCAGACATAGCGGCACATGACTTTAATCCCAGCACTTAGGAGGCAGAGACAGGCAGAACTCTGTGAATCTTAGACTAGCCTGGTCTACAAGAGTGAATTCTAGGACAGCCAGAATCCGTAGTGAGACCCTGTTTCAAAACAAACAAACAAAAAACAAAACCAAATTAAAAAAACAAAAACTCAGCACATATTTCTTACCTTATAAGGTAGATGCACTATTGAAAATTGGTATGAATAGAATATTTTCAGTGGACTGAGGAAACACCTGAAACAAAAGCTAACATTTTGAAATACCATGGCAAGCTTAAGCGCAGGGTTTTGATTTTTCTGGTTGTTTTTTTAGGCAAGGTTTATCACTGATCTGGAACTTGACAACTAAAGTAGGCTGACCAGCCAATAAACTCCAGAGTCATCTGTCTACCTCTGTAGAGCTGGGATTATAAAGTGCATCACAATGTCCACATTTCCACATTTTTTTTTTTTTTTTTTTTGCCGAGGCAGGGTTTCTCTGTATAGCCTTGGCTGTCCTGGAACTTGTTTTGTGGATCAGGCTGGCCTTGAACTTGAACTCATAGAGATATGCCTGTCTCTGCCTCCCAAGTGCCAGGAGTAAAGGTGTGTGCCACTACCACTGCCTGGACTTCTTTTTTTATAATTTATTTTTATTTTATGTTCATTAGTGTTATGCTTCCATGTATGTCTGTGTGAGGGTGTCAGACCCCCTGGAACTAGAGTTATAGACAGGTGTAAACTGCCATGTTGGTGCTGGGAATTTAACCTGAGTCCTTTGGAAGAGCAGCCAGTACTCTTAACCACTGAGCTATCTCTCCAGCTCATATCCAATGTTTTTAGCACATATTCTTGGTATTGAACTTGGGTCTTTATACTTGCAAGGTAAGCACTTTGTAGACTGAACTATGGCCTCGGCCTACAAGTACAGATCTTTAAGTGTATAAATGAAATGGTATTCTTATTTTTCATTTTTTAATCTGGCGTTTACTTATTTAGAGTTTCATGTAGCTGAGGATAAAATTGAACTTATAATACTCTTTCCTCCTCCTCCCAAGTGATATTATAAATAGACAAGTGTCACCACAACCAGTTTATGAAACTCTGGGGATCAAACCTAGGGCTTAGTACCTTCTAGGGAAGAGCGCTGCTAACTGAGCTATAATCCCCAGGCTTCTTTTTTTATTATTTGAGACAGGTTCCCATGTAGCGCTGACTAGTCTAGATCTCTCTGTGTAGCCAAGGACTTGTTCTCCTGATCCCCTTGCCTTCACTTCCCAAATTCTGGGACTCCAGGTGTGTGCTACCATGCCCAGCTTCATTACTGCATCGGTAGTAGTCAGTCTAGCAATGACCTACGAACATGTGCTGTTTTAATTTATGAGCTCAAAATGGAGCTTATCACGGTTTGATAGCCAGAGCAATGATTTTATGAGCAAAGTTGTGCAAAAAAAGGCTTATTAGATGTTTCAGAGGTCAATGATAATTTTAAAAGTCCAATTTGAGGGCACTTTCCACCCCCCCCCCCCCGAAACTGTCTTACTTTGATATTTTTATTCCTTGCTTTGACAAAATACAAAGAAAAGAAATTATTTTTTGTTTGTTTTTGAAGACAGGGTTTCTGTGTAACAGCCTTGGCTGTCCTGGAACTCGTTCTGTAGACCAGGCTGGCCTTGAACTCACAGAGATCCGCCTGCTTCTGCCTCCCTAGTGATGAGATTAAAGATGTGTGCCACCACTGCCAAGCTGAGAAAAGAAAATTTTGAGGGGAAAGTAATTTGCTATTCTTGGGGTGACTATTTGGACAGGGAAGGAGAAACAGTGTATGATTTTGATCTAGTGAAATTAAAGACTAATTCAACTATCAAACTTCCATATACTTTTACCTGAAAATCAAATCTTTTCACTTGAGAAACTGTCAAGGGAAGTAGATAACTTAATATTGTTTGTTTGCAATATGATTTAAGTACTTCCCTTAGAACATTTACTTGTGTTTCGTTTTACATAATGCTTTAATGGGGGTAATGCTTAAATTCCTAGAAAATCTGGAGGCTATTCTCATGTAGTTCTCATTTTATTTTTCTGCCTTTAGTTCTGGCTGGCCTTGGTTTTCTTACCCCTGCTGATCAAAGTGCTTTAATGAACTATGCTATTGTGCTGTGGCTCTTACTGGAAATCCCTGCTGGATATGTGTCTGCCAAAATGTACAAGAGTAAGCGTTACTACTGTTATTATTTCAGAAAATTGGTGTGTTAAATGTAGAAATTAAAAGGCCTTAAAGAAAAAGATCAGAAAAAATTATAAGGAATTTTAGTCAACATACTCAGTTGTAATTTTGTACTGATTACACTACAGTACAAGAGTAATGTACTGATTACATTACAGTATTTTTTAAATTTAATTTTAATTTTTTGAGATAGGGTTTCTCTGAGTAGCCCTAGCTGTCCTGGATCTCACTCTGTAGACTAGGCTGGCCTCAAACTCACAGAGATTCACTTGCCTCTGCTTCCCAAGTGCTGGATTAAAGGCGTGTGCCCCCACTAACCAACTACACAACAGTATTTATAAAATGGTCCAAATCAAGGCATTTCAGTAACTCTTCTGTTTTTTGCTTCCTCAGCATTTAATGGTAGAAACTGGAAGATGCATTTTATGCTGACATCATTGTTATTTCCTGGGTTAGTATCTCATATTCTCTTCTCCATATACCATTATGTTCTTTCTTAGGTTTCATCTTGGAAAAAACATTGTACACTATAATGAAGAGTAGGAAGGAGTTGAATGACCACTATGTTTCCTGTAGCTACAGTATTCCCTTACTTTTGTGTCTGCATTCTTTCTATCTTCTACATTTTAACTCTAGTACAAAGAGATGGCAATTGTACTGTTACATGTTCCAGTTTCATCTTTGTTTTTGAAGCAGATTCTGTCAATGCTTATCATAGTTAAACATCTTGCATTACACATCATACTGTAGTGACAATTTACTCATGGCATTTTGTTATTCTCCTTGTTGCTGCCTTCAGTGATTATTTTTTCCTGTCTTTCCTTGTCACTGTAGCATCATTAGTGATAGTTGTAGGTACATTCACAGTCAGTGTGGAGGTGGGGCTGCTGCTATGCAGTGGCTGTGAGAGTAGTTCATTCAGTCTCTTAATGACTCTGTGTGAGTGTGTGTGTGTGTGTGTGTGTGTGTGTGTGTGTGTGTAGCTGAGTGTCCCTTTATGTCTTAGCTGGTTCTCTTCTCACAATACTTCACTAATAAAGTTGGAGATTGCTTAGGATTTTACCTCCATATTTCTTGAAGTTTTTGTCTTAGTTTGGGCTGCCACAACAAAATGCTATAAACTAGATAATTTGAAAAACAGAAATGCACTTTTACACAGTTCTGCAGGCAAGTGAGTTTGAGGGTGCTAGCACAATTGTGCTCTACTGAGTGCTGTCTTTCTGGCTTTAAAAGAGCCAGCTTCTCCCCAAATCAGAGAGATTAGGAAGGAAGATTAGGGAAGGGGAGGGAAGGAGGGCTGTTCTCTGAGATCTCTTCTTTTAAGCTCGTAGGGTTCCACATTCACAATCACATCTAAACCTAATTATGTCTCAAAGGGCCCATCTACCAATAGAACATTGGTGGCTAGTACTTTAACATATCAATTTGGGAGAACACAATTCAGTGCACATCACATTTTTAATGCCAAGGAAAAATATTCCTTGGTATGTTTTGAAAGGTGATCTTTTATTTGTAAGGAAAACAGTATTGGATTGTATCTTAATTGTATTCTGGTGCTATAATTCCTATTTACTTAAAAACCATGTCTTTAAAGCTACAGGTGTATTACAACAGAAGAAGCACTCTTATCCTGAAAATACTATAGAGCGGATATGAGTGAAGTATACAGTGTGTTCTGACTAGTGGTAGAAAGACAGCAAACATTAACAGGGCTGGGACTCAGCATAGTACCATAAATGATATACTTCAGTGATGCTGTCAGTAGATAGATAATCAGTTTCATCTATATGTAACTTGTTTACTCTAAACTCAAGAGAAAAGGTTAAGATCATTGCAACTTTAAACATTATAAAATTACACATCATATCTATATTCCTCAGAATTTTTGACTGACTTAATTAGCATAATGAATTGCTTCTCATCTTCTCCTTGAATAGAACCATCTGGCTTTTTGTAACATACACTCAAATCAGAATAGGTGGTCTTTTCTGAGGTGAATGGTTTAATGCACTTATGTAAGAAAGACATGTCCTGGACAGTTTTTCAGATATATTTTGCTTCAATTTCAAGACTCAGATGAATCTGAAACTGAATATATTTGGTAACGAAGTGCCAGTGCAAATATCATTGTATGTAGTTGTAATACCAAGGTAACCCATGCACACACCGGCTTCAGGGGTCTAGTGAAGTGGCCCAGCAGACAGGGAGGCTTGCTGCCAACCAAGCCTGAAAACTTGAGTTTGAGCCCAGGAACTCAATGCTGGAAGAGAGAACCAACTCCTGCAAGTTGTCCTCTGACCTTCACATATGTGCTGTGGCATGTACATGCACAGCATGTATCCATCCATGCAAACACATATAAAAAATAAATGCTTTAGCAAAAGGGTCAGTCACTGCACTGGATAGTTATTCATTGATCTTTCTTACTGCAGGATTTTTGTTGTTGTTTCTATATTTAGTAAGGACTTTGTATGAAATAAATAGAAAATGACCTTGAAATTCTGCTTTTGAATAATTAGGAGCTAATGAATTATTGAGATAGGAGGAAGGAATGAAAAAGTGTGTAAAATAGTAACTAGTAACAATTCTACTTGGTAGAAAGACAAGGGGTTACAAGAGTACGTATTAAATATAGTGGAGGTTCAGTGGAGGAAAAGGCAGCTTCAGTTCGGCCCACCTGGGAAGGCTTTACAAAGGCAATAACACTTAAACTATGATTGGAAGGACACTTTACCACTATTGTGATCCTTTCTGTTCCCTTCTCGTCTCTTTTACAGCCTGGCTCAATCTGTTGTTGTTCCTCCCCTGGACATCTATCTTACCTTTTCACTGAATCCATTCTTTTTATTGCTTATAAATTACTCAGCTCTTCCTTTCTATTCCTAAGACTACCACTTTTCTTCCTTCCCTCCCTCCCTCTCTTCTTCCTCTCTTCCCTCCCTTCCTCTCTCCCTCCCTCTCTCCTTCCCCTCTTCTTCTTCTTCCTTTCCCCCCTTTTCACTCCTAGTGCTACCCAGAGCACTGGACATGCTAGGCTAGTGTCAATTCAAATCTTTATTTGTTTTTAAAACTTCATTACAAGTGTGTGTGTGTGTGTGTGTGTGTGTATGTTTATATATGTTTATTTATTTATTGAGTGTGTTCAAGGGCAAAAGTGTCCCATGGTGTGTGTACAGAGGTCAGAAGACAACAGGCAGGAACTAGTTCTGTTCTTCTCCCATGTGAATTCTGGAGATCAAACTCAGGCTACCAGATTTCAAAGCAAGTGCCTTTATCCACTGAGTTGTCTCACAGGCCCAAATCTTTACTCTTTTTTTTTTTTTTTTGGTTTTTCGAGACAGGGTTTCTCTGTGTAGTTTTGGTGCCTGTCCTGGATCTTGCTCTGTAGACTGAGCTGACCTCGAACTCATAGAGATCTGCCTGACTCTGCCTCCCGGGTGCTGGGATTGAAGGCATGAGCCACTGACAGCCCGGCAATCTTTACTCATTTTTAATTGGTTCTTTTCTCCACTCCCCTTGCCCACAATCTTCCATTCTTAGTCCCTGTGGTGGTTTGAATGGGAATGGCCCGCATAGACTCACGTGTTTAAATGCTTGGCCCATAGAGAGTGTGGCCTTGTTGGAGTAGGTGTGACTTTGTTGGAGGAAGTGTGTCAGTGTAGGGTGGGCTTTAAGTTCAAGCTACACCCAATGTGGGACACAGTTGCTTCTTCTGCCTGTGGATCCAGATAGAGAACTCACAGCTCCTTCTCCAGCAGCATGTCTTCCTATACACTGCTATGTTCCCTGCCATGATGATAATGAACTAAACCTCTGAAACTGTAAGCCAGCCCAATTAAATGTATTCCTTTATAAGAGCTGCCTTGTCCTGGTGTCTCTTCACAGCAATAGAAACCACAAGACAGCCCCCTAGTGCTGGGATTTCAGCCACGTGCCACAATTCCTATCTACTAGTTTCTTTTGTTTTTTTCTTTTCTGTTATTTACTTTTTTTTTTTTTGAGGTAGAGTCTCTTGTCACCCAGGCTAGCCTTGAACTTGCCATGTGTCTAAGGATGACCCTGAATTTCTCACTCTTCTGCCTCTATTTCCCAAGTGCTAGGATTCCAGGTATTCACTATTGCACTTGGCTTTATGCAGTGCTGGGGATCGAAGGAGCTTTGTGTTTGCTAGGCAAGTGCTCTAAAATTGAGATGCATAACCAGTCCTACCTTGTTTCTTTCTTGTCACATTTTGAAAATTTTTTATGTATATAAGTGATTTCTCTGACATAGAATTCATAACAATTTCTTGTAGTGCTTGTCTTTTGTATAGCAAAAGACATGAACATGGATGTGTCCTGTTTATCAATGCTTTCTTTTATAGATGTGCTTTTTATTTTGTATGAATTATAATACTTTTATTTTTTTTATTTTTTATTTTATTTTTTTTGCAGAACTGGGAATTAAAACCAAAACCTTGTACATGCAAGGCAGGTGCTTTTCTATTGAGATCTTTCCCCGGGCTGATTTGAATTTGTTTTGTTTTGTTGAGACATGGTCTCACTTCTATGTGGCCCTTGCTGGGCTGGAACTTGCTATGTATGTCCAGTTGGCCTCATGTTTGTAACAACCCCTCCCTCCTCTCCCAAGTACTGAGATTTGAAGCACCACACCCAGCTTTTGTTCCACTTTCTAGGTTTCAAATTTTTTACTGCTTCTTTTGCATTATCACTATTGAGTTTTTAATTTATTCATTTTTTGTTTGTTTTTGAGACAAGGTCTTGCTATGTTACCCTGGCCAGACTCAAACTTGAGTCAATCTTCTTGTCTCAGTTTCGCAAGTACTGAAATTACATATGTGCATCACCACATTGAGCATCTTTTTGTTTTCTGAATGTTCTTTTAAAATATAGCTTGTCAGGGACAGAAAAATGTATTACTGACACAGCAATTACTTAGCATGTATATTTTGCTACTTTTCTATTGCTGTCATAAAACATGAACAAGGCAACTTATAGGAAGGACAAAGTTTTGTTTGCTTTTGCTTTTGCTTTTGCTGATGATCCCACAGGGAGAGTCTACAGTGATAAGGAGGGATGGAGATGGGTGCCTGGAGCAGGAAACTGAGAGATCACATCTTCAACCACAAGCACAAAAGCAGAGGGAGAACAAACTTGAAGTAGGCTAAAGCTATACATTCTCAAAGCCCTCTCCAGTGATGTATTAAACAGAGGCTTTTCTCTGTCCTGCCCCATCCCATAGCCATTTCCAAATAATCACTCAGAGGCTTATATTACTTATGTTTGGCCATGTAGCTCAGGCTTATTACTAACTAGCTCTTATATTTAAATTAACCCATATTTCTCATCTATGCTTTGTCACATGGTTTGTGGCTTGTTACCTCAGTTTTTACATGTTTTGCTTCCTCGTTGGCTGGCTGGTGTCTGTCCCGACTCTACCCTTCTTACTCTCCATCTTCAATTTGATTGTACCACCTAACCTTATTCTGCCTTGGCATTGGCCATACAGCTTTATTATCAACCAGTGAGAACAACACATATTCACAGCATACAGAAAGACCATCCCACAGCAGACATGCATCTTCTAGCAAGGTCATACCTCCTAAAAGTGCTATAACATCCCCAAACATCACCACCAACTGGGGGCCAAATGTTGAAGCACCTTAGCCTACAGGGTACATTTCTCTCTCATACACACACTCAAACATCTTGTCTGTGTCTCATGGGTTAAGATACTAATGAGCTAACTGCATATTCTTTTTGATGGATAGTGTCATTTCTTTTAAGTTTACTTTCCCTTCTGAAAATTGTTTTTAGCTTCTATTTTTCATGTCTTCTTCAAAGGCCTAACAACTGCTGATATTTATGTATATGTATGTATGCATATTTATATATATGTATATGTGGGAATATTCCGGCATAATGGCACATGTCACAATCCCAGCGTTTAGGAGACTGAGACAGGAGGATCACCTCAAGTTTGAGGCCAGCATATTCTATATCAGGAGGTCTTGGCCAGGCTGGGTTACATAGGGAGATCCTGTTAAATGTGTGGGAATAAAATAATAAACACTACCAATATAGAGAGACATGTGGAGACTCAGAACTTCTCTGTGAGTTGAACCAGACACTCTAGTTTCTAGTTTCTGTTTTGTCTTAATTTACTCTGTGTGTGTGTGTGTGTGTGTGTGTGTGTGTGTGTGTGTGTGTGTGTTTTATATGTGCATGTGTAGAGTCCAGAGGAGGTCATTGAGTATCTTGCTTCTATCATGCGTCACTTTATTCTTTTCTTTCTTTTTTCTGGAAACCTCTTAGGACATTATCTTTAGGGTTTAAATGTGTGTCTGGTCACTTTTCCAAGAGATGTATTTTCTAGTCTCCTGTCTGAGGAGTTACTATCTGATGATTAGTCTTCTAAGAGATATGTGGGAGGAAAAAAAGTGTCTAAACCTGCAAAGGTTAGTGTGCATTTGGCTACTTAAATATTTCTGAGTATAGTAGCCAATTATTTTGCCCTGTCTGGTGTTCTCTAGCCCAGAGAAGAAGCCTCCAAATATCTGCTGTGAGGGAGGGAGGTGATAGAAGTATCTACTTCTCAAAAGAATTTCACAAAATTCTCTTCCTTTAGTCACTTCCCACCTCTTCCTGTTACTCATAGAATACCTGCTGTTATCGGTTTCTGACCCTTTTATGGGCTCTGTAGTGTGAATTGTTTTTTTTCTCACATTTCTCACTGCCAGCATGGGTTCTTACATCTTTTTTTATTTTCCATTTCCTGCTTTCCTGTTCTTTTTACTTGTGTAAAAATGCTTTTTTAAAATTTTATTTTATATGCATGTCTGTATGCCTGTGTGTTAGTATGCACATGTGAATGCTGTCATGTGCACTAGCCAGAAGACAGTGTCAGATTTCCAGAATCTAGGGTTCTAGGCAGTTGTGAGCTGCCAGATGGATGTGGATTCTAGGAACCAAAGTTGGGTCCTCTTGAAGAACAGGAATCACTTCTCTTTTTTTTCCTGTTCCATTTTTACATTTTTTTTATTATTTGTGTGTTTGTATGCATATGCACATGAGTACACACACACACCTGTGTAAATGATGTGTGTGTGTGTGAAAATGTGGGTATGCATGTGCACATGAGTACATGCACACACCTGTGTAAATGATGTGTGTGTGTGAGAAAGTGTGGGTATGCATGTTCACATGAGTACATGCACACACCTGTGTAAATGATATATGTGTGTGAAAGTGTGGGTATGCATATGCCACAGCATGAGTGTGGTCAGAGGAAAACTTTTGGGAGTCAGTTCTCTCTTTCCAGTGTGGGATCCAGGGACTGACTTGGGTCATCAGGCTTGTGCAGCAGCCACTTTTACTGGAGGAGTCATTGGTCCTTTAGTTTCTTTTTTGAGGCAAAGTCTTACTTACTATGGGCAGCTCAGACTTGATTAGCGCTCACGCTGTGCAGACTGGCTTGTCTGGAGTTTCTTACTATTTATTAGTGAGACACATTCTCATTTGGTAGCCCTGGCTGGCTCTGAACTAGCTATGTAAACCAGGTTGGCCTCAAGCTTGCGAGTATCTTCATATCTCTGCCTCCCAAGTTGTGGCCTTACAGGTATGCTACACCATATCCAGTTCAGGAAGCACTATTAACTGCTAAGCATCTCTACATTCCCCAAACAAATGATTTAAAATTTTTGTCTTTGGTATCTATCGAGAATTTGATGCATAGATACAATGTATTTTGATGATATCCATTCCTTTCTTCCTTCCAACTTCTCCCAGATTTCCCACATCACCCTCCCAAGGTCATACCGTCTCTTTCTCTTTATAACCCACTGATTACAGTTAGTGTTGAATGTATGTATCTGAGTGTAGGGCCATCCATGGGAACATGGGCAGTATTTAGGCCCAAGCAGTATCGTTCAAGTCACTGTACTACACAATGCTGCTTATGCATGTGTGATCACTAAATTCTTACAGGTTTTATATTAATTATGAATTAATTTGCCAAATGTCATTTTATGTTAGGTTTTTAGTATATTTCTTTAAATAGATCTTTAAAATAGATCTTTTGGAACTCCTATTTGTTCTTTTCCTTGCCCACCTTTTGTGTTCCTATATCACTTATCTTCCCTCTCCAAGCATTTTTGTTATTTTAATTTTGTGTATGTACATGGAAACAGCATGTAAGCCTCTGCACTACAGGTGTGCAGTGCGTACAGAGGCCAGAAAAGGGCATCAGAGCCCTTGGAACTGGAATTACAGCTGGTTGTTAGCTTCCATGTGGGTGCTGGATATCAAACCTAGGTCCTCTGGAAGAGCAGCCAGTGCTCTTAAATGCCAAGCTATTTCCCTGCATTTTCATTTTTTATGTTCCATTCCCTTTAGTATTTTCAGGTTTTGTCTTCTTTTCAGAAAAACAGTTTATATTTGTTTGTTTTTTAATGCTGAGAACACTCAAGCTCTTATATATGCTAGGCAAATACTCTATTGCTGAGATAGAGCACGATCTTGTAAAACATTCTCTTAACTCCCTTCTTTTTGCCCTCCTGGAGAATGAATATGAACCTACCTCTTAGTTAAGTCCTTGTTTCTTGGTTCCTTTCCCTTCTCTTCTTCAAAATGTTCTGCTCCTATCATTCCTCCTCTACTCTTGGCACTTCTCTCTTTAAGTTATGGCATTAATTTACATTTAACATAATACTAATCAGGATTGACACTTGTTATTTTGTTATTTTCTATGTATCTTGTAATTCATCTCTGTTCCTTCCCTTCCTTACATGAAAGAAAACATACTTGTCTTGTGGGACAGGCTTTTTCACTTAACATGTTGAACTTCAGTTCCACCCATTTTCCTGCCAATCTAATTTTACGTTTCTTTATGGCTGGATAAAATACCACACTTTTCTTCATTCATCTTCTTATGAGTACGTGGGGGTGATTGTATAGTTTGGTTCCTATGCATAGTGCTACACATAGCAAAACTGTAACCCTAAAAATGGTTTTAAAGATAGGAAAAATAGAAAAGTATATGAACATCTCCATTGTCATTGTTAGTAGGATTAGCTGGTCTTTTGCTTTAATTTTGTATGTTATATGTCAGTTGAATATTTGGCAAAGATTTTGTTCCATTCTGCAGACTGTTGCTTCCTTGTGTTGATTGTTTCTTTTACTGTGCAGAAGCATTTTAATTTTATGTAATCCCATTTATCAAATTTTGTTACTGTTTTCTGAGCTTTTGGAGTCCTATTCTTTATAAATCTTGAATCAGTTCCCCCTATATTGCCCTGTAGAACACTCAGAGTTTTAGGTCTTTTATGAGTCAATTTTTCTATGAGTTGAGATATAAATATAGTTTCTGTTTTCTACACAGTACTGGAAAAGAGAATGCAGTTTTAAATTCATAAACCAGATATGGTATATGCAGATTATAAGCATCATAAAGTACTAGAATTCTTATCTCAAAATATTCTAATTTGAAAGAGAATTTCAGTTTCTCAATTTATAAATGGATTTAGATTTATATGCAATAAGGCTATATGCTAGTAAAGCTTTTCCTCTATGTAACCTTAAAAGTGATAAATATTAGGCTAAAAGTATAAATCAATGATAAAATAGCGATTGACTAGCGTATACAAGATCCTGGGTTAAGGCCTAGCACTGCAGAAGAAAACATAAAGTGATAGGCAAGGAAGAAGCAACATGATTTGATAGGTATATTTTGAGACATTAAACTGGAAGAAAGCTTGAATTGTAACATTCAGTGCTGGTTGAGTGACTTTGGTAAGTCCCATAGCTTCTCTGAATATCCATTTCCTTGCCTGTAGTAACCATGCTGCAATGTTGTTTGGAGAAATAAATGAACTGATGGACTATGGAATTGTTTTTTGAGCTGTAAAATGTTTTGTCCTTTTCTAGTTTCTTAGCTCCCTCTGTTCATTATTTTGCCCTAGTATTTCTCATGTTGCATTGTAATTTATTTGTCTTTGACTATCACTAGGTTATCTTTTTTTAGAAGCAAGTTTTTTTTGTTTATCTATCTGTGAACATCAGTAGATACTTTATGAATATGTAAATAACTGTTTCACGTGAAAGGTGGACCCAGGTGACTCAAGTTTAACTCTAGATATTCTGCTTATCATGCTATTAAAAGTTTAGAAATAGTAAGGTTGACATAGGAAGAAATTTTCAGGATGCGAAAACATGATGTTGCAGAATAGTTATAGATTTATTTAACCTCATATTAATATTCTAGAGCATACTTCCTAAAGGAAAATTGTTGAGATGGTTTAATTGAGTTTATGTCTAAGAAACGAGGTTATGATTTGTCAAGTGAGAAGTAATTTTCTGGTTAAGGAATGATAACAGCTGAAATGAATCTCAAAAGTAGGAAATTTGGCAAAGGACTATTATGGCTAAACAAATTCATTAGAGCAGAAAGGTATTAAAAGTGTTTTGAGGAGTATGGTTAAATCATGGAAAACCAGTCTTCCTTATAAGGTACAAAACATTTTAAAGATGTGAAGTAGAGGTTTTGTTATTGTTTGAGAGAAATTGAAGTTGTATTTACAGGACAATATAACCATTTAAAGAGTAGATAGATATACCTACTGAAAGCACATTGCTATAAAAGATCTTAAATGCAAGCAGGGGTGAGGGATAGTGAAGGACAAATAGTAAAATGAAAGAACAAATAGTAGAAATTAGTTTAAAAATAATGAAGTAACTTATAAATGAAAAAGAGAAAGTATCCAGTACAGTGTTCCTGAATAAGGCATTGAAAAGAGATAGCAAATATGAAGGCAACATTAGACTTCTAGTTTTTGGAATGGACCTTCAGAGAACTTAAAATAGAAGTTATTTCCTGAAAATAGAATCAATGTTTAACTGGTTGTGTATCATGGGGTGGCTACTAATACGTTCCCTCTCTCTGGTGATGGATATGATTGCTGGGAGAGTTCGGGGATAGTTACCTTATTATAGAGATGTTTTCAGAGGATGGTCAAAGGTAGACATTTGTCTCAAATAAGGTCCATAGAAAGAGCCTGTTATGAGCCTGGAGTGGTGGCACACGCCTTTAATTCCTGCCCTCTGGCTTATTCATCTATTTTTTTTTGTATGTGGTATTGTCCTCTTGTTATGTTTTTGCTCTTCTGTTGTGCTGTTTTTTAAGACATTTTATCAGATCCATCTCTTAACCATTTTATTGAGGTTTTAATTTCTCTTGTCATATTTTTAACTCCCAAGAGCTCTTTTATTATCTCAAAAGTCCTTAAAATTTCCTCTTCTTGTTTTATGGTTGTAATATAGCTGCTAATTGCTCCAAGGATGCCTTATGATAGATTTTTGAAATCATTCTCCTGAGTTTGAAGGCTTCTTCACAAGAAGTCTTCTGCTGAGGTGGGGGAAGGGAAGTTATTGGGCTGTGACTAGTGGGAACGGTAATTTGTAGGTTTCTTAACTTCTTAACTTCTTAGGCTGACTTTCAAAGTCTCTTCTATGCACTCACTCTTAGAGAAGGACTTGGCCTCTGAGCATTCCTCAGCCTTTTTGAAGCTCTCAATATAAATACTGTTGCCTCTCAGCTTTCCCTGTTGTGAGGTTGGATGGCAGCTTTCTCCTATTATTGACTTAGTTACTATTTTTCCAGCCACTATCTAGAGCTAAAATTTGTTCCAAAGTTTTTCTTCCCTATATCTCTAAACTTTTGCAATTGTGGCCTCTTATAATTCCTTTACTATAATTTTATCAGGGTTTTAAAAAGGAAGCAGATTCAAATACATGATGAGTTCAATATGCTATCTTTAGTCAGACTCTAGTTAGTTAGGTCTTTATATCTTTTATGGCAATCCCTTTTATGTGTTAACTACCACATTATACAGACTCTATTTTTGGCTCCTTTGTTTTGTCATCTTTTCCCATAGGTTGACTCCCCCAACCAATGTACATATACATTAATCTTCCTGAGAAATTGCATTTAATTGTAACAAATTGGAGTTTAAACCTCTTCAGCTCATTTTTTATTTTTATTTTTGAGCAGGGCAAACATAGATTAAGGAAAAGTGAGAAAGAACTCTTGAAAGTAGGATGGTCTTTAAACGGGATTAATACCTCTTTAGTTCATCCTGGATTTTGATGGAATAAAGTCTGTTTTCCTCAATGCTCAGAGACTTCCATAAGTTACTCTCTGTCTATACTTTTTCAACTTGTTTTTTGGGTATTCTAAAACAATCACAGTCATCCCCACACTGACCCTTACTCTTATCAGTACACAAATTTATCTGGAACAAACAGAGACACAATTAATATTGCCTGGTGATGTAGCTAGTTCATTTGACAGTTGTTATGTTGATTTTGAGTGCATCATACAGCCTATTTCAGTCTAGGTTCCAAAAGTCTGTTTTCCATATATGTTGTTTCTTCATTGGGTTCATTATATTGTATATTGATATATTAATCTATACCTTATCTGCTAGATTTTGAAGATATAAAGATGACAGGATCTATAAATCATGTCCTGTAACAAATTACTGTTGCATGAGAGCATGTTTAAGTCTCAGCTCAAGGACCAATTTGTGCATTGTGATGTAGTATGTTTCTAGGGTTTAACATTGTAACTAACTATTCTCACCAAAAGAATGTTCTGATATTTGCATTAAATATGTTTATGACATTTTCCTGGAAGTATATTGTGTAATGATATTCTCCAACCCCCCTTTCCTCAGAATTATCTTCACTGATATCTTTATTATGAATCTAAGTCTTTGGATGGAAGGTTCATCAGCTGCTGTATCCTTTGGTACTTTGATAAGTGTCTTTGCAGTGTGCTTTGGTGTTTCAACACCACTAACATTTTTGGGAGTGTACTTCGGGAAAAAGGAAGAGGTAAACTTTCAGAACACTGCTTTTGACTTTTGAGTGATGCTTGAAATATTTCACTGTGTATATGCTATATATAAAATACAAAAATACCACTGAAAACAACATTATAATAATTTTTGAACTGAAGATTTAAAGATAAGTAAAAGACAGTAGCATTTTAGAAGATACCGTTTAATATACTTCCCATACCATAGGGCATTTGCATTTCTTTTTATCTCTCATGAACAAAATTAAAAGAACATAGTATAAAAAAGCTAACATAAACTACTTTGGAAAGTAAATGTTTTCATAGTGGGGGAAGAGAGCAAAGATACAATTGAGAAATGGGATGTTCAGTTACAGATTTGAAGTTAGCCTAATTCTATGTATAGGAGAAAAGGAACAGATGCTCCCAAAAGACTAAATGTGGCCATTCTACAAGAGGACTGCAGAAAACTAGTTTGAGGTTGCAGGGGGAAAGTAAAACAAACAAACAAACAACAACAACAACAACAACAACAAACCCCGATGAAATGGGAAATGGAGTTCTATAGAAAGTAGGAAAAAGAAAAAAACTGAACACTGTTGACAGATTCATTGATAAATTTATTTAAAAGGTAAATTTTTAGGTAAATTTGGAGGGAGCTTTTAAACATATCTATTTCATATTAGAATAATCACAAGTAAATCTTGTCAAATATCTCCTTTGGAATGTATTTGGAAAGGTAAATACCCAGGGCTGCAGGTGTAGATCAGTTGATAGAGGGCTTAGCTACCATGAAGGAAGTCCTGGGTTCAATCCCTAGCAAAAATGGGGTTTGGTGACACATGTCTGTGTGTAAATCATCACACCTGATTTCAAATGATAATATTTGTTATATCAAATAAATTATACTTCTGTTATATCAAATAAAATAGACTTTAAAAATCATTTTACCTGTTACTTTTTATACTTTTATGTAACTACTAAATCCTTAAAAACTATATATAAAAATGTATCACATTCCTGTTTACAGTACACTTTTATCGCATGGTGGTGATCTAGTCCTAGCCCACATGACATTCATGTGCTGTTCAGGTTCAAGCTTGTGTATTGTATTATCATTGTGACTGTGAATTTGTTTCATTCACTCCTATTGTTGCTTCATGTATTTTTAAACAGTTTCAGTTTCCAGTTAAAACACAAGAGACTTCTCGTGCGAGTCCCAAAAGGAATTTCTTTAAAAAACCAACCATTACCATTATACTCAGTAGTCTCTTACCCTTTGGCTGTATTTTTCTCCAACTTTCTTACATTCTAAGCCATATTTGGTGAGTATCACATTTCAATAAACTCAAGTTTAGTTTAATACATAATGTTAGTGCATATTTATACAGTAATAGTTCAGGACTTGTGTATGATGTTCAAAGATAAAATCAAGGAAGATGTATAATGGGTACCAAATAAAATTAAATCAATAAGTTCTAATCTTCTATAGCACAGTAGATTGGCTTTAGTTTATAGTAATATACATATTTTATAATGACTAGAAGTTTTGTGTTGGTAGGATTGAACATAGGGCTTTCTTCATGCCAAGTAAGAACCTTGACACTGAGTTACATTCCTAAACCTGAGTTTTAGTTTTGTTGATTAACTTTTTATATTTCAAAGAGGTTAAATTGTATAATATTTCATCTATCTTTACTGTGTTCAGGAAATAACAGTTTGACCTAGGGTAATTTCCTTGGGAACAGATATAATTTACAACTTTTTAACATGACTCTTATGGAATTCTCTATAAAGACTTACTTTAAAAAATTAATAACCAGGGGTGGGGCCTGGAACAATGGCTCAGCAGTTAAAAGTACTTGCTGCTCCTCAAGAGGACCCAGTTCAGTTCCCAGCACCCATGTCAGGTGACTCACAACTTCTTGTAACTCCAGTTCTAGTAGATCTGACAGACTCTGCTAGCCTCTGTGGGCACACACACACACACACACACACACACACACACACACACACACACACACACACCAGACATCCACATAAATAAAAAAATAGAGTTCAGTGATATTGCTCAGTAAGTGTGGGTATTGCTGCCAAGCCTGACCACCTGTTTGATCCACGGAGCTCACACTGTGGAGGGAGTGAATTGACTCTCACAAATAATCCTGTGACATCCATACATGCGCAGTGGAATTCATGCACACACACACACACATACACACACACAAAGACACACACAAACACACACAAATGGAAATTTAAAAATTACCCTCTTGGTAAGCTGTTTTACATGACTTAGAGAAGCTGATCTCTAACTGAAATTTGTGGGAGGTCAGGGTTCTGGAAACCCTATAGTGGAAGGTCAGGGGTGTGGAACCCCTAGGGTGGTAGATCAGGGGTCTGGAAACCCTAGGGTGGGAGGTCAGGGGTATGGAAACCCTAGGGTAGGAGGTCAGGGGTCTGAAAATCCTAGGGTGGGAGGTCAGGGATCTAGAAATCCTAGGGTGGGAGGTCAGGGGTCTGGAAATCCTAGGGTGGGAGGTCAGGGGTCTGGAAATCCTAGGGTGGGAGGTCAGGGATCTGAAACACCTAGGGTGGGAGGTCAGAGGTCTGGAAACCCTAGGGTATGGGAGGTCAGAGGTCTGGAAACCCTAGGGTGTGGGAGGTCAGGGGTCTGGATAACCTAGGGTAGGAGGCACCTCAATATGGAAACCCTAGGGTGGGAGGTCAGGGGTCTGGATAACCTAGGGTAGGAGGCACCTCAATATGGAAACCCTAGGGTGGGAGGTCAGGGGTCTGGATAACCTAGGGTAGGAGGCACCTAAATATGGAAAGGGGAAATCTGATTTTTATGTTTTCATATTGGCCTTCCAAAGAAATATTTATGTAGAATTCCTCTGCTAAAATCAATGTGAAGATAATGTGGCTTAGGAGTTTTCATGTGTACTGAGCTATACATAGTTTTTTTCTGTTTTCCTCCTGTCAGCTATTTGTTCTGGTATCAGAATGCTTGTTACTTATACCATTTTATTTGCTACCTTTTATAATCTGTTGTGCTTTAAGAATTATAATAATGTTATGGCTATATGTATTTGCAAAATAAGTAATTTGCTTTCTGTTTAAAAGCATGATAGCTGGAGCTGGGTTGTAGCTTAGTAGGAGAGTACTTGCTTAGGGTGCACAAGGCCCTAGATTCTATCCCCAACACTGGAAAGAAGAAAAGCCAGCTCTATGTGATAGCAAATGCCTGGAACCCCTGCCATTCCAGCAGTTTGTGAGGCTGAAGGAGGAAGAGCTTGAAGACGAGTCTGGCCTACATATAGCAAGAACCTGCCTCCAAAATTATGTGCAAGAGCTTTATGACATCTCTTTCATTTGCTCCATATTTCCCCTTTCTTTTTTTTTTTTTCAAGGTAGGGTTTCTTTGTGTAGTTTTAGCTGTCCTGTAACTAGTTCTGTAGGAAATCACAGGTCCACCTGCCTCTGCCTCCTGTGTGCTGAGATTAAAGGCATGTGCCACCATGCTGGCTTTACTCCTATCTTACTTTCTGGTTCTTAACTGGATTTAGAAACTGGCCAGCTACCATATTTCTATGGAGAGGTTTGGAGATGGACAAAGGTAAGGAGAAGTAAAAAGCCAGTGCTGGAGTAACAGTGGTTGAGAGCACTTGTTGCTCTTCCAGAAGTCCTGAATTTTGTTTCCAGCACCCACATTAGACAGCCCATAGCTGCTTGTAAGTCCAGCTCCACTGGGTCTAATTGCCTCTTTCGGTCTGTGCACACACATGTGCGCACACATACACAAGAAATATCTTTTAAAAACATTAGTTTTAAAAAAAGAAGTAAAATGCAGTAACTGTGTTTTTTTTATATAGGTTTTTTTTTTTTAAACCATAATAGTCTTTCAAACAAACCTATTCTGGAACTTGCTCTCTAGACCAGGCGGGCATCCAACTCAGAGATACTCCTGACTCTGCCTCCCAAGAGCTGGGATTAAACAAATCTTTTAAGTCCTTGAAAATTAGATTTAGTCATGTCCAGTCTAAGGACTTACTTTTGAACTAGTATTGTGACAAACTGGTTTGAAAGGTAAGCAGGAGAACCTGAGACTGTCAGTTGATTATACAGCTCAGTGGAAGAGTGCCGAGGCCCTAGGTTCAACTTCAGAAGAAAATTTGTCTAAAAAGGTGTCAAAATGAGAATCAGAATTTTCTGCATTGAAAAGAGTGTGTACAACTTGTACATGTTTATTAATTATAGAACAGTTCTCCCTAACCCTGCTCCTTATCCTCACATTGAGATATATATTTCATATTATACTTAAAATGAAGTATTTATTAATTTAATGGTTTTCTCAATATTCTCAGCTTTAAAAATTAATCATAGCTAATTAATTAATAATTATACTAGAGACTGAAACTAGGGCTTTATGTGTTCAAAGCAGGTGCTCCATCACTGAGTTTTATCCACAGCCCTCTTTTTTACTTTTACTTTTGAGACAGCCTCACTAAATTACATAAACTGCTCTTGAATTTGTAATCCTCCTATCTCTGCTTCCTGAGTAACTGAGATTTTAGGCATATACCTGGATGTTTGGCTTCAGGATGCTTTTAAAAATGTAATCAGCTCAGCTTTATAATAATAAAAGTAGTCATTTATTTCTTTTGGTTTATCATAAATACAACCAACATACATATTTTTAAAAGATGCATGCTTGAAAGATTAGTTAATAGAATTTTATGTGACATACTATGAAGACGTATTTGAAGAGGCGTCTTTAGAGTTTCAAAGGCAAGGACATATTTGAGTCTGTCATTTTCTAATATATAATGTATTTAGTGGCATTTATAGCATTTACAAATCTTTCATATCTAAAATGACAATTTAAATGTGTGTAGAGATATTGATGAGTGTCAAGTAAGAACTTAGTTATGTAAACAGATAAACATGGGTAAGTGGCTGTACTTGTATCTAGAGAAGATGGGACTAAAATCTGAAACTATGTTAGTAAGAGATTAGTTTTACTACTATGTGGATGGATGGAGGCTTGGAATACAAAGTTTAAAGGCTGGCCAGCTATGGTGGTGCACACCTTTAATCCCAGCACTTGGGAGGCAGAAGCAGGCAGATCTCTATGAGCCTGCTCCACATAGTGAGTTCCAAGACAACCAGAGTTATATAGAGAGACCCTATTTCAGAGAGGGAGAGGAGACCGGGAGGGGCAAGGAAGCAGGGGTGGCGGGAGAGAAGAAAAAAATCAAAGAATTGTGTGATAGTCTTTTGTATAGATTTGGACTAATCTTTTTCTATGTAATATTAAAAATTTAAATCTTGTGCTTATTTTTAGGTCTCCTCATATGTACTACCTGTTTGCCTTCCTTTTCTTATCCTTTTTGATTATTCTGATTTCCTGTTCAGAAGTTACAGTTCTGCTATGCTATTTTCGGCTGTGTGCTGAGGTAAAGACATAGATATTAATGTTACTTAAGTGTTCTAAACTTACATTATTGGAAGTAGAGTGTGTGCTCAGAAGGGTATTGAAATAAATAGTAACTTTATGATTTTTACTACTTGAAATAAGTTTTATATTATACTTTCTTAATGATATATTCTGACTTTGATGTAGCTACTGAGTGCTACTTTTGATGCAAGATTAAAAAAGAAAGCAATTTCTCTTTGTGTGGTTTCTATAATTTCTGCTTGTTATTCAGTTAACATTGAAAAAATATGGCATTTGAGGGGTTGGTTTGAGTTTAAAAATATGGTGGTAGGTGACTAATTTTAGTTTAGACATGTAAAAGACCTAGTATAGTGATTAAAAAAATAATTAAAGGTTTCTTTGGAGCATCAGCCAGGATTGAATTTTGTGGAATTGAGGTTCCTGTTGCAGGTCCTTTTTGCTTCTTCTAATATATTACTGTAAATAGTTCTTTTTATTTCATCCTCATTTTTTCTCTTTGATAATACTTGAGTGACTGGTGGTGTAGTAAACTGTTGTTTATTTTCTGTTTCTCTTTTTAAAATGACTTTCTTTCTTTCTTTGTTTCTTTGTTTCTTTCTTTGTTTCTTTCTTTGTTTCTTTCTTTGTTTCTTTCTTTCTTTCTTTCTTTCTTTCTTTCTTTCTTTCTTTCTTTCTTTCTTTCTTTCTTTCTTTATATTTGTTTGGTGTGTGTGTGTATGTGTGTGTGTATACCCTTTTAATTGCTAAGACATCTCTCTAGCCTTACATTGTTTCAGGGTTAGCACTAGGGTTAGGTCAAATTTCATAAATCATCATCTTATTGTAGTTAAATGTCAGTGTCTGAAGGTTACAAGGAATAGTTAAGAGAATGATTATAATACTTGTTGCTTTGTAGCATTTTGTTCTTGAGCTATAGATATAAAATATATAATTAAAAATGTATTGTACTTAGCTACTGATAAATTCTCTGGTGCATTTTATCACAAAGAGAATGTGTAACAATCACTAATGAGCCTAAAGAAACAAGCATATTGTGGGTATATTTTTATTTCTTAGAAGATATTTGGAGCATCTTAAACCTCAATAATTAAATAGAAGAACTCATGGTACCAAACATCAGCAAACATGGTAAAGTTTATTACAGAGAAAAGACACACGTCACAGTGAGTAAGGGAAAAAGACATAGTTCATGGGGCATGACAAGACCAGGCTGCATATTGATCTCAGTCATGTCCCCCACGGATCCTGAATTTAGCCAGTGAAAGAAAATTCTACTGGCTTTAAGGTCCATCTTAAATTTCTATAGTACTTTTTCTTGTATCTGACCTAAGGCACTACTAGACATAGTATAACATTTTTTAAATAATGGGTTTCATTGTGACCTTTTTTTCTATCTTTAATTTTTTAGATTATAATTACAACATTTCTCCTTTCCCTTTCCTCCCTGAATACCCTGCCATTTACCTCTCCTTGTTTTCTTTCAAATTTGTAGCCTCTTTTTTTTTTTTTTTTCCGAGACAGGGTTTCTCTGTGTAGCTTTGTGCCTTTCCTGGAACTCACTTGGTAGCCCAGGCTGGCCTCGAACTCACAGAGATCCACCTGTCTCTGCCTCTCGAGTGCTGGGATTAAAGGCGTGAGCCACCACCGCCCGGCTATAGCCTCTTTTTAAAATTGTTTTTGCATGCATATATATGTATGTATGTATGTATGTATGTATGTATGTATGTACATATAAATCCTTTAACCTAACCTGCTCAGTCTGTATAATGTTATTTGTACGCATGTTTTCAGAGCTAACCATTTGGTATGAAATAACCAATTGGTGCACTCTTCCTGGGGAAAGACTGTTTCCCCCATTCTTAGTGTTTCTTAGTTGTCTTTGTGTAGGGTTGAGGCCTCATGGGCTCCCCTCCCCTATCCACCTTGGCATGTCTATGAAACTTCTCTTTGCAACAGATGGAGAACACTACAGCAAATCACATCAATCAAAATACAGTTGTGGAGCCCAGTCCTAATAGATAACTCTACAAACACTCCTGTGCCCAAGGCTCAGCAAACACTGGGGAAGAGGCTGACAGAAAGATTGTAAAAGCCAGAGGATCAAGGAGTTTGCTGTGAGATTGTGTCTCCTAATAATGTCAGAAGCTTTACCCACAAAGCCTCACAACATGACTGCCCAATCATGAGCTTTTCCTTTATCTATATAATATATTTGTTCATATTTATGCCGTAACTCTTTCTTTTGTGCCTGCTCCACTCCTGTTGATATCCTTCTTCCCAACTAGTTCCCCTTTTACTGTCATATCTTTGCTTTTTGGTAACCCATAGAGATTAGTTAAGGTTTCTTACAGGAGCATGGGTGAGGGATTATTTATATTACCAGTGGTTATACCACTGAAGAAAATACCTCTCCATTTTCTAGCAATCTTTAACTTCATTTATATACTTGGGGAGGGTGGGAACTTGTGATCCCTTCCCTTCTGTGATAAAATGTTAATAGTCCCAGTGTTGTACATGTCTGTAAGACGAATTGCTAAATGGTCTTATTAATAAAAAACCTGGATCCAGATATTGGGGTCAAAGCTGGAAGATCAGAGAAACAGAACAAGCCACAGCCAACCTCACCTTACCAACTCCTCAGCCTCCAGAGCGAGACTTCCTGTTTACTCATGCCTTATATACCTTTCTGTGCCCTGCCATCTTCCTTCCTTCCTAGTGCTTAAAGGCATGTGTGCTTCCCAAATACTTGGTATCTAAGGTATGAGATCTTAAGTGCTGGGATTAAACGTGTGTGCCACCACTGCCTGGCTCTGTTTCCAGTGTGGCCTTAAAATCACAGAGATCTAGATGGATTTCTGCCTCTCAGAGTGATAGGATTAAAGGTGTGTGCCACCATGCCTGTTTGGTGGCTAGCTCTATTCTCTGATCCTCAGATAAGTTTTATTGGGGTGCACAAATAAAATATCACCACATTTCCCCTTTTTTGTATAAAATAAAAAATTATAACTACTATAAGAAAAACTACAATAAATACAATAACTATATACAATATATACAGGCAATAAATACATCAACAATGTCTAGTCCATTTGCATTTGACAAATTCAGCAAAAATACTCCATTATCTATTCTAGTTTGTTGAGTCCAAAATATACCTAATTCACTTTCTATCCTAACTTGATTACCAACCAAAAACTATCTTTTGATGTCTTTCAAACTTACACACTACACCACTTAGTGAGTTTCTTTTCTAAATTTGTTAACAAGGAAAGCTATAACTATCTAATCTTCAGCTTCTTCAGAGACCTAAGAAGGAAATAATATCACCTAGTTAACCAGGAAGTGCAAAAAAGTGGCTTTCAAAAAATGTGAGTTATGACATAAACAGCTGGCTTCCTGGACAGTCACCTGAGGTTTCTCTGCAATGTTGGGGCACCCATCTTCGGCCTATAGGCCTAGCATATCTGACAGACTCATCTGTGAAGCAGGATTTCTAAAAAGTTTTTCTACCTTGTCTTGGCAAGGATCAACAGTCCTTTCTTTTGTGTCCTGCTTGTCCATTTGGACAGCATACTGTGAACAGTCGAGGCGAGGGCACTTTCTTGCCCAGTGGCTATCTTTTGCCACAGTGAAAGTAAACTCCATATGGAGTTTCTTCAATGCCCATCATCCTCTTTGAAGTAGATTGGTGCTGCCAGGAGCAGGCATGTCTCATAGTCATAAAAAAGAAAAAAAATTATGTTATTAAAACATCTTAAATGCCATATTCTATAGATCAGAGAATTCAGAAAGTGTTTGAAGATGACCTGTCTATCTAAAATATATCTCTGTTTGACCTTGAAAACATACCTAATATGACTATACATATCTGGTGCTGATAATCACCATTCTAAGAGTTCAAGAGTGCAGTGACCATGTCATGGACAGTAGAAAGCACTCCACAATACTCTGCTCCTTCCTCTGACTGTTATTTTTTATGCTCCCTATTCCCATGTCACCTGAGACTCAGAGGTAAGCTTATATAGGTGTCACATTAGGGCTAAACAGTACAGATTCTTGCCACTACTATTGGTTGCCCACTAATATTAGTCATTTGGTCATAGGATATAGATAAATCGAGCTGAAACTGACCTGGAACCTCCCTTCCTGTTGTCTGGTCCTTATATCAGTGAAAGAAGATAGAGAGACTGCTGAAGGAGGATTTTCATCAGCAGTCTTACTTAGCTATGGACCCTTCATGTTATAAT
The DNA here is from genome assembly GCF_949786415.1 of Peromyscus eremicus. Lineage (NCBI taxonomy): Eukaryota > Metazoa > Chordata > Mammalia > Rodentia > Cricetidae > Peromyscus > Peromyscus eremicus. Next base: position 116,001,892 of record NC_081439.1, read on the forward strand.
ACCAAACAGGCATGAAGGGCATATGCCCATTAGTGCAATAATGGCAAGTAACCAATTAATTTTTATTGGATTTGAGATATTCTCAACAGGAGGAAATTCAAGCTTGGTATAATAAACTTAGTCAACATCCTATTTGGTCAGCTCATTGACCACATTGCTACTATTTTTCTTACTGGGAAAGATGTGCCTGACATATTTCCTCCTGAATATTTTTATTAACATTGATCAGTGCTGCTGTCAGCTTTGGTCAGAGAGACTTAGTTTTTGTAGTAGATGGTGGTTACTACAGAGACTCCAAACTGGGTACAGCATAACTCTGTCAGTAAAGGAAGCTGAGTTGAATGCCTTCCAAGGCTGAGGCAGTCTTAAAACAGCATTCTTGAATTGTAACTCCATGCTTAAGAGGACATATGTGATATCCCTGGAAACAGAATTTACAGTAGCTAGAGCATCTCAAACATGACATAATTATGTGTTTTATTAAATTGCTTATGAAACTTCAACTTTTATTTATAGTTTTAGAAATTTTTATTTTATTATTTATGTGTATGGCTGTTTTGCCTGCATGTATGCCTGTGCATACATGCATACATGTGTGCAGTATCTGCAGAGGTGAGAAAAGGGCATCAGATTCTCTGGAACTGGAATTAGATGGAATGGTGAGCCACCATGTGGGTGCTGGAAATCAAACCTGGGTCTTCTGCAAGTGCAGCCAGTGCTCTTTACTACTGAACCATCTCTTCAGCCACTACATTTTGCTACTTTTAATTAATAACGTTAAAGTCCATCTTCTGTTATAAAAATAATTGCTTATCTATTTATAGCTAATGTTTCACCTAAGTATTTTTTTTATATTTTTACAGGATTGTGGTTGGTGGTGGAGAGCCTTTTTGACCAGCAGTTTTACATCTTTTTATATTTTTGTATATGCAATTCATTACTTCTTTAGCAAACTTCAAGTCACTGGCATCGGAAGTACCTTTATGTACTTTGGGTACACATTGATCCTAGTGCTAGTTTTCTTCCTTTTCACAGGTAAGTGACAACAGAATTATGTAGTATATTTTAGATTCTCTAAAACAGTCTTAGAGACATTTGTAATCTAGTAAATGTCAATTAACCATTAGAGGAAGGAATATGGAACAAAGTCACCTCGTTCATTCATATGTTTTTGGCATCAAAGATTGTGAGGCCTGAGATGTACCTTACATATTTCGTTGTAAGATTTTTCCTTGTGCATAATTTTAATCAGCAGGGATGTGTTATGAACCACAGAATGGGTTAAATTTAATCAACTTTGAATAGACTCCAAATACACAAATTAACAGATTTAAATTCCTTTTGAATTATTAAAATTAGATTAATTATTTGGTCATATAAGCAATTTAATGTCAAGGACAAGATGTATATACTTGTAAGGATTAGTAAGTTGATAGTTATTATTTTGGTTCAAATGTGGTCCAAATGCTTAGTTCTTGAATCAGGTGAAAAAATGAAATGTCTTATAAAATGGCCTAGTTGAAGATATAATGAAGTTGCAGAGGCATTAGACCTTCTCAACACAAAAGAATGTTTTAACTTGCCTCATTAAATTTGGATTTTAGTAGCTTAGATCATATCATTTATATAAGACAGATTGAAAATTTAAGTATTCTCTCAGAGTTAGCATTCATTCAGATTCAGGAGATACATAAAATGAAAACTGGGAGCTGGGGAAGTGGGTCAGTGTCTAAAGCATAAGGACCTGAGTACAGATGTTAGTCCAGTATCATCATCGCAGGGAGCATGGTGGCATGTATGGTGAAGGAGAAGTAGCTGAGACCTTTACATTCTGATGCAAGGCAACAGGGAGAGACAGAGACAGACAGACAGACAGTGAGCCTGGCATGAGCTTTTGAAATCTCAAAGCCCATCCCCTGGTGACATACTTACTCCAACAAGACCATACTTCCTCCAGCAAAGGACATACCTCCTAATCCTTCTAGTCCTTTCAAAGAGTTTCACTTCCTGCTGACTAAGCATTCAAATATTGAGTCTATAGGACCATTCTTATCCACTCTATCACAACACACACGGTTGTATATACTGCACACATAGGTGCACACACAGAAATATGAACAATCCTTCATAAAAGACAAACATTATTTGATAAACTAGGCATCTTTTAAAAGTATATTTAAAACTTGGATTACTTTTGTTATACTGCTGGAACCATCTCCTTAGTAAAGACTTTTTAGGGCACCTATCATCACTTAGCTACCAGCAGTTCTATCCACAATGGAAGGCCAGAGCACTTTCATCATTGTACTCTAACTCAAATCTGCATGTTATTTTCTTTTATCTTTTTCCCCTAAAGTATGCAAATAGAGTCAAGGAGTGTAGCTCAGTGGCAGAACACTTGAGTAGCATGTTCAAGACCAACTTTGATTTTAGTCCCCAGCAGTACAAGAAAAAGCATTATGCATATGAACCATAAGTATTGTTTGATGTGTTATCATAAAATGAAACACCATTGTAATTAGCACCCACATAGATCAGCAATACCTGAACATCAGCTTTAGAGCTGCAAGTGGGCCTCTTTCTACTCACTTTCTATAAGTGCAACTACTAGCCTGACTTTCAATAGTAGAGATCAATTTGTCCTCATTTTCAATATAGAAGTATGTACATGCATACAGAATAAAATCTTTTAGGTTTGGTTTCTTTAGCAGCTGCTTTCTTCCAATATTGCTTGTGAGACTGATCATTAACCATGTCTGTGGATGGAGGCTGAGACCCTCATATATCTTGTTTTGGATCATCCCATCCCTCTCTGAGTTACTGGGTTATATATTTATTAGATATATTATTAGATATATTAGATACATAGTAGTTTCCCCATATTCAGGCGATACCAGTTTAAGACCCCAAGTGAATGCCTGAAACCATATATAGTACTGGATCATATATATATATATTTGTGTGTGTGTGTGTGTGTGTGTGTACACAGTGTTTTCTTATACCTACAGCTCTGTAATAATTTACAAATTGGCACAGTAAGCGATTAGCAGTACTTTATGATAAAATAGAAAAATTTAACCCATTCACAGTAATGTTATATGACTGCGATGTCTCACTTTCTCCCTAAGTACCTTTTGTACTATACTCTTTCTTTTTGTGATGATGTGAGATGATACAATGCCTACCTGATGAGGTGAAGTAAATTATGTAGACATTTTGATAAGACCTTATGTGCAAGTGTTACTTGAACACAAACACTGTGTTTTGATAGTTGTCCTGAAACTGAGACAGCTACTAAGTAGTTAATAAGGTAATGAATATATACACTACAGTAGACAAGGGGATAGATCAGCCTAGACGGAATTGAGAAAAAGATGTAAAATTTAGTCATGCTATTCAGAATGGCACACAATTTCCGATTTATGAATTGTTTTTGAAATTTTCTACTCAATATTTTTGGATCATTGTTGATTCATGCCTGATTTTTTTGTGTGTATGTTTTTGTTTTTGTTTGTTTTTTTGAGACACGGTTTCTCTGTGTAACAGCCCTTGTTGTCCTGGAACTCGCTTTGTAGACCAGGCCTGCCTCTGCCTCCCAAGTGCTGGGATTAAAGGCATGTGCCACCAAGCCTGGCTTTTTATGTGGATGCTGGGATCAAACTCAAATCCTCATGTTTAGGTAACTAAAAACAAACAAACTAACAAAGCCTAGCAAGACCACAGATAAGGGGCATTTACCAGACAAAACATAATCACTTCTGCCTTTTTTTTCTTTCATTAACAAGTACTTTAACTCACATTGCCTTTCTTTGGGAACCATATTACAAGAGCTGCTTTTTTTCCTTCCAAAATAGATGTAGTCCTGAATAGTCATATTGTCTAATAAATCTTCCTCCCCATTGGTATCTCTACCATCTGCATTCTTGGCTCTCTGTTAATCATAGTATGCTGAACAGTAACTCTCAATGATAAACAGTGAACTCTTTTTTTTAAAGATTTTATTTATTTTACGTGTGCAGGTGTTTTGCCTGCATGTATGTTTGAATACCACATGTGTGCAGTTCCCATGGAGGCTAGAGATGGTGTCAGGTCCTCTGGAACTGGAGTTACGCATGCACTGTTAGCAACTTTGTGGCTGCTGGCAGTTAAACCTGGGTTCTCTGAAAGAGCAACCAGTGTTATTACCACTAAGCTGTCTGTCCAATTCTTGATAATGATCTCTTGACAAAGTAAATAGATTTTCTCTAGTACATTCCTTGGCTTCATTGGCATTACTCAAACCTATTCTGTGAAATTCAACATCTCCATTACTCCCTATGACCTACTCTGTGCTTTCTGCTTGCCTTTCTTTTGTCATCTGACTCCAACTTTATTGCCATTTAGTCCTTTGGTCCTTTCTTTCTGTACTTTCACCTTTTAGAGCTCATTCACTCTCATTGCTCTCCTTACTTCTCACTGCTCTCCATTCTGTATCTTTATCACCAACTGTATTTTGAGCAATTGCATGTCCTAGTGGTACTTCACATTCTACACATGTCTCCCAACTTAAGTTAGTGTTCCCTTTTCTCCAAGCTATGCATCTTAACCTTTTTCTCTCTTTTCACTGCTGAACCTTTGGCTCATTTGATCTCGTATAGATCTTGTGCATGTAATCACAGCTATTATAAGTTCATGATTATGATAACCATGTCATATACAGAAGATGCAATTTCACAGCATTCTTCCCTATCTCACGTGTTCCCTAAAGAATTGAAATCCCCTTGAGAACAGGACCTGTTTTGCCTGTTCAAGACTATCATTCTTGAATTGCATAGAGCATGGAAGACAGGAGATACTATTGTGTTACCATGTTTCTATATCCATTTTAATATTAAATCATAAGTGTGATAACTGTCTTAAGTTAATTGTGGTTACCAACCAGATCATAGAAAAGTTATTAGATCATAAAGTGATTTTTGCATCTCTTTTCCAAGACTGTTCTTTTTGGAGCTCTGTGTGCCGGCATTATCTTAAATGGTGTGTGTGTGTGTGTGTGTGTGTGTGTGTGTGTGTGTGTGTGTGTGTGTCCTTACACAGCCTTGGTGCAGTGGGAAGGGGCTTGGACGTGCCTAGGCTCAGTGAGCTGGGCTCTGCTGACTCCCCATGAGAGACCTTGATTTGGGGGATGTGAGGATGCTGGGTGGCTTGGGAAAGAGGGCTGGGGGATGGGAGGAGGGAAGGGGGGGTCTGTGGATAGCATGAGGAGTGAGTAGAAAATTTCTTAATAAAGAAAAATAAAATAAAAATAAATTTAACAAATATGTGTGTGTGTGTGTGTGTGTGTGATTTTTTTCCTTCCCTCAACTTCTGAAAGATCCTTCCCCACCCCCAGCCACCCAATTTTATGTTCTTTTCTCTTTAAAAAAATGAACCAAACCAAAACATACACACAACAAAAAAACCTGGAGTCCAGTTCTGTTTGCCTATTACTTCCTTAGCATGTCGCCTGTGCTGGAATGTGGTTGATATACCCAGTGTTTCTCCATTGAAGAAAACTGATTTTCCCTCTCCCAGGAGCTCTAAAGTGAAAATAGCTTATTGGTTAGGGGTAAGACCTTGTGTTCACTTCCCTTTCTTCATGTCAGGATTTTGTCTAGCTTAAACTTGTGCAGTTCTTGGATATACTTGCCCAGTCTCTGTGAGTTCATCTGTGCATCAACACTGTTGTTTCCTTAGAGTCATCCACTACCCCTGGCTTTTACAATCTTTCTGCCTCCTCTTCTGCATAGATCCGTGAGTCTTAAGAGGAGGGGTGCAATAAAGACATCCTATTTAGGGAAAAGTAATAAAAAAAAAGTAATATAAAGTCTCTCACTATCTGTATATTGTCCAGTTCAGGGCCTCTGTCATAATTGTCATCGACTGCAAGAAGAAAGTTCTCTGATGAAGGCTGAGTGATGCACTGATCTGTGGGTATAGAAATATGTATGCCATTAGGAATTGTTTTATTGCCATTTCATTTAGCAGAATAATAGGATTTTCTCTAGGGCCTATGACCTATCTAGTCTTAGGTTCTTGGACTTATTAATAGTGCCAGGTATTAATTAGTTCTCTTTCATGGATCATGCCTCCATAAAAAGGGGGATTGGCTACTCCTGTAACATTTATTCTACTATTGCACCAGTGGGTATATCATGCAGTCAGGTCACTATTGTAGTTCTTAGGGTTCATATCTAGGTGAGATTAATGATTACATTTCTACTTTGGTATATAGTATCTTTCAGCACTATCTATGAATGGTTGTCAGTAGAGGTGAAGTTTCTTTGGTGCTTGAATTCATTCATGGCATAACAGGATATATAGGACTTCATCTTTCAATATTAAGCATTGTGGCTATAAGAAGATACTTTATATACTAAGAATTTCACACTCACAGGAAGAGAGAGGAACAGAGACAGAGATAGGGATGTGCAGACAGGCAGATAATGATTTAATCCAGTGAGATTTCTTCTTTGTGCAACTTATTTTTTCTTTCCTTTGGATTATTTCCTTAAGATAGTCTTTGAAATGGAATGACAGAGTCAAACACTTTTATACTTCCTGATTTCAGTCTTGGCTGATGTTGAGTATTACTGGTAAAACAAAGCAGTTTCCTAGTTTTTTCATTAACTATTTTATACATATTATCATAGAATGGTATTCCATTGTTTTCTATTGTTTTTGAAACCAGGGGAAGTGATGTGCTCTGTTGCTTGTGTTCTTTTATCCATTTTTCATTTGTTAGTAGGCTTAAGATATATAATAATAAGTCAAAAGACTCAAGAAACTGAGAGAAGGAGGATAAAACAATATTCTAAGAAATGGTAGTAGGAAAGAAACTTTGTATTTTACAAAGACAAATGAATATCAGTCAAGGTTGAAGGACTTATCCAAATTCTTAACTAGTCTTTGTCTTAAACATGTGTATTAAATATTTCATTTTGAGTTCCTTAGAATATTAGTGACAAGAATGAAGAAAATACAATTTTCTTTACACAATGCAGCTATAAGTATTGATTAGGTCTTCTGAAATTTTGGTTTCAGTGAAATAATATAGGACTTGAGACTCTTCATGTATATTTGATGTGACAAAATCCTAACTATTCTTAACTGAACAATCTTAATGGCTGATATTATTTATATCACATTTTGTTTGGATGAATTTAAGTCTTAGAAAATTAATGGAAATGATATATTCCTATTTTGATATAATAGATGTAATGTCAAAATAACTAATTAAGAACCAATATTTGAGCTTCCTTGTCTTACAGCCTAAGTTGTAATATATAGGTCACATTAGTATCACTGCATGTGCAAGGAAACTGAGGCTGAGTTATTGTGATAAACACAAGAGAAGCCCTTATAGGGAACACTCAGTTGGTGGCTGTGCTTCATAACACTTTACTTAGAGGTCATAGTCAGAGACACAGAAGTTAGGGCTCTCTTACTGGGAGTGATGTGTTCAAAGTCATTCATTAGTACATGGTGGGACTACAATTCATTCAAACTTTGATTGGTTTGATTCCACAGTTTATTCTCTCATATTACAACTCTGTATGTCTTCTTCAAGAAAGAGACATGGTCTTTAATGTGGAGGCCAAATCAACAATCAAAGAATTCTTATGTAATTTACTTTATGGTCTTCCATTTGACCATGTGGCCTACTCTTGATTGGAAGAACTAAGACCTGGTACATATAAAGCAATATAGATATTACCCTAAAGGATATATGATAACAATGGAATATCTCAAGTTTCCCCATGCTATTCAACTCAACACATCATATAAAAATGGAGGTTGGAGATATGGCTCCATGGTTAAGAGTATTGACTATTCTTTCAGAGGACCTGGACTTGGTTCCCAGTACCCACATGAAGAGTTACAACTTTGTCTAACTCCAGTTTCAAGGGATCTGATGCCCTCTTCTTGCCTCTATGGGTACTGCATGCACATAATATACAAGCATACATGCAGGCAAAACACCCATGCACATAAAATTAAAAATGCAAGTACATTATTTCCATTTTCTACATTGTTCTAGTATAGGGGCCATCAAGACTAGGATAAACCTTGAATAATTGCATGAAGTCTTCAATTCCAGACTAGTTTGATTTCAACTTATATTTATGAACCAAAGAAAGTGTTAGGTTTTGTAAGCCAAGACACAGATGTCTGTATGCTCATGAGTATGGAAAATATTTAGATCATGTTATTTCTATCAATATAAATAGTTACATCCCTACTCCAATTCTGAAACTTGTACTGGCCAGTATTCTGGTTTTGAATATGATACTAAAAAGACTGAATGTAAGGACGCATTCTGCTTTTCCCAAAGTGAGTATATATGCTGGCATTCTTAGACTGCTATGTATTTCACACTCCGTGAAACTCACATCAGTGATGGTTTCTGCCCACTACCACCTATAGTTTTTTCCTGTCTCACTGCTGTTAGTTCTTTGCTGTCTTTCTGTACAAAGTGGTTTCTGGTCATTTTAGCCCATTTTGATACCTCTATCTCAGAGCAGTCAAGGAAAGAACTAATCTTGCATTCCATCTCTGCTGCTTATTGGCTGTGTATTCTAAGGCAAGTTGCTTTATGTATCTGAGCATTTCTGGGTCTAGAGAAAGTGCTTTATAGCACCGAATCGAATGTGGTAGTAGGAAATGAGGGCTCCCAAAATCCTCTTCTCTAAACAGGTTTTTTCCTTTACCTCATTGTAAAATGGCTGCAGTTTCTATTTTTCTCCTCATGTCTTAATTCCATGTCTCAAGATCTGTAATTATTAGGTCTTGGATTTTAATTTCCTCAGTGACTGTAGAAAGACTCCTCGAAAGTTTGTTTGTATTGAATTTTGAATGAGAGACTTTTCAGCTGTGTTAGTTAGCTAGCTTCTCAGAACTCCTTTGTAAAATATACATTTGTGACAACACCAGGAAATTTCTTTTTTTTATTTTTTGGGGAAATTTCTATCATATTTCATAATTCTCATTTATGTTTGAGTTTTGTTTTCAGAGACAGGGTCTCACTATGCATACAGCTTGACATAGAACTTGCTATTTAGCCCAAGGTGACCTTGAGTTCTCAGTCCTCCTCCCTCTGCCTTGATAGAGCTAATATTATATGCATATGCCACCATATCTGCCTCTTACCTACATTTCTTTACAAAGAAGGAAAGAAAAGGAATTGAGACAGGAAGGAAAGGAAGGATAAACAGAAAAGACAGGCTGGTTGAGAGATTTGGAATCCTAGATTCATATATTAGAATCACCTGGGAAACCTTTTAAAATATTTTTAAAAGTTTTATTTACTGTATGTGTGTGTGAATGTATTTATCTGCACTGTATGTGTACATAAATCTACAGAACTTAGAAGAGGTTATTACATCCCCTGGACCCAGAGATATAGGCAGTTATGAACCATCATGTGGGTGCTTAGAACCAAACCTAGGTCATCTGCAGGATGTAGCTGGAGAGCTTCTCTCCAGGTCCCACCAAGCCTCCACAGTCCCACAACCCATGTATAAAATAATCACTCAGACACTTATATTACTTATAAACTGTATGGCCATGGCAAGCTTTTTGTTATCTAGTTCTTATATCTTAAATTAACCCATTTCTATTAATCTATATGTTGCCACGTGGCTAGTGGCTTATTGGTACCTTACATCTCGCTTGTCATAGTGGTGGCTGGCAGGTCTCTCTTCAGCCTTCCACTTCCCCCAATTCTCTTCTCTTTGTCCCGCCTATACTTCCTGCCTGGCTACTGGCCAATCAGTGTTTTATTTATTACCCAATCAAGCAACACACGTAACATACAGAACATCTCACAACACTTCCCCTTTTCTTTTTTTTTCTTTTTTTTAATTTTTATTTTGCAATACAATTCAGTTCTACATATCAGCCACAGATTCCCTTGTTCTCCCCCCTCCCACCCCCCTCACCTTTCCCCCAGCCCGCCACCCATTCCCATCTCCTCCAGGGCAAAGCCTTCCCTGCAGACTGAGATCAACCTGGTAGACTCAGTCCAGGTAGGTCCAGTCCCCTCCTCCCAGGCCGAGCCAAGGGACCCTGCATAGGCCCCAGGTTTCAAACAGCCGACTCATGCAATGAGCACAGGACCCGGTCCCACTGCCTGGATGCCTCCCAAACAGATCAGGCCAATCAACTGTCTCAGCCACTCAGAGGGCCTGATCCAGTTGGTGACCCCTCAGCCATTGGTTCATATTTCATGTGTTTCCATTCGTTTGGCTATTTGTCTCTGTGCTTTATCCAACCTTGGTCTCAACAATTCTCGCTCATATAAACCCTTCTCATTCTCGCTAATTGGACTCCCAGAGATCCACCTGGGGCCTAGTCATGGATCTCTGCATCCAGATCCCTCAGTAGTTGGATGAGGTTTCTAGCACGACAATTAGGGTGTTTGGCCATCCCATCACCAGAGTAGGTCAGTTCGGACTGTCTCTCGACCATTGCCAGCAGTCTGTTGTGGAGTTATCTTTGTGGATTTCTGTGGGCCTCTCTAGCACTTTGCTTCTTCCTATTCTCATGTGGTCTTCATTTACCATGGTCTCCTATTCCTTGTTCTCCCTCTCTGTTGTTGATCCAGCTGGGATCTCCCGCTCACCCAAGCTCTCTTTCCCTCGACCCTCGCCCTTCACTACCCCCACTCATGTCCAGGCTGTTCATGTAGATCTCATTCCATTTCTCTGTCATTGGGCGATCCCCGTGTCTTTCTTGGGGTCCTGTTTTCCAGGTAGCCTCCCTGGTGATGTGAGTAGCAGTCCAGTCATCCTTGTTCCACATCTAGTATCCTGCTATGAGAGAGTACATACCATGTTTGTCTTTCTGAGTCTGGGATACCTCACTCAGGATGATTTTTTCTAGATCCATCCATTTCTCTGCAAACCTCATGATGTCATTGTTTTTCTCTGCTGAGTAGTATTGTGTATATGTACCACATTTTGTTTATCCATTCTTCAGTTGAAGGGCATCTAGGTTGTTTCCATGTTCTGGCTATTACAAACAATGCTGCTATGAACATAGCTGAACAAGTGCTCTTGTGGTGTGGTTGAGCATTCCTTGGGTATATGCCCAAGAGTGGTATAGCTGGATCTTGGGGGAGATGGATTCCCAATTTTCTAAGAAAGCGCCATATTGATTTCCAAAGTGGAAGCTTTGCATTCCCACCAGCAGTGGAGGAGAGTTCCCCTAGCTCCACATCCTCTCCAGCATAAGGTGTCTTCAGTGTTTTTGATCTTAACCATTCTGACAGGTGTAAGGTGGTATCTCAGAGTTGTTTTGATTTGCATTTCCCTGATGATTAGGGATGTTGAGCAATTCCTTAAATGTCTTTCAGCCATTTGAGTTTCCTCTGTTGAGAATTCTCTGTTTAGTTCTATAGCCCATTTCTTAATTGGACTGTTGGGCATTTTGATGTCTAATTTCTTGAGTTCCTTATATATTCTGGATATCAGTCCTCTGTCAGATGTGGGGTTGGTGAAGATCTTTTCCCATTCTGTAGGCTGTCGCTTTGCCTTGTTGACCGTATCCTTTGCTCTACAAAAGCTTCTCAGTTTCAAGAGGTCCCATTGATTGATTGTTTCTCTCAGTGTCTGTGCTACTGGTGTTCTATTTAGGAAGTGGTCTCCTATGCCAATGCGTTGAAGACTACTTCCTACTTTCTCTTCTAGCAGGTTCAGAGTAGCTGGATTTATGTTGAGGTCCTTGATCCACTTGGACTTAAGTTTTGTGCACGGTGACAGATATGGATCTATTTGCAGCCTTCTACATGTTGATATCCAGTTTTGCCAGCACCATTTGTTGAAGATGCTTTCTTTTTTCCATTGTGCACTTTTGGCTTCTTTGTCAAAAATTATTTGTTCATAGGTGTGCGAATTAATGTCAGGGTCTTCAATTCGATTCCATTGGTCCACATGTCGGTTTTTATGCCAGTACCAAGCTGTTTTTATTACTGTAGCTCTATAGTAGAGCTTGAAGTCAGGGATTGTGGTGCCTCCAGAGGTTGTGTTATTGTACAGGATTCTTTTGGCTATCCTGGGTTTTTTGTTTTTCCATATGAAGTTGAGTATTATTCTTTCCAGGTCTGTGAAGAATTGTGTTGGTATTTTGATGGGGATTGCATTGAATCTGTAGATTGCTTTTGGTAAGATTGCCATTTTTACTATGTTAGTCCTGCCTATCCATGAGCATGGGAGATCTTTCCATTTTCTGACATCTTCTTCAATTTCTTTTTTCAGGGACTTAAAGTTCTTCTCATATAGGTCCTTCACTTGCTTGGTTAGTGTTACCCCAAGATATTTTATGTCATTTGTGGCTATAGTAAAGGGTGATGTATCTCTGATTTCCTTCTCCGCTTCTTTGTCCATTGTATATAGGAGGGCTACTGATTTTTTTGAGTTGATCTTGTATCCTGCTATGTTGCTGAAGGTGTTTATAAGCTGTATCAGTTCCTTGGTGGAATCTTTGGGGTTGCTCAAGTATACTATCATGTCATCTGCAAATAGGGAAAGCTTGACTTCTTCCTTTCCAATTTGTATCCCCTTAATCTCCTTATGTTGTCTTATTGCTCTGGCTAGAACTTCAAGTACTATATTGAATAAGTATGGGGAGAGCGGACAGCCTTGCCTCGTTCCTGATTTCAGTGGAATTGCTTTGAGTTTCTCTCCATTTAATTTGATGTTGGCTGTTGGCTTGCTGTAAATTGCCTTTATTATGTTTAGGTATGTTCCCTGTATTCCTGATCGCTCCAAGACCTTTATCATGAAGGGGTGTTGGATTTTGTCAAATGCCTTTTCAGCATCTAGTGAGATGATCATGTGGTTTTTTTCTTTGAGTTTGTTTATATAGTGTATCACATTGTCAGACTTTCGTATGTTGAACCATCCTTGCATCCCTGGAATGAATCCTACTTGATCATGGTGGATAATTGTTTTGATGTGTTCTTGGAGTCTGTTTGCCAGTATTTTATTGAGTATTTTTGCATCAATGTTCATGAGGGAGATTGGTCTGTAGTTCTCTTTCTTTGTTATATCCTTGTTTGGTTTAGGAATCAGGGTAATTGTAGCCTCATAGAAGGAGTTTGGTAATGTTCCTTCTGTTTCTATTGTGTGGAACAATTTAGAGAGTATTGGTATTAACTCTTCTTTGAAGATCTGGTAGAATTCTGCACTGAAACCATCTGGTCCTGGGCTTTTTTTGGTTGGGAGACTTTTAATGACTGTTTCTATTTCGTTAGGGGTTATTGGACTATTTAAATAGTTTATCTGGTCTTGATTTAATTTAGGTATGTGGTATCTATCCAGAAAATTATCCATTTCTTTTAGGTTTTCCAGTTTTGTGGAATAGAGGTTTTTGAAGTGTGACCTGATGATTCTCTGGATTTCCTCAATGTCTGTTGTTATGTCCCCCTTTTCATTTCTGATTTTGTTGATTTGGATGCTCTCTCTCTGTCTTTTGGTTAGTTTGGATAAGGGCTTGTCTATCTTGTTGATTTTCTCAAAGAACCAACTCTTTGTTTCATTAATTTTTTGTATTGTTCTCTTTGTTTCTATTTTATTGATTTCAGCTCTCACTTTGATAATTTCCTGGCATCTATTTTTCCTGGGAAACTTTGCTTCTTCCTGTTCTAGAACTTTCAGGTGTGCTGTTAAGTCACTAGTGTGAGATTTCTCCAGCTTATTTATGTGGGCATTTAGTGCTATGAATTTCCCTCTTAGTACTGCTTTCATAGTGTCCCATAGGTTTGGATATGTGGTGTCTTCATTTTTGTTGATCTCTAGGAAGTCTTTAATTTCTTTCTTTATTTTCTTCCTTAACCCATTGGTGATTCAGTTGGGTATTATTCAGTTTCCATGAGATTGTAGGTTTTCTGTAGTTTTTGTTGTTGTTGAAATCCAACTTTAGACCATGGTGGTCTTGATACAACACAGGAGGTTATTCCAATTGTTTTTTTTATCTGTTTAGATTTGTTTTGTGGCCAAGTATGTGGTTGATTTTAGAGAAGGTTCCATGGGGTGCTGAGAAGAAGGTATATTCTTTTTTGTTAGGATGGAATGTTCTGTAGATGTCGATTAAGTCCATTTGAGTCATGACATCAGTTAAGTCCTTTATTTCTCTGTTAAGTTTCAATTTGGGAGATCTGTCCAGTGGTGAAAGTGGGGTGTTGAGGTCTCCCACTATTAATGTGTGGGGTTTTATATGTGGTTTAAGCTTTAATAATGTTTCTTTTACATATGTGTGTGCCCTTGTGTTTGGGGCATAAATGTTCAGAATTGAGACTTCATCTTGGTGGATCTTTCCTGTGATGTGTATGTAATGCCCTTCTTGATCTCTTTGATTGATTTTAGTTTGAAGTCTATTTTGCTGGATATCAGGATGGCTACACCCGCTTGTTTCTTAAGAACCGTTTGATTGGAAAGTCTTTTCCCAGCCTTTTATTTTAAGGTAGTGTCTATCTTTGAATTTGAGATGTGTTTCTTGAATGCAGCAGAAAGATGGGTCCTGCTTTCGTATCCATTCTGTAAGCCTATGTCTTTTTATAGGTGAATTAAATCCATTGATATTGAGGGATATTAATGTCCAGTGATTGTTCATTCCTGTTATTTTTTGGTGGTGATGTGTGTGTACTTTTCTTCGTTGGGGTTTACTGCTGTGGCTTTATCTATTGCCTGTGTTTTCGAGGGTGTATCTGACTTCCTTAGGTTGGAATTTTCCTTCTAGTGCTTTCTGTAGGGCTGGGTTTGTGGATAAATATTGTTTAAATCTGGCTTTGTCATGGAATGTCTTGTTCACTCCATCTATGATGATTGAAAGTTTTGCTGGGTATATTAGTCTAGGCTGACTTCCATGGCTTCTTAGTGTCTGCATTACATCTGTCCGGGTCCTTTTGGCTTTCAAAGTCTCCATTGAGAAATCGGGTGTTATTCTGATAGGTTTGCCTTCATATGTCGCTTGGCCTTTTTCCTTTGGCTGTTCTTAATATTCTTTCTTTATTCTGTACGTTTAATTGTTTAATTATTATGTGGCGAGGGGACTTTTTTTGGGGGTCTAGTCTGTTTGGTGTTCTATAGGCTTCTTGTATCTTCATAGGCATTTCCTTCTTTAAGTTGGGAAAGTTTTCTTCTATGATCTTGTTGAATATATTTTCTGTGCCCTTGAGTTGGTATTCTTCTCCTTCTTCTACCCCTATATTCGTAGGTTTGGTCTTTTCATGGTGTCCCAAATTTCTTGGACATTTTGGTTCATGACTTTGTTGGCTTTAGTGTTTTCTTTGATTGATGAATCTATTTCTTCTACTGTATCTTCAACGCTAGAGATCCTCTCTTCCATCTCTTGCATTCTGTTGATTATACTTGCATCTGAAGTTCCCAATCGTTTTCTCAGATTTTCTATTTCCAGCATTCCCTCTGTTTGTGTCTTCTTCATTTTTTCTATTTCCCTTTTCAGGTCTTGGACTGTTTCCTTCATTTGTTTCATTGATTTTTCTTGATTTTCTTTCAGTACTTTATTGTTCTCTTCCAGGACTTTATTGATTTCTTCTAATTTGTTTGCCCTTTCCTCTAGTTGTTTACAATGTTCTTCACATTTTTTTTGTCTTTTCCTCTACACAAGCCTCTAGCTTCTTCATGATGTCATTCATAAGGCCATTTTCTTCTGCTTCTTCCAATTTCTGATGTTCAGGTCTAGGTGTTGGAGGAGGGCTAGGGCCTGGTGATGCTATATTGCTATCCATTTTGTTGTATGTGTTTCTGCCTTGACGTCTGCCCATCTCCTTGTGGTTCGTTCTTGGCCTTATCTGCACACTTGGTTCAGACAGAGCTGACAGATTCAGGAAGTCTCTCTCTCTTGTCCAGATGGGAGCTCTCTTGTCCAAGTTGGAAGTCCGGGGCAGGATGGGAGCTCTTGTCCAGAAGGGAAGTCCGGGGCAGGATGGGAGCTCTCCTCTCTCTCTCTCTCTCTCTCTCTCTCTCTCTCTCTCTCTCTCTCTCCTCCAGAAGGGAAGTCCGGGGCAAGATGGGAGCTGGGACCCAGCCTCTAAGTCTCAGGAAGAGGCTTGGGGCTCAGGCGGATGGGCATGGGGTCAGGGCGTGGAGACTGCAGGGTCTGCCAGGAGTCTTGGAGAAGGGGATCCTTCCCGGTGGGGCTAGAAGGGAACCTGCCCGGTGGCCAGAACCTGGGGCCAAGTTGGGCAGGTCTTCCCCGGAATGGCTGGTGCCCAGGGATGGGGTCCGGGGCAAGCTCCCCTTTTCTTTTTTTTAAGGAAGGTTTTAACTTTTGCATAGTAAAATTACAGATAACAAAACAGTTATCAAGCAAGAATTACAGTTATAATATCTAGTCTACTTATAATAACTAGTTTATTTGGCAAAATTAAAGAAATATCCTATCTATCTTATATTTGTGAGTCTAAGGTTTTATATCTAACTTATCTTTTATCATAACTAAGGAAAATTGTAACTATCTAGCTTCAACTACATCAAAGACCTCAGAAGGATATAATATTACTTGAGAAATGCGAGAAGGATGCAAGCAACTTTTGGGAGTCTTGCAGGGTAGACAGAGACAGCTGGCAGCTTGGATAGTCACCTAATGTTCCTTTGTAAAGTTGGGGCATCTGTCTTCAGCCCACAGGGCTAGAGTCTCTCGGTTACTTTTCTCAGTGTCCTGTAGAATGTCTGGTAGTTTCCTCTGCAAAGCAGGAACCTGAAGGACCATTTTGTCAAGCAAAGTTTGGTCGTTACTTTTTTATGGGTCCTACATGTCCAGTCGATCAAGCAGTCCAGGCAAGAACAGTTTCTTACCCAAATGGCTATTTTTGCCAAGGTGAAGATAAACTCCATATAGAGTGTCTTCAATGCCCATCTTCCTCTCTAAAGTAAATCGGTGTTGCCAGGGGCAGACATGTCTCACTGTCCAGAAAGTCTAAATTTTTAAAACATTTTAAATGCCATATTCTGTAGGTCTTTGAAGTATTTGAAGATTATCTATCTATCTGAAATATATATATGTATACCTAGAAGACTTAACTAACATGGCTATAAATATAATTATCATAGATGACTAATTATTAATCTATTTATTAATTATCCATTACAATTTTAAATGAGCTGTACAAACATAATACCTTAAACAAGAGTAGAAATATACAGACAGTATATCAAAATTAATTTTAAGTTTGTATCAATAAGCTAAAATCTATACCAATGTAAAACATTTCAAACAAATTATTGCTCTTTAAAAGTAGGTTCATTAATCTACCCTTTCATCCTATCATATCTAAACTATCCCCTTTTATTCTTTAGAAAGAGATTGTATTTATAATCAACCTGATTTAAATAAAAATATTGGTTTTTCTCTGTCCCACACCAGAGGGCTCTTCTGATTTGGGACACAAGAATCTCTTAACCATTTTTTTAAGCAATATGGCTGAATTTAGAGAAGGAATGAGCCAATTCCATTTCCACAGCCAGCTTGGTATATTTGGGAATTTGGGTGTAGCTTTTCTTACTACTTCCTGCTGGAGGGGGGCGCTGTGTCTTATGGGGACAGAAAGAAAATTTTAGGATCATGGAGTAGTCCATGAGGCTATATCGTCTGAGCCAGTTGTCTTGAATCTGATCTGGATGTTGTCTCATCTGGGCCATGGTGTCATTGGAGACCTTTCAGGGGGTTGTGGCTGGTCAAACCTGATGTATCTTAATCTGGAACAAATCCATAGCCTCTGGCTTTCTGTAGAAACAAAAGCAGAGCCTCTTTTCCAAAGAAACATATCCTTACATCTAAATTTTGAAGTCAAGGTACCTTTAAAATATCCATATTTGTTTAACTCAATAGTTTTTACCATCAAATGTTTTTTTTTGTAGTTAAAAATCCCAAAGACAACACAATCCAGATTCTCTGTGTAATATCCATCTTTACGTGGCTTATTTTTTATACTGTCTTTACTGTCTCTTTAAAGACTTTATTTTTAAAAACTATGTATTTCTTTATATAACTGTATGTATTTGTTTTTGTCTCTCTTTTAAGCCTATGTACATTTTTATATATATTGTAAAGCATTTAAAGTCTTGTTCCATCTGAATCTGTCTTATTGTGTAACTATTGCTTTAAACTGCAGCATTCTAAGACTGAAACAGTACTGTGGCTGCTGGCTCCGTCCACCTTAGCTTTCCAACATGGCGGTGGTACACTTTATTACCAGCTCTGGATCTGGAGCCATGTGTACCATGAACTATCAGAAGCAGTTTTATCAAAGCAGCGTGTAGCTCAGAAACCTCTTTTTTTTTTTACTAGCAAAGGCTAAATCCACCATGTAGCAGTGTAATGTGTCCTTGTAGATGCCCCATTCCCGCCATACTGCTGGTCAAACACTCACACCAGGAACCCGCCAACTTGAGAGAGACAACTAGGAAGCTGTTTTTAGCTCTGTTTTGAATTGGTTATTAAATATTCTCAGGTTTAAGGTGGAAACTTGAGCCATTGGACGCCATTTGTAGCTGGAGAGCTTCTCTCCAGGTCCCACCAAGCCCCTGCAGTCCCACAACCCATGTATAAAATAATCACTCAGACACTTGCATTACTTATAAACTTTATGGCTGTGGCAGGCTTTTTGTTATCTACTTCTTCTATCTTAAATTAACCCATTTCTATTAATCTATAAGCTGCCACGTAGCTCGTGGCTTATTGGTACCTTACATCTTCCTTGTCCTGGCGGCGGCTGGCAGTGTCCCTCTGCCTTCCTGTCCCCTAATTCTCCTCTCTGTTAATCCCGCCTATACTTCCTGCCTGGCTACTGGCCAATCAGTGTTCTATTTATTAACCAATCACAGCAACACATTTGCCATACAGAACATCCCACAGCAGCAGGAGCAGCAAGCACTCTTAATTTCTGAGCCATCTCCCAAGCCCCTCAAAATCTTGATATTTAGACTGTGTGTACCATGTCAATGAAGTCATAATTTCTGGGCTTGAAACACACAGGTTACATTTCACCAGGCATTTTCAATATGAAATCAATGTTGAGGACTACTATATTTAGATAAATCCCATGTAATAATATATTTCAAGCCCCAAGTCAGAACATTTACGATGTTTTTAAATAACATTTGCAAGTTCTTATAGTATGAAATTATATATGAAAGGAAAATGTGCTTACAATTTTATCATCCTAAAGTATATAAAGATATCTTCTATTGTCCATGTTCTACTTTATCTAATCCAGTTTATACTAGTATTGGTATGATTCTTTGGAGTTAAGGTCTAAATTTCTTTCCACCTAATACCATTTGTAAAGATTGTAGCCTGTCTTGGTGGAACATGCCTGTAATCTCAGCACTTGAAACACTGAGGCATGAGGATCACCTTAAGTTTGAAGCTAGTAATTTCAAGACCTGTTTTGAACTTGTTTCAGAACAAACACATTAAAAATCAATAACCAAAGATTTCTCATACTGCTATCTTTGTCATTTTTTGGTGACTGCATTATTTCATTGTTTACTTAGGTCACAGTATAGCTAATATCATCTTTGAGGAGCATTTAGTTTATTTGTATTAATTCAGTGTTTCAAGCCATAGTATTAAGATTAACTTTTTGTTGGTGTTTTTCTTCTATAAAATTGTGGGTTTTTTCATATAAATCCTCAGAAATAAGATATTGTTCATGTTTATCATAAGACAATTTGATTTTAAAACTGATAGGTACTCTGTATCTATATTCCATTTCTATTATATATAATGATAATGATATTTTATATTTTTCTCTCTGTGTGTATGTCTGTATGTGTGATTATGTGTATGTGTATGTGTGTGTAGGCTAGAGGTTCATGTCGGGTACCTTCAGTCACTCTTCATAGTATTTTTTGAAACAATTATTGAACCTGGAGCTAACCAATTGGCCATACCAGTTGGCTGATGAACTTCCAGGCTCCACATGTTTCTGCCTCTCAGCAGTAGGCACACCATAGTACCCAGAATTTATGGGGATGTTGGGGATCTGAACTCAGTTCCTCATTTTTGTGTGGCATACACTTTACTGACTGAGCCATCTTCACAGCCTAGTTACTTACATTTTCTAAACCCTGAAGCAAATTACAAGAAATTTTTTTTTAATCAGAAAGTCTTGAGCCTCTTTGAAATGGAGAATGTAAGCTCATCGTTTTTGTTTTATTTTTGACTCTGGTTAGAGACTTACAGAATTCAATCAGAAGGATTCTCTCACTTACTTCTGGCCTTGCTGCTCACCCTGGTTGCTTAGCAAGAGAACCTGGTGATTTATCTTGCTGTTTTGGTACAGGGTCTCACTATGTAGTCTATGATGGCCTCGAATTAGTTTGATTTTCCTGCTTCAGTATCCCAGATGCTGGGAATACTGGTAGGTGCCACTATGACAGCTGAACCTTATGACTTTTATTTGATTAAGTATAAATCTTGAGATTTAAAGATTCAGTAGCCTCCCTTGAAGCAGCCGTGTTTGTGTTTTCAAGCAATCTTCTTTGATTTACTATGATACCTGGCTAACACAGACCTTTTGTATTTTGTTTCAGGGACAGTCGGATTTTTTTCTTGCTTCTGCTTTATTACTTCAATCTACGGAGTGATGAAAGTGGATTAATGAAATTTTCCAGATGTTTCAAAGCACATAGCCCTTGTTTTCAACACCTCTGTATCTATATAAATATCTGTTGATATATATATATATATATATATATATATATATATATATATATATATATATATGCTCTAAGTTACATTCAGTTAAAGTGTTCATAAATGCAAAATCGCAAAATCTCACTGTCTGGCCTCAGTTTCTTTGACACAAAATAATGATTAATGAAAGAAAATAGATTGGTAAAAAGATTGACTCTCAGTCATAGTTTCTTGAAAAGATAAACGGGTTTCATTTAAAACAATCAGCCAAGGAGACACATTTTTAAAAATTAATATACATCATTTTTTTTCACATGAAGCTTGCTTTTTTCCCAATTCTGCTTCCTAATGTTTAGAGTGCCTAGTTTCTCTGTCAGAACAGTTGTTTTATTGGCACTATCTAACAACTTTTAGGTAAAATGTTTTTGTAACCGAAGTTGATGATACAAGATATATTATACTTTTATATCTACATGGTTGTTTAAAAAAATGTATGAATCTTAGTTTGGGTTACTATTGCTATGATGAACACCATAACCAAAAGCAAGTTGGGGAGGAAAGGGTTTATTGAGCTTCTGCTTCTGCATCACCGTTTCTTATCAAAATAAGTCAGGACCAGAACTCAAGTAGGACAGGAACCTGGAGGCAGGAGCTGATGCAGAGGCCATGGAGGGATGCTGCTTACTGGCTTGCTCTTCATGGCTTGCTCAGCTGTAGTTGGAGAGCTTCTCTCCGGGTCCTGCCAAGCCCCCGCAGTCCCGCATCCCACTTACAAAATAAAAACACAGACGCTTATATTATTTAAACTGTTTGGCCTAATGGCTCAGGCTTCTAGTTAGCTGTTCTTATATTAAATTAACCCGTTTCTATTAATCTATAAGTTGCCACGTGGCTTGTGGCTTACCAGTAGCTTAACATCTTCTCATGGTGGCAGCTGGCAGCATCTCTCTGCCTCAACCTTCCACTTTCCAGCCCTCTCCTCTCTCTTTGTCCTGCCTATACTTCTGTCTGGCTACTGGCCAATCAGCATTTTATTTATTAACCAATCATCCACAGCACTCAGCCTGCTTTTTTATAGAACCCAGAAACACAAGCCCAGGGATGGAACCACACACAATGGGCTGGGTCCTCCCCCATCAATCACTAATTAAGAAAATGTCCTACAGGCTTGCCTATAGCCCAGTCTTATAGAGGCATTCTCTTGTTTGAGGCTCCCTTGTCTCTGATGACTCTAGCTTGTATCAAGTTGATATAAAACTAGCCAGTACAGTAGTTAGTTTAAATTACAGAGTTTACAAAAAAATATTAGATATTGCTGTTTTATTGCTCAGTCAATCCTACACATTTCCAGTTATTTGTAGTCTATCTCCTTTAACTTAAAAACATATATTTTGTTAGTCTATTTCTGTAATGTCCTTTGGAGGCCAGAAATGTTCAATTTTGACTTAGTTTTATGTAGATAACAAATCTTGGGAGTTCAGATTTTTAAAATCACCTTTATTTATAAATTTCTGTGCATGTGGGAGATGGTTGTATGGGTGTCATGGAACATGTGTGGAGGTCAGAGAACAACTGAAGGAGTCAGTGATCTTCTTCTACCATGTGGGTTCCAGGGACTGAACTGAGGTCATAAGGGTTTTTGTCAAGTGCCTTATTCACTAAGCCATCTCATCAGCCTCTGTTGTCCAGCTTTGTTATTATTATTATTAATACTAATATTATTATATCTTATCTATTTTTTGTACATGTGTATGTGTGTGTGTAGGTATGTGCATGACATGGCACACAAGTGGAAAATAGAGAACAACTTGTGGGAACAACTGAGAACATCTCGGTTCTCCTTCCACCTTATAGGTTCTAGGGATCAAACCCAGGTCATTGGGGTTAGTGGCAAGGCCTTTATTCACTGAGCCACCTTGATGGTCCTCAGGTATTGATTGGTTTTGACTAAACAATACGTTATTAACTCTGGATATTGGACATTTGTATTACAAATATTCCTCAATCTTGTTTGTAGTTTTGGGGGAGCAGTCATGAAAATCATGTTTCATGTGGTAAATTTTATTGATAAATGTCTCAATTAGGAAAATATTTGAGAAATATTCACACATACCCTTCAATTTATGAATATTCCCAAGCTACCCTAAAGCTGAAGAGTTGTTCTTGTGTGCCTGGTTCAAGGGCTCAAAGAGGTCATATTACCTTCCAGGGAAAGGGAGGCTAGACTGGAATCAGGAAGGAAGACATGGGAGAGTTCCATTCTGAGAGAATGAGAGGGCAATTAGAAGTTGATTGGTTGACCCTTAGAAGAAATTAAGTCACTAGCTGGGTAGCATAACCTGCCTTTAAATTAGAAGGGTCTGTATTGTGGCTGATGGCAAATGAGCCTGGGTCTATTGCAGAATTGTTGGAGGAGTGGACCCAGAAGGCCACAGAAGGTCTCCTGACAAACGGGAGTTTTCAGATTCCTCTTAATCTAGGGCTATGCCCTTCAGCCTGCCTAAGAAGAACTGGATTTTTTTTTTTTTTTGTGAAGATCATTGGAACTTACTCAATTCTCCAAATATTCTAAACTAAATGGTGCTATTGAGCTTCAGGGAGCACTTTCCCCACCACTTTAGCTGCCTGGTAGTTTTATATAGGCTTCCATTCCCCCCCCCCCCCCGCATTGAAGATAGTCTTCTAGAAAGGAAAATTTATTCCTTAAGCAAAAAAGTGTTGTTGCCTGAGTGGTGTTCATAGATTAAGATAAAGGCAGGTCTCATGACAACCACATCTTGAAAGTGTGTAAGTAAGTATTAGCTTGGTTTTGTAGTTAAGTGGAGAAGAGCTCTTTAATTTTATTGAAATGGGGCTGAATAGTATCCTGAGCCTCCTTGTATGGGTTCACGAATATAACTTCAGCAGTATGAGCTCTACAGTTCCTTACACCACTACTAATGAGAGTATCAGGAGAGGAGCTAATCGTAGGCCAAATAATTCGTCTCAAGAGGAACTAGGGGTTATTAAATATTAAACATATTAACCCACCTTATCTGCGTACTGTTTTCATATGTGATGACTGCATCAGAGTTACTACTGCTTTATGAGGCTGGGGATTGGAGAAGCATGCTTTTGCTCTTCTGTCCTATAGACCCTGGTGAATTGGGGCTGAACTGAGTGATATGAGTGTGGGTAATTAAGCTAGGTTAAACTGAGAGGTACTGAAGGAAGTGCTCTGAGCTGAAATAAAGTATGGGCTTGAGCCTAGTGGAGGTGACTGAGGTACTGGGTAATTCTGTTTATTTTTAATATTAATTAATTAATTAATTCATTCATTCAATGTGTCTTTTACATCATGTATCTTGATCCCATTCATTTCCCCGTCCCTTTGCATAGGTCCTCCACCCTTGCACACGCCCCCCCCCAAATAAAACAAAATTTAAGAGAATAAAAGGGGGAAAATAAAAAAAAGGAAAAAACTTAAAAATCTTGTCATGGAAGCTGTAGTGTGACACAGTGAGTCATACAGTATAACTCTTTTTGTCAATTTATCTTTACTTGCAAGTGTTCATTGCAGAGTCATTGGTCTGGTTCGAGGCCCCTGGTTTCTGCTACACTATTGATGCTGGGCCCTCACTAGGACCCTTCCTGTATATCTTGTTGTTGCCATGTATTGTAGAGATCCCGCAGCTTTGGGTCTGTAGGACTAGCTCCTTTATGTACTCCAACAAATCATACACGGGGTGGATGGTGCAGTAGGCCAAGTTATATCTTTGGGTCTGGACCTGGGCATCTGTAGGGCTGGTCCACCAGATGTGAAATGGGGACAATTTTTCCATGCTTACAACTTCCCAGGCTCACCCACACCTGCACTAAAACAGGGTTGGCTCTATTGTGCTGCCCTGGTGAGGTGCAGGGCCTGCTCTCCTGAGTGTTTCAGCTGGTGGGGGTCAGGGATAACTCTTCTGCTATTATGGCCACAAGGGTCAGCTCTCCCACCTGCCCCAGGCATTGATGGGTGTAGGGGAGGAGGGCAACTCTCCTCCACCCATGCTGCCATAAGACAGATGGGTAATGGGGACAGCTCTCCCATGCTAACAATTTCAGGGCTGGCTCACCCACAACTGTGCTAACAGGGTTAGCTTTATTGTGCTGCCCTGGTGAGGTGCAAAGCCTGCTCTCCTGAGTGTCACAGCTGGTGGGGGTCAGGGACAGTTCTTCTACTTTTATGACCACAGGGTCAGCTCTACCATCTGTCCTGGATGTTGATGGTCAGGGAGGGGAGAAGGGCAGCTCTCCCCTGCTCGTGCTGCTAAAAGACAGATAGGTAATGGGGACAGCTCTTTCATGCCCATAATGTCAGGTCAGGCTCACCTACACCTGTGCTAACAGGGTTGGCTCTATTGTGCTGCCCTAGTGAGGTGCAGTTGTTTATTTTTTTTAAAAGAAATCCCACTTGGAGAGATGGCTCTGTGGTTAAAAGAACTTGTTGCTCTTGCAGAGGACATGAGTGCAATGTTCTGTACCCATATGTCAGCTTATACCTGTCCAGAAGTCCAGTTACAGTGGATCTGAGGTACTCTTCTGACCTCTGAGGGCACCAGGCACACACATAGTGCACAAACATGCAGGCAGAACACTCAAACTCATAAAAGTTTTTAAAAAGTTGTTTTTTTTTAATAGATAAAAATCCCCCATCTGTTTAAACCTCATTGCCTTTGGAGTGAACTTGACACTTGAGAACCTTAGGCATCTGGCTCCATCCATGTTTCCTTTCTGCTCACCCTATTTTACTTTGAAATTTTCTTTATTCATAGAGGATCACACCAATGGGCCTCTCTCAAAAAATCCTTTCTGATGACTGCTACTACATACTACTGCATACTCCTTTAATTTTATTTTTATCTTGAAAAATAGTGTATGTGTGTACACATGAGTGCAGTTGCCCATGGAGGGAATTTGATACAGTGAGCTGCTTATTTTGTCTCCACGAAAGAGGAGGGATGGAAATGTCATGTGTCTCCCTGTGTTCTCAAAGAGCACAATATAGGGGCCAGATACACACATAAAATCGCACTTTATTTAATGTATTTCAGAAGAATATACCAAGGACAGATTAACAGCACCTATTTAAGAAACACAAACATTTAATAATAGTTAAATCACAAATGTTAATCTCTCAGCATTCCCCAAGCAGGAGTCTGTATTTCCTGTCCAACAATAAATGCGTCATAACCAGTTTAGAAAGCATTCAATTAAAGTTATCCAATATATGAAACCTTGACATTAGGCAGAGTCTCTGGGACTACTGACCCATGTAACAGTATCAATTTGTAAATTTGATTGGAGTGTGAGGGGATTTCTCTTCTTGCTGAAAGGTGGACAATAAATTCCACCCCATTTGTGCACCTGAAGGTAAGTTGTGCCAATGGGAACTTGTCCCCGGGACTGTAGTTTTGAAAATCCTTTGAAAAGGCACTTTTAAATTACAAACCTTTTTTAAAGGAAACTTTTAAATTTAAAATGGAAAGTATTAAAGAGAATTGTTTTATTGACTGAGTGCAGTGTTCCTATTGTTCTCAGTCTCAAAATAGCACATGAAATTTGGTATTAAAGGCAGTTTTAGAAATAATTTAGTGAGTATATATATGTATATGTATATATATATTCTCCTGTAATACTTTTGTTCTCAAAATATAATAAAATAATCTGAGTTCTTCTGCAAATATATTTGATCTACAACTGTAACTCTTCAAACACCTGAGCTGTAACCCCTGCCCTCCCCCCAACCCGAGAATTCTAACTGTCTCTTTATTAATACTACATCTTGTCTGAGACAGCCAAAGGGGGGAAACAAAAACCAGAGCAGCCTTTTTCTGGGTTTTGGCACTTCCCCACGAGGGCAGGGATGGTCACAATATGGATCAGCTAAATGCAAGTCCAATAACGTCCCAATCAGGTACTGGTTCCTGTTTAGGTCTTGAAACTGTAGTGTTCTTTTCATTTTGCTATCAGGAGGACTCCAATAGCCTGTCCTGGTGTTCTTGCTCTTTTATGGGGAAAGGACCGTCTTCTTTGATTTTATATTCTATACATTGAAGAAAACAGGTATACCAGTGCCAGGTGTACTGTGGAGAACTGCCAGCAAGGACTTCAGCCAAGTTGATACTTTAGTTCACATCGATTACCAGTAGTACCAGAATTAAGTTCTTGCTTGTCATGTACCAGGTATTTAAGGAATGAAGGTCAACTCTTCCTGCCACACTGGTGATCTTGGAGCCATCTTACATATCCTGTAGTATACACTTTTAAAGGTAAATAAATGTACTATGTTCTACTTCAAGAATTGTGGATCACATATAGAATACTGCATGCATTTTACTAACTAACTTTACATGTACACATCACTCACTTTTTACTGATGACACTAGCTATGAACACATACAATCTAATATCTAGCACCTTATCTCCAAGAACACATTTTATATACAGTTAGAGCTTACAATTAGAAGAAATACCACAAAAGAGCACAGCACTGACACAAGACAAAAGTACCAATTTTCAACAAAGTTGTAACAGATGAAGAGGGGAAAAATCCACTCAAACTTGAAGCACCGAACTAAAACCAATCTTGTTTTTGTCTCTTTTAGAGCAAAAGAAATACAGCTGTTCATCTTCACACAGCAAATCTCCTTATATGTACAAGTTGCTGTGTTTTCCCCTTAGTGTGTATACTCTTAAGATATGGAGGCTTTGGGAGGCAATGATGGAAACCTAACTCCTATTGGCAACCTTCATGTTCCTTGAGGATTCTTACCCTACTTACCAAAAAGCAGTGAACTTGCCAGTGACCTGGCAGTGGCCATGTTCAGTATATTTGAGTTTCCCTATTTCTTCCTCTAACCAGTTTTGTTGCTTATAGCCTAAGTGTGCTAATATGCATGTTAAATATTTGCCATAGAGGAAGCTATCATATGTAATTGGAAAGGTGTCTATTCTTCCAGGGTTTTAGGCTCTAGTCTGTTGTCTCCAGCTCATGCTTCTGCCTCCTCATACCTAAGCTTGGGAGTGGTTTAGGGCCTTCAGGGGCCCAGAATAATCAAAATGGAGACACAGTTAAGTAGGGAGAGTGTCTAAAGCCCTGACTGACCAGACGTCTTAGCTTGGCTCTTAGCTTGCAGCCGCTTGTTAAATCCTCTCTCCATGCTAACCAGAAGTCCTATTGTTCATTAAAAGAAAATGTCATCAAGACAGAATACCTTTACTTCAAGGGTTGTCCTTTCTACCCTATTTTCAAAAGGTCTTCACCTTTGAAGAATCTGATTTCCAAAGAATGAACAGTGAATAAAAGAGGGAAAGTCGGACTGTTTTAGGAGCAAGTGAGTCTCAGCACCCTGGAAGATGTTGTGTGTGTTGTCAAATGGACTTACCACACTTGTACAGGTTCTGGTTCCATTTGGATTTTGGGTTTTGGCAAACAATTCTCTTTGTTACACATTGAAGGGGTTGAGCTTTAAAAATAAAATAAGAAGTTCAGTTTCAACAAAATGTTGGAAACACATTTGAAATCCTGTTTTCTATGTAAGTATATAAGCATTTCTACTGATAGTATAGACATTGCCACCTTTGAACTCCTCTGTTTCAAACCTGTAAGGAAATACCCCTTGCCCCACAAGAAAACTGATCAAATAAGCCACTTCACCCAGGTATCTTTTAAGGATTGGCCAATATAATTTTAGCAATAAATCAATGTAATAAATTTTTGAATATTAATTTGCTATATCAATATTGATGGAAAAATAAATGGTGATGTGAGGGTTAATTTTAGATACCATGCCTTGTCTGAGATTACCACAAGTTCCAAATTAGTGGAGTTGAAGTTGATAAAGTTCTCATGGACATAATGATCTGACAGGTCAGTTCAAAAGTATTTAGTTGAATCACCTCTCCTGCATTCTGAATATGGTAATCCCACATCCACACACACACACTTATTCACAGCCATTTACCTCTCCCCCTTTGAGAAGTTGATGCTGGAATCTGAGGAGGAAGAGATAACATATAAATGAATGAAGAATGTTAACCTCTGACTATGGCTACCATCATGTACAACCTCCTGTTTAATCATTTTTAATCAAATAGCCCTCCCTTTTCCCTCCTCCCATCTTAACAGTAGGTATCTGCTTCAACAACACTTGCTTACTAGTTGTTGGTTGCATGTTATTTTGTCTTTAAATATGTCCTGTGCTCTCTGAAATATGTTAGCTCTGTCCTTGCCCAAAGTGATTTCCAGGTTTGATATTTTTAAACTTTACTTCGGTATTTGCCCTGGGGGTAATTTTCATATTACAAGAGGTGTGTTTCAATAGTAAATCAAAAAGATATGCTTGATTCAGATGCTTTGATCTTCAGATTCTTTGGAATAGTTCAAATATTTGCTAGGTATTATGAAACAATCCTCTCTGTCATTTCTGCATTTGTGCAGAGAACTTACAAGTTTTAGAGAGAGCCACAGGTTGAAAAGTTGTGTGTGCCTGGAGGAAGGAACATGTTTATCCTCATATGGAGAAACTAGTTCATGTTTATTAGGTTATAGAGATAAAAGAGACTTCTTATGGACATAAAATTCATTGGCAGTGTGAGTTTTCTAGAACTTGGACCATTAATACTTGAATTTCTTTTTTTTAAACCTGAAAATTTGTTTAACCCAAACATCAATTTGAAATAAAAGAAAGTAAAACACAAGTGGTTGGTAGACATCTAGAGAATTCTCATGAGCATTCCAACTCGGTCACAGAAGGGAAATAGTAAACTACTGGCTTGATTTCTTTCCTGCTGTTACTCCAATAGGAGACAGAAAATATTTGTGTCACTTGACAGTTTTCCATTTGCACAGAGGTCAGTCCCAGCCCATGAGGAATCCCAGGGTAGGGGAGGATGGAGAAAGAGAGGAGAGAGAGAAAGAGAAAGAAACACACAATTGTTTAGCTCCATGGATACGACGTATTTCTCCATTTCTTCCCTTGAACTAGCTCTCCATTTCGTGTATGCCCTTTTCTGGATCCCTTTAGAGGACCTAGACGCTTTCTTCATATTCTAGCTGCACAATCCCCCTATGTCAAAGTTTGTATTATAGTCTCTGCACCATATTGTGGGGCTCTTCAGTACAGAAATCTGCTCCTACGATGATCAGTCCGCCTAGCTGTGCTTTTCGGACTCCAAAAGTGATTTGATCAGTTGCTTTTCTTTCAGTTGAACACAATACGTAGCCCCAGCCCATGAGTTCCTGACCTGAAGGCCAAATAGTTCTTATGTCCACAGGCATCACTTTCCCTTTTACTCAGAGCTAAAGCTGCTATGTTGTAGCTCTGAGGAGGCAGGCAAAATACCAAGAATAGTTCCAAACCAGGTAGCCCTTGTTTTAAAAAATTTGGAGCCTAATATGTACATATTTGATAGGAATCCTCAAGTCCACTCTTTGACGGGCTTATACCTTTCAGGAAAGATCCAAGTCTCTACTTCTTCCTTATATTTACCTGCCTTGTGGTGGACAAGGATGCATGTACAACACCTTTGCCTGAAATGGTAAGGATTGGCACTAATGAGATTGTGGGTGGTGTACTGAAGAGAAAGCTGCTCTTGTTTTCTGTTTTGTGGACAGTGAAAAGTTTGCCTTAGAACTAACTTTAAGGTGAAGTAGCAGAATCATGGGAGGGGACGACCTTGCCTTCAGTGCCTCTCTCTGTGCCAGCTTCAGATTCATGCAGGTCAGGGTGGCTGTCTTCTGTAGAGGGCTTTTTCTTACAGACAAACTTCTTCAGTACCTCCTGGATTTCCTTCTTGATGGACTTGTGCATGTAACCATAGACATAAGGGTGGATGCAGCACTGCAGGAAAAAAAGCCAGATTATTATGGTAATCACCCACTGGGGGACCTCGGTTTGGACATCCACCCACACAGCCAGCACAGCTAGAGAGCAGTAGGGCCCCAGAGATATCACATAGGAGAAAATGATGAGGAAGATCACTCTTGCAGCTTTGCACTCATAGCATGGGGGCAAAGGTGGGTTGCTGTTGCTGTTACGACGACTGGGTGGAAAGCTCTCTCGGATGTTCATGGCCTCGACATCATCCTCACTGAAATGAACGTCATCCATGCCGAACTCTATGTCATCTTCACCCAAGTCAATGTTGCACTGATTGACCTCCATTCGGCCAGTGTCTGCCTTCATGCTGCTCTCCTGAACTTCACTGCCGACTTCCAGATCCTCCATGCTGCCGTTACTGACCTCTTCAATGCCCTTGGACTCAGCAATACCTGCACTTAAATCAGGGCTTCTTTCTCTGGCCTTCATGATGATGTCTCCAGCTTCCATGGGACTCTCTTCCACCTCGATGCTGCTTTCCTTAGTCTTGGTCTGACCTTCACCTTGGCACAGGAGTTCATTCTCATCCTGGCACTCATCCCTCTTCATTATTCCCCGTTCATTCTCAGTCTTCACAGAGTCCTTGACTCTCACCCCCAAGCTGCGGCTCTTGACGTTGTACAGGAGAGCATGCTGCCGACGTGCTGCACCAAACACCACAGTGTAGCAGGCAATCATAACCACCAGTGGAACGACGATGAAGAATATCACAGTGACAATGGCATAGCTTGGGCTGGCTCCCCAGATCATGGAACAGAGAGCATTACGTTCATCAAAAGTAGCCTGGCCCCAGCCATAGAGAGGAGGTGTGCTCTGCAGGACAGCCAAAATCCAGGTGCCATAGACGAGCATATAACCACGTCGGTGGGTCATCTTGGATGGGTAGGAAAGAGGGTGGATGATGGACAGGTAGCGATCTATTGACACCACCACAATGGTATTGACACCAGCAAAGGCAAATAGGTGGGTGAGGCTAACCAGGGCCGTACAGAAGTGGATATTGAGAGGCCAGAAGGCAGGAATGGAGGTGGCCATCACCCAGGGGGCCACGAGAACAATCTGCAGCAGGTCAGTGACGAGGAGGTTAAAGATGAGCCTGTTGGTCACCTGCAGCAACTGTGGCTTACGCTGCAATACATAAGCCAGCACTATATTGCCCACAAAGGATACACCAAAGAAGACGAGCAGCACAGTGGCTCGGATGATGCCGTGAGCTAGACTAATAGGCATCTTGGAGAGGGGCATACACGGTTGGCTGCTGTTGTTCTCTCGAGTGTTGTTGGTGCAGGTGGGTGTCATGGTGATGGCAGGCAGGCGGGAGACAAGGTGCAGCTCAGTCTCTGCACCAGTGGGCAATGAGATGCGCAGACTGCACACTGTCTATAGTGAGGACGAGAGAAACACGTGGGCAGGGTTAATGCCTTGCAGAGACAAGCCTCTGAGACCAGTAGCATCACTATAGGACCCCTCCCTTAGACCCCTGCGCAGTCCCAACCCCAATCAAAGCAGTTTCTCTGGCTCCTTTTCTAACTCTTGGGGTCTCACTGCCAGTCTTCCTTGCATTCTCTTCCTTTTGCTTGTCCTCCCTGTTAGCATAGTGGGCACTCCCTCAGCCTGTCTCCTCCATGCCTCTTGGAGATTTGTTCTTTCTCACTGACGCATGCACTTGTACTCTGTATCTGCCTGCTTATAAGACGAGATTTCTGTCTCCAGTGTTTTACTAGGGGCACCTTTCCTCTACCACAGAGCGTATGCCCCTGTTTCCATGAACATCGTCCCATCCTTCATTCTATAGTCTTTTTTTTTTCAGTTTCCCACTAGCATGTACATAGTCTGTCTATGTCTGGCTGTTGCTGTCCTCTGATAGTCTCCCTCCCACTCTCAGTTCTGTCTCTCAGTCTCTGCGTGCTTTTTTTCACTAGTGAGCTTACTCTGTAGCTATGTATGCTCCTCTTCTCCTTGGGTCTTTCTTCCTCTTCAGTCGATTTCCCTTATTGCCCCTTTGGGCTCCTAACACACCTGTTCTGTGTCTCTAGCTCTCTCGTCCGTGTCTCTCTCAGATTTATGTGTCTCAAGTCTCACACCAGCACCTGTGTGCCTGCCCTTTCTCACATTTCTCTGTACCTCTTCCTGTCTTCCTTTACTGTTTTTCTAAGTACCTAGGTTCTATGTCTTGCCACACCTGTCCCTCCTTCCTCTTTTGTTCCCTAACACTCTGGTATCTCTGTTTCTCAAGTGATGTCTCTAGGTGTGTCCTCCAGTTCATCTCTGCCCTTCATTCTCACCGCCCGAGTACCATTGCCAAACTCTTTCTCTGCCTCTTTGAATGTGCATACATCCCTATCGCTCAGCATCCTTCTCTGACAGCACCCCCCACCCCACCTTAGTTTTCCTCTAGCTGGATCTTTGTATCCTTGTACCTGTCTCTGCTGACTTTATCTTGCCATGGAAACCAGTTGCCCCCTCGGCCGCCAGGGCTTTATCAGATAAAATGCGTAGTTTCTCAATAGCGCAGTGGTGGCTGGAACATGTAACCTATTACACTGCCTCATGTCCCAAATTCGCCATCCTCCCTATGTTTTCCAGCCGGCTAGGAGTCTGTGGGGGTGGGGGTGAGGAGAGCGAGCTGGGAAGAGTGAAGAATAGGGAAAGAGACAGGGGTGCGCAAGGACGGGGGTGGGGGTCTGAGAGGGACAGATCAAGATATTTGGAAAGGCAGAGAGAGGCAGAAGGGAAAAGAGAGACACAGAAAAAGTGAGAGAGCGGTTTGGAAGGAGAACCAAGAAAGAACAAATAGGATCCTAAGAGTGAAAGAGAGGGGGGAAAAGATTAAGAATGAGAAAGAGAAAAGGGGATAGTAAGAGACAGGGGCATGGAGAAATGGAGAAAGATAAAAGCTAACCAGAATAGAAAAGAGGTTGAGAAGCAGAGAACGCAGGAAGGAAACAAGGAAATGAGGGAGAGGGAGAGGACACGGGAGAGAAAGTGCTCGGGATACGCAAGGGCGCCTGGAGAGCCCTTTCGGACCTGGTGCGCGACCTTAGTAACCTTCTAGCCTTGGCAAATGGGTGTCTGAGCGCTTGGGCTAGGGGACCGGTTGGGCTCGGGGACCCGCGGCGACCTGAGCGGAGCTCCGCAGCTTACCTGTTGCTGCTGGAGGCGTTGCGTCGCAGGAGCTGAGAACCGATCCCTCGGGGCTCGCCGCGCTCCTCTGGCCACCTTTAGGGGCACAGGCGGCTGCGAGCTCGCACCGAGTGGAAGGAGCAGCGGGCGCAGCGGGAGCGGGGCACCGAGCTTGTGCCCGCAAGTCTGGCCAGCGCGCAGCGCCGCAAGCTCTGAGCTGTGGCGGGGGCGCACGGCTTCTTAAAGCAGCGCGGTGCCCTCACCTTGCGGCGCCCCCCCCTCTGTCCCCGCCCGCGCCAGTGACGCACGAGGCCACCGAACCCAGAGGAGCTAGGCTGGTGGCAGCGGCAGTGGGGCGGGAAGGAAGGAGGGGGGATGACTCGCACTGGACCCGCACAGATTTTGTCACCCTGCATCCCATCGCAAGCACTCTGAGGCTCACAGACTGGAGCTGTCACCAGGGCGAATTTTCATGCAAACCCTAGCTCTCAGCCCTTAGCCCCTGGATTTTGGGCAGGATCACTGCCACTGACTTTCAGAGTGTTTATAAAGAAAGAGTGGGAGACTCTGGCCTTGATCTTTGAAGACCTCCCTCCAAATGTGAACGGTCCTCAGTTCCCACACAGGAATCGCAGTTTTGATGTCAATAATTTTTCACTTGCTCCCATAAACAGCAGCGTCTTACCTGTAGGTTTCAGGACCATTCCATCTTAGACAAATTGGGTAATTATTTATCCACACTATTTGCTTGAAGTCGATTTGCCAGTCAGTCTCAGTCTCTCTCCTTCCTCCTTCTCTCTCTTCCTCCCTCCCTCCTTGCCTCCTTCTCTTCTCCGTTTCTCCCTCTCCCCTTCCTCTGCCCTCTTCCTCCTTCTCTCCTCCTCTCTTCTCTCCTATTTCCTCCCCCATCTCCCCTATACCATCTTCCTTTATTTTCATAGAGGACAAAACAGAACTGGAGGTTACCCCAGTCTTGTGAGATAAGTACTGCTATTACTTTCATTTCCTGGAGACAGAAGCAGAAGCCAAGATAGATTACTTGATTTGCCCAAGTTCAAGTAAATATCGCACCTATTTGATTAACTAAAACAATCTGCTCTCTTGAAAATGTGTTCAGCATATATGCATATCAGGCCAGAGGAGGCACCCTCCACCATCCCTACCTCCTCGGGATTGAGGGGGGGGTGTTGGGAAGGTATCTTTGACGGATCAGGGGTCATTTTCATTTGGCTGCTTCCAAGAGAGGAAGAAACACTTTGTAGACAGGAGAGGGGGCAGCTGCTCTGTTATATGTAAGTGCATGGTCCAAGATAGGGCTGCACGTCAAGGTTGGGAAATACAGAAGACTGTGTGTTATGGTATCTCACAGACAGCCTGAGAGACCTTGAAGGCAAACCTGAAGACTTTAGGCTTTAACTTGACATCTCTGAAGAACTGTTTTATTATGAGTAATTTAGAGTATACACAAATATAGTGAGAATAATTAAATAAGCCATTATGTTCATATTACTCAAACTAAATACTGACACATGTTAACCCATTCTTGTTTATTGATTTTTTTTTAAAAGTAGGGCAATGTGATGAGGTTTCTCTCAGAAGCATTGCTTAGGTGGGGGCAGATGGGACATAGGGTGGAGAAAGGGCAGAAAGGATGTTGCCATGGGAAACAAGGAGGGCTCAACAGGCCACACAGAGGGGCCTAACATAGTCTTCAGGAAAGAAGAAATTAGTGGCGAGAAGAACAAGGGCCAGGAGGTATTAGAGATACTGCAGGTTGACCACAGGATTCTGAGATGGACAAAGACATCCTCTCTTCTCCGTATCACCTGCCTCTGGGACAAAGAGATGAGGCTGGTGCATAGTCATGTCCCAGGATGCTCTTTGGATTTCAAGTCCTGCTTTTGCTCTTAGATCATTCGTCTTTTTCTGCTAGGCCCGATTTTATCTTCCCAAGGTTGAATGGTAAAAAACTTGGTCGTTTTTCCTGGAGACAGTTTCTATGATAATCATTCACTATTATTAATTCCCAGCCTCACACTGGCCATGGTGCAGAATCCTGGGTGGCATGCACTGTCAAGCACCAGTTGGTTCAGATTCGATTATTTTACAATTGCTTGAGAAGCAGTCAAGCTGCTTGCTCCAAATGGCCAGAGACAAAGTCCATTCTTTACTGACCTTTCTTCCTTTTTACTGGGATTCTCCAGAGTGTCCTAGACTGCTAGGAACCAGAAGGAGACAGAGAGCTAACCTCTGCTTACATGTCAAAGGTTGGTGTTCCAGGACCAGCTCATGCTGTCTATAGCTATATTCATGGGCAGTGAGAGCTGATTGGGATGGAGTGTGTGTGTGTGTGTGTGTGTGTGTGTGTGTGTGTGTGTGTGTGTGTGTTGTGTGAGAAGTCTGGGAGGAGTAAGGCTTTACAATGCAAGCAGCCTGCCTTGTCTGCATCACATACTAACAAAACCAAGAAAAAGCTGGAGAGAAATGCAGGCCACTTTTCTGTATGGGGAGATGCAGGCTGGTGCTTCATCCTCAGGTGACTCTTTCCACTTCACACCTGACCAGACTTGGTTTCCTTGAATTTCAAAGACATCTAAATATCAGTTCCCTAACATGGGGCACTGGACGTGTACTGAGGAAAGTAGATTTGACTTTCAGCCCTGGCAGCTCTGATTTTGATGACTTAACGAACACTACAACTAGAATGCTTCCTCAGAACATGGGGAGGACATTTGAAATGAAGTAGAGAGAGTTTGGGAGATGACTCAAGAAGTCACAGAACCCATTTCTCTGCTTTTATAATTCAATGGTAGCAAAGGCGATATTGAGATAATGGTACTTATAGGCTTAAAGTAGAGGACAAAATCCTACTAATAGGAAAACCCTAGGGCTGAACTACAGTGACAAGTTGACACTGGTGAGCAGCATGACAGCCTCTAACTTGTCAGACAAGCAGCTCCAACTGTGTACTGACAACCAGAAGAGGGGAATTGGAAGGCCTGTGACCTGGCCAGGTATTGCTTTTTATTATTGGTGATGATGATGATGATGACGACAACAATAATAATTGCCAAGAGGTCCATGTACTATGCTTACTTTATTATATTTAGTCATTGAAAATATTCTACTGTTAGGAATTAGTACTGTAGTTTTAGATCCCACAATATCTTGTATACCATTAAGGGGGAAAAAGAGGCTGGAGAGATTGCTCAGCAACTAAGATCACTGACTGCCCTTCCAGAGTACGTGGATTTGATTCCCAGCACCCACGTGACAGCACATAACCATCTGCAGCTCCAGTTGCAAGGGAATCTGATGCTTCCTTTTGGCCTCTGTGGGTACTGCATGCACATGGTGCATAGACACACATGCAGGCAAAACATTATACACATAAAAAAAAATAAATCTCAAAAAAAGAAAATACTGCAAAGTTGTCTATTGTTTGAAAAGTGCTAAAATATGAGATGAATAATTAATTATAATGATGATATACTACAATGCTAACACTTCCCTTACAAAGAGGTTAAGTCACTTTAAAGATTTATTTATTTTTATGTGCATTGGTGTTTTGCATGTACGTCTGTGTGAGGATGCCAGACCCTCTATAACTGGAGTTACAGACAGCTGTGAGCTGCCATGTGGGTGCAAGGAATTGAACCCAGGTCTTCTGGAAGCAGCCAGTGCTCTTAACTACTGAGTGATCTCCCTAGCTCCCTGAGGTTAAGTCACTTATCCAAAGTGATACAGTAAGTGTTGAAGCCAATGGTTAATATCTGTTCTAGTTGACTTTGAAAGCAGCATTTCCTAGACTGCTTTAAGGAGGGGTAAGACAGCAGGGCTTCTTGAAACTTAGACAAGCCAGTTTTTTTTCCAGTTCAGGTGAAAGGGGACTAGTAATCACTGGACTTGTGGGAGTACATTTGCAATTATAAAAAGTTGACTTTTTGTAGGGAACCAATCTAAGTTCTAAGTCACATGACTTCCTACTTAGGAAGTTCACAATAAAACAATGGGGAAAATATATAGTTTTGTCCTGGAGTGACTGCCATGGAAGTGGTTTAATTTTTCAATGTTTTAGCTATTCTGGTAGTATTTACTTTCATCCAACCCTAGGAGTTGTCTGTAAAACTCAAATAAAATGAAATAGCATCTAGGTGGGAGCTAATAATTGCCCATTCTGTAGCCCGGGGAAGCATGGATTTTGGATTTCAACGCTATAATCTATCCAAATAAAGTAAGTTATAAGAGAAAACAAGTAGAAAATTACTGTATGAATTAAAAATAAAGAGCAGAAGGCTTGATTTCTGTCTTGTTTTTGTGGCCAGCTTGCAATGTGACTTTGGAAAGAGTCTTCCTTTCTTGCTCTGTGTTCTATAATCCATCAAATGAAACCTGAGGGGAGATGAGTGAGGAGGAGGAGGAGGATCCAAGGTCATCTTTAAGAATCCTACCAGTTTATGACTCAGAATTCTTACTTTCTATCTGGTATTACTAGGAATCTAAAACCTAGTCTAGCCCAAATATTAGAAAAAATAGAGAGCTACACTCTGCTTCTAGCCATGGAAGAGTAATAGAAGCTGGATTTAGCCCTTTACCTCAAGCAACTTTTAAAATGTGCAAAACACATGAAATAATGCTTATCAGACATTTGAAAAATATGCTGTACAGGATAGTTCTACAGTTGTTCTTGTGTGTGACCTAGAGAGAGTTTCCATGCAGCCCAGGATGAACCTGCACATCCCTTAGTTGAAGAGACAGATTTTAAGAACCCCAAAAGAAAGCTTTGGGGATGTCTCTGTAATCTGTTCCCCACAAGTCTTTGGCTATATATTGATCACAATTACATGAAGTACAGGGTTGGGAGAAGAACCATTCAGAAGAAGTAGGGAAGCGACTTCTAGAGCTCTCACAAGGTTCCAGGTTACTTAGCTTCTCAATACTCAGGCAGAAAAAAACCCTCCTAATATCCACGGCATCAGGCTGAGTGCTCAGAAGGAGACTGCCTTGGTGATAAAGCCCAATGAGCCTTAGTGTAGTTTGTCTGGTCCAACCTAAGAAAGCTTAAATCAAGCATTGAAAGGCTCCAACTATTTCCAAAAGACTGATACAAGTTAGAGCAAGGCTCATCAGTATTTAAAGGGTATCCAGCACTCAACAATATAGTTCCTCAAATCTGAAATCTAGGAAAATATAATGAGGTATGCAAAATATAAAAATGTGTCCTATAGTGCAAAGAAGAATTCTTAAGTGGTAAGTAACATAGGTGAGAGAATTGGTAAGCAATTACATTACAATAATTTCTTACAAAAATTTCTTACATGCTTCCAACGCTAAGGAGACACAGACTCAGTTCTTATGTCCGCAGATAAAAAAATATAATGCCAGATATAAAAACACACTGGATAATATTATTATTATACTATACATTGTAGATGAAAACACTAGTGACCTCACAGGCTTAGCAATAGAAAATGTCCAAAATCAAACACAGAGAAAAATAAGAGAGAAATAAATGAATGGAGCAACAGCAAGATGTGAGGCAACTTCTATGGCTTTAGTGCATGTGTAATTGGAGCCTTAGAAATAGGGAGACAAAAACATTATTTTAAGAAGTAATGGCTGAAGCATTTCCAAATTTAATAAAAGTTCAAAACTCAAACTTCCAAAAACTCCAACAAAACTCAAGCATAAAGAATGTGGAGAAAACGGAGCTAAGGTAAATCATAATGCTTAATTTCGCCCTAAGTACTCACCATACAGTTAGTGAGGTTTCAGAGAAATTCTACATGACACTGCTTTTGGAATGGAAAATAGTACAATAATATTGGAAAATAATATGCTTAATTTAGACAATGTTAAAAAGAAATAATAAAAATACTTGTCCTCCGCAAAGATATAGATAAAAGCTTATAATACCTTCATTTGTATGGCCTAAACCCTGGGAGGATTCTTTTTTTTTTTTTTTTTTGTTTTTTGAGACAGGGTTTCTCTGTGTAGCTTTGCACCTTTCCTGGAACTCACTTGGTAGCCCAGGCTGGCCTCGAACTCACAGAGATCCGCCTGGCTCTGCCTCCCGAGTGCTGGGATTAAAGGCGTGCGCCACCACTGCCCGGCGGGAGGATTCTTAATATGTGTCAACAGGTAGATGATATATACATACATGCAAATACCACTTGGTCAATAAAGAGTATGAATTTTTAGTATATGGAATAGTGGATGACTATCAAAATAATGATGCTGAACAAAAGAAACCAGACCCAAAAGATTATATCTTGTATGATTCCATTTATGTAAAATTCCAGAAAGTCTAGCTAATGTGACAAAAAGTAGATCAATGATTGCCTTGGGATGAGAGATGAGAGGGAAGGAAAGAGGCTCAATTAAAACGGCTCACGGAGAATCTTTTGGTAGTGACACAAATGTTCATCATCTTGATTGTGATGATAGTTTTATAAGAATATACTCCTATCAACATTCATCAAATTGTACTCGTTAGGTATGTACAGTCTAATTTACATATATTACACTGAAATAAAATTTTTAAAAGATTATGAAAAAGAAAATCCAAAGCCAACGGTTTGCCTGCCCATGTTCTTACCTACAGTGTAAGAACATTGACTGGCTTTCCCGAATGGAAGCAATCAAGCCTTCTAGCACCTCCATCTTGGGTCTCATCTGTCTACCACTATGTTCTAGGAATCAGCGTTTTTCCTCTGTCTTCCCTGTGTGAGCTCTGCCCAAATGCTTGCAGAATAACATCCACTCTCTTTGAACTGCC
Organism: Peromyscus eremicus; assembly: GCF_949786415.1. Classification (NCBI taxonomy): domain Eukaryota; kingdom Metazoa; phylum Chordata; class Mammalia; order Rodentia; family Cricetidae; genus Peromyscus; species Peromyscus eremicus. Next base: position 116,042,383 of record NC_081439.1, read on the forward strand.
TAACAGCCCCCAGTTTTTGAGGACTTGCACTTTTGACTTCTTTCAGGTAGGTGCTATGATTACGGATAGGAAACTGAAGACTAAGAAAGAAGCCAAGACTGACTTAGAGTTAGTTACTCAGGAATATATAGGGCTAGGAGTTAAATTTAGGACCAATTGACTTTAAAGCCCAGATATGCTATTGTTTTAAATATAATACATTTAAGTATAATTTTGCCATTTGATTTTTAATTATTATTTGTAAAAGTCATGAAAATTTAACACTAAGTGCTCATAAACAAGTTCAGACTGACTCTGGGCACTATACTGTGATTCAAAAACACTCCTTTTGAAGGATTTTGTGTAAATATGCTATGCAATTTTGCTTCTATATCCTAAGGGTTTTTGGATGTCTTTATCCAAATGGATAAAGTTTTTGGAAACTTTATCCATTTTGTCTCATCTATTCTATAGCAATTGTGAAATTTGTTAATGTACCTTGTTGTACAGATATGAAAACAGAGCACAGAGAAACTATATAACTTGCTTTTAGCTATTCCAACAACAGGTGGATAACAGTAGTGCCTATAGTCTGTCTATTATCTATGGCTGCTTGGCTTACTATCATGCTTAGGCCAGGCAAGGTTTATCTCCACTAATTTGACATCAGACCTAATCTTTTTGAATCTATTTGCCCACAGGCAGCAATGTTCATGACCTAAGTACAGTAAGCATCAGGTGCCATGATGAGCATACCCCATTCCAAAGCCTGTATTCCTCCAGAGGAAGTCTTTTGTGATCAGAAACAGCACAGTGTTAACACCAAATACTCAAAGTAGCAACTACATCAAACTTGTTATGACTCTGCATTAAATATCAGGACTTGCGGAGTTTTTCAAAGGCTAGCTGATTATTTTGTTTGTCATTGCATTAAATCCTTTTGAAGTTTGATTTCATGAAACAGTACAAGCACTGAGATTGATGACAGTCAGAAATCAAAAGAGCCCAGGGCCTGACTGCAGAAAGGCCATTCATCACGTGTGCTCAGGGGTTTTGTTGAGCTGTTGGTGTGGGTTGTTGGGTTGAAAAATAGTACCCAAAAGCCTCAAAACTGTCTACAGAAAATAGGATTATGTTGCTACAACCAGGAAAATATTTCTGCTAAGCTCAGATATAAGCACTAGAGGAAGAAATAGGAAACTTCTTAGGCCATATAAGCATTTTAATTCTGCTCAAAGGAATGTAAATGGTGGCACTTTCCTAGATGTTTACACAAAATTCTTCAAAAGGAGTGTTTTTGAATCACAGTATAGTACTCAGAGTCAGTCTGAACTTTGAACTTGTTTATGGGCACTTAGTGTTAAATTTTCATGACTTATACAAATAATAATTAAAAATCAAATGGCAAAATTATGGTTAAATGTATTATACTTAAAACAATGGAAATAAATAGTCAGAGCATGTAATTACTCTACCATCTTACATTATACTCCTTGATATATTTGCTACTTTGGTTTATTGTGTATAGATGGTTTAAATACTCTGTGATAGCAAGCAGCTCTATGTTTCTTTCCATACCTACACTCACCAATAGAGAACTGGGTGCTTAAAAATAACCAGAGAAATATTTTCCCCCGTGGAAACACTGAACCCTATAAGCCAAGACATTTTCCCCTCTGAGAACCAGAAGTAAAACGTTTACTAACAAATACACTTCTGCCCATATGACACTTCACTTTTATTTTTTAACTTATTGAGATGCAGTGTACATACCATACATCCTATTTAAATTGATCTACAGACATGTACAATCATTACCACAGTCAACTTTAGAAAGACTGTAACTCTTAGCTAATAGTTCTCTGTCTGCCCATACTTCCCAGTCCTCAGAAACCACTACTTTCTACTTTCTATGAATAGCATGTTCTGGAAGTTACATATAAGTTGTGGTGGTTTGAAAGAAAATGGCCCCCAAAGGGAGAGGCACTATTAGGAGGTTTGGCCTTGTTGCAGGAAGTATGTCATGGTTGGGGGCAGGTTTTTAGGTCTCTTTTCTCAAGTTTCCCTCAGTGTGACAGTCAGTCAACTTCCTGTTGCCTCTGAATCAAGATGTAGGACTCTCAGCTCCAGCACCACATCTGCCTGCATGCTGCCATGCTCCCCGTCCTGATGATAATGGCCTGAACCTCTGATACTGTAAGCTAGCCACTCCAATAAAATGTTTTTATTTATAGGAGTTGCCGTGGTCATGGTGTCTCTTCACAGCAATAAAAAAAAAAGAGAGAGAGAGAAATTGGTACCAGTGTAGTGGGATATTGCTGTGACAAACCTGACCATGTTTTGGGGAGGATTGTGGAAGGACTTTGGAACTTTGGGCTAGAAAAGCCATTGAGTGTTGAGACCTCAGTGAGACTTTCTGTGAGAACTTGGAAGATACGAATATTGAGAGAAGTGCAGAGGATGGAGGCCCAGCTTGCAAAGTTTCAGAGGGAAATTTAAAGACTCTATCAGGGTTGTTTGTTGTTTTGAATTAAGATTCTGTGGTTCTGGTTAGCTGGGGCTGAAAAATCAGCTGCTTTGCTAGGATACTTGATGCTGGTCAACTGAAGCTAAGAAATTAGCATTGATTAAGAAGAGACCAGCATCACTGAGGTGAAACCTTCTGGGAAGTGTTTCCTGAGACCACAGAGAAGCCATGTGCTCAAGACTGCCAAGGTTGTACCTTGTGCTGGCAGCCAGACCTGGTAATATGTAAGCGTCACCCAGGTGGTACTGGTTTTGAAGTCATGAAGCGGTCCTTGGGAAAACTGAGACTTGGCACTATGAGAGGCTAGGATAGATCATTGGTTAAGGTGCAGCCTCAGTGGCAGTTGAGGGCCCAGGACTGAAGGGGTCATGCAAAGAAGTTGAGTCTTGGCACAATGAAGAGAGCCTATGAGAGTCTATTGGTGAAAGTGCAGTCCAGCTGCAGCGAGGGACCCAGCATTTTGGATGCCAGTACCATGGGATGACCATCAAGAACAGCAGCAGCAGTAGAGTGGAGCCAGCTGGAGAACAGAAGACAAGTTGTGTGTGCTGCAGAGAGCAGAGCCTGAAAAGTGATACAAGCCCTTTGGAAGAAGGATCCAGAAGATGGTGAGTGGATCACAGCCTTTGGACAGTTGGAATTTTGTTTTGCTTTGATTGTGACTGTGTCCTGATTTTTCCCTCTTGCAGTAAGAACGTATTTTACTGGAGCCCACAGTTGAGAGACTTTGAATTTTAAAAGACCTTGAATTTTAAAAGATTGTTTACTAAAATTTTAATGTATTTGAATTTGTAAAGACTCTGGGACTTTTAAAGTTCTTTAAAACCTTAGGGATAAATAAGAAAGGAAGGGTTGTGGCTTAATAGGGATGTGTTTGTGTGTCAAAATGATAAAGGGTCAGTTGTACTGGCTGATTTTGTGTGTCAACTTGACACAAACTAGCGTCATTAGAGAGGAAGGAGCCTCAACTGAGGAAATGCCTCCATGAGATCCAGCTGTAAGGCATTTTCTCAATTAGTGATCAATGGGGAGGGCCCAGCCCATTGTGGGTGGTGCTGTCACTGGGTAGGTGGTCCTGGGTTCTATAAGAAAAGTGGACTGAGCAAGTCAAGATGAGCAAGCAGCTCTTCTCCATGGCCTCTGCATCAGCTCCTGCCTCCAGGATCCTGCCCTGTTTGAGTTCATGTCTTGACTTCCTTCAGTGATGAACAGCAATGCTGAAGTGTAAGCCAAATAAACCATTTCTTCCCCAACTTTCCTTTTGGTCATGGTGTTTCATTGCAGCAATAGAAACCCTAAGACATAAAGGAAATCATACCATATGTAATTTGTTTCTGATGGTTACTTTCACACAGTGTAGTATTTTCAAGATTCATCCAATGTTGTCACATCTCAGTCCTTCATTTCTTTCTAAGGCTATAGAGTATTTTATTTTAAACCTATATCCCTTTGGTTTATTATTTCATAAGTTGATGTCCACTTGAGATCTTTTAACCTTTTGGGTATTGTAAAAAGCACTGCTGGGAACATTCCTATAAAAGTGTTTTCCAATATCCACTTCTACTTCTCTTGGGTATAGATATAAGAATGTAATTGCTGGGTCATGTTTTATTTATCAAAGATATGCCAAATTGTTTACCATAACAAGCATGCCAATTTATGTGCTCATTTGCAATGCGTTGAGGGTGCTTACATCCTCTTCAAAATTTGTTAGTTTCTTTTTTAAAAAAAATTATAGCCATCCTAGGGAATGTAAAGTGATAGCTTATTGTGGTTTTGAGTGGCATTCCCCTACTAACTAATGATGTCAAACATCTTTTCACATGCTTATTACCATTTGTATATCTTTCTTGGAGAAATTAAGATCCATGTTGAATCCTTTTAAAATGTTTCTAACTCTCATAATATCTTTGCAAAATGTGAGTGGTGGCTGCCATCTTACAGATGAGACAACTTATACACAAGAGATGAGAGCACTTGTTCAACTTACACAAAACTAAAAATGGAGCTAGAGTGGAATGTATCTAGCTTGGGAAGCCATGCTCTATACATTATACCATATTGCTTCCAAGACCCTTGATCTTCCAGTTGATACTTAAAGACTAATATACTCTTAGCTAGCAGCTGAGGTTCTGGATAAAGTGCTCTGGCCTGGGTTCTATTCCTCCACCTGTCCCTGTGTCTCTATAGCCTCATCTCTCAAAGGAAGACTTTGAGATGACCTTTGCATTACTCCATTGGTCTAATAGCAGATCTGGCCCTTTCATTTGGGGTGCAGGAATCCCAAGGAGTTGTACAAAGGAGGCTTGATTGCTTGATGTCTTATTTTGAATCGTTAATGGAATTCTTCTTCTCAGTGCATTATTTTATACTTGCCTACACTGATGCTCACGTGCTACTTTTCAGCCCACTCACCCAGCCTCTCAGCATCTTCCTGCAGTTTAATCTAAAAAGCTTAACATGTTACTACCCAGAAGGGTTGGGTGTTGCCTAGAAACCTGAAATTTTTACGAGATGACTCTGTTTCCATATGGATTTTGAGTATGCCAAGTAAGACAGATCCCTCTACTACTATATGGGAGGTCACAGCATCTCCATAAAGAAAGTCATGCTTATGCCTTTTTCCATTCCCTATGTCTGTTGTTTGTTTCATTTCTATGAAACACCCAGAATAAGTAAATTTGGAGACAGAAGTTAGATAAGGGACTTAATCTAATTTGGAGGTATAGGCAGCTCGAAAACTGAGCTGAATAAAGTTTAGAGGGTTTCTTTATCTTTTTGAAATGATGAAAATCTTGTAAAGTTGGCTGTTGTAAAGATTGTACATATCTTGTACATATCTATGACCATACCACTATACCCCCAATCTCAGAGTGATTGAGTTCTTTGTCAAAAGCTTCTGTTCTTTCATTCCCTTGCTCTCTTTTTTAAAATCTATGTGTGACTATCCTGCTTAAAACTTGTTGGTCATGCCTGATTTCCTCCTGTGAAAATATTTGTTCCAGTGGTCATTCAGTCCATCTTTATTATAAATATGCTTTCTCAGCTGGTGTGTGTGGTGTTTTGGGTCCTTACCTTATGATGGAGTCCTCCAGGTAGGATAGGGCTCATCTTCTGGCCTAAGTTCAAGGGGGATATTTTTACCTCCTGAGTCTTAGTGAAAAGTACCTATTTAGGCGATCCTATAGTTTAAGCCTTCAACAGTGACAACATTTGTCAATATCTAGGGCAAGGACTTGAATACTCCCAATGGCAGCTGAAACAGAATAAACATCTCTGTGATATTCAGTTTGGTGTATGTTCACTTTCTAGCCTCCTAAGTATGGCCATTTTCTCACCTGAGGGCTATCCCCACTGTTTTGTCCTGCTGGCATTTCCCATAGGCAATTCCATAATAGCCTTTCTCCTTTGACTTTCAAGTACCTTGTCTGGTTTCTCTCCATTCCCTTTGTCACCTGGGATTTTAGTTAGTTTCTGACCTTCAGTGTATGGGGAGCATCTGCTTCCTTTGCTGGATGCATCATTCCACATGGAGAATCGCGCTTACACCACTCATCTTTTTTATCTCAGATACTTCGTTGTTTAAAAATGATTCTTTCCCAGTTTCTGGCATTTTGAAGTTGTTGGCACACTATGGATTTTCAATATGATATTTAAAAAAAGCAACTATCAGAAACCTTTTGTGGTTATTGACTTCACTCGTTTCATATTTGTTCAGGGTTCCTTCTGCTATACTGAAGAAAGTATGTAGTGGTTTTCTTTGACTTTCCACTTCCCACTGGACTGCTTTGGTTTTGCTAGCCTTCACCCACAATTGCTTGTTGTGTATCTGTTACTGATGATAGGTCTTCCATGGGTGTCCAGGGTTGAGGAAAAAGATGGAAAAGGCCATGAGTTATTATGTGGTTGTCTGAAGTATTAGAGAAACTGAGTTCTAGCCTGTCTCAATAACAGTATTAGCTCAGGGTACCATAACAAAGTATTATATACTGATGGGCTATAAACAGCAACAGGTATTTATTCCTCATAATATAGAAGCTGAAAATCTGAGACCAGGGTGTCAGTATGGTTTAGTTTTGATGGATTGTAGGCCACTGCCTTCTTACTGTGTCTTTACATGCTCTCTGAAGTTCCTTTTATAAGGTCACTAATCCATGTCATGAGAGTGGAGCTCTCAGGACTATTATAGCTCCCAAAGTCGCTGCTTCCTAATACAGTCACATTTGGGGAGGGATAGAAAATGTCAATGCCTAAATTTTAAAGGAACATCAGCGTTCAGTCTCTTAGATGGTAGTTAGACCATTTTCTTTCTGTGTATAATTTCCTGTTTGAATGAGGCAACTAGCCCACAGCAACATCAGAGATGTGTACATATTTGTCCCAATGTTTCCATTCACATTATTTTCCAGTGTGCACTAATGTCTATAAGTAAGGAATTAAAAGAATGACACAGTCCTGGATAAAATATGTGGATCCCTTTAGTATCTCTATGCTAAGCTCTAGATTCAGATATAGATGGTCACTGAGGCTGAGTTGTCTGGTTCTAGAGAAAAGGTCTTAAAATAACATTCTCAATTCTATCAGGCCAGCCTTGTACTCTGCCTATTGAAATTTTCCTGAGGTGAGCTGTGGCAACACATGTCTATGCATCCCAGATAGGGAACTCAAGACAGACCAAAGCACAGATACCATCAAAGTTCAACTTGTTGAACCAATGAGTTTTATTGGGGTTACTTATAGGAATATGGGTGAGGGGTCACTTACGGTAGCAGAAATGACTCAAAGACAGCTGTATCACCAAAGTCCACCCACAGCTCACAAAGCTGGGAACCTGGAACACACTACACAGCCTACAGGCAGCTCAACAGGTTGAAGTTTGTCCTTTCCAAGTAGCTCAATTGGTCTGAGCTGGTTCCAGCCAGTTTGGCTGGTTTTTGTTTCTTCTACAGTTCAGCTGGTCTCTGCTTTTTTCAGACTACTTGGCTGCTCTCTGTTTCTCCCAGGTGACTCGCTTGTCTGAAAGTAACTTCCAGCAGTCTTTTCTGTTTAATACGCTTTTGAGGAAGGAGGAGCCTAAGTGAACCTGGTCATTTTCAGGGACTTCCTGAAGCTATTTTGAATTATTTACTTTCTTTCTTAATGAGCTTCCATGCAGGATAGAATGTTTAGATTTCAGAGGAAACTGCTCCAATACACTCAACTGACCAAATTTATTTTATTTTATTTTATTTTATTTTATTTTATTTTATTTTATTTTATTTTATTTTATTTCATTTTATTTTATTTTGAGAAAATGATTCTTGTGGGGAGACCCACTTCCACTTTTTCCCCAGGGTACTCTTGAGGAGTGAGTGATAAGAAATTTAGATAGAAATATAGAGGGGGAGAGAAACAGATAGCCTCAGGAGGGCCTGAATCCTTATCCACCAGCCTCTTCTGTCTCTTCTAAAGGACTTTTTAAAGGAATGACAAGGGGTGGAGCAAAAGACCTCCCCCTAGTACAGCCAAATGCAGACCCTTCCAAACACCTGGTAACCACACACATGGTCAATCCATCCCTTTATGCAGCTCTGCTGGGTAAAGCAAGCTCAGATCTCACTAGGACACCTCTGTGGGCATCCACAGAATCTTACCTTTATATCTTCCTTTTATAGAAGAACATTTCATATTTATCAAAGGAAAAATCCACCAACATGATGTTTCAATTCTGAACACCTATGCCCCAAATGTAAGGGCACCCACATTTGTAAAAGAAACATTGCTAAAGCTTAAATCACACATAGGATTGTTCCCACACAATGATAGTGGGAGACTTTAACACCCCATTCTCACCAATGGACAGGTCATCCAGACAGAAACTAAATAGAGAAATAATGGAACTAATTGACATTATGCCTCAAATGGACCCAACAGACATCTACAGAACATTTTACCTAAACACAAAAGAATATACCTTCTTCTCAGCACCTCATGGAACCTTCTCACAAATTGACCATATATTCAGCCACAAAACAAGTCTCAAGAGATTAAAAAAAAAGAAAGAACCCCCTGTGTCTTATCAGACCATCATGGATTAAAGCTGGAGTTCAACAACAACAGAAACACAGAAAGTCTGCAAACTCATGGACACTGAACAACTCTCTAGTGAGTTACCACTGGGTCAAGGAAGAAATGAAGAAAGAAATTAAAGACTTCCTAGAATTCAATGAAAATGAATGTACAACATACCCAAACTTATGGGACACTATGAAAGCAGTGCTAAGAGGAAAGTTCATAGCACTAAGTACCTTCATGAAGAATTTGGAGAGCTCTCATATTAGCAACTTAATAGCACACCTGAAAGCTCTATCTTTCTTTTAGATTAAAGACTCCTTTAAGAAATTGAGAAAAGCTAAGAGCTCCGGTCTATGCAAGAGTGCTCACACTTTTGTACATGAACACACATGTACTGTCATACACACAGGGTCATTTAAACACATTTTCAAGGGTATTCATAGGAGTATGAAGTCAATCTATTGATGTCTGAGGCAGGGACCTATGGGTAGTAACTCCTGCTGTGAAAGATAGCTCCTGGCATGCTCTGAGCTCAGTGTTCTCCTGTGCAGCTTGGTTATGCTCTTATAGACTAGGACAAATGTGGATGATCAAAAAACCACCAGAACTGATGCAGAACTTTTCCTGTTTCTAGAAATTCCATAGCCAAGAAACTGTATTAAGTCCTTCTGACAGTGAAAGGAGACTGAATGAGTGCTGTGTGGACAGATTCTCATAATACCTCAGGATCACAGAGCTTTCCTTGGTGAAAAGGTTGCTTATGTGTGTGGAATGGCCAGGAAATGTTTTTCTGGAAAAAAAAAAACCTACTTTCTATTACACAATCACTGTTGTAGAATAATCTTTTGTACACTGTGAAGATGTGTTGCTCATTTTGGTTTAATAAAGAGCTGAACAGCCAATAGCTAGGCAGGATTTCTAGGCACAGAGGATGCTGGGAAGAAGGGCAAAGTTGTGCGGAGATGCCAGGGACACAGAGAAAGCTGCATGGGTTTTACCAAGTAAAGGTAATTGAGCCACTTAAAAGAACATAGATTAAAAGATATGGGTTAATTTAAGTTATAAGAAATAAGAACAAGTCTAAGCTATTGGACAAGCTTTCATAATAAATAAGAAGTCTCCATGTAGTTATTTGGGAGCTGGCAGACAGGACAGAAAAATCAGCCTACAAATCACAAATCTCCTTAAAAAAAATCAGCCCACTAAAGAGTAAGGTAAATGAGTGTACAAAACGAATAGACCTTGAAAGCAAGAAACCTTGAAAAGAAAGCCTATGAAAAAGTATGTAGTAGAAATGATGGAACGTTCTCAAGAGTTTCTCTCACTTTGATTTCTTGTTTGTCAATGGAGATGTCATGATACCTACTGAGAGAGCTTGTTTGCTAATTTGTGGCATGGAGCTGTGAGAAATTTAAGGGGGAATGTTAGGATCCAGAGAGTAGATGACAGCTCATAATCAAAAGGTGTGGTCTATCCAGCTCACATCTGAAGAAGCTGATCAAAGGCCACTGAAGGAGGAACTGTATAGAGTAGGCATGTCTGTCTTCGCTATAACTGGATTTTGTCCAGCTATGCAGCAGAAAATCTTTTCCAAACACCATGCTGGGTTTACTATTGGTACTGTAGACCACCATTGGTGAATACTTATGTATAATGACAAGGATATAGCTAGTTTTGTACAAGTAGAGGCAAACTCTTTTGGAGTCAATGAGTAGAGGAAAAAGATACCTGCTAATTGGAGTTGGTTGTGGCAGCTTAGGGCATCTGCATGGAATCGTGAACTTACTTTAGTGTTGAATCCTCCCCAAAGCTGGAGTGGTGGCTAGAGAGTAACTATAAGTGGAGAAGAGTCCTACTTTCCCTTTGGTGTATCCAAGTGGATCAAGCCAATGGGGCTTGGAGGTTGAATAGCTTTCTTTGCTCAAATGTAGCACTTTCCCTGCCTAAGGCAACATGCCATGTCTGTAGGTGGTTGTGAATGTACTCATGGGGTAATAACCCAGGAAGCACTTACAATCAAGCATTTCAGAGGCAGCAGGCATGAACTGCTACTAATGAGCCACTTATCATCACTTACTTGCCCCACCTCAAGTAGGCAGAGACAGGCCTGGTCCTCCAGTCTGTTTTCTTCCCTCCCTTCCCCCCTCCTTCTTTTCCCTTTCTCAGTATCATTATGGCCAGGATCTGGTGACCATGGTGAAAGTGCTAAGGACTGTTGGCAAGCCTGGTGAAATAGTGAATTCTCCTGCTTTGTGGTTGTTCCTTGGGTCTCTTTAGTTCACACTTAGGTGCACTAGCCTTCTGAAGAGTTTGACTTGCATAGCTCTCCAGGGCTAGACTGGGCCACTTGCCACCATGTTCCCTCATTCTCATTTGATGCATCATGCTCCCACTTTTCAGACTCAACTACTGGAGCCATGTCCAGCAGAAACCATGCCAGAAGTGGAATCAATTTCTTTCAAGCTCTGTAGATGGTAAAAATGGGGCCTGTGTGGAACATGCTAGTAGATCCTGTGTGTTCATTTCAAGCTCAAATGGTTTGTTCTACAATCCTTTACCTGGAGAAGTAGGGTCATATCATTCTGTGTGTTAGATTTGGTTTTGATACTGATATGTACTGTTTGGACAAGAAGTGGGTAACTGGCCCAAGGCTGATGATCACTACCCAGGCTGGTACCAAGGGTTTTTGATAAAAGCAGCCCCAACTAGGTTATGTATACTATACTCCATAGGATTTGTGCTACAGAGTGTCAAGAGGCTGAGTCAACTGATCATGAGAGGTGAGCAGGCAAGAGATGCAGAGATATATGAGAGCATAGAAGGCAAGAGATGCAGAGATCCTGTGAATGACAGCGCAGAACTGAAGCAACAGATTATGAGAGGAGCAGGTCCTTGGAAAAGCCTCTGTCTGTGATGACTTTTAACCTCTATTTCCTTCACTTTTAAAGTTTTCTATTGTGGAAATTTTCAAGCATAAAGCTAAAGATAGTATCCTAATAAATCCCATGTATCCATCACCCAGCCTAAGCAATTACCAATTCATGGCCAATCTTGTTTCATTTAATTCCTACCCATTCATTCATCCCATCTCCTATAGCATTAAAAGCAGAACAGCTTTACTGAGGCAACATTTACATTCTATAAAATTCGCTCATTGTGAGAATAAAATCTAACAACTTTATGTAAATTTACAAAGTTGCAAAAATATCACCACAATCAGGCCAGCAAGATGGCTCAGAAGGTATAGTTGCTTTTCGCCAAGCCAGAAGACCTGAGTTCAGTCCCTGAGACATACATGCCAGAACAAGAGAACTGACTTCTGCAAGTTGACCTCTGATCCACATGTGTCCTGTGGCACATATGGCACATGCCTCCTTGCCCACAAAATAAAAATGATGTAATAATTTTTTAAGACTCTCCACAATCCATTTTTAAAAGGTGATTGCTCCAAGAAAGTTATTTAGACCCATCCTCTTTAGTTTTCCCTTCCACTCTTACCTGACAACTGCTAATCTTTGTTTTGTTCCTACATATTTCACAACAGTGCTATTACAACAGTCAAAAGCAGAAGCGATGCAATGTCCATCTATTGGTGAATAAAGAAAATACGCTATCATCTAAACCTAGATGCAAAAGTGCAGTCTTTCACATTTGGTTTCTATACATGGTGCTATGTTTTTAAAGCTAACATACCAATAACTGTTCCCTCAATCAGTAGTACATACATTTTATAGCTAATAATATTTCACTATATCGATATACCATATTTTCTTTTTCTTTCTTTTTTTTTCTCTGTGGACCATAGTGGCCTCAAACACACAGAGAGCTGCCTGCCTCTGCCTCCCAAGTGCTGGGATTAAAGGCATGCGCCACCACTGCCCGGCATATTTTCTTTTTCTATCCACTAGTAGATGAACATTTGGGTTGTTTCTACTTTGGAATATTATGAGTAGTGTTGTTGAAAATATTTATTTTTAGAATATTCTGAAGCAAACTCCAGATATATCATCTCGTCAACACGCATTTCAGTGTGTGTGTGTGTGTGTGTGTGTGTGTGTGTGTGTGTGTGTGTGTGTAAATTAAAAGAGTAGTTTATTTTCTAGGGGAGGAAGGGTTTATTGTAGCTCACAGTTTCAGGTAACATGAAAACCACAGAGCAGGAGCTTCAGGGAATTGATTATATCAGACCTATAATCAGAAGGCAATGTGTTCATGTATGTTAGTGCTCAGCTTAATTTCTTCACTTTTTCTTCCTATTTTTTCTTTTAAACTGCATACATATATCAATGTATTTAGCTTCCTCCCCTTCCTTCATGCCCTTTCCCGTTTTTGTAACCCACTGAGTCCATTTAGTACTGCCAGCTCTTGATCTTGTGCAGGTCTTGTGCAGGTAACCATCGCCGTGAATTCCTGAGTGCACTGGCCATGTCATATCCAGAAGCCTGCATTTCATAAAACCCTTCCCTAGTCTCTGGCTCTTATATTTTTTCTACCTCATCCTCTGTGATATTCTTGAAACATGGATGGAGGGCACTAAGATATATGTGCCTTTTAGGGATAAATACTCAAGAAGTCACTTATTCGCAGCACTTTGACCAGTTATGTGTTGCTGTATCGACTGCTTCCCATTGCAGAAAGAAGCTTCTCTGGGCAAGGTGAGGGCCATTCCAGGTCTATGGCTGTAAACACAAACAGCAGTTTGACATGTCCATTTAGAAAGAAACCTACCATTTTTGTAGGTTTCTTTCTAGGGCCTATGACCTCCTGAACCCTGGGCTTTTGACCAGGTTTTTAGTACTGGATATGAATTCCTGTTAGTGGGTCTCAAATCCAATCAGAAAGAAGTTGGTTGCCCCTACCACCTTCATGTCACTATTACCCCAATGGGTACATGTTGTCAGGCAGGTCACAGGAACCTTTTAAAAAGAAGCACAACATCATCATCACATTTAAAACAATAGAAAATATCACAAACTCTCAAACAAATGTTGAATTGCCTCTTAAATGCCATTGGAGTTTTTCATTTTGTAACTTTTTGAGTTGGGATTTAAATAAGCTCCTACATATTATGATTGGCTGATAGGTGCTTTAAACCAATTGTATTAGATTCTCTCCCAGTTTATTTGTTGGAATACTGAGATAATTTGTTCTGGTAGAGTTTCTTAAAGTCTAGATATTGTTGATTGTATTACTACAATGTCTTTTTGAAATGTTCTTTTGTACTTTGTATTTCCCTGCAATTGGTGGTTTGATTGGAGCTTGATCAGATTCACACTTGCCTTCTGGCAAGACTTCTTCATAGATGGTATTATGGTGCTTCCATCAGGAGGCTGATGATGTCTGATTGTCTCTCTTTCTGTGATGTCAGCACCCACTGAGGCTCATTGACTAGATTCATTCATTTTCGAGGTGAACTCTTTTCTGAATACAGCCTGAATGAGACTCTCGCTGTGCCATTCAACCCAAAGCAGCTAACTAGCCTGAGGACCTCACATTTAAGCTGTGGTAGCAGCTCAGCATGAAGTGGTCAATCTGGAAACTCTGCAGCCTCTGCAAATGTATGCACGTTGGATGGGATCACTTGGCTAGTTTTCATGGTCTAGCTAGATGCCCCACACCTTTAGTTTCTGGAAGCCCAGTTATTAGCTTCCATGACATTCAAACTGCCCCCCTCCACTCTTCAAGTCTATTCCCCAGTCCATTCTGCATTTTTCAGCATGTATCTATATCAGTCCTCAATTATTCTCCTTCACTGAACAGCTTCTATTTCTCCCTTGTAGCAGCAAGTCTGGGTACTGTCTTATAGAGGAATGGGAGGTGCCCAGTTCAATGGGTCTGACCGCAGTCTACATAACTAGCAATGGTGGGCAGAGATCTGCTGTATGGAAGTATTTCTGCTTATCATCAACCTGTATCTGTAATGGAAATGAACACCTCTAATAAAAATCAAAGTTGCAAAGGAGAGATGAAATAGGGAACCAAAAGAAATGAGAAGACAGCTATACACTGTGTTGTACAAAGGAAACTGTTCAGATTTTTACAATTTCTGGGTTTGTTGTTTTATTTTTAATAAATTATACCTGTCACTGGACCTCACTGTTTCAAAGAAGTAAACCAAAAGCCAGAAGAAAAAGCAAACAAGTCCGTCTTGTTTAACTGATGGAAAGTGGTAGCTGTTGTACCCAGGGATGTAGTCATAATTCAGTTTCACAACTCTGAGAGCTGCTGCCAGTCCAGTGATGACATGGCTTCTGCTCCTGTGGTTCTCATCAGCTTGCTGGTGAGCTAGAGACGCAAGAGAGAATTGGAGAAGAAGAGATGGAAACAAGCAAGTTGCTGCTCGAGGGTTCATAAATTGAGTGCTGGGAAGAAGTCAGAGGCAAAAGAAGCTAGTGTGAGCTACAGATTTCTTCGAAGATGTGAGACTTAACAGTTTATATTAGTGTGGTTGGTGCCGCTTCTGAGGCAAAGGGCCACTTTTCCATTCCCTTGTGTACTGAAAGGCTCCTCACATGTGCTGCCACCTCTTAACTCGGGTTAGGAGGCTCTCTTAAAGTAGCTTGAGATACAGCAGTCAGAGAGCATCCGAGGATAGATAGTGTGTGTACATTTCCAAAATGGAAACACATTAGAATTATAGATGATACTTTATGAACCATAGGAATCCTTTTAGCTCCAGTGTTTCCTGACAGTTTGAAGAAGGGTGCAAGCGGCCATTTGGACAGCTGCATTTCTCATCCAGGAAGCAGTGCTCAGAAGTGAAAAGAACAGGGGGTTTCTGTGAACTTGGGCAGATTTTATAAGCCATTTGAGCCTCAGTTTCTCTATCTGCAACTGGTAATTAAGAATCTCCCCTGAGTTTGTTTGGGGAATTAAATGAGAGACATAGTGTGCAAGTGCTCAGAGCTCTGGATGGTGCTGTCCTGATTATGAAACAGTACCATTCAAAACCCTCCTGGGTGTGGTAGGACCTTCACATGGGTGAGATGGAGTGTACTTTAGGACACAGCCATCCCTGGGAGACTGGAATGTGCCAAAGGAGAGGGTCTGGTGATGACAAATGCCCGTCCTAGGCAATTTCAAAATGACATTCTCGATTCCGCTTCTGTACAAGCTGCAGATGCTTCCCTCCTTCATTGCGTTTGCTGCGTCGTCAATCTAATAGCTCCTCGGATGTTCCCAGTGCGCCTCTCAGAGAGGCCTGGGGGCGGTGTGGGCAATGAGCTGAGGTTCCGGTGGGTTAGTCCAGACTCCTGTCTGTCCCCACCCTCCGCAGGCCCCTAACTCCCGCCCTCCCCCTCCTCACAAAAGCAAGTCGAGCTCAAGGCGCCCTCTGGTGCTGCATAGCTGTCACTGCGTGGGTTCCGGTGGTCCCAGTCAGCCAGGACCCTCTAAGGGGGATTTATTGAAATCACTGGCATGGTTGTGATATACACCTCCTCAGACTTATAGGATGTAGATTTAGGGTCACCTGCTTTCTTTATTTCTTCAGCAAAACTGTACTCAAACCCAGGCTCTTTATTTTGCTGTGCCTATGCCCCCAGGGGCTCCTTCTCACAGTAGTGGCTGCTCATGGTTCAGCCGAGGTTACCGCAGCGTCCTGAACTAGCCAGGGCTGCGGGGAGGGCTATGGAGCGTTCCTACAGCTCCTTGTCTCTTAGGGCCTTTGCGGCTGTCATTTGCTGCCCCTGCCACCATTTTCGCTTGGGGGAAACACTCCAAAGGGGAAGGGGCAAGCTCCCTATAAGCAAAGGACTCTGTAACCCTTAGCACAGTCCCATCTCTTCCGAAGATGTTTTGCTGCCACTGGAGTTCCGGTGCTGCTCGCTGCTTTAGAGAAAGCTGGTATCTGATCAGACGCGGACATCGATTTCCACCCCCGCTCAGCTTCTGTCTACTGTTCGGCAAACTATTAAAGTAAACTGGATTTAACAAAGGGAAAATAAATTTGCGAGGACCCGCTGTGTCGAAATGTGGCTTGCTATCAGCACCGGCGCTTAACGAGGACTGAATTATCATTGAAACGTGGACAAAATTTATAGTGCGTCATTAATACTTCTGAAAGACAACATTCCAGGCGTTGTCTACCTCTCCCTTCTGCAAATGTGGATGGGATTCAAAATGGGTGTCTGGATCGCCTATGTGGTTTGAATGGCAATCTAATTGTCATTCATTTCTGAGTTTGGCCCAGGGGCTTGTAACATCAGCCCTCATTTTCCCTCGCTCCCTGTTCTTAATGGCCCTGTCCGCTCCTAATGAATTGTGGTATTGAAAAGCAGAGGCTGTGAGGAGGTGTATTCATACCTTGAAATGTTAGAATGTTTTTAACTTCAACAGTGAGAATTATTACCATCTCAATTACAGCATTATCTTCTTTTATATGAGTTCCCCCTCCCCTCTCTTTTTTATATAAACCCAACAAGTTGAACATCAGAATTCAGCACTTGTCACTAAATGGTGGTGGTGGTGGTGGGGGGGTTGTTTGTTTATTGAAAGTCAGATCTGTGAAAGATTGGAAGGAAAGAATGCTAAGAGAAATACAATTGCAAACAATAACTGAATGCCACCTTCAGAAACTCCAAAGCTTTTAGAATCACTTAGATGGTAGGGAGCTTTTCATTTTTTAAAGTTTTGGTTTTTTTTAATTATGTGTGTGTATGTTTGTGTTTCTCTATGTGTGTACATGCAGATGCCTGTAGAGTCCAGAAGAGGGAGTTAGATCCCCCAGAGGCTGGAGTTACAGGTGGTTGTGAGCTGCCCAGTGTGGGTGCTGGGAATCAAACCTGTCCTCTGGATGGGGAGTCTGAGCTCTTGACTACTGGGCCATCGCTTCAGTCCTTGTCTTTTCAAATGTGTTTTCCTTCTCTCTGTCATTACTTTGCTCACATTTCCTCCATATTTCTAATTTTATTGTTGTGTATGTGTGAAGTTCAAGGTTTAGTCCTGATTTTTTCTACCAGTGTCTAAATGTTCCCTGGGCAACTGTGTAAACTTCTGGCAAGAAAGAGAACTGCAAAGATTACTAGGCAGAATACTAACAAGGTTGTATACTTTTGGGGACTTAGATAGGATGCCTGAGAGAAAAGGCTGGAGAGCCGTAACTGCCTTACCAGTTTATTTTATGTTTATTAACAGCCTTCTCTGAGATTGGCTTAATAGGTGGTTTTCAGAGTAGACTCACTGAAAGGGCTATTTGGGTGTTTTCATGGTGTCAATAGCAGTTTTGAAGGTGACAGCTATCACTTAGATCAAGGTCTTTGAACTCCAGGCAAAATAGTGAGGATCTGGGCAAGCTTGGGGCTGCTGAGGTCCTGGTAGTGTCTCGGAGTTCAAACCTGGGATCTTGGTTCTTTCAGTGTTTCCATTCTGACTCTGAGCCTTAGTTTCCTTGTATGGGCATGGAGAACAACAACCTGGAGGTTGAGTGAGGATCAGAGAGGGTGATGAAACTCAAAGCTCATAGACTAATCTGTGTTATTGTTCTTTCTGCTGTACTGAAATTGTGCAGAGTGAGTTCTCTATGGGGTTGGGGGCATGGAGGGAAAGGAAGACTGTCCATTAGAAGTCCTTTCACAAAGAGATGATGAAATGCAGTGACTCTGAGCAAAGGCAGAGGTTCATTCATGTTCAAGGGGACTGATGGTAGCATTATGATTGAATGAAAATATTTCAGTCTATAAACCAATGGAAAAGGCTGGATTAGAGAACAGAGGATTTATCCTGGATTGGCCAAACCATCATCAAGTCTAAAATACAGTGTAAGGAAATCGACTCCCCAAAAGATGAGAGGTGCTGAACCAAGAAGGAAGGAAGGAGAGTGAAAGGCACAGCAGAGAGAACTGTGGGTGTTTGGGAAAAAGAGAAAGAAGCTCATGCTGCAGAAACCAAATCTTTTCCAAAGAGCTACATCCAGGAGAGGTGCCCTGGTGATGGGAGAGCGGCGGAGTGGTGGCGTGGGTGCCTCTGGAGGGGCCTTTCTGCTTCACAATTCCACATAAATACACAGCTCTGTGTTTTTCAGCGGAAGCTGAAATTGATATCTTCTCTGCAGAAGTAGACTGAGTAGAATACTTTCAGAGACAAAGTTCCCTTTTCCTGATCAGTATTATCCCTGAAATTGATTTTTATTGAGAGAAGCTTTCTATTCATAAACTCATTTCCTGACACACAGCATATGCCTGATCATTGGAACAATTTTCATTTTTACCAGGCCACAAGCAGTTCAGGTTGCTATGGTATCTGTCAGTATTGTCTTCACTGTAGAAGCTCTTCTAGAGCTTTCTTTTCTATAAAACCTGCGCAGGACTTCAGTCCTACTGCTGTTACTTCCCCCCTCCAAATGTGTGACAGTTGTAGCATTTACAAAGCTCCCCTGAGCAATACACCCCCTCCCTTCTTTTCAAGGATTAACAATGCCAGGGTAACTGTGACACTGCAGTTCTTTAAAACTCTTTATCAGGAGTTCTGTACAGATGACGACTTTGAATGTGCATTCTTTTCTGCCTGGCTGAAAAAGTCAGCTTTTGCAAACACATTTGAGGGGAAATTAATCTGTAGCTAAGTGGGAGTGAGGGAGGCATGTGACATGTTATATAAGCTCCTAAAACTTCGTCTTTCTTCATAGATACAATTGAGAAAATCCCCTCTATGACTAAAAGTCAATTTTTTCTGGAAGTGGTATTAGTTTTTATGAGAAGCGTGATGGTATATTTTCTATTAATTATTAAGTGACAGGTTCTCCCTCTTCTGGCTGCCTCCAGGAAGTGTGGGGTCAGCTTCATACTCCAAATTGGTTTGGAACTGGGCGTTGATGATGTCATATATGCACTAAGACAGTATGAAAGGCATGGTTCCATTGTGAGGCTCTCTAGACATAGTAGGGCAGGCATCAGACTAGAATCCACTGTGAAGAGCTCTCTTAACCAGGTCATGTGCACAGTTCCTGTTTTCAGGGTCACAATCACAGTCACTGGGGGTTAGGGCTTTACCATCTCTGGGGTGATGCAGTTCAACACATAGCATATTTGAAAAGACCTAGTATAATAAAAAATAATGCAAAATATTTCACTACGTGCTGCTGGTTACACATTGAAATCAGAACTTTTTAGCTATTATCAGGTTACATAAACATATTATTAAAATTAGTTACACTTGTTTCTATTGATGGTTTAAAATATGGCTATTAGGAAAAAATTGAAATTATCTATGTGGTTTACAATTGTGTCACAAATTGCACCTCCATTAGATAAGACTTCTCTAAAACAAGTGTTGGCAATGTAAGGCCTGCACACCAAATCCGGCCCACTGCCACTGTTGTAAATGAAGTTTTACTGGAACACAGCCATGTTCATTAGTGTGGAGATTGCCTATGGCTGCTTCCATGCTGCAATGGAACACTGATTGCTTCTAACAGCCATCATATGGCCTGCAAAGCCTAGAATCTTCCAATCTGGCCATGTACAGAGAAAGTTTGCTGACATCTGTGCTAAAGCATAGTTTTTATCCTGTCATTGCTTTGCTCTGGAACCCAGAGTCTCCCATAATGGGAACTCTCCAGCCGTTCCACCCCAGTTCCCATTGTGCCTCATTCTTCCTGGTGGCCGATAGAATAAGCTCTTTGTGGCTAGGGGCTTCCCCCTTGCCTCCTCTTGAAGAGCTGTCGTTGCATAGCCCTGCATGGTACTCCAAGGCCAGAAAAGAGAGTCATGAACTTCATTGAAATGGCACAGCCATCTGATTATGGTTATGGTGGGGTGTTGGGAGAGGGGTCAGTGTAAACAGAACTAAGCTTTAAGGAGCTTTCATTACCTCTCATCAGATGTACGAGGGGAAACTCATATCCAGACAGTACCAGGATCCACCTGTAAGTACGGCAGTTTTGCATAAATTTTGAACTACCATTACTGTTTTGGATAACTGCAGCCATCATTTATTGAGAGCTTATCATGGACCAAGCCTTTTTGCTGAAGGCATTATCCATGGTACTATTTTGTGTGATCTTCCCAAGTTGGGAGGTTAGTACAGTCAGTTCTGCTGTACAGTCTTGTTTTGAAAATTGGGAATTCACTCTAATGCAATTGATGTATTAGGGAGCAATTTGAGCACAACACGAACATCAGGTTTGCTTATGTGCCATTTCTTCTACTAGAAACACTAGGGATGAACTCAATAAAGTGTGCCTAGCTAAAGTGAATTATAGAGAAACACAGGAAGTACATGTAGACACATGTGCACAAGCACACGTGCTCATGATCTACTCCCTCAGTTCACCAAAATATGCCCAGCCCCACCTGCTGCTCCAGCCTTGCTGGGTTTGCTGATCCTGCCACTTCACAAGGGCTTACCAACTGCACTCTTCACTCTCCCACTTCCACAAGCAAACTCCAGGTCCTTTAAACATGGGACGTTTAACGCGAAACTGTGCTGCTGTGTTTACCAGGCCTCTGGTTTTCGCAGGTAGTAAGATCGTGGGCTTAAGAGTCAAAGTTAATTACTCTGAAACGACAGAGCTAGGACTTATTTATTTATTTACTTCAAAACTTGGTGTTGGAATCTAGATCTCTCCAACTCCCTGTTTTAAGATTTTAACTGTCTCACTGTATTGATTTATAGCCTACAACATAAACTGTTTTGGGCTATTTAAACTTCAAAAACAAAAATTGGAGAGAGCTAGTGGAAAAGGGGTAAAAGCCTATAGTTTCCTTGTGAGACTTCCGATTCCAGGGGCTTTACAAATATACCTTGGGGTTTTGTTTTTCTCTACACTTGTCTGATTTCAGTAGTGAGGGTGAGGGCGAGGGGGAGACCAGGAGCGGCGGGCGGGCGGGCGGGCGGGCGGGCGAGCGAGTGAACAGGAACCTCTTATGGAGGCTTGGAGAGGAAATCAATTCTCTCTGTGCCTGGAGATGCAAACATAATGGAAGGATCTGAGCGTCATAGGAGACCACAGAGTGAGTCAGCAAATCAATGCTGGTTTGTTTTTTTTTTGAAAGCTAATGTGATGCTGTGATGTGTAATAATAACAGGAATACAACCTGCAGGAATCATAAAATAACTTCTTAGCATTGATCAGAGCCTTATTAGAGTGGTGTGATCAGCTTGGGGTCTGTAATTGAAGAGGGATATGAAAAAGTCACAGAGGAAAGAGAGAGCTGTAGTGGCCTGTTCCCGAATCCTCTGTGCTGCAAGGATTCTGCACACAAGACTCCCCCCACCAACTGTCACATTTGAGTGTTGCAATGATGTCATACTGAGCTTATAGGCTTTCAGAGAGTGAGAAATGGGAATGGGGCATGGGAAGAGGAGGCTTGCCCAGAAGCAGAGAGCCTGAGTGGCAAAAAGAGAGAAGGGCTGAGACCAAAATAGAGCAGAAAGCCAGAGCCTGGGCAGAGTGGCCGCAGAGGACAGGGACTTCACTCTAACCTACGCCCGCCTGGAAGTGCTGTTTATACAGCAGTTTTGAGGAGGAGTGGGATTGTCCAGGGAAAATCAGAGTGGGTGGTCCCAACAGGCAAATGGAAGGTCATGACTAAGGATTGGACTTGACCATTGATCTCCCAAATCTTTGGTCTGCTAAAAGCAAAATGATTCATTAAGAATCTGAAAATGAAAGCAATGTGTAATTATTGTAAGGGATTTGGAAAATGAAGAAAAGCAAAAGACTAGAATGTTAATTTCCTCCTGTTCTACCACCTAGAGATAAGGCACTGGTAACATTCTGGTGTTTTTCCTCTCAGCCTTTTGATACTAATGTATGCATAACTGTGCAAAATAGGTATTGTTAAAAAGCTCTGACTCCAGAATAGGCTGTTTGAATCCTTGCTCTGCCATTTGGTAACTATGATGTGTCTTTGAGCAAAGTCACCTATCCTTTCAGGCTTGCAGTCTTCTAACCTGTTGGGACTATGCCAGTAACTGGCTGACTCACAAGGATTGTGGGAAAGATTAAGTAAGGTATGTAGACCATGGGAAGTCTTAACATCAAACTTGATATGCCGTGAGCACCTAATGGCTTTAGTCATTCAATGACTATATTTTATAGAGCAGACTGTACACATATATAGTGTATTGAGCCAGGTACTACTATGTACCACACACCTTTCTGGGCACTTTCATACTTAATAAATAACTCCAAATTAGCACATATTACATATATAATTTTTGTGCTTTTCTTTGTCAATATAAATTGTATTATGAGCATTTCTCTATGTTACTAAATATTCTTTGAAATTACAATGTTCACTATTTAGTATCCCATTATATTACTTACCAAGTACCTGATTATTGGACATTTTTTCCTTTGTAGACGAGTATCCTTTTCTGAGTTACACTCAGCACCTATGAAAGAGCATCTTCCTCTCATTAAGTAGCACTTTTATTCTCTAATTTCTCAGACACAATTCTTTTTTTTTTTTTTTTTGATTTTGTGTTCCCCTGCCCTTTTGGTATGATTTCTGGAAGGGTTCTGAATCAAAGGCTTATAATGTGATAGGCCAGAATGCTTTTCAGAAAAATTTTTGTCAAGGCCCATCTATCCCCTTCTTCTCTTAACTGCTTTTAAGACACTAGAAAGCCTTATTTTAAGGTATGAGTATAATCTGTGGGGAAAGGAAACAGCCTGGAACATTGAGAGTATAAACCATTTTCTAGTGTGGCAAGTCAAGGACTGCTCACCATTGTGTGGTATTAGTAATGCATAGGGCAGAAGGAAGGTGAAATTGTACGATGGTCTTTTCTTTCCATTGCCCTTTTCTTTCTTCGTTCATTTCCTCCTTTCTTATTGGCCTAATGCATTCACATGAAGGAATGACCTATGATGTACCACTAACACCAAATTGTGAATGAGTTGAAACCATGAGAAATGTTGCCATTTAAAACGACTCAGGAATCCAGACACAGGTGTTTCTAAAGTTGATATTTGGATACCATGATGGAAGAGAGTCATTCTCTCATGTATCACATCATAATATAAAGGCAGTTGTTTTCTCTTTGACAAGAATGACTGAGGCATTATCTGTGCTTCTAGGAGCTTGCAATTTACATATAAGACTGTTTTCATATATATATATATGTATATGTGAATATACATATTATATATTTTCACATATATGTATATATACATGAATATATATATATACAAAAATAGTCATATATATGAAAAATAAATGTGCACATGTGCGTATGTGTAAGCACGTGTCTGTTTATGTGTTTGGTGTGTGGAGGTCATAGGACAGCTTTCGGGAGTCAGTTCTCTTCTTCCTCCATGTGGGTCCTAGAGATTGAACTCATGTCATAAGGCTTGGCAGCAGTCACCTTTACCCACTGAGACATCTCTCTGGCTATCAGCAAGGGAGATTATTTAAGACCCATAACTGCTCTGTGTAGACTAAGATACACATATGAAGAGAGATCTGGTATGGTTTCCTGGTAGACTGCATGAAAGTTTCAAAGAAAGGAAACACTTAAATATATGACCAAAATTTTGAGCTGAGCAGTTCCAGAATATAAGTGCTACTTACTGAGATAAGGATGCTCCTTCAAGTGCTAAATAGAGTGTAAATCCAGAAACAGAGTGCCCCGGCCATATGTCTTATATCCATATAGAAGGGCCAATGAATAGCTTTTAAATGTGCATGAGTGCTACATGAGCTCGTATCAGTCTTGTGTGAACCTGGGGAAAGGGTGCTCATGAGTAGGAGTTAACTGATCAGGTAAGTACATGATTTCTGGAGAACACAGCCTGCTGGAAGGCTTGACTGCACCACTCTGAGGGAGGTGGTCCCATGTAAGAGTCAACTGCTAAGGTGACTGAAAGTCTTTGTCAGGCAATTTCATGATCTGTTTGTGTCCAGATGGCCACTCTGTAGTTTGAACATATGGCTCCAAATTCTTTGACCCATTTCCAATCGGTGTGTGACAATCATTGTTCCCACCTGTGTGTATGGTAACTAACTTTTTTGATTATTAAATTATAAGAAAATGTATGTCACTTCCAAGGGTAGGCATACAGGGCCATTGAGAATTAGTCCACTAATTAGTCCATTAGTCCACTATGCTTATTTGAATACTCATTGCTGTAAACAGAAACAATGTTTAAGACATACTTAATATTTAAGTCAGGTGGCGGCTACCCTGACACTACCAGATGGTGAGGAAGCCAACACATAAAGCAGAAGCAACATAGAATCAGGCTATCTGGTGGACAGTTCCAACTAAACTCAGCTTTTAAGTCATTCTGCATCAATTACCAGATTTGAACGAAGAAGCCTTCAGATAATGCCAGTTCTCTGCTTGCGCAAGTCTCAAGTCAGCTGTCCAGATACCGAAGGAACAGAGAAGACCTTTCCTTGCTATACTTCTCCCAAATCCTGACTGCTAGAATCTATGGACACCACAGAATGTTGGTTTTTTTTTTTATACTGTTGAATATTTGGGGATGTTTTGTTTGCAGCAGTGGGTAATTGGAAAATTCAATCTGGCTTCTGGATGGGGAATGGATTGGGGGCACAAGAGTTGAACTAGAGAGCTGTTACTGTAGGGAGAGTGGTCTGGGTTAAGGCTGTGGAAGAAAAGGCAGAGAAAAGCATACATATTTGAGAGATAGGTAGGAAGTTAAGCCCAAAGGACTTTGTGATCTGTTAGGGATGGAGAGTAAGGGAGAGCAAGAAGTTCAAGATGATGTCTAGGTTTTAGTTTGAATGAATGCTTTATACAGTAGTGCCTTAAAAAAAAAACAAGGAAGACTGAAGGAGGGACAAGAAGGAATAGAGTGGAGGAGGTGACAGTTGTAAGTTCTACTTTGCACCACAAAGGAGCTCTTGCAGCAGTCATGAGAAAGTTGATGGTGGCTTCAAGTTGGCCATTTACAAAAGGGAGAGAGGAGACGAGAGAAGATGGTTCAGATTCAAGACCAATTAAAGAGGTGGGTCATGAGGTCTTATAAAGGAATAGATTCTTAGGACACAGAAAATTATAAAAGAAAAAATATTGAAAACTAGACGTGAGAGTTAATCTCGACTGACAACTTGGTTAGACTGAGAGATGCCTAGCAGATGAATAAAAATGAAGAGGTGCAAGACTTATCTTGAAATCTTGAATGTGGGTGGCACTGTTCCATGGAATATGAACCTAGATGGCATAAAATGGAGAAAAAGAGAAAGCCAGCTAGTTCAGGCCACCATGATAAGAGCCATTGCTCCACTGCAGCAGCCCTGCCGTTATATGCTCAACTCTCTGAAACTATGAGCCTAATAAGTCTCCACCATACGAGAGCAAACAGCAGATGAGGTGGAGGTACCATCATGAGGGATGCAGTGAGTGGAGGCTAGACAGTCCTTTGTAGAGAGCAAGAGCAACTTGCATTCACTGGCTACAACAGACCTCTGGGTTCCCTTAGAAGTTGCCACTGAAGTGACTTCTCTCTGGCAAGATATCTTTATTTACCTGACCAAAAGGGCTACCTATTCCAACTTAGAGAGAACTTAAGGTTCTGCACAAGAGATCGCCTCTACCTTTTTTTTTTCCCTCTTTTTGCTTTACTCTTAAAATGCAGGAAGGACCATTAGGAATGTGGCTGTATTTGTGAGGTGGGAAATTTCTTGTGAACCCAGGTCCCTCCTGTTCTCAGCTTGGCTCCAGCCCTCTCTTCCTATCAGTTTACAGCTCTCTTCCATTTGGAACAAAGCAGTTGTTAGACTCCAAATTTGCAAATTTGCCTAAGGACTTTTTATTATGATCAGTCCAAACACAACAGGGAGAAAGCTCTTAACATTGCATAATTATTTTCAGTAATTGGAAGGGCCGAGGAGTGTAAAAATCACTTGCAGTGTTTTTCATAGCACGACTGCTCTATTTGCAACCCCTCTCTAGTGCAAAAGTTCATAGTGTCACCTGTGCACTGATATGAAGACAACAAACAGCTTTCTGACCGATAGGTGCATAGGCAGGTCCCAAAGGGATGCAATTCAGGGGAAATAGAAAGAAAACGCAATTGTTTGTGTATTTGCTGCCACTATTGCTCTAATGAATGAACCATGAGATTCTTTTTGCACTGTGATTTTATTCTGCTTGTTCCTGATGCCATGGAATTAGGTGATGTCAGGTGATGTTGTAGGGGTTATGCAGGCATAATTCTGGAAGTTAGGCTGCTAGATTTCAGGCCAGAGTCAGCAGAAACTAAGCGTCTGAGGAGAAAAATGTCCTGGGTAAATGCCAGTAGTTTTGATGGATGCAAAGGAACATGCCTATTCCTTGCAACAAAGGGAAGCCTGTGTTTTCACCGAAAAGATCAAAGAACTTGCCGTGGTAGTGTGGCAGCATGTTGGTGAGCCAGTGAATATGGTGGCTCTGAAGTGATCATTCCTGTAGCTCCTTTGTCTCTTATCACCCACACTGACTACAAGTCCCTTTCTTCTTTAGTAACGTAACAAATATTAACATGTCAGTATCTGAGCGAGTAGGGGGTTCCAGGCCTGGTCCTAGACAAGGTAAAATGTGTAACATTGTCAGCATTTAGAGAAAGAGAGGGTGGCAGCAATTTCACCTAGCTTGTCTCAGAGCTGTTGGGAAGAAACACATGGAACAATATACAGCAAAGAACTTCATGAGACTATAATACAAATATAAGTTAGTATATTCATGAAATGTTGGTCTTCTACACAGATGTTTAAGAATATCCAATGACAAGTTATTATTTGGTTATTTGTACTGGAAGTAGGCATAAACACTTGTATGGAGAACGGCTAGGATGAAACTGTTTAGCTGTGATTTGAGAGCTAATAGCCATCTAGTACGCATTTGTGAGCCCCAGAGGAGGCGAAAGCAGCTGCATCCTCAGGTGGACTTGAGTGGCCGACAGACAAGTGGCTGCCAGGTGGTTGTTGGCAGGTAGTAAAGAAGTCATTCTCCATCATCTTCCACTCTCTCTGCCTTGTACTTGTTGGTAAAGATGTACTTTCCTCCTGGGAAGTAGAGCTACATTTAGAAATCTACATGTCAAACTGTAGGCATTTGATGCCTGGAGAGAGTAAGATGTAATCTGAATCAAAAGACTTGGTTATATCTCTTTTACTCAACCTGGTTGGGGTTGGGGTTGTAGTTTATGACTACTTTGTCTAATAGGTACCACATGTAGGACACATGCTTAAAGGCATGAGAATACAGAAAACTATATTTACTCCTATATAACAAATATTATATATATATATATATATATAATCAGATGTATCTTTGTTAGTTTGAGTAGCACTTTGAAATCTCACAGATTGTCTTAGCAATCATATGAACTTAGATGATCTTTATGTTATATGCAAAACAACCCCAAATTTACAAAATACTTTAGAATCTGTACAGTGTGGGGTCCATTGTAGCATAACACCTTCTCAATTTGATTTTGAAAATCTTAGCAGCCGCATACAAAGGGTACTGTGACTTTCTGTGTTCAACTGGCAAGAAATATTTCAGAGAGAGAAAGTAGCTTGCCTTTGGTTGGTACAACTAGAAAGAGAAGGAACTGGACTTGGATCCAGATGATGTGGCGGTGATCATAGTCCCAGGGAGTTAGTGTGGAGTACAGACCAACATCAGCTGTCTTTCAACAGGTGATAGAAAAGCAGTTTCACCCAGGTGGAGCTCCGGGAGTCCAATTGGTGAGAGAGAGAAGGGATTATATGAGGGAGAGATGTTGAGACCATGGTTGAAGGAAGCACAGGGACAAATAACCAAACTAGTGGAAGTGCATGAACTGTGAACCAATGGTGGAGGAACTCCCATGGAACTGAACCAGGCCCTCTGGATAAGTGAGACAGTTGATTAGCTTGAACTATTTGGGAGGCCCCCAGGCAGTGGAGCCAGGACCTGTCCTTGGTGCATGGGCTGGCTTTCTGGAGCCTGGGGCCTATGCTGAGACACTTTGCTCAGCCTTGGTGTAGGGAGGAGGGTACTGGACCTGCCTTGGCTGAGTCTGCCAGGCTGGGCTGACTCCCCAGGGGAGACCTTGCCTTGGAGGAGGTGGGAGTGGGGGGTGGATTGGGGGGAGGGCTGGGGGGTGGGAGGAGGGAGGATGGGAGAATCCGTGGCTGATATGTGAAATTAAGTTAATTATAAAATAAAAATACTATAAAAAAAGAAAAGCAGTTTCAGTGTTTTAAATGAACACATTATTTTCTTGAAGAACAGGAGAAATAATTGGTTTTTGTTGACATTTGGGCTAATATTTTGGGTTGAATGAGCATTGATATTGCTATTCCAAGAGCTTAAACTAAGTTATTCATTTTTTATAGCATAACTACCATATGGTGATAAGCTCGGTAACCCCATTTCTGCTTACTTTCTCCATGTCTGCCTCCATGCACAGTCCTATCATCTGTAAGAGTGGACTGAGACATGATAGCATTAAGGAAAAACAGCACAGTTGCAGGTAATTGCTTGTGCTGGTCTATGAAGCATTGGGAACTGTCCACAAATAGAAGGAAAGAAGCTAAATGGAGGACTTCCTTTGATCAGTAAGTTTTATCATCAACATGTAGTTAAATGTCTTCTGTGCAAGTAAAGAGAGAAATGCTTGTGAACCAATAATGAACAGTAGTCTTAGTAATGGCATGTGGCTAACGGAGACCTCTCTTAGCCATGATAAGAGTGGGACTCTGGTTTGTATTGACTTTTCTGAACTCGCACATATACTTGCTAGTGGTTCTAAATAACTTACAGGATAGGAACAGATTTCTTATTTGTCTTATAATCATTAAAATTTCAACTTATGATGTGCCCTCAAAAGCCTTCCCAGGGATTTTCTTGTCACCATTACTCACATAACCCAATATTTAGACTGATCTCCTGAAGAAATGGCATACAGGGAAATTGCAGCAATGTCGACATAGGATATTGAACTGGCAGAGCAATTGTTCTCAATGGTGAATAGTTCTCCGATGTCCTATAAGGGGAAGGGATTAGCTAGCCAAGTCTGGCAGTGCTACAGGAGGCTTTATAAGCACCTTTTAGAACTTGACTTAGAAACTGCTGGAAGATTTGAGATGTCATTAGAAACTGTCTCACAACTCAGATGTTGAAACAAATACGTGACATTTTAAAGTGATATGCAGGAAAAATGTTTCTGGTCTCAAATGAAATTACTTTTTATCAAACCTGATGTTTCTACCAACTTCAGCAGCCCCAAATCAGCCTTTGAGAGAGATTATGTTCATGGTCCCTGATTCAACAGTGGCTGGCAACAAGCCATGATAAAAAAAAAATGACAAATTGAGAATGTTTTCTCTGGAGCTGATGGTCTCCAGAGAGCCAGGGAAGTCATGAATTCCTCATTATCAAGTTGATTTACTTTACAGCCCACCAAGAAACTCACTCGCCGAGAGCCAGAGGAAAACAATGAGGCAGATGAAGAAAGATCCATTGGGCGTTGTAACCTATGGCAAGGAAAGCAAAGGGCATGTAGGGTCATAATGCCCTCTTAGCATCGCTCAACCATTTCTGGATACAGATGGATCCTATTCATTGGGCAAATGTGCAGCAAGTACAGGTACCATTTATGGACACTGCTTTGTAGCAGCACTTATTATAACACTTCACCAAATCATCTGGGCATTGTCTTGGGCTCAGGTTGCAGGCCAGACAAATTTTTCCCCTTGAGGAATGTTAGTAGTGAGCTAGAGGAGGAGAATGACTAAATAACTGTGGGGAGCCTTGCACACTCACAAGAGAAAACAATGGTGTTTTTCTGTGCTTTCATTCTGGTACAAGCAGCCTTGTGGAAGAAGTCAACCACTTTGGGTCATGCAGGAATGCAAATTTTATTTATAAATGAGAATATTATAGACATGTTTAGTGTAGGGTATCCTTTTTGTAGTGGGTAGCCATTCCAGCTTTGATCTGGAAGTTCCAACCCTCATTGAGACTTCGGCAACTGTCACGCCTACAAGGCAGGGCCAAGGGAGGCGCCTGGAGACCCGAGATCTGGATCTGCGAGCACTCTCTCGGCTCCGGGACCCTGGACGGTGAAGGTGGGCCAAGCAGAGCTCCAGAGAACACTGCTGGACTGCGATACACCTTCCCCAGACCCCACGAACTAACTATCCCTTAATTTGTAAGTTACGCCATTAAATAAATCTCCTTTTAACTACGTGGAGTGGCCTTAATAATTTCACCAATACCTTTTCATATCAGATCCTTCATTGTGTATCTCAGATGGGTTTTCCTCAAGTGTTTTACTTCACAGAGTTGTTGTTCCTGGGCTGCATCTGAGACCAGCTCTCTGAGCTTTGTGAATGTTACTTGAGATAATTATCAAAAGACAGGGAGAAACGGGGAAGGATGAGAGTGATAGATGAAAAGAGAAAGGTGGTGGAAAGGTTCAAAAGCCCCCAGAGGATCCAATAAATTGCCCAAAATAGTGCTCCCTGTATGAGTTCTGGGTGAGATTTCCAATGGAATCTAAGGGCGAATGATAGACCTCACTAAAGCTTCTGAGAAATGGTTCAATTCACTGTTTGCATTATTTGAAAACAAGATCATGAAAGCCTTGTGCTCCATTGCTTGTTGAAAACAGTGCTCCCAGGCATTTCAAAGGAAGTATATAATCCACAGTGGAAAATGACATTCAATTAGACTATCAGTCACACTCAGAATGGCTATTGGGTCTCTTTCACATTTGCTCTTGGGTGAGCCATGGTTTGGTCATCCCTTGTTCAAACCATTTGAAGTCCTTCCTATCCTTGCCTCCCCCAACCCCTAAGTCCAACATTCAAAGTGTTCCACTTTGTTTGGCCCAGGGCTCATAGGTTGCTACAATATCCTCAGCTTCCAAATAACAATTCCCCTCCAAGGCCTTTGTGACACTCAAAAGCAAAATGTTTGTCACTTAATGAGAGTGTTAAATTTCTGTAATGTGCTATTTGCATGAAGGTAATTGATCCATGGAACATATTTCTTCCTTAGCAATGTGGTTCAGTACAGCCAGCTTATGTTGAGATGATTACTTCTTGGGCAATAAATATACTAGAATATTTTATCAGGAGAAGCAGGAAAGACAGCTTGAAATATGCTCTTAAAGGTGGTAGCAAAGATGACCAACTGGCAGTTGGTTTGCCAGGGCCCATTTATCTGCAAGAGTCCGCATGGCAAAAGGGACTTGCTCTCTCTTCTCATAGACACACAACGCAGAGAATAGGAATAGAATTTTATGCTGGCAATTAACTTACTGCTGGAGAAAACAGTTCCAAGGAGTATTGTGGTGAAAAGTAGTTATTTCCTGTTTCACTGTGAGCGGCTCCTCGGAGGCCAGTTGGATTCTGGCCACTCCAAATGAAAGGGAAATAGCAACTGGTTGCCATTGATTTCCCTTCTAGGGTCTAGGGAAATCTGATGAAGAATGCAAATATTTTGTGGCTGGTCATTGCATTCAGAGGGATTTTTCAGGGTTAAGTTTGCTTATTTTCTAGCCCAGAGAGGAAGTTTTTGATTCCTTGCTGCCTGTTCATCATGAAATTTTGAAACGACAAGCCAGATGCTAGGTGTTGGGGTGAAGGGAGAAACTCAATTGTTAAATTACATTCAGAGCCTGTCGCATGTTCCCTTGAATCTTCTCAGTGGTGACAAATCTCTGTCCTCTGAGAACAAGCAGCTAGAAGTCATTAGAGCCCACACTGGTAAATAAGGTGGATGATCATGCTTGGCAATGAATGTTTTGGATTTAGAAATGAGCTGTGTCTCTCTGCTAAGGACACAAATTTCCCTGAGCACATTAGAGGTGAGCTTTGGAGGCAGTCATGAC
The DNA here is from genome assembly GCF_949786415.1 of Peromyscus eremicus. Lineage (NCBI taxonomy): Eukaryota > Metazoa > Chordata > Mammalia > Rodentia > Cricetidae > Peromyscus > Peromyscus eremicus. The sequence continues at coordinate 116,074,725 of NC_081439.1, forward strand.
GAAAGGAAAAGTAGAGATTTTGGAGCAATTTTTATGTCCTTGGAATCAGTGTTATGTCTTCCCGTGGGTGCAACTGAGAGCGGCATCATTCACAAAAGTTCTGGTCATTGGTTGAAGAATAGGATCTGCATTTTAATTTTTAGCTATGCACTGCATGAATATGACCTATAATATCTTGAGATTCTTATTTGCTTGATTCTGAAAATACAGTTTGTAGGGATGGCATGGGGAACATGTGAAGTAGGGTAACAACAGTAACCTGCTTAGCAGTATTTTTTTTTGTGAGCATTGAAGTAGTGCAACCAACACATAGGGAGGTGTTCCGCATCTGACACTAACATTTTTGTTTGACAAATAATGGCTTCTAGGTGCAGCACTGTTCAGCCATTCAGGTTACCTCTCTCCTTTTATTTTTTAACTTAAAAAATGGTTTACAAAGTAGTAGGTTTCCATATGCTTTTTGATAGCTCCTTCATTTTGGTTAACCTTCCTTCTCTACCTCCTTGTCTTCCTTGTTCCACATTACCCCCATTTGCTTAAACCTCCGCACCCCTAGTGTCCTGCCTCTCTACTTTCATATCGCCTATGTTGTACTAAGATACCTTCCTGGTGGATACTCTCCCCAAATAGCTCTGTCTAGTTTCTTCGATTTTATAGGTGCTTTGAGTTAAACACACACACACACACACACACACACACACACACACACACACACAACCCTATATATTCAAATATATTATATTATCCACACATGAGAAAGAACATGTGGCATTTATCTCTCCAGGCCTAGGGTCATGGAGGCACTAGACACTTCCAAAACAATGTAGGCTATTTCTATTCCTCTTGGTTGCCTACAAGAATTAGGTGATCAGGCACTGCTGCTAAAGACATTACACATCCTGGTAGCCAGATATAGAGAAATCAAGCTGAAACTGAGCTGGAACCCTTTTTCCTGCTGGCTAGCTTTCATAATGCTGGAAGGTTCTATGCAGGTTGCTAGGGGAAATAAGGCGTCAGTGATTTTACCCAGCTGTGAACTCTATAAACTACAATGCCAACCTACAAAGCAAGATATGCCCACTAGTGCAATAGTAGTATGACTAGTATGGAGATAACCAGCTGCTTTCAGGTTGGATCTGAGGTCCAATCCAAAAGGGAAATCCATGCTAGTACTGTAAACTCAGTTAACAATCCATGGCTGGGGAGGCCAAAGATCCTGGTGGGGAGCTCATTACTGTCATTTAGCTAAATTGATACGACACCAAACTACATTATAAATATTCATGTTTATACACATTGACAAATGTTGATCTTATCCTTCATCAAAGAATCTCTTTGGAGTGAATGGTGATGAATACAGAGACTTCTGGCCGTTTAAGGTGCTAAGAGTAAGTGACAGTTAAGTGATGAGCCCTAAGCAGAACATTTATAGCATAAGGCTTAGAGAACACTGCAGAACAGGGAGCAGAGAGAATGTAAGAGCCAGCTGGAAGATAGGAATAAAGGCCATGAAAGGTTGCCTTTGGGGCAGGACATGGCTATTGAAAACATGATCTCACAACAACTGAGATTGTCTGCAATGGTCCTGCATAGAGATTGGGTTTGCCCGCAGTAAATCATTGATTCTGGAGGGCTTATGGAAACCTACCCATTCCTGATGAATTATTGGCTACTGAAGGATTCTTGGGCAGGGACAGTCTTCAGTTGTATGCCTAATGGTGAGCCCTTCAGGATCCAATGAATAGTTCTAATCCTGTGGACATAAGACAATCCTAGTTAAAATCAGTGAATCATAAAACAAAATAATATGAATGTGGGAAAAGGAACCTGTAGGGAGGAGTGGGCTATGACAGGAATGAAAGGGAAATAAGTGAAGATGGGAGTGAGAATATTCACAATGAACTACATGTAAATTGTAAAAAAAAAAATAAGAAACACAAAAAATAGTTCCATGCCTAATACATACCAGAGACTTAATAAAATGAAGCTATCATCATCATCATCATCATCATCATCATCATCATCATCACTGCAATTACCCAGTGGCTGAGCAAGAAAGAAGGGTATATTTTTAAACATTTCCTGAAAAGGTGAGATTACTAAAAGCTTGTCAGTTGGAAGTGTGTATGTGTGTGTGGGGGGGTATGGAGCAGAAAATAGAAAGGTCACTGGCATACAATGAGACTAGGGTATTGTGAGGACAGAATAGAGGTGATTTGAACTCTCTCAGTTTTATCTGCTTTTTGGTCTTTCAATTTTTAGCAGATTATGATTGATTTTGTTAGGGAAGTTAGTAATGAGAGATTGATTTAGAGTTAATTAATGCAAATGATCAGGGGTCACAAAGCCATATTGGTGCTCTCTTCAATTAGGCAGGAAATATATAAAACAATTAACAACTAATTGTCCTGTGTGTATGAACACTGTGATAAATTAAAACATCACAGATGGGCCAGAAAACAGCACACAAAAACAAACAAGCTAACAAAATCCTAGCTTCAACAAAGTGAAAATTTGTCAGAGCTGAGTTTTCTGTCTCTGCAAGGTACTCCATTCCCATCCACTCTGTGCTGTTAGGTCACTTCTGCCTTTGAGTCTCTCCTTTTTGCTGATGAGTTTTACGGTAATGAGGATATTTAAAGGTAGGCTCTGGGGTTTTAAATATGTATTATGAATACGTTTCATATTCGTACAGTGACTCAGTTGATCCATGAGCTTAGCCAAAAGCTCACGTGGAATGACTTTGAGAGCGCTTCCGGTAATCAGGAGATACGGTTGAGATGAGCAGCTGCAAATTACTGTGTGCCATTACTTAGAGGGAGTGGAAAATTTCTAAATATCAATTGCAAGGCAATTGGTGGGGGAAATGCTTGTTTCATGCTTTTCTGCCTCCTTAGTCTCCTACCCTGAAGCAAAGCTCACTAGCAGGATCATAAATAAGAAAATGCAGAAATCATGCTAATGAAATAGAGGCATGCATGTTGAGTAATGCCTGCATTTGAAATGAACTTCAACCTGGGAGATGACTGCACCTGGGGCATATAGGCTATCCAGTAAGTGCACTAGTTCCCATGGAACCTGCATCTCCTAACCTTTAGTTATGGCTCCCAAAATTAAACTTTCCATAATAATGATTTTAAATGTACAGTTCAGTAGTGTCAAATATATTGACACAGTGGTGTAAGAGCTCTTCATAACTTTCCATCTTGCAAAACCAAATCTCCAGATCTATTAAGCATTAATTCCTGTCCCCCTCAGCCCAACTCCTGATAACCACCATTCTACATTCTGTCTCTGTAAATTTGATGGTTCTAAGTACAGCACGTAGAATAATGGAAGTACTTTGTCTTTTGTGACTAGTTTACTTCACTAAACACAATGCCATCAAGATTCAACCACATTGTAACATTATTTCTTAAAGAAAGAATAATTTCCCATGGCTGAATAATATTTCGGCCATTAGTGGACATCGGATGCATATTCTGACTTTCAGGGGATTTTCTCTTTACTGCTCCTACCTTACATTTCTACACAATCTAACATGTCAAAATAAGAGAAGATACTGAACGAAATTAGGTAAAGTGCATTGCAAGGATTGGCAAAATGAAAGAAAAGAGAGAAAAACTTTCTGTATTTAATTTACCTTGATCCCTATATAATGATGGAAACATAACAGCCGAAGTGTAAGTCCAAAATGTTGTAGGCCCAGAGTTTTCTCCAAATTCACTTTTCCCAGACACCAAAGCCCTTCTTTCCCTTTAACACAGCTTCTAGCAAACAATGAACAGGCTTTTCTACATATGTAGAGTCATAGTTGCTCAATATTTTGATACAAATAGAGAATGTGTGTTGTAAAATATAACACAGTGGCTATAAGAGGCTCACTGAGTAGTAGACAAATATTAGTTAACATACAATTAATTATGCCATGCAATGCATATTGATTGCATGTCTCCTATGTGCAAGGCCCTAAAGAACACTCAGTAATGTTGACAAATTGGAGGAAGGTATAAGACAATGAATCAACATCACTTGTCAGAAACAAACTTTGAAACAAACTTAACAAAGGTTGTTTACTCACAAACCTGTATCTACCACTATAGTTACAGAAAGGGTTGTGAAAGGGAAAGCCAGTGTATTATAGGTAAATAAGAAAAAGCACAGAGATTGCCTCTGATTGGCAAATATGCCACCAGGCTAGGAAGTTTGGAAGTAAAGAATTTTGTAATTGGTTTTCAGGTGTATCTGGCAGTGTTTGGTGTTGGTGGCATGGTGACAAACAAGAAGTTTGGGGATGTTTACAAAGAGTAAAGATTATTAGATGTTAAGAGCATATAATAATGTAGCCAGCTGCTAGACTGTGTTTTTGTGGTCAAACTGTTAGTATAGTCCTTAGGATGGAAAGTCACCATGGGAGGCTGCTCTCAAGTATTTCATATATGCATCGGGGTCCTTGCACAAGTTAAGTCATTCTGATCACCACAGCTCAAGTGTCAAAGAGGGGTACTATTTTCATAAAAGAAAAAACTGCAGCATAGACATGTTACATAACTTGTCTGAAGACACAAATGATAAAGCAGAGTCAGTACTTGAATCCCCTGCTCTGAACCCATCTGCAATATTCCCTGACAAAGATCATTTACAGACAAAAAATGGGAAAAGAAGGATGCTGTCTTTTGTAGAAAGGATGGATAAAACACTTGAGGGGGGCTTTTTCCTCTTTTCATTAAAATCATCTTCATCATCCTATTACATAATATTTATCAAGTACCTTAACTCCATGTGCTGTATAGGCCTGTGGGGTACCAAGTAAAGAAATAATAGATTTGTTTTTCTCAGTAAAAAGGGGAACATTTTGTGATTTCTGGTTTTTTTTTAAGTTTGGTCATGCACTTTTTTTCTTATTTTAGGATAATTTGACTTTATTTTTCTTCAATTGCTATTGCCTCTAAAAGGGAAAATGAAAACAATTGCAGAACAAAATACTTCTTTGCATAAATAATCTGCACTGTCATTTCTGAGAGGTCCCAACAAGAGATTAAAGAAATCCTTTATGGGCCAATGAAGGAAGAGAGGGGGTGGTTCTCATCACAGGCCTTTCAGCAAGGTTTAGTTAAGTGGTTTTGATTTCGAATGTGATGGGCGAGAAGGCAAATACTTCACATTAAGTACATTCTGTTAAATTCAGTTTAGTACTCACTATGACTTGAACATGGTTTGTCCTCTCAAATACTCATGTTGAGGCATAATTTCTCCTCATGAAATTTTTCAAGAGGTAGATCTTTGAGGTTGTAATTGGTTAATAGGGTACAACATTCCTGAATGGAGTAATGTTTTACCAAGAGATTGAATCAATTTCTCAAGACTGTAGTGGGTCTCTTGGGACAAGTTAGGTCCTTTGAGGCTGGATTGCTTACAGGGAGAGGGAGTGCAAATCAGACAAGCTTGACATCTCCCTCTATGTCTCATAGACAACCTCCTTTTGTAGGTGCCTGTTTCCATTTTCTGTTTCTCCACTGTAATATGATGCAGTAGATGTGTTCTTCAGAAAGTCAACCAGATGCAACTGCCCAAATAAACCTCTTTGTAAAAATTACATTTCACAACTTCAGTTATTTTTATTATAGCAACAGAAAATGGAATAAAATATGGTCCTAAATCTCAGGAGGCAGACAGTGGGATGTCCAAAAAAGTTTTTCACTTCCATATTCTTTGGACTAACTGCTATGGGTCTGACAGGTTCTGAAAAGGAATTAAGTCAATTGTTCTTTTTTTCCCTCACCTACAGGGCATTTCTAAAGTATTTTCTGCAAACATCTTTTAGAAAGAAAAAATAGAAAAGTTAAAAAGGTTCCACCTTGGAAACAATCACAGGCACAGTGATAACCACAATCACAAAACATGTGACTCACTGACTCTCCCTTAGCATCCCCCCAGCACTGCCAGCATTACTGTGTACTGTCTTTCTGGGGTTCTTCTGGGGTTCTTATAAATGGATGGATAAGAACCCCAGAAAGAGAGGAAGACATCTTCCTTTCCACCTGGTACAGGCACAGGAGGTGATGGAAATCCTCATCATCTGTTGCCTGTTATTAGATGTTCACTATGCCTTGAGAAGGGCATTCAATTTATGTCTTAATCATCAGCAGAACCAAATATGGTAGGTACTGGTAATAATATCTTCATTTATAGAAGAGGAGCTCAGGACTCTAAGACATTAAACAATATTCTCAAACTTACAAGCTAGGATGGTATGGGCCGTGGAAAGTAAACCCAAGTCTGTTGGCTCTGTTAGATATTGTGATGGTTTGAATGAGAATGGCCTCAATATGCTCATATTTTTGAATCACCTGGGAGTGGCACTATTTGAGAAAGATTATGAGGTGTGGCCTTGTCAGAGTATGTGTGGCCTGTTACAGGAAGTATGTCACTGGAGGTGGGTTTTGAGGTTTTCAAAAGCCCAAGTCAGGCCCAGTGTCTCTCTCTTCCTACTGCCTGTGGATCTGGATGTAACTCTCAGCTACTTCTCCAGCACTATGTCTGCCTGTGTGCTACCATGTTCCCTACCATGATGATAATGAACTAAACATCTGAAACTGTAAACCAGCCCCCAATTAAATATTTTCCTTTATAAAAGTTGCCTTGGTCCTGATGTCTCCTCATAGCTAGAGAACAGTGTCTAAGATAGATGTAATACGATTTTTTTCCTCTGGCACAGATTCTAATCTTCATGTTGTATACTAATATCTGCTCAGTGAAGATAAGGGAAGGTTCGCTCTTGTAAGCATGATTAGAACAGAAGTTCTGGAGACCTTTGGGGAGTTGCTTTGAAAAGGCTGAAACAAATTAAAAAATGATTACCAATCTCCAGCCTTTTAGTAGGAAGCAGGAATCTGAGCACAAATACATCAGGTAAAGATGCTTTGGTGGCTGCACAATAGTTGAGAGAAAGGAAACAGGATCTGGAAAAATCTTCACAGGTACAATCTGGAAGCCATTTTTAACTGAATTTATTTACTCCCTTTATTAGACTAATGAGGAAACTGAGGCTGAGGCATTGCCAAAGACATTTGCGAGGTGACACCCTGGTAGATCACATGGAATGATCTCTCGTTTTTTTTCCCCAAACTCTGAGCTCTGTCTGCTCAAGCATACTGCCAGAATCTATTCTGGGGATATTTCTTTGTTTCTTAAGCACTACTGATAGAGACAAGAATTGCTGGTGGCAGATTTGGGACTTGTGAGTGTTGGTAAAGAGTTCTTTACTTCATTAAGATGGAGGGCCAAGAGAGGTGTAGACTGTCTGTTTGAGCTAGGCTTTGAAGAACTGGAGCTCAAAGTAATTGCATTAATTACACTCACCATTTACTACACTGACACGGCATTACCATTTGCCTCAGTTGAAACACTTTATAGTATAGACTCTTGTCTTTCATAAAGCAGCTATATGACCTAGCTCCTGAAATAGAGTCTGCAGTCCAAATAGAGGTGCATAGTGGCCACCACAGGTAAGCTCCGAATGACTGCGTGTATCTGTTATAGAAGCCAATGCTTATTTGGACATTCTTGACATTTTTGTTTGATGTATATGATGAATCCATGCAAACAATCAAGTGTGCTTTTTATTTCCGATCCCCAATCCCATGTGAACTTTTTACAGAGCTACTTATGTTTCCCATATCAGATGTCATAAGGTTTCCAGAGAAAGTTCAATACTGCTGTCCCAAAAGAACCTGAAACGAGCAGCCTACTAAGATCTTTCCTGGCCCTATTTGCTTTCTGCTACATATGTATTGCCCACTGAATCCTAGGAAAGAACCTCTCTACCTTAAAGAAATAGAAGAGCAGTTCTGGAGAAGTGGAGGGTTGTGTGGGGGGGTATTTTCACCTCGCTTCTTTTCAGGCTCTGGATGATTGGGCCAATGCTAACTGGTACAGCTGGTTTGATACTTAAAATGTTGACTAGCTGGTGGAGCACCTGGTGGGTCACAAGATCCCTGGGAAAGATGGGGATGTAGCTGCTGGGGGAGAAGGTAGAATCTAGTGGAGGTTGAGCTTTCTAGAGGCTGCTAACAAGCAGGAATAAGGACTTGCTCTTCCACACCTTGCTGAGGTTTGATACTCATGCATCTACCTAGATTCCAATGACGTAGGACCACCAAAATGACTGATATGGCCCATTTTAAGTAACTGAGCTGTGAAAGCACATTTCTTCACAAAAGATCTAAGAAGCATTAAGATCATAGGTCTTAATTCTAGTCACACATTAGAATAACCTAGGGTTTGGGATAAACACTCGTACCCAATGCCATCTATTTCAGCATAAACCAGAATTTTCCTAACTGATTCTTGTGTATTTATCCTAATAAGCATTTCTGTAGTGGTTGCTTGTGTATGTGTCGGTGCTTATGTTTTAAGCACTTTACAAATATTAAGTTGTTTAATTCTCATTAAAGTGCTGTGAAGACTGAACTGTTCATGTTACAGGTGAGCATATTGATGGACAAGCTTTCGGTCTAAGGTCCAACAGGCATTCTGGCTCCAACGTCTGAGCACTGTGCTCCCATAGCATGGGTCAGCTGGTCTCCAAGGTCTGGTTAATTGCATTCATTTAGCTTCTATGAGGATGCAAATCATAAATCTAAAAGTGTTTAAAGTTAGAAGAGCACCAAGACCTGGAAGCTGCTGTGTTTTTGATCATTGCCTGTAGTGTGTCTTGAATTCCAGCAGATTGGGTTGCTCTCCTTGAGCCTATCTTACTCTTCCCTTTCCTTGATTAATTCTGTAAATGGCAATGGTGCCTAGGGCTTTATCATCTGCCATGATCTCTTGAATTCCAAAGCCATATAAGCAATTGCTCATTCAACAATTTCCTCTGGATGTCTAGTGGGCTCTTTAGCTCTATCTATCCACCACTTTGTTTGAAAACTGTTCCTTCTTTGTTTTGTATCACAGTGAAAGCACCACTATCCGTTCAATCACTCAAACTCAACATCTGGGACTTCAGGCTTTTTCCTGTCGTAAATATCCTGGCAGTTTGAGTTTAAGATGAGTCCCAAGTCTCTGGCTCAGCCCTCGTCTTCAGCAACAAATCTAGAAATCACAGTATCTACCGAGCAACTCCACTGGAGCGAATAACACACAGTCTAGACCAGTGGTTCTTTTTATTTATTTATTTATTAATTATTTATTTGTTTGCTTGCTTGTTTGTTTATTTGTTTGTTTGTTGTTTTTTGTCTGGTTGTTTGTTTGTTTGTTTTTCAACAGGGTTTAAGTGAACAACAAACAGTCTAGACCAGTAGTTCTTATTTATTTATTTATTTATTTGTTTGTTTGTTTGTTTGTCTGTCTGTTTGTTTTTTGACAGGGTTTAAGTGAACAACAAACAGTCTAGACCAGTAGTTCTTATTTATTTATTTATTTATTTATTTATTTATTTATTTATTTATTTATTTATTTGTTTGTTTGTTTTTCGAGACAGGGTTTCTCTGTGTAGTTTTGGTACCTATCTTGGATCTCATTCTGTAGACCAGGCTGGCCTCGAACTCGCAGAGATCCACCTGGCTCTGCCTCCCAAGTACTGGGATTAAAGGTTTGTGCCACCACTGCCCAGCTAGACCAGTGGTTCTCAACATGTGTGTCATGACCCCTTTCACAGGGGTCACATATCAGATATCCTCATTATGATTCATAACAGTAGCAAAATTACAGTTATAGATTAGCAACAAAAATAGTTTTATGGTTGGGGGTCACCACAATATGAGGAACTGTATTAAAGTGTCCCAACATTAGGAAGGCTGAGAACCACTGGTCTAGATTCAAGTCTCAGGACTTGTTGTTTATCCCCTCATAAAACTGGCTGGCCCTATGGCTCCACACCTATGGGGTGTGGGAGAAGGGAGGCCCAAGAATAAGAGGCAGGGTTGTTGCTTCGATCATCTGATTTAGAGTTGCCATTGAAATAAGGCATTAAAAAATCTTCCTTGGCTGAGGAGTCACCTCAGTGGTGAAGCTGTCACCTTGCAGGTACAAAGGCCTTGGTATGGCACCAGACAAACAAAACTCTCTTCTCTCTGGACAGGAAATAGTCACACTGGGAAAACTTTTTCTTTTTCTTTTTCTTTTTCTTTTTCTTTTTTTTTTTTTTTTTTTGGTTTTTCGAGACAGGGTTTCTCTGTGTAGCTTTGCGCCTTTCCTGGGACTCACTTGGTAGCCGAGGCTGGCCTCGAACTTACAGCGATTCGCCTGGCTCTGCCTCCCGAGTGCTGGGATTAAAGGCATGTGCCACCACTGCCCGGCTTGGGAAAACTTTTTTAATAATTCAAGGAAGGATTCTTAAGGCAATAGAAGCAGAGTTGAGCAGGGGCAAAGCTAAGGCTATTTAGTTACTAAAACCTTGGTGGAAAGATATGTAGGTTAGCACTGAAGTCCTTGTTTTGGACTTCAATATTTTTCTTAGCTTTCTGTGCATTACAATCACACACTTCAGATCCTTAAACTCAGGATAGCTATTACAGCAAATTACAGTAGCAATTTCCTCCTAAGATACTGACTTTGTTCTGCAAATGGCACATTCATAATTATTTTATGCACTGCCATAAGATGCCAAGAGTCATCAAATACATCATTGACAAAAGATGAGGTTTAGAGAATTTAAAATGAATTGGTAAAAAGTTAGATGATACTTTTAAATATTATTCATTTAAAACCAAAACTGCTGTCCAGGATTGAGAATCACACGTGATTGGCTGGCCTTAACACTTGGGTTTGATTGGCAGAGCTGATAGGAACCTTGCAGGAGTTTTCAAATCAGAGAGGAAGGGGAAACACTGTTGGATTTGAGCAGTCCGAAAGTTTATCCCCATGGTCCTGCCTTGTCTCTGTACTGCCTGCTTTTGCCTGTTCTGAGTTCTTTCTTGGTCTTTCTGCTCTGCTCTCCCAGTCTCTGGGTGATTCTGGTCCATTCCCTAACATACTTTCAAGGCTATCTATTTTTCAGACTGTGTTCTATGTCTGTTGGCAATGGGCTCTTTCCTGAGAACCTGCAGAAATCTTTGTAAGACAATAGGATTCTAGCATTTATAGAATAGTGGTTATATATTTCATGTACTTGTAAAGTCAGAAATAACAGCATTAATGAACTATAGATATATAGTGATATGGGTAAATCTTAAAACTATGTCGAATGAAAGTAGAAAGACACTTAGCTTTTTGATTCTAGTATTCCATCCTAAAAATTAGAGATACAGTATGCCTTCTGTCTTATTTTTCAGTTTCCTTGGCATTCCATACAGACCCTGGCACCACAGTTAACACACAAAAGTCCCACCAAACATGTAAATCTTTAAATGAATAAAAATGGTCAGCTCCTATATTGCAAATGTCTATTCCCGATTCTGGCTGGTGGGTTAGCTGTCACTCACTACAGGAATTAGTCCCTTCAACTCCCTTCACACCTTCTTTATATAGTCCTTCTGCTGTCACTCTTCTAATAAGAGTGTATTTTAAAACAATAGCTTTGCTGTCTCTCTCTTTCTCATGTTTAAGTCTTAGGAAGGCAGGGACAGTGCTCATCTTGGTTATCAGTCTGTCCTTGGTGCCCACTATAGGTAATCTATGGATTCAGTGAATAAGCACAACCTTCCACTGATCTGGGCAAGTTATTCTACTATATGTTTGTGTTGTGCTTTGCACAATGGGAACTTGTTATCTATGGAGCAAAATCCATGACTTCTAACTCTGTCTCCTGTTCCTTGATGGACATTGTAGACATAAACTAAGCACGGTTCATGATAGTTGAGATTCCCCACACACAATGATACAATTATCTTTCTTCTCACTGGAACTAATTGATAGGAAGTTTTGCCTCCAATGCACAATGGCAAAACCAACTGGGAGGGACTAAATCAATAGATGCAAATATTGGTGGTCTAGGCTGACCAACATAATGCTTCTTACTGCATCTTGTCAAAGTGTTGGCAAAGTCAGGCTCAATCATCTTTATTATGATTATTTGTGGCCTTCGGTTCTCATCTGTGGCCACCAGAAAACACCAAGGTGTGCTAGCAGTAATGAGAGTCTTGCCTGAAAGACTTGGCATGTCCATTAGTTAAGGACAGTAGCTGTAAGTAAAGTGACCTCCTTAAAACTGCAATCTAGGAGAGGCTTGTGATAGGGAACCATCTGTCCACATTGTGACTGCAGGCACTGACTGCCCTGCCATGTACCCCAAAAGAGTGCTGGGGTAGAGTTACAGGAAGAATGGCCTCTGAGTCCAGGAAGACACCGTGCTTACACAATTACAGGAGCAGATGCTGAAGCAGACTAGTCCCTCATGTAATTGAACCTACAGGCTGTGAGGCGAGTTGGCTGGTACTACTCTTAATTTCCCCAGTGGTTTGCTCATGTGCGCTATGTGGAGCCGCATACACAGAGAGAAGGAAAAAAGCATAACTTATGTCCTTCTCCAACCAAAACAGAGATGCTCTTGTTGAAAGAGCATTAAGTTGGTTCTCACTTAGGATTTTTTCTTCTCTACATTGAAAACAGGTAAGAAGCATATTTTTTACTAGAATGACCACATAATTTACTACCCAAACCATGATCCACTCAAAAGTAACACAGAACACTGTTAATTATGTGGACCCTCACACAAAACTTGGGACTCCAGCAGGCAATTTGGGATATTTGGTTTCTCTAGCTTTGACTATCATCTTAGATAAGCTATAGGGTTCTCTTGAACCCTGAAATCCAGCAGTAAGGAGTGGTTGAATATGCCTGATAAGTTGCAGTAGCAAATATAATAGTTGGATAGATATATAAGCATTCTGTAAGCAACAGAGTCATGTAGCTATGGGACTGGCATATGAAGAGCATCTGATGCTTAGGCAGGACCACTTGGTCATTCATCAGATACTTCTCATACACCGGGGGGACTGTCAGAAGCCTCATCTTCAAAGGTAATCATGGTGGCTAACTGTCCAGGAGCACTTTCCATGTGTTTGGCATTACTCATGCCTTAGGTCCTAAGTATATCTGTGGAAGGCTTTTGAAGTCAGTGATTATGTTTATATTTACTACCTTCTTTCATCCAGGGAGGAAGGCATTACTATTATAGTTGCTAGATGAGAATACAGGTTCAGAGAAGCCAAGTAGCTTGTAGATAACTTTATTTTTTATTGGCATTATTATCATTTACTTTGTTTGCAGAATAGAAAGCAATAAGAGAGATTTAAAGAATTTACCACTTGAATAGTCCTTTAACAATTCTTGCTACAGACACCCTATTAAGTAGTACACATACAATCACTGTTCTGAACTTAAGCTGTGAAAAATAGTTGATATGAGATGATTTCCTTTCTTTTTTGTTAATTAAATTTATTCATTGACAATTTCAGACATGTATCTAATGCATTCCAATTGCTCATAGCTGTATCATCTCTCATCCCCCTCCCTCCCGTGTTCACCCCCAATTTGCCTCTTATTCTCTTTTCTACATCCATGTCTTTTGTTTGTGGCCCTCTGGATTTGATCAAGTCCTTCTGTCTTACCTTGAGATTAAAATCTCCTCTGGAGTCTGGTGAGTATACCAGTGGGCACACAACCGAAGACAGTACCTCCCCCTGCTTGTCAATCACTTTCTTAACTATAATTTGAATCCATGTTTGTTTAACTGAAAAGTCTATGATTTTTAAATACCACACCTGATTAATTTATTAATTGAACACATATCTGTGGATTAGCCATGGTTTTCTATAGATTGTTTGATCCTGTGTATATAAACAGATATTAAGAACTGGGTCCAACCAGTTTCTGCAAGTTGTTCTCCAAACTCCATATGCATGCTGTGGCACATGGGCACTCTCCCACCCACCCACTCATCCCTCTACATGAAAATAAATGACTGTAAAATAAAATCAAAACAAGAATTAAGTTCAAGCTGTGATATAAAGTACAGAAATAGTCTCTGCCTGGAAGAGCTTTCTCTTTAGTGGGAGATAGACACATATGTATGTAATTTAATTACAATACACCAAATATCATAATTGATTTATATAATGCTTTAATAAGTTGTACAATACATTGTATGATGTATTAATATCATCTGAAATCTATGTATACAGTCTGTCCCATCTATTCATGTGTTTAACCAGGCTTAGATCAAAAATATCTGAAGAGAAAAATTATAAGGGTTATTCAAAAAATAGTAGGACACAGAGTTGGGAGGTGATGGAGAGGTGTAGAGTGATTCTTGGACAAGTTAAGGGGAGAAGTAGGGGTAAACATGTTCAAAATACATAATATGAAATTTCTAAAGAATAAATGTATTATATAATAATAAATGGCATCTGTACTAAGCATGTGCAGTTTTTTTCATGGAATTATTCTGTAAACAACACATTGTAACTAGTTATGTTGGATTTACATTGTATTAGGTATTTATTGTAAAGAATCAATGATGATTTAAAGAATAAAGGAGGATGTATGTAGTCTATATGCAAATCCTAGCTCATTTTGTATGAGGGACTTGAGCATCCACAGAGTTTGTCATGTGTGGCTGTGGGACATAGGCTGTGGAGCTAGAACCAATCCTCTGCCAGTACCTCCTTACAACATCTCTTGAGCTGTTACAGGAAGATGGACTGGGCAAGAAAGTGTGGGTGTGGATAGAAGTAGGGGAATGAAGACTATTGCCATATTCTTGACGGTATGACTTGGAGTAAGTTGGTGGCAGTAGAGTTGGTAGGAGTAAATGGACTTGGGAAACAGGAAACACAATGTTCAGGAATTTGCAAGTGACTGGTTGAGGGGGTTATAACAGAGGGAAGAGTGAAATAGATTTCTTGAGTTACTGGGACCAAGAATGAGATAGAGGGTAGGAACATTTATTGAGGTAGGACACATAGGAAGAAAGGAGAGAAGATCTACCACATAAAAGAAAATGGTAGTTGGCAATGATTTTTATCAGCATATACCTCTCTGTATTTATTTTATTTTGCTTTGTTTGCAGTACTAGGGATAGAACCCAGGAACTCACATATACTAGGCAAGTGCTCTGTTAATTGGTTTGCATCTCATCTCACCTCTCTGGAACTCAGTGTACATTTCACTGGACTTTGGTCATACATAGAGGTTACAGAAAAAGTAATTATACCATAAGGCCTTCAGTTCCCGTAACCATTACAAATAGTTTTCAGTATATTGTTTAGTATTCCATCATCTAAAATCACTGACTGTCAAACTAAACATGGCAGTATAGGAATCGTCCAGGCCATTTTTTTTATTGCTATTTTTATTGAAGGCTGTAGAGGGAAGCAATTTCCACAAATGGAAATTTTGTGGAAACTTATGGTTTGTAGTAGGTCAAGATCTAGAAGGCAGGTGTCTTCACTCGCAGCTTTCTTGTCTGTCCTTCCTCAAGAATCAGAATTGGCTATGTTCTTCGCCTTTTACTCTTTTCCTTGGACCCATGTACTTTGCTTAAGCACATGCATGAAAATTTCTATTTAATTTCTTTATAATCAGGTCATACATATTTTATTTATGAATATATATGACATTAAAATATTCTATGGCCTCTTGAGAATTTAACTTTGAAGGTATTAAAAGAAAGAATTAAGATCAGTAAAAATGTTATCTCAGAAAACAAAGTGTACACACAACAGACACTTTCCCTCATTCTGAGTATGTTATGCTGTTTACTCTGTATTCTAAGTTGGTTTTGTGTCTTCCTTTCTTCCTTTCCTTTCTTTTTTAGGGGGACAGTTTCTGGGACACCTCTGACCAACAATGCTAAGTGCTACTTGTTATCCCTCTCTCAGGCCCTCCTCTGTCCTACCCTCCCATCCCTCTCCCTGCTTATACCTCCTTCCTCATTATTCTCCTTTCCACCTTCACATCACTATGCTCTACCAACCCACCACTTGAAGAGATTTCTTGCACTTAACCGTCAATAGTCCCCTTCTAGTTTTCTTGATTCTTCAGCTATTACACATTAAACACATAAATCTAAAGGTTTGATACTAAGACCCATAGATGAGTGAGAACATGTGTCACTTGTATTTCTGGGTCTGGACTACTTCACTCACTAAAATGCTTTTTAGATCCATTTACCTGCAATTTTCATTTTTCTTTATAGCTAAATAAAACTCCACTGCGTATATGAACCACACTTTAATTATCCTTGTGTTAGTTGATGGCTATCTAGGATGCTTTCATTTTTTAACTGTGAATAGAGCAGCAATGAACATTGCCTATTGTGGTAACTTGAATAAAAATGGCCCCCAATGGCCCATAGAGAGTGGCACTATTAGGAGGTGTGGTCTTTCTGGATTGTGTCACTGGGGGATGGGCTTTGAGGTCTCAGATGCTCAAGCCGTGCCCAGTGTGGCATTCTCTTCCTGATGCCTGCGGATTCAGACGTTGAACTCTCAGCTCCTTCTCCAACACCATGTCTGCCTACAGGCCACCATGATCCCTTCCATGATGATAATAGACTAAACTTCTCAAACTGTAAACCAGCCCCAATTAAATGTTTTCCTTTATAAGAGTTGCTGTGGTCATGGTGTTTTTTCACAGCAGTATAAACCCTAACTAAGACACCTAGCAAGTATCTCTGTGTTGGATGTAGAGTGCTTTGGGTATATGGCCAAGAATGGTATAGCTGAGTTATATACAGTAAATTTGTTTTCTGAGGCATCGCAACACTGATTTGCATAGTAGCATCACCAATTTGCATTCCAAACAACAGTGCATGAGGGTTTCCTGTTCCCCACATTTTCTCTATAATTTGTTGTCAATTTTCTTAATCTTATCCATTCTGACTAGGATAAGATGAAATCTCATGGCAATTTAAATTTGCATTTCCCTTATGGCTAAGGATGGTGAACACTTTTCAAAACATTTTTTTTTTTGCCATTTGTATTTCTTCTGAAAACTTTCTTGAATTCTAAGCCCTTTGTTTTTCTTTTAAAAAGTTTACTATTATTAACTTTCCTTTTCCTTTTCCTCCCTCCAACCCCTATCATGTAACCCCCTCTTTGTTTCCTCTTGAAATCATGGACTCCCTTTTCTCTTTAGTTGTTAATGGTGTATGTTTATCTATGCCCAAATATATAAGTATATAGTACTTTTGTTTATGTGTTTACAATTAAAATATTTATAATAACTAGATTATATTTATCACCTACAGTTGTATTCATATGAGTTTAGGGCTGACTGCTTGGGACTGGATAACCAATTAGAAGGCTTATCCTTGGGGAGGACTATTTCTCCCACTTTCAACATTCTTTAGTTGCTTGTGCTATTTTTTCCCTTATGGGTAGGACCCTGTGAGCTTTCCCTTGTCCATGTTCACATGTCTATTAGTGTTGTTATTTGTTCAGGTCTTGTTTAGACAGCCATGATGGTCATATGCGAACTCACTTCACAAGAGTCCCATGATCATGGAATCCACTGGTCTTACCATGTTTCCCCACCACCCTGAAGCAGCTGGCCTGATAGGAAGATTAAATGGCCTTTTGAAGACACAGTTATAGTGCCAGTTAGGTGGCAGCAGCATGGAGAGCTATATCAGGGCTCTTTAGAGGCAGTATATGCTTTGAATCAATGTCCAATGTATGGTGGTCTCTTCCATAGCTAGTATCCATGGGTCCAGGAATTAAGGGGTAGAAAATGGAATAGTTCCACTCACTATCACCCATAGTAACCCATTATACACTCATATTCCACAAGGCTGGATGTCTCAGCTTGTCTTCAGTATATACCAGAATCCAAAGAAAGTAGGCTCTAATGCCAGTGAAGGGATGGACTTGTCAGTGATAGTAAGCAGGCAAAGAGCCAAAGCTTTCTTCTTCTATGTCCTTTATAAAGGCTGCCTTTATAAAGTATCAGACCTTTAGATTTATGTGTTTAATGTGTAATAGCTAGAAGGTGTGGGCCTGACTAAAGTTGTGTCATCCAACATCAAATGACCTGTACTGAAAGTGGGTATTCCCACTCCAAATGATTTAATTAAGAAAAAGTACCTCACAGGTGTGCCCAACCATTTGGGTTTTAGCTAATTCCAGATGTAGTCAAGTTGACAACCAGGAATAGTCAATGACTCACCAAGATGGCTGCCTGAGCAATATACGTTTTAAGTATGTTCTCTCGATTCTCTGAATTTCCTTAGTGTCTATTGCAATGTCTCCCTTTTCATATCTAATTTTATGAATTTGAGCCTCCTCCTTCTTTTGGTTAATTTGGCTAAGGGTTTGTCAGTTTTCTTTATCTTTTCAAAGAACAAACTCCTCATTTTATTGATTCATTTTTATTGTTTTCTATTTCATCACTTTCCACCCTGGTCTTTATTGTTTGTCTCTAACTACTATTTTTTAGATTTGGTTTGTTCTTGTTTTTTTTTCAATAAATTGTGGTTTATCATCAGGTTGCTTATTTGAGGTCTTGCTGATGTTTTAATGTAGACATTTAGAGTTATAAACTTCCCTGCTAGGACTATTTCATTATTATTTTATTCTAGGATTTAAAAAATGTTTTCTTGACTTCTGCAATAACCCAGTATTCAATAGTGTGTTATTTAATAGCTGCTCTTTCTTTTTTCTAACTTCTTTTTTTCCTGAGATAGTTTCACATAGCCCAAGGCCATTCTCCAATTCACTATGTAGATAATGATGAACTCCTGGTTCTCCTGCTTGAAGCTGCTGAGTTCTGGAATTATAGGCATGAGCCACCACCCATAGCTCCCTTTTCTAACCTCCAAAGGCATATTCAATTTCTGTCTGTTAGAAGGTGTGACTTGATAGACTTTCTCTTACAAAAGCATTCATTGTTTTAGCTATGGGGTATGTTTCATGATGTACTTGAGCCCTCAGTTTCCTAAATATAGTCTCTAACATTATTGTCATTTTTTTTTGGTTTTTCGAGACAGGGTTTCTCTGTGTAGCTTTGCACCTTTCCTGGAACTCACTTGGTAGCCCAGGCTGGCCTTGAACTCACAAAGATCCGCCTGCCTCTGCCTCCCGAGTGCTGGGATTAAAGGCGTGTGCCACAATCACCAGGATGTCTCTAACATTATTATTCTGGGACTTTAGTCCAGTGTTGACCATTCTAGTTAGTGGCATGAACCAGGGAGAATGGGGCCAAATAAGGTGGACTAAAATCACATGCAACAGCCAACTTTATTCAGAGCATCAGACAGTTTATATTCTGAAGATTAAGAGTCACATGAGTAAGGTGTTCAATCACAAGAACAAGCCACACATGACAAAAATATATGTTTTTCCATAGAAGCATCTGAATAACAATAGCTAAAGTAAATTCACTCTTCTCTGCTACACCTGGGAGGAGCATCAAAACACATTCCAAGAGCAATTCTGTGGTTTTGAAGAAACTGAGGTCACAAGACTGTTTTCTTGGAGTTTTCTCACAAGCACTTAGAATTCCCCTTGCTTGAATACATTCTTGGACTGTGTTCTGACAGTCCAATATTAAAACACTAAATATAATCTTTAACATTAGTATTCTAGAATTTTGATTAGTCCATTATTAAAACACTTCCCTTTTTATAGGAATTAAAGTTGCCTTTAAAGTTTTCCCCTCCATACCAAGATTGTTTGGTGAGCTGACAATTGATTCCTATTCCATCATAGACAGATGAGGAATTGTTAACCTATTTTCTAGAACCTCTAGGAAATTCGACTTTCAGGGTGTCATAATGCCATTATTTGGCCCTTTTGTTACTTATCTGCAGTGGTTTAACTTTTCTCACTTTGAACATGTACACATTTTGAAGGAAATAGATAATAATAATAGTGTATTCCACTATTCTTAATTCCAGGTATACAAAGTTTTTGAATCCCATAAAAATCAAGAAGCATAAATATTCACAGTGTCTGACACTATTTACCTATGATTGAGTGCTTCTATCAACCAAACAGTAGGCTAAGGGATTTGCATAGCTCATCACGTGCTCAAGGCAATCACCGATGCAGAACTTGTGATATATTGACTTTTAGCTCTCCATTTATAGCTTGCAAAGTTAACTCAGTGCCTCAGAATATGACCTTATCAGGAGACAGAGTCTTTATAATGATGCGATGGTTAACATTAATTGTCAACTTCATAAGATTTAGAATCACCTCTGAGACAGACCTCTGGAAATGTCCACGAGGGATTGATTATCTTGATTAGGTAAACTATGATAAGGAGACCCTTCTCCCTATATGTGGGCAGCATCATTCTCTGGGATGGGATCCTAGGTTGCATAAAAAAGTCAAAGCTATCCAAGCAACAGTGTTAACTTCTCTTTGTCTCCTGACTATGATTACCTGTTTTATGTCCCTGCCACCATACATGCTTTCACTGCCATGATGGACTGTAACCTCAGACTAGGAGCCCAAATAAACCCCTCTTTCCTTAAGCTGCTTTGCTCAGGTGTTTTCTTGAAGCAATGAGAAAGTAACTAACACAAGAGGTAATTGAGATAAAAAGACCTCGTTGAATTAAACCTTAATTAAATAGGAGTACTGTCCTTATAAAGTCGGGGAATTTGACAATAGGCATGCATATCTTGAAGAGAAGATCATGAGAGAATGAAGACCTTCATCTACAGGACAGGGCTGGGGCTTGAACAGATCCTTCCTCATTTTCTTTCAGAAGACAAACTTGCCAACAGCTGAATTTCACAATTCTAACTTCTGGAACTGGGAGGAAGTATGTTGCATTCTTTAAGAATTCCTGGAAAGCATACACACGAGTAACATTATAACGGTTCAACAGGCTATATTTGGTAATATATTATATTATTGTAAAATATTATATATCATAATATATATCACATATTATATCATTATATTATATTATATTATATTATATTATATTATATTATATTATATTATATTATATTATATATGTGTGTGTACATTTATGCATGCAATACAATTGATAAAAAAGGAGAAATTTGAAGAAAAATAGGAATGAGTATATGGGAGTTTTGAGAGAGGAAAGAGAAGGGAGAAATACTGTAATTAAAATACAATCTCAAAAACAAAAATAAATAAAAAAGTTACCATTGAAATCATGACTCCAATGTACAGATGAGTAAACTGAGCTACAAATGTGTGTGTGTGTGTGTGTGTGTGTGTTTGTGTGCGTGTATGTGCGTGTACAAAGTCATAAAGTAAACAGGAACTTTGTTGGAATTGGAATTCAATTCTTTCTGACCTCACAGCCTGCTGTTTACATCCTGTTACTTACCAAACTCACAAAAATGTGACATACAATTGCTTTTTCCTGAAGAGCTGAATCACCACCCAAACATACCCTCTTGAGTGTGAGAACTGTATAGGAATACAGTAACTATTGAAAACCATATTGAAATGCCCTTTGCTTTTAAGAACTATTTTCATGGAAGTAGCTGAGAGATAGATGCTCTTATTCCTGAGATATCAGTCTCAGCACACCCAGAACAATATTTCTTATCCTGAAGCTGTCAAGCCAATATTGCCCGACAAACTGGCTTCTTTAGTCAGTGCTATTCCACACTGTGGAACTCTGGGACTTGGTTTAGTCACTCATTGGGGTCACTTCCTGAGACTGGTTAGAGCAACACAGTCTAATTTCTTTTTTCCCTTGCTCATGTTGGAGAGAGATGGGAAGGCAGCAGAAACACCAAATCACTTCTATCCCACATGCTCAAAAGCAGGTTTTATGCCACTTTCTATGGAGCTATTGAGTCTAAATGTACTTAAGGTACATACAAAAGTTTCTCTATGGAAACATACTGATATTAAAGACTCTCCCAGGGTAGGACAGCAGCTTGGATCATATAGCAAAACCATTTCAAATCAAGTACTATGTGCTAATGGTTTGTGGACATGTGATGATTAGATAAAGGGGGCTTTTGGAGTTATGCTTGAAGACTCTTACTAAACTCACATCAACTAATCAACATATTGGTCTTGCATAGACTAGGAGCACTTTAGAAATGCTTCTTTTGTTTGGGTACCATTAATTAAATTCACACATTTTGCTGATATTGAATAGTTACCTTAAAACACAGATGACCAAAGTTGAAACTTTGAATAGCCCTTCTGAGTGCATTTCTGTGAAACTGGGCAAATTAGAACAGTTTTTCCTTTCAAGGAGCTAAATGCCCAGAATTTTGAAAATTTCACAGCAGATAGTGAACAGTTGATTCTTTCTTAACAAATTCAATCCAAATGATGCATGCTTTTACTTAACTGCTACAGGCTTAACTGCAGTCTTAAATTATTCTCAATGCAGAGGCAATAAAGTATTTCAGTAAATATGTCTCAAAGGAGATGTTAGGAGGAAATGTGGTAACATTCTCAGTAGCCACTGTCCAGGTCACTGTTTGGAACTGAAAGCAACACATATGTGAAAGAATTATGACTTGCCATGGGCAGTGTTTGTCAGAGTTAGGCATTTATAAATATCTCAAGAGTCTAGAGAAATGACTCCATGCAGGGATACTTCATTTGAAAACTAAATATCTGCGACCTTGTCTTGTCAACAAAATTAGATTTCTCTCTGTTATTATGTTGTTTTTACTTATGGCTGCTTCAGAGTGGAAACCTAGGGAGAAGATGTATGTGTGAGGAGGCCTCAATGGCTGCTGGAACAAAGGAATTCATTTCCTGATACTCCTTCTCCTTCTCCTTGGATCCACAAATGAGGAGTTGCAAATGGCCAAAAGGATTTGCTCATCTTGCTCAGTGTGACAGAGTAATCCTAGCTTTAGAAGGCTAAAGTAGAGAGAACACTAAATTCACATCAACAGATCTTGATCTAGCGATGATTGTGTGCAAAAGCCTTGCACTCAGTGCTGGCTAGGGAGGGAGGTAGGATAGTGAAGGGGACAAGAATGAGGAGATAGGCAAGAAATGGCCTCTACTCTCTCCTGTAATGGCTGACATTTATTGAATCTAAATAATCATTGCTAAATTCAATAAATCCATCAGTAAGTGTAATTTGTATATCCATTATACAAATAAGGAAACCTAAGCTCAGACTATCAGTGACTGCTGCTCCATTTCATCTTCTGTCAAGATCATCTCATAGTTCATCTAACTCTGGAATGCCTCAGGCTTTGTCTTTGGATTTATTTGTCATAATATTCTTCCTCCTTTGTGGTTTCATTTAGTTTCCTGCCTTTTAGAGAGAACTTGGTCAATTAAATAGGTATCTCCAGAATGACAGGTCCTAGTTAGAGTTCCCAAAGTTCCCCCCTCCATGCCTTCAAATGTTTCCCTTGAATTCTCACTACGAATTGATAGGCAATTCCATCTTCATGTTCTCGTTTGATATTTTCGCATCTTTCAAGTGTCTCCATGGCTATTTTGGACCGAGTTGCTGTCTTCTATTGTCTGAATTACTACCATGGCTTTTTAATTGGTCTCCTAGCTTCCTCTCTTGGTGCCTATTGCTGCATAATAAATTACCACAAACTTGGCTACTTGAAACAACACTTGTATATTATCTCATGGTTCTATAAATCAGAAGTCTGGAGGGGTAGGGTGAGTTCTCTACTTAGGATTTCGCCAGGCTGAAATGAAGGTACCAGAAGGACTGAGGTCTTACCTGGAAGATTCCAATGGGGAAGGATCCCCTTCTGAGCTCGCTCAGGGTGTTGGCAGAACCTAGATGCTTGTAGCTTTAGGTTCAAGGTCCCATTTTCTAGTGGTTGCTTGATGACCAAGGGTCAGTCATCTTGGATTCTCATGTGATTCTCTCCATTTTCCAGAGCAGCATGAGAGTCCTCCTTTGGTACCAGCACAAGGAAACCATCTGCTTTGGAAAGATTCACTTGATTGCGTCCAGCCCACCCATATCATCTCTATGTCTTAAGTTCTGCTAACTTGGAACTTAAAAAACTTTTGCCAAATCTTTTCTAGAGTAGTGTTTTGTTAAGTAAGTAGAGGACAGAAACGTTGGGAGCAATAAAGCGGTACACAATGAATTGAACTTAACCATACCTTTTGGCAGTCTCTTCTCTGCTTGGCAGCCCATGTGACCCTGTACCTCTCATTTCTTGCCTTACAATCATAGTCCTCCACTCAAAACAAAAGCCATAGTTCTTACCATTCCCCACAGGCTCTTAATAATTCAGACTTTCCATTTTTCCATTCGGATTTCATTTGCTAATTTGTCCCTTTTTCCTTCCTCCTTCCTGCCTCTCCCGCCAATCATGCTTGAATACTTCCAATATGGCCCAAACACAGGCCTTTGCACATAGTGTTCTGTTAACTTGACATGTCTTTCCCCCTGAATCTCTACAGGACTCTTTTCACTATTCCATTAAGATGTTAGCTCACTAGATCCACTTTCAGTAAGGCCCACAATTGTAACTATTTGAAACTGCATCTCAGCCCAAACTTCCTAAATTCATTCATCCATTCCTTAATACAAAATATGTGAGTATATAAAATACAATTTACTCATTTGTATTGTTTATTGTCTGTCTTCTTAAAATGTAAGCCCCCAAAGGGATTTTGCTCATCTGTGTCTAGAATATAACAGGCACTTAGTGTGTGTTAAATGAATAAATCAATGACTTTTCCAAGGTCACAAACACCAGCAAATGGAAGAATTTGACAGTGGACATATTAGACAATTGGAATCTGTTACCTGATTAGCGCCTATAGTATAAAGTTGAGGGTGGGCAAGTTTAAGACTGTAATACAAAGTGTTCAAAGGGAAGTTTCATCCTGATGGTGCCAACCAAAGATTCCAATGATAGAAAAGCCATATCTTTATGAGGCAGAAGAGTGGAAAAAACCATAGAGACACAAAGAAGAAGGCAATGTGAAGATAGAAGCAGAGACTGGATTACTGAAGCCACAGTCTCAGAAAACTCAAGGAATACCAGAAACTGTAACCTGTTCTTCCCTAGCACCACCAGAACTGATACTGTCAACGCTGTGAGCTCAGACTTCTGCCACCCATAAATGCAAATCAAGTTCCATTTATTTCAGCCACCAGCTCTGTGATAATATGTTAGGGCAGCTTTATCAAACTTCTGACCATGGTTTGAAGGATGGCTAGGACTGCTGTGGACTCTGTGTGGCACTGTCTTCATCTTTCTCACATCTGAAGGACCTGTTTCCCCAACTTCTTGGGCTATGTTGTATGCTGACTTTCAGTCAATAGCAATTTCTAGGAATGGCCTTTGTAGAAGAGGGAGCAAAGTCAAGTTCCCTTCCTGGAGAGAGCTGATATCTGGAGACTGGTGAACATGGGAGTTATATTAGTTATCAATAAGTATCTGACAAAGAATTAAAACAATACATATTAGTCATCCTAACTTCTGTGGGTGAGGAGTATGGATATAGTGGAACTTTCCATGCTACAATCACAGGTACAGTCAGACTCTATTCTCATTTAGAGATTAGACTGGAGAAGAACCCACTTCTGAAGCTGGGAGGCCCGCAGAATTTATTTCCTTGTTGTTGCAGGTAGAACTGGAACCCTGGCCTCTGGGTTTTTTTTTTAAACTTACTGTTCATTGGTTGAGGATCTGCCTTAGTTCCTGGAATTTAGCATCCCAACGTGGTTACCTTGTCTCACAATTAAGGAAAGCTTCTACAAGTGTGGTAGCAAGCCAGAGGATTAGATAACATTACATAATTATGGTAGTTACAGCCTATCACCATTTGTGATTCAAGGGACAAGTCCCTATACAAATTCTAGAGTTCTTTGCTACAAGGGTATTGTAAAGGTCTGGTACCTGTGTCCCAACTTTCTACAACTGTGATGGGCCATCCTAGGGTTGGATCTCCCTGTGGATCTGGCTAAGTCTTTGTTGGGAATGTATCACAGCCCAGCTTACTCCTGGTTCCTTCTCTTTCCTTCCACACATTGATCCTGGCAGTCTCCTTTATAAATGGCCTTCCTTATTGTCTCCATGTCAGGATGTTGGGCAGCAGATTTCTGGCCAAGATTTTTCAGTGGTGGAGACTGAGAAGTATTCTAGAAACATATTAAAACGGAGTAAAAGTATGATGTCTCTGGGTAAGAGAACAGTGGGATATCCAATTAGAGGGACTGATGGGGACACAGGAATACAAGAGAAATTTTAGAGGAGGTCATTGCGTGGAAGGCCCTGGATGGCATGGTGACAAAAGCAGAGTGATTATTTCTGAAGTGGTGGGGAGCCTAGGAAGGCTTTTATGACAAGATGTTAGCACTAGGATTTATGAACATGATCCTGGCCAGCAACACTATGTTTTAAGTTCCTTAGAACAGCTTCCCGCGGGTTACTAGAATATCTTGTAGAAACAGGTAAAGTGGCTTCCAAGGAAAACTCTCCCACACATGTAGGATTAGAAGATTTTCTCCTAGGGACAAAATTGAAGTTTGTGGTTTCAATGGATTGAATTATGTCCTCCCTCCCAATTCCATATGTTCAAGTCCTAACATCCTATTAATCAGAATTAGACAGGGTCAGTGTATACACATAATTAAGATAAGGCCAGTAGATTGGGCTCTAATCCAATATTACTGGTATTATAAGAAGAGGACATTTATATGGAGAGAGACGCACAAATAGAATGCTATAGGAAGATTAAGGAAGAGCTTAGAGTGTTGCAAAAGAAATGAAGGATGCTGAGAATTGTCAGCAAAGCAGCAGAAAGTAGGAAGACAGTCACACATGGATTATTCCCCCAACTCTTCAAAGGAACTAACCCTATAGCACTTTGAATTTGGCTTTCTAGTCTTCGAAGCTGTGACAATGAGTTTCTATTGCTGAAGCCATTCCATCTGTGGCATGCTGCTTCCTAAGACCTAGAACAATAAGCCAGACATTACACAGAAAGATCGTGGAACACTCAGCTCTAAATGGGAAGTCTCCATTGAATCCCTCCCCTCAGATCTCAGGGAACCCCATGGAAGAGGAGGCAGAAGAGTGTAAGAGCCAGAGGGGATGGAGGACCCCAGGAGAACAGGTCCCTCTGAATCAACTAAGCAGGGTTCATATGAACTCAAAGAGACTGAAGCAGCAAGCACGGGGCCTGCATGGGTCTGCACCAGCCTTCTGAATTTAGATTAGAGCTTTCAGCTTAATATGTTTATGGGACTCCTGAGTGTGTGAATGAGTGAGTCTCTGATTCTTGGGTCTGCCTTTGGGTTCTTTTTCTTCTGTTGGTTTGTCTTGCCCAACTTAGATGTGATAGTTTTTGTTTTATCTTAGTATATTTTATTTTGTCATGTTTGGTTGTTCTCTCTTAAAAGCCTGTTCTTTTCTAATGGGAGTCAGAAAGGGAGTGGATCCTGATGGGAAAGGAGATGGGGGGACTGGGGGGAGTAGAGGGAGGGGAAACTGTATTCAGATTATATTACATGAGAAAAGAAAAATGGACACACTAAAAAGTAAATAAATAAATAAGACCTAGAACAGTAACACAAAGGCTCTTCAGTTTCCTGCCTGTGAGCTATGTGGAGAAGGGACCATGTCAACTCTCAGTCATTATTTCTGATAGGATACCTCTGGCTTCAAATAGCTGAACATCTAACTAAAAGTAGCTTGGAAAGTAATACAATGTGTTATATCACTTGAGATCAGAGGTTAAGAGCTCTTTCAGGATTCGTTAATTCAATAGCTTATCAACTCCAGGTTAGTTACTTGGTATTACCTCGCTCCTAAGTCAGGGCTTGAGATATTCTGGACCGTTCAGGTGAACCAAAGGAGTGATTAGATTAAATCCATGTTAAGTATTATTTCTTTTCTGCATATGCAGATGCCGATTAGCATTTAGTCCTTTGAGGTCTCCTATATGATGACAGCATACAGGTCTCCCAACCATTGTCCCTCTGGCCCTGTCAGAAAGCTGCTCTGAAGCCTCAAACACAGAAGTGGACCAAATGGAGCCCCTCCTACTCTCAGGAGTTTGTTCTCACTTTTCCCTAATAAATTACATCTGCTCTGCTTTAAAAACAGAAAGAGAAGACAGGGAGCCCAAGCCCTCTCTGGCTTTCCTGATCTAAGCTTGCATTTAGATGGGATAATTCTATATTCTTTCAATACTTTATCATGGGAATGCATCCTTTAACAATATTTCTCTTTCTCTGTTGTTTTCTTTGGGAGGAGAGTGGTTCTGATTTGTCTCATATGCAGTGATGGGAAAGGAAACCTATCAAGTCTCAGCTCTGAAACAAGAAGGTACAGAAGCTACCCATATAAACCTTCTTGTGATGGCTATTCTCGGTTGTCAACTAGGCTACATCTGGAATTAATGAAAACCCAAGCAGCTGGGCACACCTGTGAGGGATTTTTTTCTTAAATCATTCGAAATGGGAAGACCCACTTCTAATCCAGATCTTTATAGGTGGGAAGAGCCATCTTTAATCTGGACCACACCTTCTGCTGGCGGTCTATATAAAATACATGGAAGAAAGAAGCTTGCTTTCTTTGCCTGCTTGCTCTTGCTCTTAACAACAAGTCCATTCTTTCACTGGCATTAGAGCCCACTTCTTTGGGATTCTGGTATTCTGGTATATACTGAAGACCAGCTGAGACATCCAGCCTCATGGACTGAACAACCACTGGCTTCTTGGATTTCCACTGGTAGATAGCCATTGTTGGACTAGCTGGACCACAGCCTATAAGCACTCCTATCTATCTATCCATCTATCTATCTATCTATCTATCTATCTATCTATCTATCTATCTATCTATCTACCTACCTATCTATCTTTCTTTCTATCTATCTATCTAATCCGTTCTATTCCTCTAGAGAACATTGACTAATACAAACCTCCTTCTCTCCTGAGAGGGAACTGTTATTCTGAATTTAATTTTACCATTTTATGTGTTTTACATCCTTAAACAATGCATAGTGCTGTTTTATGCAATCTGCAATTTTCTTTTTGAGCCTTATGTCTCCAAGGTTTATCTATTTTTTATGCTAGTCATACAATGCATTAATTTTAATCATCCAAATAATTTCTTATATGATTGCACCACAATTTCCTCATTTCTTCTCCTAGTGATGGACATTTGGTTATTTGTGTTTTTCAAATGTGCAATCTGATCCAGCAAGATTGATGTAGGCAAGGGTAGTTCTCTCTAGGGTGTTTATTTAACCATAATATTTGTATCTGACTCAACAAAGATGAGAAAGCGGTGCCCCTTAGGCATATGGCAGGCTGAAAATGAAAGATTCATGCTGAAAGCTGTCCTGAGGGAAATTTAAAATCCTCAGTTGACAAATGAAGACCAGATCTTGATCTTTGCAAACCCTTTGAGTAGAAATTTGATCAAAACTAGAGGAAATGTGGGCCCTCCATTGTTATCAAAGCTGTCTACCTGTGCACATTACTGGCTGGACAAAGGACAGAGATGGTCATGTGGCAGTGATACTGAATGTCTGGGGGATGCTCTCAAGAAACTTTTACATGCTTCATGTTATACAGACCTACATTCTCAAACTTTTCCTGCTACTTCCAATATGAGCCTTTGTGGACCAATCTCTTTACCTCTTACCTTCTTCATATTGGTACTTTGAAGTCTTTCCAAAGATTTGTTCCTTTTTCAAAAATTTTTAAGTCTTATATCTCACTTGATGCTGTTTTATTTTCTTTTTTTTTCTAATATTTTATTAAGAAAAACTTCAATTATATTGTAAAAGTGAAAGAATTTACAGTGAGCAGTCCAGTGATTTTACAACAAACTTTTTTTCTGTTTTTACTTTTTTGACACATCTGTCCTTGTATCCATGCTGTTTCCACCCATCAGTTCATCTTAAGTATTTTTTATGACTATGAAAGTAAGTTGCAAATATCTGTACATTTTATCTATGAACCCTTTACCATGAATATTGTTATGTTCAATATTTCAATATTTTTACTGAACTAAATTTTGTGTATTGTGAGATCCATAAACATTAATCTCACCCTTTATGAGGTTTTATAAATGCACATACCATATAACCCCAACCCCTACCAAGATTCAGAACACTGTCAATATCCCAGAAATTTTTTATACTCCTTTCTAGTTAATCACCACCTCATAGGTAAACCATTATTTGAATTGTTTCTATCATAGTTTGGTTATTTTAATAGTTTTTACTGGAAATTGTTTTCAATTTGACCAAAAATGTGTAAGAAAAGTAACACCGAAGACTCTACAGATATGTTTCACCCAGGTTCACCTCTCTTTAGCATTTAACTCATTTAATTTGGCACTTGCGTCCTCTGGGTATACAGAATATTTTTCTGAGTCATTTGAGAGCAAGTATCGCATAACCGTAGATTAGTTTAGCTAGTTCGAGCGCTCCATAGAAAGAGAATCACACAGCATGACTTTACTTTTAAAATTTTTATGAAAGGAATATATTTACATAGTTAAAAAAAAACCAGTAGTCCTGGAAGGTTTTATAATGAAAAACAACAGTCCTTTCTAATGGTTCCCATATATCAGTCCTGCCCCCGAGGGAGTGGATCTCTTTTAACCCTTAACTAGTCATTGTGGTGGTTACTTCCTGGTTCCTAAATTGGTTTATATTGTTGGGTTTTGTCAGAGACATTACTATAGTTTGAATCTTAAATAGTCTCCAAAGCCTCGTGTATTGAAGGGTTGCCTTGCAGGCTGTGGTACTGTCAGGGGCTGTTGGAACCTTTATGAAGTGGGGCTTAAGGGAAGGAAATTAGGCTCCTGGGGCATGCCCCTGAAGGGGATATGGGTACCTCTTTCCTTTTCTCACTCTTTGCCTCATGGCACCTCACTATGATGTTGTCTCATCACAGGCTCCAAAAGAATGTGGCCTACCTACCATGGCCTGGACACCTTGCACAAACAAATCAAAAGAACTCATTTCATTTCATTGGTTATTTTAGAGATTTTTTGTGACAGCAAGATTTTTTGGGAAGTTGACTACCACGGGCCTTTTTTAGTCATTCTGTGTTTTGGTAGATCCATCTATTTTTGCATTCATCAAGCCATACATTTAACAAATTCTGGTTGAAAATGAGTTTTCATTTCATCTGAGTGAATACCCTGGAGTGGAATATCTTTTTGTTTCTTTTTGTAAGAAACTGACAAGTGTTTTTTATTAAAGAGTCGGTACCATTTGGCATTACCAAAAGCAATGGATGCAAGTTTAATTGCTCTGCATCTTCATCAAATATTTTCAGTGTTATTAATTATAGCCCAGTTGTGGTGATGTATCACTGTGGTGTTCATTTTCTTACCCTTATTGACTCATGATTTTGAACATGTTTTCATGTGTTCATAGTCATTGGTAGCAAATCTTTGGTGAAATGTATATTCAAATATTTTACCCATTAAAAATTTCAATTTTCAGGGCTGGGCAGATGGCTCAGTGGTCAAGAGCACTTGTTCTTGCGGAGGACACAGGTTTGATTTCCAACACCCCTATGGTGATTCACAACTGTCTATAACTCTAGTTCCAGGGAGTTTAGTGCCCTATTCTGGCCTCCATGGGCACCAGGCACACATGTGATGCACATACATATGTGTGTGAGAGAGACAGAGATAGATAGATAGTGAGACTCATACACATACACATAAAATTAAATATGTCATAAATACTGTAAATTTTCTTAAGGTTGGATGTTTATTCTTTTGTGGTACTGGTGATAGATCATAGGACTTAGTGCATGCTACTGAGCTACACACCAAACTCTGTTGGTGAGAGATTTTAAAAATTATTTGTGTGAGTGTATGTACACTTGTGTGTGTTGGTGAGCACATTTGGATGTGTGTGCCTCTACACACACATGAAGTGTCCTCCTGAGTCAGAACCTGAGGTTTATATTTTGGGGGAGCCTCTAAGTTCCAGTGACCTTTCTGTCCTCATTGTGTTCAGATAGTCACATGTGTGTATTGGCCACTGGGCTTGTTATGTGGATGCTATGATCTGAATTTTGGTATTCGTGATTGTGTAGCAAGCTGAGCCATCTCTCCAGTCCCTATCATTGAGTTTTAAAGGTTTTCTGTAGACTTTAGTGAAAGCCCTTTGTTAGGTATATGGTTTTCAAAGTCTAGTCTATGACTTTTCTTTATTCTTTCTGTACATTTATTTATTTATTTATTTATTTGTTTGTTTATTTATTTTGTAGATAGAGTCTTGTTTTATAGCTTAGGCTGGGCTTGAACTTGTGGCAATCCTCCTGCCTCTACCTTCTCAGTGCTGGGATTTTATAAGCATGCACTTCTATACTTGGTGCATGCTCTCCTCCCCCATCTCATTCTATATTTTCTTAGTAGTTTATTGTGTAGAAGTAAGTTTATAATTTTTATGAAGTCCTATTTATCAACTCTTTTTAACGATATATTTTATTTTATGTATATGACTGTTGGCTTGCATATACATATGTTCATTGTCTTAATTACTTTTCCATTGCTGTGATAAGACACTATGACCAAGGCAACTTATAGAAACAAGAGTTTCCTGGGGACTTGCTTATGGTTTCAGGGGGTTAGAGTCCATGATCATCATTGCAGGGAGCATGGCATCAGGCAGGCAGGAATGGCACTGGAACAGTAGTGAGAGCTCACACCGTGAGACATCTATGCTGGGGGGGAGAGAATATCATGGGCTTTTGAAACCTCAAAGCCTTTCCCCAGTGACACACCTCCTCCAAAATGGCCACACCTCCTAATCTTTCCTAAACAGCTCTACCAATTGGAGACCAAGTATTAAATGTATGAATCTATGAGGGCCGTTCTTATTCAAATCATGACAGGCACTATACATGCCTGGTACCTGCAGAGTTCAGAAAAAGGGGTCAGATTCCCTGGAACTAAAGTTATAGATAGTTATGAGCCACAATCTGGGTGCTAGGAACTGAACCCAGGTTTTCTATAAGAACAGCAATTAATCTTAGCCACTGAGCCACGTCATTTGCCTCCATCAACTCTTTTCTTCTACTAACAATACTTTTGGCTGTTCAAGGGGAGGGGCTGCTGCAGAGTTTTATAAAAAGAAGTGATTCAGATATGTGATTTGTATATAAAAACAAATTGCAAACATTTCTAATTTTCTATTCTATGTTTTTTGAGATTTTAATGTTTCATATTTAGGCATATGATCTATTTAAGACTAACTTTTTGTAAAGTGTGAGGTTTAGATGTGAAACTATTTTTCTGTTATTGTTGCAGATAGTTATTTTTTAGTTCAGGGTAGTTTATGTATTTTAATTTTAAAAAGTTTTCACTTTGTATATTAATTGTACTTCATACTAAATTACAATCCATGCTTTCCACGTAGGTATACATTGAAGACATTCCCCTGTTGATCCCAGCTGTTCTCTTAGACAGTTTTGGTGTATATGAATGCGTATGGCATAATTAGTTGTTCAAGTTCAACTTGCTGAAAATATCCTTTCCCTACTAAGTTTGCTTTGCCCAGCATCAATTGGCCATATGTGTGTGAGTTTATTTCTCAATTCTGATTTTTGTTCCAACAATCTGCATTTCTTTCTGTTCCTTTATTCTGTGGTAATCATTCTTAACTCTGTGTATACTTCCTGTGATATTCTGTGAACATAAACTGCATACTAATGTGTCCTTGAATGTCCTTTTGCATTTATCAAAATTCTCATATAATTTGCACACAAAACTTGATTTTTTTCTATTATTCTACTATCATGAGATGAGGCCATGTCAATTTATTCCAATTAGAAACATTTTGTGTGTACTAATGTTTGGATAATATTCTTGTATATATTTGTATCATAATTTTTTTATTGGTTTCCTATGCTGAATACTCAGGTTTCTCCAAACACCTGTTATTACAAAATAATTCTTCAATGCATGACCATAGGCATATTTAAGTTGCCATATGACAGTAACTACAAGATAAATTCCTAGAAATGGAATTCCTAAGTTAAATAATATATTCATTTTATACTTTTTCATATTTTGTTAGGCTGCAACCCTAGAGATTTATTCTTTCATCAACAATGAGTTAGAATATCCATTTGCCTCCACAAGCATATTTTTTCTTTGTCAATCTGATAGGTGACTATTTCAATATTTTCATTGTAGTTTAAAAGTATGTTTCTCTTTTATGAGTAAGGCTGAATATTCTACTTAAGAGCTATTTCTCTTGATTGACCAGGTTGTTCAGTGGTAGACTGCTTGACCAGCATGTGTGATGCTTTGGACTTTATCTCCATCACCATACAAAGAAATAAATATATGAATAAATAAAAAATATCATTGTTTCTTTGTGTTTTTCCTATTCATCTATAGAGGTATTTTCATTATGAAACACACACATCTGATTTTCCTTTACTTGCCACCAAAAATATAGGTGACTGATATAACATTTCATAAGCAAGTGTTGTAGTTTAGATGTGAAACATTCCATAAAAACTCATGCATTGAAGGCTTGGTCCTCTATGAATCAATGCTCAAAGTTGGAGATTTCAGGAAGTGATTGGGTCATGAGGGCTCTGACCTCACCAAAGGGTTAATATGTTGATGAGCTAATACTTTGGTTGGTTACTGAGAGATGGTAGAAACTCAGATGAGATCTAGTTGAAGGGAGTGGGTCACTGGATGCATAGCACTGGGGAACTGTATTTTGCCTAGATCTCCCCCCTACTTCCCTCCCTCCTTCCCTTCCTATCTCCCTCCTTATCTCTACCATTTCCTCCATCCCTTCCTCTCTATGTCTTTCTCTCTGTCTCATTTTCCTGGCTAATATGAGGGAAGTGGTTTCATTTAAACACAGACCTCTTTGCTGTTATGTTTTTATTTTCATCTTGGGTCCAAAGTGATGCAGCCAACTGACCATAGGCTAAAAATCTTTGTAACTATGAGCTAAACTGAATCTTCCTTGCTTCTTGCTTTTTGATAAAGTCTCATGTATCTGAGACTGGTCTTAATCTTACTATATGATGGAAGAGGTCCTTGAACTCCTGATCCTCTTGCCTCTACCTTCTGAGTACTGGGATTACAATATTTCCATCTGAGTGTGTATGCTTGTGTGTGTGTGTGTGTGTGTGTGTGTGTGTGTGTGTGTGTGTACCAAATCATCATGTTGATACTTTTTATTTGTCACTTATGCTTCACTTAAACTGGAGAACAGGGAACAAAGTGGGAATGATCATTATAGCATGTCAAAGAGATGCTGTAAGTACTAAAAGAGCTAATATGTGTAAATCTCTTACTACAAATGTTCATCCATGCTCAATAAATTCTAAATACTATTATTGATATTCTTTTTTTTGCAAAATTTTTACTGCTGGGAGGAAAAATTGATTTGGCAAATATAGAGTATACTTCAATTGCATAGGCCATGACTAGTCAAGGCTGCTTAGTTCCTTAAGATGCATCTCTTATTTGTATCCCTAAGAACTACCCAGGAGGAGGTATGGACGTCCCTAATTAATCTTACCCTAAAATGACACTAAAGTAATTATTCATTTAGTCTTTCATTATTTAATTACATAATTTATCTCACATTTGCTATGTCTATATTGTGTGTTAGGCGCTGTGCTAGATTCTGGGAAATATTTAAGATGAATGTCAGCAAAACAAGTAGCCAGGATTCTTGTCCTCAGTGACAAAGTAACCCTACGGATAGACAAGGAAAGGCAAGTTTGAAACAATGTGATTGTGTCTTTATACCATGCTACTGTGAGGGACTAACTAAAAACTGAAGTCTGTGTCTGTCACTAAAAGAACAGACATATATATTTTGTTCATTCCTATTGCCCAAGCGCTAAGCATTGTATACGGTATGTATATACTCAATAAAATTGTAGTCGAAACTGACAGGAAGATGAGGTGGGAGCACTGGGAGAGTTGAAGGGAAGTGGTGGTACATAAGTATGGTCAACAAGCTTTGTATAAATGCATGGAACTTTCAAAGAATAAAACATATTTTCAAATAATAAATCTTGTTGAATGAATGGCATACAATGAAAATATCTCTTTGATGAAGCTACACAGAAAAGATTTCATATGAATTTTTCCTTTCATTTTCATAGAGGACAACATATGTGCAATGAATGTGTGTTCAGTGAGTGAGTTGTTGAATTAATATTTGGCAAAAACTGAGCTAAAGATAACAGGAAGTATTTTTGATTTCTGCAAAACTTTCTTCAGTGAGAGCTATGTGTCACACTTGGTTCTGGGCATGGAGGACACACAGCCCTTTACCCTTGAGGATCTCCAAGTCTGATCTGTTGTGAAAAGAGACAAGTGAACAGCAGGTTACAGTGCAGTATAAGGGCCATAAATAAAGCTCAAATCAGATGAGGAGTCTAAGCTTGAGAACTTTGAGGAAGGCTGGAGCCGTTAAACATTATTCTAAAAACATGTTTCATTTTCCACAATAAGATTCAGTAAGGAAGCAATTACTTAAAGAATCTATTATTTTTTCAGAGAAAGTGTGAAAATTTCATTATTGTTAATAGAAATAGAACAGTGACGAAAATGAGATGAAGAGAAATATCCAAATAAGCTATCATTTTCTATGAAATAGAGTCATTTAGTGTTTAAGTGATATTTGTTAGGAAGTTATCTTGGCACTCACTTTTTGAGAAAGATGATCAAATGTACACCAAAAATACCAGTTAATGTCATCATTACTTAGGATAACTTTGCAACAACAGGAAATATATTCACAAAAATAAAGCAGCATTTAAAGAATTGAGTGATTTTCAGTTTCACTATTGTGTCATTTCTTTTTTTAAAAGCAACCAAATCAGTTTATCAATTTAGTATAAGAAAGAGTGGCTGGGACTGGAGAGATGGCTCAGTGGTTAAGAGCATTGACTTATCTTCCAGAGGACCCAGGTTCAATTCCCAACAACCACATGGCAGTTCATAACTGTTTGTAACTCCAGTTCCTGAGGTTCCATCATCCATGGCAAAACACCAATGCACATTAAAAAATTAGTTAAAAAAAGAAACTCTGGCCAAGATGACAAAAAGGCATACCTAAATAGGAAAGAGAAATAACTGTAGCTTAGAAGTCACCCCTCCATCATAACAACAGGTAGAAAACTGAACAAATTAAAAAAATCAATAAATCTAGATGCAGCAGAGAAGTAAGGTCATAGGAAAACCTGCCTGCCCCGAATTTTAAAAAAAGATGGGCTAATCACAACTTACTCACAAGAAGGAGCATCCCTGGGACCTGCTGCCAGGATATGGAACCTATAACAGACAAATTGCAAGAGATTCGGTGTACGGATGACTCTGAGAGTTGGAAACCCCAAGAAAATGCCATCTCAGGGGGACCCATATTTTGTGTGTTGTCCTTCTAGGGACTCTACCAGATCCTTACTGAATATTGGCAAAGCTCCCAACAGGGAAGAGGGAAAAGGAACTTCTTTGAACCATGTCAGAACTTTCTGTCTTTTATGGGGCCTGCCCTCAGGAGAAACTATTTTACTAGAACTCCAATTTCTGGGTTTGTATCAGAACCTAGCCTGCCTGGAGGAAAGGAAATGTCCCACTCCAACTCCCTTCTGACTTCATGTAGAGGAAGAGGCATATTCAACTTCAATTCCTTTTAGCCATCTTGTCTCATTAAGTGAGGACTGACTTAAGAAGCCCATAGTTAAGAATCACAGATTCACCATAAGACCAAAGCTTTATCATGGAAATAGAAATACCTTTAGCCCCCTCTAAAGTTTTCTACTCTATTACTAAAGGCCTAGTTATCATAGTTCCTTTGTGGGGGTGGGTGTGGGGGTGGGGGTGGGGATACATGTTCATGTGTGAACAGGTGCATATGCACACACGTGCATGTGAAGAACAGGGGACAACCTTATTGTACCATAGTACCTTTGTGTATGTGTGTGTTTGTGTGTGTGTGTGTGTGTGTGTGTGTGTGTGTGTGTGTGTGTGTGTGTGTGTATACATTGTTCCTCTGGTACTATCTGTCTTTAAAAATGTTGGTCTTTCACTGCCTGAAACTTTTGCTTATTAGGGCAAGTGGGCTGGCCAGTGAGCGCTGGGGTTCTGCTGAGGTCCATCTCCCCAGCACTAGGGTTATAAGTGCAAGCACTGTGCCCAGCTTTTTGTGTGAGTCCTGGGGAGGGACCACAGGTCCTCATGCTTATAAAGCAAGCACTGACTGAACTATCTCCTAGACCTGTGGTTTGTTTTATCTGGTATATCATGTTCTCCTCTTAACAATATGTTAAAAGGTATACTATACCCAGAGGGGGGAATAGTTTAAACAAATTAAATCAGAATCTTAGATTAAGCAGGAAGGTAGTAATTATCAGAATACAGACTTTTTAAAAAGCTATTAAGGGCTAGGGATATAGCTCAGTTGGTTGAATGCTTGCCTAGGATGCACTGAACCCTAGGTTTGATCCCCAGCACCAACTATAGCCAGGTATGGTGGGACAGTCTTTAATGCCACTACTGGGGAGGTAGAGGCTAGAGGATCAGAAGTTCAAGGTCATCTTTAGCAGGGCAATGTGTTTGAGGCCAGCCTGGGCTAAATGGCATCACATTTTAAGAAAGGAAAACAAATAAATAAATACATAAATAAACAAACAAACAAATAAATAAGTATAAGGGCAAAAATAGAAAAATTAAATTAAATGATGTGAAAAATAGATGGATATGCAATTATAGGGGTGGAAATTCTAATAAAGAATTAAAAAGAAGTGGAAGTCAGAAACACTGAAACAGAAATAATACTTTTGATAGACTCATCTGTGGGAGTCTGCTGGAGTCCAGATCTGACCTGCTCCCATCTATCGAAGGGTTCTTGGGTGGAAGAGAGAGGAATGAGGAAATATTAGGTAGAAAGGTAGAAAGAGATGATAAGAAAGACTGTAGCTGGAGAGTTTTCTCTCTGGATCCCACCAAACCCTGGCAGTCCGACAGCCCACTTATAAAATAAACACACAGACACTTATATTATTTAAACTGTTGGCCTAATGGCTCAGGCTTCTAGCTATGTAGTTCTTACATCTTAAATTAATCCATTTCTATAAATCTATACCTTGCCACGTGGCTCGTGGCTTACCGGCGTCTTCACATGTTGCTTGTCATGGCAGTGGCTGGCAGGGCCTTCCTTCCGCCTTCCTGTTCTCTCAGTTCTCCTCTCTGTTAGTCCTGCCTATTCTCCCTGCCTGGCCACTGGCCAATCAGTGATTTATTTATTGACCAATCAGCAACACATTTGACATATAGACCATCCCACAGCAAAGACAGATACAGAATAGCTTCAGGAGGGCCCTGGGTCAATACCCAGCCATCCAGAGCTTTATTTAAAAGGGCTTTTTATAATGTGCCAAGGGCACAAAAGACCTGCCGCTTGCAAGATCAAAGCACACCATACAGTGAAGTGTAGACCTTTCCAAACACCTAGTAAACTCGCCCATGGCCAAATCATCCCACTATGCAGCCCTGCTGGGTAAAGCAAGCCCAAATTTTCTGACCCTGAGTAAGGTCTCACTGGATAGCCTCTGTGGGCCTCCACAGTCATCAGGAGATGAGACATAACTGAAAAAAGAATGTAACTTTGGGTGTGCTACAATAGAAAATTCCAAACATGAAAGGTAAGAGAAAATAAAGACTAGAAAAAAGGACAGAATACCTCAAATCTGTAAGACACAAACAACAAATAGCATATGCATAATGGAATACCAGAGGGTGAAAAACGGAGAAAAGAACAGAAACAACATTTGAAGCAATAATGACCCAGATAAAAAACATCTTCACCTAGGCATACCATATTCAAGCTGCATAAAATCAAAGACAAAGAAGAAAAGAATTATAAGAAACCATCTCATTTATAGAGGAGAAAAAAATAAGATTCATGCACTGACTTCTCCTCAGAAACTGTTCATGTAAGAATAGAATGTAGTGAAATATTGTAAATATTGTGAGGAAAAAAAATCAGACCTAGAGTTCTATGCCTTACAAAATTAGCCTTCAAACGTGAAAGGGAAATAGAGACATTTTTCAGGCAAAAATTGAAGTAATGTGTTGTCAGTTAATCTGCCTTGAAAGAAATGTTAGAATGAATTCCTCAGAGATAAGGAAATTGACAGAAGTCAGGCATTAAAAGAAGGAAGAGTATCAGAAAGGAGTAACTAAGAATGAAATTAAATCTTATTATTCCTATTCTTAATTGCTCTAATATAAAACCATTTCTTCATAGCAACAGAGGCTGAGAGAGTAGCTTGATTGCATGCCTACGTGCACAATGTCATGGATCAGAGCCCCAGAAATTCAAAAGTAAATGTGTGCTATGTATGTATATGTGCACACGGAGTGAATGAGAACAATGGCACAAGGAACACAGGGGATTAGGAGTATTCTGTAATTATGTGGCACTTGCATGACCAGTGGAAGAGTATAATATATGTAGCTATAGTATATATGATACATAATAATATCTATTATAATTATATATAATATATATAATTAAAAGTCTACTTGGGTATATTGTAAATATTTATCACAAAATCTAGGTGTATTAGCTACATTTCTTGTTTCTAGGAAAAAATCCCTGACAAAAGTAACTTAAGAAAATAAATAGGTGTTTGGTTTTTGGTTCAGAGTTAGAGGGTGTAATCCATCATGGCCAAGAACTTATGGCTGCAGGCACATGAGACAAGTGATTCTATTGCTTTTATTATCAGGAAGCAGAGGAGCTGGATGTTTGTACTTAGGTTGCTTTGTCTTTTATTCAATTCAGGACTCAAGCCCACAGAGTGGTAGCATCCACATTTAGAATAGGTCTTCTCACCTCAATTAACCCAATATAGATAACCTTTTCCATACTTGCTCAGGAATTTGTTTCCGTGGTGATTCTAAATTCAATCTTGTTGATCATCAAGATTAATCATCATACTTCAAAAACCACTGGGGGGGGAGGGAAGAAAGGAGGGAGGGAGGGAGAGAGGGAGGGAGGAAGACAGGGGCTGTGAAGTGGCTTGGAGGGTTATATCACCTGTTACCAAACCTGATAACCTGAGTTCAATCCCTGGGACCCATTTGGTGGAAGGAGAAAATCAATGGCAGCAAGTTACTCTCT
The DNA here is from genome assembly GCF_949786415.1 of Peromyscus eremicus. Lineage (NCBI taxonomy): Eukaryota > Metazoa > Chordata > Mammalia > Rodentia > Cricetidae > Peromyscus > Peromyscus eremicus. The sequence goes on from NC_081439.1 coordinate 116,115,734, forward strand.
GTCTTCCAACGTGCACTGGGGTACGTTCACACCTACACACACACACACACACACACACACACACACACACACACAGAGACACACACACACACACACTAAGTAAATAAACACATACACACATAACTAAGTGTATGAAAGTATAACAGTAGTACAAGTAACTAGCAAAAAGGAAAGTTAAATGGCAGTAATGAATAAAGAAAATGGGTGATTTTATTTTGCCATAAAGAAGAACAAAATTATGTTGTTTTCAGGAAAACTGATGCAACTGGAGAAAATTACATTAAGAAACAAAAGTCAGGCTCAGAAAGACAAACATCATGCTTTCTCTAGTTTGTGGTGCCTACTTTTTGTACATACATAAAATCATACACACACACACACACACACACACACATATATGGAGTTAAAGTGAGATTGTCTGTTCAGAGGAAGGTGACTAACAGAATGGGTGAGGGTGAGGGAAGGGGGGGTATGGGAGTGAATACAATTAACACAGGATATACTTGAATGAAAATGTCTGCTTTTTATTGAAAATAGATTCTTCTCTCATACAATACAATACAAACCCACTACAATTTTCCTTCCCTCCACTCCTCCTGGCTCACTACACCTCCCCTCTCCCCAGACACACACCCCGTCTGTTTCCTCTTCAAAAAAGATCAGGCCTCCAAGAGACGGCAGCCAGACAGGACAAAACAAGATACAATAAGACAAGGCAAAAGCCCTCATATCGAGGCTGGACAAGGCATTCCAATAGGAGTAAAAGAGTCCCAAGAGCAGGCAAAAGAGTCACAGATACACCCACTCCCACTGTTAGGAGTCCCACAAGAACACCAGCTTTGACACATACGCACAGGACTGGCGCAGACCCATGCAGGCCCTGTGAGCCCATGTGAGCTCTCCTTAGTTGATTTGGTGGACCATGTTCTCCTGGAGTCCTCAATCAAGGCCTGGGCCTCAAGTTAAAGCAAACATCGATTAGCCACTCCCACAAGTTCTGTGACACCATTGCCCCAGGTCTAGGGTTTTGTGGCTGGGTTGCTATCCAGGTTTCTCTTCCCATAGCCTGCAGAATATCTTCCTACACCAAAGAGAAGAGAACACAGGGGTGAAGGCTCCATGCAAGTACAAGCTGGACGTCTCTTCATTCAGTGAGCTGTGTGGATGTTGTCCTCAGCAATGGGGCCCCATGATTAGTTTTCAGAGAGTGACCTTCTGTCTTAGCATTAGCCTGGGCTTAGTGATCTCCATAGGACCCCTTCAGCCAACAAATCAAAGGAATTTAACTCAGTCCCACCACTGGAAACCTTGGTTGGCTATAAAAGATGGCCAATTCAAACTCCATACCCTCCATTACTAGGAGTCCTCACTGGGGTCACCCTCATAGTTCCAAGAAGTTTCCAAAAAATGTCTTTATGAAACTCATCACCATATACAATGAATGTGCATTAGCAAAAGTCTTGTATTCTAAGGAAACGAAACCACAATTTTAAAACCATACAAAGGCTATATAATTTGCAGCTACTCTGTTGGCTTTGGCAGGATCCCAAATCTGAGGCCAGCTTTTACTACCCAGCAAGAATTCATCTCTCTCTCTCTATCTCTCTCTTTCTCTTTCTCTCTCCCCCTCCCTCCCCTGTCACCTATACACACACATAAAAAATGTATGTGTCCAACATGAAGCTAGGTCCTGTTGGAAGATGCAAGTTTTAATAACAATAATAATCATTTAGGGTGTGGGTTGTAATCCCCATTCAAAGATGAAGACTCAAGGATTTAAAAATGTTGCCTATCATCAAATTTCTGATAGCCAATGAGAAATAGAAATAGTGACAAAAGACAGTCCTATAGTTATGCACTCTGCTCTGACACATGTTGCCTTTCTCAAGCCCTTTTATGGCCCCTGGAGGCTTCTAGAAGCACAGAAAAAATAGGAGTCAGGAGTGCCTTAGTATTCCAGGTTGTCAGGGGACCTGTAATGCTCAGTACATTCATCTCAACTGTCTATGCTGCTTTCTCAATGCTGTCATTCACTCTGGGGGGCGGGGATCTCCAAGGAGACAGTGCACATTCTGGCTGTCAGCTCTTGGTACCTCCACCTTGATACTTTTAAAAGACTTGTACTGCTTGGTTCATTTTCTTGGCTTTTGGATATTGCTTTTATGCTGGACACTTTGATCCTTTGGTACATTTAGATTGGAAATTGGACTCTAGTTTCACAAACCATAGTGCTCAAAGCTCATGGAATTTGGAGGTTAGAATGTTCATCTGTCCCAGGAGGATGGGAAGGAGTGCTATGAAAAGCTTTCTTCTGGATGTGATATGGTCCTGGTCATAAACACACAGCAGCTGTGGCTACCTGCACAAAAAGGACATGAAAGTGTGCGTGTGAGGGGGTGGGCGGGTGTCAGCAGGACAAAATGAGGGCTGGAGAGATGGTTCAGCCATTAAAGGCTAGGCTCACCGCCAAAAATAAAATTAAAGAAAACAATAACAAATAGAAAAATAAATATAGATAGCTGGGCATGGTGGTGCTTACTTGTCATCCCAGCAGTGGGGAGGCAGAGGCAGGGAGAGTCCTCAGGTTCAGTGTTCAGCCAGCCTATCAGAATCAGCAATTTCTAGGTCCCAGTGAGAAGCCCTTTCTTAAAAACAAGGTAGACAGCTCCTAAGGAATAACACCTGAAATTGACCTCTGGCCTCCACATACATGGTCACACACACGAGCTCACCAACACACATTCATCTACACAGACACACACACACACACACACACACACACACACACACACACACACACACACGAGAGATACAGAGTTCTCAGTGATAATTGGGAGTTCTGGAGTCATTTTAGATAGACAGGGATGCTACTAAGCATTTAGGAGCTTACTCTACTCAACACATCTTACCCTGGTTGAAATCAGTGGTAGAAATGTGGTGGGGACAGTTAAGGTGAGGAGGAAGCTGTTGAAAGCAGAGAAATGAGTGAGTCCTGACTCCTTTTGACACTGTGTACTTGGCTAAGTATTTGGCCTGTCAGATTTTAACTTCCTCATCTGCAGAAAACCCAGTTCCTCTTATATGGCAAAGAAATATCTACAGATGGAGAATAAGTTTAAGAATCACTGAAAGTGTGAGTAAGTGGTCTGTATGAAGATGCCAAGAGATTTGACCAATGAAGAAAAACAAGGAAAGAGGACACTCAGTAGCGCAAGTCAACAGAAGAATATACTATGGTGATATTTTATTTGTGCTGAAATGTGATTTTATTTGTATGTTAATAAATAAAAGTGCCTGGGGGTCAGAGCTAATAACAAGCCATTTAGCAGAAGTCTGGCAGTGGTAGCACATGCTCTTAATCCTGATCACATGACAGGCAGATCTCTGTGTGTTCAAGGATACCACCAGCATGGAGACACATGCCTTTAATCTCAATACCAACCATAGAGAGGTTTGTATAGAGAGGCAGTGACGAGGATGTCATGTGGTTGGGTTTACAAGAGAAGGTAGAACAGAAAGTCAATAAAAAAGACAGACACACAGGAAGTAGGTCTCTTTTTCTCAGGGGAAGGACAGCAGCAGCAGCAGGTGGTAAGAAGGCAGTCTTGGTCTCAGCTCTTAGCTACTGCCCTCTGACCTCTGGGGCTTTTAACTCTGCATTTGGCTATTTCTTATTTCATAAAACCATTTAGAATTACATCTACAACATACAAAGATACATTTACACATGTCTAGGAGTAGGCCCTGAAGATAGCAAATAGCACAGACTTGAAGAGGAGCAGGTTGTGGGGAAAGAAGGAGATGGGACCCAAGAGAGAAGTGGTGTTGCATTGTGATGCCTACACACCCATGCCATATCTAGCTCTGAATCTTCTTACCCCTTGTTTCTCCCTGGTTCTCCATTTTCCAATATGAAAAGTACGGAAATTCTGTTATTGTTATTGGTGGGGTTAAGGATTCCAGGTGAAACAGCTGTCCTAAAATGTCAAGGCAAGATGGGCTTGCTGGATCAGGCAGTCAAACTGCCAGAAGCGATGCTGTTGCCCATACTGTAAGAAGAAAGATGGCAGCTTGGGATCTTGAAGACTGGATTTGGAGAAAACACAGGTAGATGAGCAGTGCCAAAGGGACTGAAGTGACTATTTGGACAAGAGAAGCAGAGGGAGTGTGCTGTACTTGATCTAGAAGCTTAGTGAAGACTTTCTCCAATTTTCCTGTCAGTCTTTCTCCAAATTTCCTGTCACTCCTGACCCCAGCCCAGGCTTATCATGATCATTGAAAGAGAAACTTCATCTAGAAAGTGATCTTATATCTACAGTATCTCTCACAGAAGGACTTTCTCCTAGCCATGCCTTCAGGAATTCTTCATTGGCTTCTATCATCAATAGACATCTGTGCAAAGATCCAGAGATGGTTGGTTAACCTGTTTAATTTTTAAATGAATGAATTGCAACACAAGTGGTCTTTTTTTCAGTCTTGAAACATAGTATGAGTAAAATTGCTATAATAACAGTATGGAGACATTCATAGCAAATCATTAGAGAAATTCCATTTTCTATCAGCAAACACAATTTAAGCACTCAACATCGATGCTTCTTAGGATTTATAGCTGACTAGGGAGCAATTAAGACTGGTTTTTAATGAATACAAACAAACCCAGGGGGGTTTTCCTAGGAAGAAAGACTAACTAAGTAATGGGTTTCCGATTTAATTTAAGGTCTCATTCATGTATCTTCTTTGGATAAAACATATTTGCAGGTAAATTCTTAATATACATATCAATTGCAACATGCTATGTTAACCTCCTTCTCACTCATGAAAATGCATGGAGTAGCCCACAGATTTTTGAATGACTATTAAACAGTTAAACTTTATCAGCTGTTCCATAGAACTAGGGACTCCCCATGAAAGACTGAATTAACTAAACTTCATCTTCTGGTGAACTCTGTCCAGTGGCAATTTAGAATGTAGTATCTTTAGTAACCTGTATCTAAATCTATCCCCTAGGGAACAACTGAGGCCCAGATGCCTCTGCATTAGCCTCTTTCAGGGTTATATGCACACCCCACATTCCCCAACTGCCAGAATTCCCCATGGCCCCTGTTTTTTTTCAAGACAGAGTTTCTCTGTGTAGTTTTGGTGCCTATCCTGGCTCTCGCTCTGTAGACCAGACTGGCCTTAAACTCACAGAGATCCTCCTGGCTCTGCCTCTCGAGTGCTGGGATTAAAGGTGTGGGTCACTGCCCTGTTTTTTTTTTTAAGCTATTAACTCCTCTAGCCATTTAAGTATCTCCCCCCTGCAAATACTTTGCAAAATTCCCTAGATAATTATTACTAGACAAGGGATTCTCTTGCTCAGAAACAGTTCAAACTTACCAGTCTAGGTCCAAGTTGCTTTTCCTGTTACTGTGATAAAATATTCTGACAGAAGACACTTAAGAAAGAAGAGATTTATTTTATCAAACAGTTCATGGTATAGTCAATTATGATGGGGAAAAAATCAAGGCAGCAGGAGCTTGATGTAGCTGTTCACATCACAACCACAATTAAGAAACAGGGATGGATGAGGGCTGCTGCTTATCTCATTTCCTCCAGGATTCTAGTCAGGGAAAGGTGCCGCCTACAGTGGACTTGCCTTCCTATTTCAATGAAAACAATCAAGATGATCCCTTACAGAAGTGCTTAGAAGCCCTCTCCAAGGTGATTCTAGATTGTGTTATGTCTCCACGTAACACTAACTGTAACACTAACCATCACAGTTTGGATCCTCTGGACAGCTGAGATGGGCTTTGAAGGACATATTTACTCAGAGTAATATTTATGAAAGGTTACGGGGACTGGGGACAGCAGTAGGCAAGCAGACCCTCTAGGCCACGTGCAGTTCTAGCATCTGTGACAGGAGCAGCAGCAAGTAGAACTGGAGACACAGAGGATCAGATGTTGGTGCAGCTTGGAGAAAGTCTGACCAGAACACAGAGAACCTCTGGCCCCAGGAATTCTCATGGAGGTCCCTGGGCACTCCACACTGCCTTCTCAGTCCCTGGCTGCAGGCAGCTTGGCTCTTGCTTAAGGTTGTTGCAGACTCCAAAGGCACTGCAGCCAACTTCACTCTATGTGTGCCTGGCCATAAGCAACCTGTAGAAAGAGCTCAGCATCCCATCTGTACTCCAGCCAGGAGAATAAATATAGGTTTCAAGCAGTGATCCTGCAATATGGCTACAGCCATAAATCTCAGAATTTGAAATTTTAAGTGATACACTTCAAAAAGGATATCCCCAGTGGCTTTAATGACTTGTAGGTGTATTAGTATTCAGAACAATGCTGGCAAGTGGAAATTTTCCACTGGGAAAATTCTACAGCACTCAGATTAGATGCAATATTCTTCACTAAGATTTTAAGAGGATTAATTATTAAATATATAATTTGGAAACCTCAGGAGTGACTGAAATTATTTGCTTCATTTAAGACAGTATTTGAAACTTCCAATATATGGGAATGTTTGTGATGTACTTAATAGCAATCTTTTAACCAGTTAAGTGGAAGGTGATCTATCTTACCAAAACTGCATAAATCTGTGAAGGACTTTTCAGTTGTCATGAAAGTATCATCTGACTTAGATGACGCTTTTTGTTCTATGAAGAAGTTATTTGCCATCACCAATGATTAGAATATCTGTGTTTCTTAATTTTTGTGTTTTCAGGCACAAATTAGTTTTTCTGTCCTAGTGGGAAGTGTGGTTAATCAGCACACACCTGTATTGTTTTGCTCATAATCCTTAAAATAACCCTAGAAAACAGTAGTTTTTTAAATTTATTCCTGTACAGAGGAGCAAATCCCGGGCCTCACACATGGCAGGCAAGCACTCTACCAAACTGAGCCATATTCCTGTCCCCCTGGGTCATGTTTTGATGTCCATTTATGGAACATAGGAATTTAGGTAGGGGGCTCAGTTTTACTCTAACAAAACTGATGAAACTCAGATCTATTAGATTCTGGAGATGATACCACATTGCTAATTGTTAGGTCTGTCACAAATTCTTCATTGACAGGAAAGTAAGGGATCTGATATTATCCACAGTAATTGATCTCTGCTTAAGACTCCTCTTTATTGACTTTAGAAAGCCTGCCCAACTCCCTTGAATGCTACATCAGATTTTTATGTGTAAGTGGATTTGTGGATAAATAAAAATAATTTTTTTCAAAGAAAATTTGACCTTTGATTTATTTAGTTCTTGAAGTTTTAACTCTCTCTCTCTCTCTCTCTCTCTCTCTCTCTCTCTCTCTCTCTCTCTCTCTCTCTGTTTGGTAATTGTTTTTGGCTTGAATCTGTTCTGACTGGACAATAAAATCATAGAATTTCAATGAGTTTAAACTTCTGGCCTAGGATATGAGTGATCTTGGTATTTGTTCCATAGGCAGTTGAAAGTGATATGTGTTATGCTATGGTTCAGTAGAATGTCTGATCCACTGGAACTGGAGTTCTGTCTGTGAGACACCGTGTGGGTGCTGCACAATTGAGTAGACTTTTCTACAAATGTAAATTGGATCCTGTAGCTTGATAGTATTTCTGATTTCTTCTCTATTCTTGCTGACATTTTGTCTACTTTTTTCTTATCAATTATTGCTACTAGCAACTGGGTTCTTAACCTGTGGATATATGTTTGTCTATTATCTTGTAAGTTTTGTTTTTTTCAATAAATATTTTTATTTTATAATTAATTTAATTTTACATATCAGCCACAGATTTCCCTGTCCTCCCTCCTCCCACCTTCTAGCCTGCCCCCCCAATCCACCCCCATTCCCACCTCCTCCAAGGCAAGGTCCCCCCTGGGGATTCAGCCCAGCCTGGTAGATTCAGTTGAGGCTGGTCCAGTCCCCGCCTCCCTGCACCAAGGCTGAGCAAAGTGTCTCAGCATAGGCCATAGGTTCCAAAAAGCATAGGTTCCAAAAAGCCAGCTCATACACCAAGGACAGGTCTCAGTTCCACTGCCTGGGGGACTCCTAAACAGTTCAAGCTCATCAACTGTCTCACTTGTCCAGAGGGCCTGGTCCAGTTCCATGAGGGCTCCTCAGGTATTGATTCACAGTTCATGTGTTTCCGCTAGTTTGGCTGTTTGTCCCTATGATTTTTCCAATCATGGTCTCCATATCTCTTGCTCATATAATCCCTCCTCTCTCTCTCACTGGTTGGACTCCTGGAGCTCCACCTGGGGTTTGGCTGTGGATCTCTGCATCTACTTCCACCAGCCACTGGATGAGAGTTCTATCATGACAGTTAGGGTGATCAGATGGCCATCCAATCACCAGAGTAGGTCAGCTCAGGAACTCTTCCAACCATTGCCAGTAGTCTATAGTGGAGGTATCTTTGTGGATTTCTGGGGACCTTGTTAGCACTCTGCTTCTTCCTATTCCCATGGGGTCTTCATTTATCATGGTGTCTCTTTCCTTGTTCTCCCACTCTGTTCCTGATCCAGCTGGGACCTCCCGCTCCCCCTAAGCTCTACTATAGAGCTACAGTAATAAAAACAGCATGGTACTGGCATAAAAACCAACATGTGGACCAATGTAACTGAACTGAAGACCCTGACATTAATCTGCACACCTATGAACATATGATTTTTGACAAAGAAGTCAAAACTGTACAATGGAAAAAAGAAAGCATCTTCAACAAATGGTGCTGGCATAACTCGATGTCAACATGTAGAAGGCTGCAAATAGATCCATATCTGTCACCGTGCACAAAACTTAAGTCCAAGTGGATCAAAGACCTCAACATAAATCCAGTTACTCTAAACTTGATAGAAGAAAAAGTAGGAAGTAGTCTGGAACACATTGGCACTGGAGATCACTTCCTAAATATAACACCAGTAGCACAGACACTGAGAGAAACAATTAATAAATGGGACCTCTTGAAACTGAGAAGCTTTTGTAGGGCAAAGGACACAGTCAGTAAGACAAAAACGACAGCCTACAGAATGGGAAAAGATCTTCACCAACCCCACATCTGACAGAGGGCTGATATCCAGAATATATAAAGAACTCAAAGAATTAGACATCAAAATACCCAACAGTCCAATTAAACAATGGGCTATAGAGTTAAACAGACTTCTAACAGAAGCAGCTCAAATGGCTGAAAGACATTTAAGGAATTGCTCAACATCCTCAATCATTAGGGAAACACAAATCAAAACGACTCTGAGATACCATCTTACACCTGTCAGAATGGCTAAGATCAAAAACACTGAAGACAGCTTATGTTGGAGAGGATGTGGAAAAGGGGAGCACTCTTCCACTGTTGGTGGGAATGCAAACTTGTACAGCCACTTTGGAAATCAATATGAATCAATATGGTGCTTTCTCAGAAAATTGGGAATCAACCTCCCTCAAGACCCAGCTATACCACTCTTGGGCATATACCCAAGGAGTGCTCAATCACACCACAAGGACACATGCTCAACTATGTTCATAGCAGCATTATTTGTAATAGCCAGAACCTGGAAACAACCTAGATGCCCTTCAACTGAAGAAATGATAAATAAAATGTGGTACATATACACAATGGAGTACTACTCAGCAGAGAAAAACAATGACATCATGAGATTTGCAGGCAAATGGATGGAACTAGAAAATATCATCCTGAGTGAGGTACCCCAGACTCAGAAAGACAAACATGGTATGTACTCACTCATAAGTGGATACTAGATGTAAAGCAAAGGATAACCAGACTGCACCTCACAACTCCAGGGAGGCTACCTAGTAAAGAGGACCCTAAGAAAGACACAGGGATTGCCCAATGACAGAGAAATGGATGCGATCTACATGAGCAAACTGAGGGTGAGGGGGTATAATGGAGGGAAAGGGTCGGGGTAAGTGAGTAAGTTTTGTTTTATTTTTAAATTTATCTCTAGATTTAAAATTTTTTATTTTATGTGTATGAGTGTTATGAATGGTAATATCTTAACATTTAAAAAAGTTCATTCTGATTTATCATAATGTTTTTTCTGTAGCTTATCTTAGTGGCTATTGTAGTTATTGTCAGAACATGGCCAAAAGAATGATGCATGGTGAGCAATGCCTTAGGGAACTGAGAGAAAGACTCCAGGGGAAAAGGCAGAGGGCCTTTTGCCTCAGGTGTGTTTTGTTCACTGTATTGTGATTTCTTGGCTCCTGTGACAAACATTTGCATTCAATTTATGAGACATGTTTATTCTTGTTGGATGTCAGAGCATCCAATATGGAATCCAATCTGGTAAGTATACCCTGAATCTGGATATGGCCTTCTGCCTTGCCTTTGTGCTTTCCCAGATATAATCTATAGTATATGCCAGGTAATTGTGTTTAAATTGGTCTGTCCTGAGAAAGTTCTGGGAAAGGACTGCTCTGTTAATAGTAACAGTATGTGCTTACTGACATTGTTTACATGTTTTTCTGATCATGTTTCTCTGATGTTTTTCTGAACTCAACCTTTTTTGTTACATTAATGTATAAAAGTACACAGAAATTGAAGTAAGGTTATCTACAGCATTAGACTGTAGTCTGCCCCCATTCTTTCAGGTCCTCAGATCCCAGGTCCAGCAGAAAAGATCTGCACAAGTTGGCTGAAAAGTCAACAGTTATTATATGTACATATGTATGTGTGTATTTGCATCATGTATATGTCTGGTGCCTTGAAGTTCAGAAGAGGGTTCAGATGCTCTGGAACTGGAGTTATAGATGTCTGTGAGATTCCATGTAGATACTGCACAACTATCCAAAAAAAAGTCACAGAAAACTCATTATGTCCCAAGTAAGTTATGATTTTTGTTGGAGCATATTCATAACTATCTTTGACTACATGTGGGCTTATACATGTAGACTTTCCCTACTCAGGGAAAAGTGGCATAACACACACAGTCAAGGATAATCGGAACTAACAGGCCAAAGTTCCTCATAATATACTCCCATTGGGTGTGCCTTCATATCCTCCAATAGTTCTGGAAAACTGTCCATAAAAATACACAATTCTAGAGCCAGCAAGATGGCTTAGCATGGATGGGACTTGCCATGCAAGCTTAGTGACCTGAGGTGCACTTCGAGAAGCCACATAAATGTGGAAGGAGAATTCAACTCGCAAAAGTTATCCTTTGACTTCCATATGTGGTGTACATGTTCTCTTTGCCCAAATAAAAAGCACTACACAGTAGATAGAAAGGTCCCAATGAAAAGAGTGGTACCTGCCTCCAAAGCCTGGTTCTCATCCACTCTTACACCACTTTTGTTCAGCAGAATGGGCTTTTTCCCCTTGATATCCAGGTCCTTAGATCTATGGACATAGTGTCTGAATGGAGAATGGTGGGTTTTGAAATATCAGCCTAGTACACCTTAGTGGTAGTTTGAAAGAGAATGGCCCCCAAAAGGAGTGGCACTATTGGGAGGTTTGGCCTTGTTGGAGGAAGTGTGTCACTGTAGGGGTGGGCTTTGAGGTCTCTTTTTCTCGAGCTTTCCTCAGTGTAACAGTCAATCAACTTCCTGTTACCTACAAGATGTAGCACTCTTAGTCCCAGCACCACATCTGCCTGCATGCTGCCATGCTCTCCATCATGATGATAATGGACTGAACCTCTAGAACTATAAACAAGCCACCCTCAATTAAATGTTTTCTTTCTAAGAGCTGCCCATTGTCTATGGTCAGACACCTTGCTCACCCCTAATAAAGTGGAGAGAGGCTTGATCCTGCCTCAACTAAACGTACCAGGCTTAACTGTCCCCCTATGGGAAAACTTATCCTGTTGGAGGAGGGGATAAGGGGTTGGGAGAGAAAGTGGGGGGTGGAGTGGGAAGCAGGATGGGGGGGGTCTGTGGTTGGCATGTAAAATGAATAAAAATAAATAAATAACAAGAAAAGAGTTGCCATGGTCATGGTGTCTCTTCACAGCAAAGGTAAACTCTAAGACAGCCTTCAACTATGGACTAATATATTGGAGATCCTATAAATAGCTAACTTATAAATGACCCTTGGAGCAGAACTTCTTTGTCATTAGAATAGCCTGCATTGTTTTCAGTCTCACATAAGTGCTTTCCCTGCCCCTTTTTCTCTCTCTCAAGGCTGCATTCTCATGTAACTTAAAGAGACAATCAGGTTAGCAATCTCTTTATTCTCTTTCAGGTAATGACCCAATATTTTCCTTTAGGCTTAGCTAAGCTCTGAGGACTATTACAGTCATTTGTAAGATATTTTCTTTGGCCAAGAACCATTTTGTCTATATTCTGCCATGAGATCTAATAATAGGAGTAATTGATTGAATAATCACAATAGCAGGGACCTTAGAGGGCCATTTCAATGTGGCCTGTGCTGACGTGGTTGAGGCTTCATTGGAGACAGGGCCAAAAGAGACTGTGTGTTTTCACTTCCAAAACTAAAAATACACTTTTCCTTTTGGTCTTCTATGCAAGAGGTTCTCAATGCTTATATACACCGAGGGCTGGGAAGCCACACAATTACAATGCAATTGGGCAAAGGAACAAATATGGCTATCAAAACCTGATGAGTTGTATTTTATTCCAGTTGTGAAAAAGAAAGCACTGAGATTGAAGCTCTGTCAAATGGGCGATAAAATGCCACTGGGCCTGGCCTGAGTTTCTGAAACCCCAAAGCCCACCTTCAATGATGCACTTCCTCCAAGAAGGCCATAGCTACTTCAACAAGGCCAAATCTCCTAATAGTACTACTCCCTATGAGCCTATGGGGGACCATTTTCATTCAAACCACCACACTAGCTGAGAGTTCAAACAAAGAAAGTAACCTCTCTGAATTTCAGTTCCTGTATCAGTACACTAGGAAAACAATGCATTTGGAAGTTTTTGAAAGTTAAAGTGAGACAGAATGCAATCAAACTACCTAAACCTGAAATAATTAAATCCACGTGACAAATTAAAGTTATTGAATGTGATTGTCCCTTTAAAAAGTACATGATTAGTGGGGCCATCAGCCTTTGTCAGAGAAACATCTTAATATTGTGGGCAGTGGTTAATGAGGAAATCCGTATCTGGTCTAAGTGCTGAGAATAAGTGACAGTGGAATGAGATATCTGTGTCACCTTTTCCAGTACTCAAGGAGCACCATAGAAAAGAGACGTAGAAAGCATGTAAGAGCTGGAGCATGGAGATGTGTGCTACAAAGAGAACTCTTCTGGACATGGCGTCTCTTTTGCACTGGTGAAGTTTCTGCAGTTGTGGTTATCTGCATGAGGCCTGCACAAGACTTGGCCACTGGGCAGTTCATCACGTGAGGAGGACTAGCTCATGAGACTCTACTTCTGTCAGAGGGAGCATTGACAGTTAGTGGTTACTGGAAAAGAATGACTTTGTGTCTCCTGTTGGTACGTAAGAATTACAGTTCAATCTTAGGTATATTCATCTGATGATAAAATAGTCTATTATTGAACAAATAAGAAATTTCTTTTCTTATTTGACAGTCATTTCTGTTGGAAGCACAGCCATGAAATTAATGGAATACACAGAATGGAACATTTAAAAATTTAAAATTATATTTTATTTATTTTGTGAGCACATGTGTGCATATAAGCTTGTGTGTATGCGTATTGCAAGAAACTTGTGGATGTCAAATGTTCTCTCTTTCTACCACATGGGCCGTGGGGATCAAGGCTGGAACTCATGTCATCAAGCTTAGTACAGGCGCCTTTGTCTGCTGAGAAGAGATTAATAATAAGGAGTCTAATCACAAACATGTGATCAGTGTTCAGAAAGTGATGGTGCAGTCCTTTGCTTTCTGAGTTACGCTTGGGCCTGTGGGTGGGTAGAGCAGCAGCAGAAAGTTAGACAGCATGAAAACAGAGAGGTGTTGAAATGATTCTGCTAGTTCCATTTTCCTCTCTGATCACTAGGGTTGACTGTATCCCTCCACAAAACATGCCTTTCAGCTCTTTTATTCACTTAGATTCTAGTAACTACTTCTTTTTTGCCCCTTCAGAAAGCATAGAATCCATGTGGGTCACATTTCCTGGACAAAAAGCAAGATGAAGAATGGAAAGTGAATCTGAAAAGGCAAACACAAAATAGCCATATTTTGATCATTTTACATATTTATGTTTATTGTAAAAACTATCATTATCAGTCTCATAATAATTCTTGTATGAACCAATTTCTTTCTCTTCTTCAACTTCTACCTCTACCCCTTCTGAATACATGGGTGTTTATATATAATTCAGAGTAAATTTATCTGCTATACCAAATAGAGCTTAAAACAGAAAATAGTGCCACAGAAACTGCTTGTGGATCGAGTGACAGTTCTAGGCAGGCATTTAGTTTAGCAGAGTTATCTTCTACTATGTCATTTAGGAATCTAGGTTTCTTGCATCTCAAGACTGAATCTTAGCCTGGGGTTCTATTATTGTTAACAGAGGAGGAAAGAACACAGAAAAGTATGTAGACAGAAATTTTATGAGCCATTTCTGCCTTTTTTATTGTTAGAATTAAGTCATGTGACCACACAAGGGTAGCTGAGATTAGCAACTGATCCCTTTGTCCAGAAGGAAATAATTGATGAATTCTGGTGACTAGTCCATGTATATCTGTAAATTATCATTCCTTAAGTGGGATTTTATTCATATGTATTTTTAAGGTGCACCATTTTGTTAATTTTATTAGTTCCCACTTCCCATTCTTCCTTCACACCTATATAACACTTCTACCCTCATCCCGCTTAGGGGACCATTTCGAGAACCAACTATGCCCACACTCATTCTACATCCGTTTTATATAAACTTGATAAAGAAATGTAAGAACCTCCAGGAATATCAAACTTAATAAATGGATTCTATTCCGCTAAGATAAGAAACAAAGCAAGATTCTCTTTTCTCACCACCTCTATTCAACATCAGAATAGAAATCCTAGTTAGTGTGATGATGGATGGGAATTGAGAGAAAAGCATAAATTGGGAAGGAAGAAATTACAGTTTTTCTTTACAGGTGATAAGATTATCTATGTACAAAAAAAAACAAAAACAAAAAACAAACAAACAACAACAAAAACGGATCCCAGCCAGTCAGAATAAAATACATATCCCAGTCTATATTGCAGTGACTTACAGCCACTTTATAAACCTCTGGCTTATTAGACATGAAAAGGAGCTCACATACAACTACCTTTTACTGTAAACACTAAATGTACATGCTGATAATATCCCTGGAAATTCAATGCAAAATAGAAACCAGGAGCTTTGATCCTAGGATAGAATCATAGACCAAGGCTAGTTCTATGATTTGAATGTAAAATGTTCCACACGTTTTGGTTCTTGGTCCCCAGTTAGCAGTGCTGTTTTGGACGACTGTAGAAACTTAAGTGTGAACTACAGAAGTAGGTCACTGGGGTGTGTCCTTCAAGGGATTTTGCCACTTACGTTTTCCTGTATCCATCCCTGGTTTCTATCCAATCCAAGGTGAGCAGCTTTCCTTTGCCACACATTCCAGCTGCCATGTCCTGTCCAAGAGCAGTAGGTAAAGTACCATTAACCAAACCCTCTGAAAGTATGAACCAAAGTAAATCCTTTTTTTAAGTGATTCTATCAGGTGTTTGGGTTACAGTAATAAGGAACCAATAGAGCCACCAAAACAACCCATATATTCATGTATGAGAGAACTCATCTTTCCTTTGGAATTCCCTTTTGTTTAAAATGTCTTTTATTGAACCACACTGATTCTCAACTAACACAGTCAGTTAGATTGCATAGATAGTAGGACTTGGAAGAATCACAGTAAAATACATTCCTTACAGAAAGAAGATTTCAAATGTAATCAATCATAGAGATGCCTAAGAAAAACAAACAGAATCCAGGTATGGTGGTAGATCCCTATAATCACACACTTGGAGTTCTGAGAAAGAAGGATGGGAAATTGAGGTAAATATGGACTATACTGTGAATTCCAGTATGGAGCTTTAGTCTCTGTAACTTTACTAAACACAACTTTTAAAGACTTCGGTATGTAGATATGTAATAAAGAAGCACTTGTAACCACAGTCTTCTATCACCTGCCCAACTTTTCCAATCTATTGCAGCTCTATCCTCTCTTTTGCGTAAGTGATAATTTTAGTGAAACATGATTATATTACCATTTTCATTATAGAAAAGTCTCTCAAGTATACAAAAGTATGTAAAATAGTTTAGTGAATTCCCATATACCCATCATCCAATTTCAACAATTATCACCTCATTGGCTCATTTGGTTCCACTTCCAATTTATTTTTTGGCCTTGAAATTATTTGAAGCAAATACTATGTTTCATGTCATTTTAGGCAAATATGGGTATTTTAAATTTGACTTTCCTTTTAAAACAGGAAATTTTAAAATTATCAGTTGCAGAAAGGAAATGAAGAGTGGTTCTCAAAGGTTAAGCAGACTACCTGTCACCCATCTGCAAAAATCACTGTCCTGATGCCAATGTTAATTCAGACTCCAGTCCTAACAGAGTTTTCCCTGCCTGCTCCTCAATCTTAGCTGTATGTCACCCCTGTTATTCTCTTACACAGTATACTGTTCTGTTACTTTGTAGCACGTTACGTTTCGTAATTATTTGGTTGTTTTCTTGTGTGTTTCATCCATTAGAGTATATGTTCCTTAAAGACAGGAACTCACATTCACATGGCTCATGTTAAGACTTTAGTACATAACTGTTAAAAGACTGGAAAGCAAGGGAAAGGGGTAAAAGAGGGAGAAGGGAGAGTGCAAAGGAAGGGGGATGAAAGCAAGCACGAAAGGGAGGAATTCTATGATTTGGGGGGGTGTAAGATGGAATGAGACTGTAAGTAATCTTAGAGGGCAGGGAGATAGTCAGATGGTGGTGCTTGCTGTGCAGGCATGAGACTCCAAGTTCAATCCCCAGAATCCATCTAAAACGCTGAGCATGTTGATGCGCACTTGTTATTCCTATGCTGCAAAGGCAGATAGGTAGATCACTTGGGCTCACTGGCCAGCCAGCCTGCACTCTCACAGTGGATGATCCCTGAAAAAGGACATGCAAGGTTGACCTCTGGCCTCCAAAGACATGCACATGCACCTACACACACACACACACACACACACACACACACACACACACACACACACGAGGAGTGGAATCTTAAGAATATTTTATGATGTTGAGTCTGCTCATGAGGGACTATGAGGTTGATAAGGAAGGCTGTCCTGCCAATAACTTAAGCATTCATTTATTCGCCCATTAAGTGAATTTACTACATAGTCACTATAAGCGAGGCCCTGTGATAGAAAGGTGAACGATGATAATTGCTAAAACAGACATCTGAGGGGTGTGAAACTTCTAGGGCTTTATAGTATGAGTGAAGTGATGGTTAATCTTCATTGTCAACTCAAGTGGATCACCTCGACATACCCAGAGCTGAGACAGGTTTAATTGAGAAGGGAGGACCCACTCTGAATGGGGGCAGTTCCATTCTATGGGTTGGTGTCTTAAAATGATTAAAAAGAGAAAATTGTCTGGGTATCAGCATTCTTCTCTCTCTGTTTCCTGGCTGCAGATGTACTATTACCAGCTGCCTCACATCTTGTAGCCATGTGTTTTTTTGCCTTGATGGTTAACACAGAATTTAGATCACCCCCTGGGCCTGCGACCCCCCCCCCCTTCCACACACAAACACCATGATTTACAGTATTAGGCAAGATTCCTGTCCTGTGGAGTGAGCTTCAAATTCTATATTGTTAGGCACTTGGGGCAAGTGCTTTGTCTGCTGAGACATCTCTTATTGAGAAATATGGTATAATTGCCCTCCCCTTGAATACTTTCCTGGCCAACAGAATGTGGTGGAACTGACATTTTAGGACTTTTGTGCCTATGTGAAAAAAATCATTATAGCTTCCATGTAAACTCTTGGAACCAAGCCACATTGTTTAAATAATTCTATGGAAAATACTCAGAAGGAGATTGAGTAAGGCCTCAAACCAACAGTTACTGCTGAGCTCCTGGATGTCAGGCTTAAAAATGGGTTATCTTGAAAGTGGTCCATCTAGTTGGGCTGCCCAATTAGTGTCACATGGGTCATGACCTCCATGTCAGGGATGAACAGCCATCTCTGCTGAGCCTTGCTCCAACTGCAGGATTATAAGGCTGAATCTGCTACTGCTGTGACAGCCTTTTCTAATATGGAATGTAAATATCCAAGGCTTCATGTATTAAAATTAGAATACATAGGGAAGGAGAAAGGAAAAAGTGGAACTCTCCCATTGTGCCACTACCTGGGGACAAATAGCAGTAGTTCTTGGTGCATAGCATTCAAGATACCCTCTTGCATGTGCATGCACACACGCTTGTTATTGAACGGGAACATAACAGCCCAGCTGCTTTGGGACCTGTTTCCAGTGAACAACCTTTCCATAACATCTTTTGCTGCTCTGATGATTTATATTGACAGGAAAGCTGACGGGATGGAGACTCACCTAGTTTTTGGAAACAACTTATTTTTAATGATTGTATGGTATTCTGCCTCATGAAAACTTTTTAATCGAATTATTATTACACTAGGACATATGAGTTCCTCCTCAATTTTTCATTCTGATAAACAATGCTTGAAATTGCATACATTTATAGCCAATCTTTTTCAATTAAAATTTTTATTTATTAATTTTTAGCATCTCTCTCTCTGTCTCTTTCTCTCTTTCTCTGTGTGTGTGTGTGTGTGTGTGTGTGTGTGTGTGTGTGTGTGTATACGCACGTGTGCGCACACACCACAGTGCAGATCAGAGGACAACTTTCAGGAATTGGTTATCTCCTTCCACTATGGCAGTGGTTCTCAACCTATGGGTTGAGATTTCCCCAAAAGATCATTGGAAACACGGGTATTTAAATTATTATTCATAACAGTAGCAAAATTACAGTTATGAAGTGAGAATGAAAATATTTTTATGGTTGGGGTCACCACAGCATGAGGGACTGTATTAAAGGGTCGCAGCATTAGGAAGGTTGAGAACTACTTGTACTATGGGTTCTTGGGATTGAACTCGGGTTGTCAGTTTTGTGTAAGCACTTTTCCCACAGAGCCACCTCACTGGTCCTATAGCTAATTTTTGCCTGCACTTTTTCCTGTACAATTATTGAAAAGGTTAATCATCAAGTCAATGAACATTCTAAGACTACTCTAAATTTCCTTGATGTCTGCCTCTATTTTACTGAGCGTGTAGTTGCCTTATGGAATGTACAACTGAGTAAAAGGAAAGATTGAAATTGTGGTCAGTTTGAGAATTCTCAATACAAAACTTGTGTTGGCATGAAGGGGTGACATTCTAATCTAATACAAAAGCCTACCCTACATCAAAATAGAATCCTGCACTGCACCTCTTGGGTGGAGTACTGTGCACTTGAATGAAGACTCTAAGAAAGCAACTTGGTAGAAATTCTAGGCTGCAGGAGGTACTAGTTGTAGCTCAGTGTGTATTCAGTTTAAGTGCAAGCTTTGTTTATTAAAATTAGGAAATGTGGGAAAAGAAAAAGAAAAACGTTAAGGTGTACATCAAATCACAATACAGTTTAGACTGAAATCATATGTGCCTCATGAGGAGACTAACAACCAAAGCTACTATCCTCTGCCAGCATCTAGAATCTGAGACAAGATTTTGATGTGAGTAGTAAGAGAGGCAATGAAGGGAGAGCAGAGGTGAGCCTGAGGAAGGAGACCTAGGAAGCCTCTGTGTTTGGGGTAACCTTGTACCCTTTCACCTTCAAGAAACTATACAACTAGCCACTGCTGGTCTTCCTAAATATGACATCTGAACAGTAATGTGACCCTCTAAGAGTGGTCATCCCGGACCATAGAGGTATATACATGGTGGCAACCTCTACTCAATTTGTAAATTACTCTTCTGGATTTGTTCTAAGCCATGAAGGCTCAGAAAAAGGGGAGTACATTTGCCATTTGCTCTGATTTTTTTATTTGAGAGTAGGGTAACCATTTAATAAACTACTGAGCCTGTATAACTACAGCTGAGGTAAATCCTGCCACAAGTAGTGTTTGTTCTAGCCGTAGTCTTCACTCCTGTTTGAATCAAGGGAACACAAATTCCACAAGGGGATCTGGAGTGGAGGAAGGACTATGAGGTTTTTCCTTAGTTTTGAGATTCTGTGAAAATATCTGCATATGACTTGATCATAAATACAGAACATACTATAAGCTTAGTGTTTCTCCATGACAGTCATTTAAAATTTTGCTTGTGGGGGAAAGGCTTCTCCTTGATACTAGAAATAATGCTTTTCCTAGCAGAAAAGCAAAATAAAAAAAGAGTTAATAGAAAAATGAATACGTGAGAGTTAGAGGTAAGGCTCTGTGGGGAAAGCATATTGGCCTCCCAGCAAGATGAGTTTAGGAATGGGAAGCTTGGGAGTTAATGATGCAGGTGGGTTTGCAGCTGGAACAACAGGCCCCAGATCCCACAAAGATGTGGTCGGCTGGAAGGTTGAAGTGGAAAAGGCAGGAGGGCATATAGCTAAGGCAATCAAACAAGAGTGGAAAGACTCTTGGCTCACAAACATAGGAATCTGGCAGCATGGGGCATGGGGAACGTGCCAGCTTCATATACCAACTACTGAACAAATGTTGTTAAATATTGCTTGCTGTGAATTAAACTTCTCAATATAATTTGTGCCAAGAATGTTCAATAAGATACAGTGCATGTACAAAAAGCATCACTTAATATAATGCCATAAACATATACTATGTAAAGAAGAAAGCTCATAAAATTCATACTGTGGATATTTTGTGGCAGACAGTCAGCCAAAGGCGTTGTGGTTGGTGCTACTCAAGGGGATCAGGGCCATATGTGGAGGTGGCATTACCACAAAGCTTAGGTTACAATTAAGAAAGAGAGGTCAGCAATCTTTCTAAGAAATTAGTAAGTCAAGTAACATTCGTTATCTATTGTGTACTAAGCCCTGTCCTGGTTCCCATATTTATATCGGTGAACATAGCCTGCTTTGGGGACTCAGAAGCACACACAATTAGCAGAGTCTTCCAATGACAGAACAGTGTTAGAAGTACGAGTAGAAATTCATTCACTCAGGGGCTAGAGAGATAGATCAGATGTTAAGAGTTCTCGTTAGTTGCAGAGGACCTGGATTCAGTTATGAGTACCCACAGGACAGCTCACAACCTTCTGAACTCTAGTCACAGAGGATCTGACATCCTCTTCTGGCCACTGTGGGCACTGCATGAGTGTGATGCACCTACACTTAAACTCACAGGCAAAACAATGCACATAAAACAAACGAATATTTTTAAAAGTTCACTCAGGTGTTCTGGTGGGTTAGTCCAACCTAGGTTTAATAGGGTAGAGAAGGAAAGTATGAAAGTGCCTGTGACCGTGAGATGAGTGAAAATCTTTTAATGAAGCAGTAATATAAGCCAGTACAGGAAGAACTAACTTGGATAATCACTGAGAGGCATGTGAGCTAGTGTTTATGATAGAGAATTCAGAAAAAAATATTCTTAGTGTAGCTTCTGATAGCACGAGGAAATGTGCCCTTTTAATAGGGCTGCAGAGACTGGACGAATGCATTTTTCTCCTATTTCTTCTTCAAAGAGAATTATTATTTTGTAGGGAAGCTGGCAGATCTTTGCAAACTGAGAGGGATCCCCTGGGGATGCTCCTGAGGTAGTGGATCTCACCAGCATGGGTGCCCACATAGATGACATCTCCCCTGAGATGACAGTTGCTGTAAGTAGCGAGGAAAACTTCAGTGATGCCATGCAATCCTAAGTGCTTGCTCACAAAAACACTGTGCTAGCAGAATATTGTGTAATGGCTAATTGCAATTTTCTTTTATGTGTGTACTCACAAGGAACCAGCCAGGATAAATTATAGACTCTGTTGGCTTCACAATTTCATTCCTATCAGTGGAATGCTAGTGATCAGGAAAACTACCCGATGAAGACTTCCTGTGATGCAGGAGCACCAAACACTAGCATGCTTGCTGTGGTCTTGGTGTTGGCTCCTCTTTAGGCATCGCAGGTAGGGTAGGGAGGTCTGAGGCCCAGCATGTAGAGATTTCCTAAAAGTGCTTTCATGCCCATTGCATGTTAAAACTGCATCATTAGTGTCATTTTGTTTGTCCAATTCACAGGCTCGTCCATGTGAGGGGGTTGGTGTGGTGAAGCTGCAGCTGGATGCTGAAGCAATGACATCTGTGGTGAAAAGACAGATTCCTAAAAACACCAAATGGTTCATAGAAACCCTTCCATTTTCTTGGAGCCAATGATGAATGCCACTTAATCTTCCTCTCCTCTTTCCCCATTGCGGACCTGGCTACTCTCCCATGGCATTTGGAATTTCTGAAGGGTAGTTTCCAGAATTTTTAGTGCTTGTAAACAAACAGGCTCTACATAGTGCAAGTTTGAGCTCAAATGAAATTCCCAAAGCTACTTGTTGCTAATAAAGCGTGTGGAAAGAGAGGCACATTCCAATGTGTATGACTACAATACAGGCATCTTCTCTGCTCGGTTTCTTACAGCATCTGAAGCAATGTTTATTTGATGTCTGTCAAATCCTACCTACCTTGATTTATTCTGAGTCTCACACATCATTCAGAACAGTAACACTTGAGAGCAAAGACCATCAATAGAAGTTTGGCAAAAGACCCTGAGTTGTAATATCCTTTCAGTCAGCTGCTTGTGTAAGACCTAGTTATGACTTTTCTCTTGACACTGCCACAGGAGGCAGCAGATACCTAATGGTCAGTAAGGAGGACCCACATGCAGCTGACAGGAAGCAAGCTGAGACACTAGATTCCACACTCAGTCAAGAATCTGAAAAAAGAACCCTTGTCCTCCTGTTTTTTTCCAACCATTTTGTCACCTCATAAGTCTGTCCAGCAGTTGTCCAAATATGTCAGTTAGCCTGAGCTATATAATGAGACCATGTCTCAAACAAAAAAACCAGACAGGGCAGTGAGATGGCTCAGTGGGTAAAGTTATTTCTGGCTAACCCCACAACAACAAAATCAACAGCCAGGCACAGTGATGTGCACTTATAATCCCAGCACTCAGGACACTTGAGAGAGGAGAATCAAGAGTTTGAGGATAGTCTTGACTGTGTAGTGGGATCCTCTCTCTTAAATTTATAAGTGTGTGTATGCAAATGCAATGTATATGTATATACAAATACATAATACATGTGTATGTATAAATACATATGCATATAATGTGTATATCTGTATATTTCATGTAGAGTTATTTCCTAAGCATTCTAATCAAAGTACTAGACACCTCTGATAGAACCTTTTCTACCCCAGCCTAGCGCTCTGTACTCTCTTTGAAGCACTCATTATCTGATGGGGTCTTTTGTTTTCATGTCTGTTCCCTAGCTAGACTCTACCCTTCAGGGCAGATACCTTATTTAATTACTCTCTCTATCCTCAACACATAACACAGTGACATGAAGAGAGTAACAATTCATTAAATGTCCCTAATGAGTGGATGAGTGAATTGAATGAAATAAATGTCATTCTCTCCACTCAGTAGCAGGAGCTAGGAGTGGGTAGTTGAAGTTTTTCTGTTCCTGATCAAAGCTTCTCTACCACAAAGTGTAATACGTGTTTAGTTGAATTTAGTAAGCATGGGAATACTTACTTACTATGTGTTAGTATAGTTCTAGAGTTAGTGGGAGGGTGACTCTGAACAAGTGCAAAGTGCATCCACTTACAAAAACATCTGGTATATAAAATAACAAACATAACAATGGAGAAAGATGGTGGGACTAAATGGCAAGTATCAGCCAATTCAAGGTTCAGGGAAAGGGGAAGAGAGCAGAGGAGAGCACTGTCAGAGTAGAGCAGCTACAAGCAACAGAGATGGTTGCAGACACAAGACAGTAAGCATTTGCACATCTGTCCAGCGCTACTTTCTTTATTTTGGTGTGGTTAGAGAGGCTGGGGTGCAGGGTAGTGGGTGACAGAGCCAACAGAACATTTTGAGCAGAATACTGTAATGGCTCAGTGGGCCAAGTTTGCACAAAAGCCTTATGACCTGAGCTTGATCCCTGGAGCCCTGGAGCCAGCACACATACATATACACAGACACACAGCTAGACAGGCAGGCAGGCAGACAGACAGACCGACACAGACATACAAGTAAATAGATTTTTTTTTATTATAGAACCTTAGTGCACAAAGTAAGCAAAAATAAAATTACTGTTAAAGTGGACACACCCAAAAAGCAATGCCATATCACACATTTGTAGAAATGCCTTCAAACGCTTCTGTAGCTTGTGTGCAGCCATGTGTGGGTTTTTATTTTTATTTTTTTTCCAAAGGCTACTCAAAGTAAAGCTGAGTCCTGTCTTTTTGCCTTCATCTGCTCTAACTTCTTTGGCACACTGTCCATGTTCTTTCTTCTTACCTGGCTCACCCTGAGCTATGGCTACTAATTTAGGACAAAACAGACTAGAGTCTCAAGAAAGAGACCCCCTGTCTCAATAATTAGGATTCGTAAAGAAATATCATTGTAGGTTTTTATGGCACACAGCCTAGATCACCTACTATCTAACATCTCTAGTTAAATCACAAATATGGAAAGAGATCCAAGATTACTAATGAGCTGCCTGAGTCTGCCAAGAAGCTAACTTGATATCAGGAACAATTCTATTGCATGGCATCTGTCTATAATGCTAGCCAAATAGTTTTGAAATGGGCAGTCACAATTGAAAATGACCTTCATTATGCTGAATTCATTTCTCTGATGTGTCCATTTTCCCCCATCTTACATCTCAACAGTAATAATAGACATAGAAATAACTCTAATTGTAATTCAAATGTCAGAATGTAAGATTCAAGGTGTGGTGGGTTTTCTCTGTTGAATGTGTGGGGTAGATGAGTAAGAAACCTAGGAAGATTGAACAAAGTGAGGAACATTGTTCAGAAGATCAGATACAGACACAGCATGGGCAAGACAGTCTGCCTTACTCCAACAGAATTTTTACATAACGCACCAAGAATTTAAATGGCTGACGGGCTATTCAGGAAGAAAAAGTTAACTCCTGGGAATAAAGGCCCGTTAGAGACAGGCACCACAATATCTTTGAGCACCTGCTTCTACTTCTTGCGGTTGCACCTGTGGTACCATTGGCTCAGAACTCTCTGACTCCTGTTGGTTTAACCTGGTTGTGTCACTGGCAGAGAGGATGCTGGCTTTAGGGACAGCATTGGCTCTGCTGCTTTGTGTCTTTGCCCTGTGTGTTGGTTATCTTTTTCATGGTTGTGATTAAAAAAAGCTGACAAAAAGAAAACTACTTAGGAAGGGTTTGTCTCATGACTTGAAGGTATCATGGCAGGGAAGGCATAACATCAGGAGTGTGAGATGGCTGGTCATATTGTTTTCACAATCAGGAAGCAGAGAGAGGTGAATGCTGGTTGCTTAGTTGGCTTCCTGTCCAGGACCTCAGCCCATGGGATGATGCTACCCATAATCAGACTGGGTCTTTCCTCCTGAGTTAACTAACACCCTCACAGACATGCCCAGAGGTCAAGTTGACAATAAAGATCCATCACACCATGTCCTGGAATGACTTAACCTTTGTGTTTTAATTTCTGCAACTGTAAAATGAGAGGATAATCACTGTGGGTTCTACCTCCCGGGATTATTAGGATCAAATGTAAAATTCTTTGTCAATCATGAAAGACTGATTTGTCTCGAGTCAAAGATCACTGAAGCCATAAGAAAATGGTGTCAGTTTCCACCCTATTAAAATCCCTATTTGTGCTTAGCTTTATATTTTTATGCCTAATGAGTCTCACCACCTCCTCTCTCAGCTTTCCCTAAGGTATCTCACACTGGCTTGGTCCAGCTCTCTCTTGCCTCTGACTTACATATGGTGTGATATTTACGAAGGGGAGTTTGTGATTGAGAATCTTAGGATGGGTTAACACAACACCAAATCTGGAGGAACTCAGTACCCAAAGTCATCAAGCCATTTGATTGGTCAAATATATATATATCTTAAAAGATTTACACACACACACACACACACACACACACACACACACACACACTCCTAAATATATAAGTACAACCTGCTCAGTCTATATAATGTTACTTGTATATATGTATATGTGTTTTTAGGGCTGACCATTTAGTATAAGATAACCAACTGGTTTGCTCTCTCCTGAAGAAGGGAAAATAATGCAATTATATTATAATCTCAAAAAAGAGTCACTAAAAAAAGATGATGTTAAATTCATGGCATTTTGCTTAAAGGAATGATCCTGTTGTTCTCTACCACTCTGAATACCATAGGAAGCAGTGACATGATTCTGAGATCTTCAAAACAGAGATGGTGGACAATGTTGCCATTTCTATGAATGTAGAATTGTCACAGTTGTTCTGTTTATTCCCTTTCTCTAATGACTCATGGCATTGGAGCTAGGAGGGCCTGTTTTCTTTCTTGGTAGACTAGCTACTGCTTAGCAGAATAATAACATCCTGTACATTTTTTGGCAGAGATTTCACATTTGGTATTGCAGTTTAATTCATTTTAGTCTCACAATTACTTGCTAACTCTGTCCTTTCACCAGTCTTCCTGAGGGTGTTTTGTCATTGCTGTATCTCTATAATTGCCTCTCAGTCACTATTCAGGTTCTGTCCCCATCGGTGGAAATTGCCTTGACCTGGGCATGAGCATATACCATTTCATCGCTAGCACCTATGATCTTTTCTGTTCTAATCCGACTTGTTCTCGGTGGCATTTGGTTCTTTTGGATTGTCCCTTCACTTAAAAAGACTTTCATCCCTGGAGCATTATTCTTGATCACTCTGGGCAAGTATCTTTTGTTCATTCTTCCTCCTCTCTCCTTTGGGAACTCTTGGTTCTCTGGGCTGTCTCCTGGTACTCTTTTGTTGCTGTCTCTTTTTTATGGGCTGTCATCTTCTATTATGTTTTCAGTTCCATCTCCATGTATTCAGAATCAAATCCAGTCCACACCACTCACTTCCCATTGAGCTAAAACACCCACTTGTAAAGATTGACATGAATAGTTTTGGACATTGCAAGCTCATAAAAGTTCCCTTACTTGGCTGTATTTAACACACTTAGCAAGTCTCTCTGGCGCTGTAATTTCTATATGTTTGTATGTATATTTCATGCTTTTGATAATTTCACAGGTTTAAAATGTTTCTCTGATTTCAGTTAGCTGTCTCATTTTTGTGAAAGCAACAAACACTAATAATTGTGGGGAATTACTAAATTATAATTATTTTAAACTTTAATACAATATTTTTTTATTAATTATTTGAGAATTTCATAAATGCATATAATGTATTTTGACCATATTTATCCCAAACTCCTTGATTTAACATATGTAAGAAAACATATTCATCTTTATAAGAATCTTTTACTGGTTGTGGTGGCACATACTGGTAGGATTTGCTGAAGGAGGTAGAGGCAGGAGGATCACAAATTTGAGGCCAGCCTGGGCTACACATTTTAAAAAAAGAATCTTTCAATTTTTACTTTTATGTAGAGAAATTAATAGGCTGTTTTCTTTGTTTACCTTGAGGTAATTTTTATTTATTTTTATTTATTTATTTATTTATTTTTTGGTTTTTTGAGACAGGGTTTCTCTGTGTAGCTTTGCGCCTTTTCCTGGAACTCACTTGGTAGCCCAAGCTGGCCTCAAACTCACAGAGATCCGCCTGGCTCTGCCTCCCAAGTGCTGGGATTAAAGGCGTGCGCCACCACCGCCCGGCTGAGGTAATTTTTATAGGAAAAGTCTTCTCTCTCCCCACTTCCCCTCCTTCTTGCTCCAAATTAGTTTATTTCAACTATAATCACGATTACCATTTTAAATTTAGGAAAATGGAGGCATGGAGACTTGTGGGCAGCAGCACAGATAGGAGGTGCATTCAGCCTGTAGTGGAGCCGAGTTCTTCTGGCCAGATTCTGCCTTCACTCTCCAGAAGATAAGGACAAGTTTAAAGGACTAGCAAACAAAAAGCACAGTTCCGATAAGATGGGGCCAAATTAAATTTCCTGCCTGATACTTGCAATGTAAGTGACCTTCAATACACAAATCCTTCAGCTGATTGAAGTAGCCAGCTACAGTTCTAGAAATATCAACATAATATGTTTTTTCTTTTAGTCTCCTCTCATACACTACATCCTGACCACATTTCCCCTCCCTTCGCTCCTCTCAGCCCTCCTCCACCTCCGTTCTCCCCAGATTCACTCCTCCTCCATTTCCCTTAAAAAAAAAAAAAAGCAGGCCTCCAAGGATTATCCACTGAAAATGATTTAACAAGTTACAATATACCCTCATATTAAGGCTGGATGAAGCAACTCAGCAGGATGAAAATGGTTCCAAGAGCAGGCAAAAGAGTCAGAGATATCGCCACTCCCACAGTTAGGATCCCACAAGAACACTCAGCTACACAACCATAATGTATATGCAGAGGACCTAGCTCAGACCCACACAGGGTCCATGATATTTTTTTGTTGTTCTTGTTTAATATAAAACACATTTACTGGGAATAAATATTTTTATTATTTTATTAGTTAAAAACAGTGACAGTAACAACTTCACAGGTACAATCTACTAGATTTGTTATAACTATGGGGCCCTCACCTGCCATGTGAGCCAACAGATAGGGGTTCACTACTGTAACGCTGATCTGGGGACTCCAGGGTTTAGTGTACATGCTGCTAACTTCTTCCTTTCAATAGAATTCTCGACATAACCAATCACAACTTGAAAGGGCCAATATGTAGTATGCAAAAGAAGAGAAACTGCTAGAACTGAAAAGACAAACTGAATGCCTCAAGCTACCTTGAGGCCAATGAAAAGTGTTGCCAAATGGCTGAGGCTGCAGGGCTGACCATTCCCAGAGTTTGAACACTGTGTGTGCTTAAGAGAGGGTGGCAAGTTCATGATCAGATTGGTTACTTCCCTTTTTCTTTTGTTACTTTTCTTTTGGGAGTATTTTAAGGTAACTGGTAGTATTTAGACGTTTGTTGTTGCTATTTTTGGTGTACATTATCAGAACATAAATAAATAAACTTGTGTTGCTTAAATCACTGGACAAAGTTTTCCCTGAGAGAACCAGCTCCAGTTTTATGGTGGAAATTATAGAAACTATGATTTATAAATGATCGCTTAAGTAAACTTTGTTTGAATGTATCTGTTATTTTTTGTGAGGATATCTGAATTTTTGAAGAGAAATTTGGGAGTTCTTTTATTTAAAAATACTTTCAATAGAGAAAAGGACAAGATAGTGAAATATATGAAGCTTGAAAGCAGAAGCTTATGGGAAAGAAGAGAATCAGAAGGGGGCTGGGGCAAGAGGAGGGGAGCAGGACGAATTAGAACAAAGTATAAGAATGCATAGCTATGAAGATGCTATAATGGCACCAATTGCTTTGTATTTTTCCTCAAAAATTAACACAAACAGACAACTCTGAGGTACCATGTTACACCTGTCAGAATGGCTAAGATAAAAAATACTGAAGACAGCCTATGCTGGAGAGGATGTGGAGCAAGGGGAACACTCCTCCACTGTTGGTGGGAACGCAAACTTGTACAGCCACTTTGGAAATCAGGTTTCCCAAGAAACTGGGAATCAATCTATCACATGATCCAGCAATACCAGTCTTGGGCATATAACCAAAGGATGCACATTCATACCACAAGGACACTTGTTCAACTATGTTCATAGCAGCATTATTCATAATAGCGAGAATCTGAAAACAACCTAGATGCCCCTCAACTGAAGAATGGATAAAGAAAATGTGGTACATTTACACAATGGAGTATTACTCAGCTGTAAAAAACAATGACATCATGAAATTTGCAGGCAAATAGATTAAATTAGAAAAAACTATTCTGAATGAGGTAACCCAGACTCAGAAAGACAAACACAGTATGTACTCACTCATAATTAGATATTATTGTAAAGCAAAGGATAATCAGGCTACAATCCACAAACCCATAGAAGCTAGGTAACAAGGAGGACCCTATAAGAGACATGCATGGATTCCCCGAGGAAGGGGAAATAGATAAGAACTCCTGAATAAATTGGGAGCATGTGGTGGGGAAGGTGAGGGGAGGTGGCAAAAGATCATGAGGGAATGGGATGGTCGAGTTGGGGGAGGGAGAGAGAGGGAGAGCAAGGAAAGAGATATATTGACAGCAGGAGCCACTATGGGGTTAGGGTAAAACCTGGTGTTAGGGAAATTCCCAGGAATCCACAAGGATGACCCCAGCTATGACTCCTAGCAATAGTGGAGAGGGTGCCTGAACTGGCCTCCTGTAATCAGATTAGTGACTACCCTAATTGTCATGATAGAACCTTCATCTAGTAACTGACAGAAGCAGATGCAGAGATCCACAGCTAAGCACTGGACGGAGCTCCCGGAGTCCAGTCAAAGAGAGGGAGGAGGGATCATATGAGCAAGGGGGTCAAGATCATGATGGGGAAACCCATAGAGACAGCTGACCTGAGCTAGTTGGAGCTCACTCACTCTGGGCTGACAGATGGGGAACCTTCATGGGACTGAACTAGGCCCTCTGAATGTGGGTGACAGTTGTGTGGCTTGGGCAGTTTGTGGGGCCACTGGCAGTAGGACCAGGATTTATCCCTAGGGCATGAGCTGGCTTTTGGGAGTCCATTCCGTATGGAGGGATATCTTGCTCAGCCTCCATTGGGGGGGGGCTTGGTCCTACCTCCACTTGATATGCCAGACTTTGTTGACTCCCCATGGGAGGCCTTACCCTCTCTGAGGAGGTGAGGTGAGGGGAAGGAAGGAGGAGAGGAGGGAGGGGGGAACTTTGGTTGCTATATAAAATGGAAAAAAAAACCTTTTAAGTAAAAAAAAGAATTGAAAAAAATGAGAAACATTTGGGCAATGATCCAGAACTACTAGTATTTATGTGTAACAGAATTCCAAAATAAGAGATCAGAGCATTTCACAACTAACCAAATAAAGAAAGGTTACTCATAAAGTCAAAAAAACAAAAAACAAACAAACAAAAAAAAGAATCTTGGTGGCCAATACTTGAAAATCATATATCTGTAAGAAAATTTTATCTAGAACATACGAAAAGCTCTTTTCCCTCAAACATAAGACAAATAGCTCAATTTAAAGTACATAAAGAATCTGAATAAGCATTTTCCTAAAGAAGATAACAATGACTGAGAAGCATCTGAAATGACACTCAATATTTTATTCAGGGAAATGAAAATCAAAACCATAGGAAGAGAGCACATGACATTCATCAGCAAGGTTGTAACCCAAATGGGAGATGATAACAATCATTAACAAGGATGTAGAAAAATGATCCCTAACCCATTCTGGGTGAGACCATTAAATAGTATGGCTACAATGGAAAAAGACAAAACCTTCAACTAGGCAAACATAAAGTTGTGATATGACCCAGTCCTACAATTCTACCTAGGGACTGGAAGCAGGGACTTCAACAGATAATTGCACATCACTCTAAATGGGAACATATTTACAGTAGCAAAAAAAAAAAAAAAAAAAAAAAAAAAAACCTTTAAAAAAGGAAAGAAAAGAAACAGGCCAAATTTTCATCCACTGATGAATGAATAAAATATTTTGTAGCCATTAAATGAAATGAAATACTAACTCATGCTATGATGGTGATGAACCTTGAAAACTTTAGGCTATTTGAAAAAGCCAAACACAGAAGGCTACATATATGATTATATTTAAATGAAATGTCCAAAACAGGCAAGTCTAGAGACAGAAAATGAATTAGTACTTATTGCTGGGGAAGGGAGTGGGGAAGATGCATATTCACCTTGAAGGTGGTGGTTTTTGCACAATTCTGTGAGCATTCTAAACCTGACTAAGTTGTCGGCATTGTACATCACGTGAATTACATTACAACAAAGCTGTTACAAAGACAGTGTTTGCTAGTGGTTCTCTCTTGCTGTTGCCGTATCAGATGTTAGAGACAGGGTTACAGACATAAGACTCAGGAGCCATCAAGGACCTTATGAGTTAAGGAAACAGATAAGAAAGGAAGAAACTATTAGAGAATAAAGAAAATCTTATAATAGAGCCCCGGGCATCTCAGAAAAAAAAATGAATTGAAGAATGCTTCAGCTGGAGACAGAATTGAACATGGATCCTGAAGTGTGAATATGATTTCAGCTTGATCAACAAAGCTTGGGGATGTTGTTTGGGTCAGTCTGGAAAAGGAAGGTCATTTCAATTGAGGGATCAGTGAATGTGAAGGAATAGTGGCCTGCAGTCACTTAGCACCAAAGAGCAATGGAGAATCAGATGGTGTATAGGGAATGTAGAGGGGTGTGGGGAGAGATGAATTTCGAAAAGTAGTCTGGGTCAAAGTCCCCAGGGTCATAATTTCCCTGGAGCTTAATATATTCCCTGAGTTGCGACCTCATGTCGCATAGAACTAGTGTGGTAAAGCTCTCAGTAGGAATCATGAAGTCACCTACAGCTGCACCTTGGGCAAGTCACCTTATCCTCTCTGGATCTTAACTTCCTTAACCTTAAAACGAAGGTGCACAGCCTCCAGTTCGGGTGTTAGTATTGACCAAAAGAAACAGGACTTCAACAAGCCCTCAGGGGCTGGATTTTCAGCACCGATTTTCATCCATTTCCCTGTTCCCCTTGCCTGCAGCTACAACAATGGCTTGAAAAGCCAAACATTTTCCTGGCTTCCCTTGGAGCTTAAGGTGGCCATATGACTGTGGCATACTTAACAGTTAATGATACACAAACAAAAGATGGCTGAGGGGCTTCTGGCAGAGGTTTTCTTTCCTGAAGAAAAGACCCAGACATTGCTAATGGTGTCTGCTTCCTGCTAGTCTCTGCCTTGAAAGCAGGCATGATACCTGGGGTTCTAATAGCCATCTTGCAGCTGAATTACTGGTGACAACAAAGATGAAAAGCCAACAGAAAGGATGGATGGCAGTGCAGAGAGACTGGAAAGGAGTCTAGACTTTTGATGGCTCCACTGGCAAGATGCCAGCTGCCAGCTACCTCTGGGCTTATGTGAGATAAACAGCCTTCCTACTTGTATGAGTCATTCTTCCCAGAGGTTTGTTACTTGTAGCAGAAAGCCTTCTTTTTTTTTTTTATAATAAAACCAACAAAACACCATCTTCAGTCCAGGAAGCACTCTTAACTGATGTAGAGGCTATGAAAGCATTTTGCAAGCCAAAAAATGGTATGAAGAAGGCCATTTTAGATGAGAGATAGATGTTTTAAGTTATGGTTTTTGTTCAATATTTATTTTTATTCTTTGAAATTCTCATACATATATACAATGTATATTTACCATATCCATTCCCTACCCCCATTCAGCACCTCCTATGTCCCCTGTTACATTTTTATGTATTTATTATTATCATCATAATCATCATTATTACTATTATTATATGTTTATGAACACACATGTGTATACTTGCATGTGCCACAGGTCTTGTGTGGAGGTCTGAGGACAGCTTTAAGTAGTTATTTCCTCCAACTGGAAGTAGAGCAAGAACTTCCAGTTCACTGTCCGCTTCTTGTACATGATTGGGATGTGCTCTCTCAGCTTTCTGCTCCCGCCACCATGCCTTCCATGCCATTATGAACATCTAGTCTTCTGGAACCATATGTCAAAGCAAACTCTCCTTTAAATTGCCTTTGATCATAGTATTTTATCATAGCAATATGAAAGTAACTAACTCAGTAACCTTAAGGAGAAAGATAAGAGTTCCATGTTCACCATACTATCGTTGAAATGGCTGTAACAGACCTAGGAGAGGCCCTTGATGACAGGGGCTTAGAAGTACAGATGGAAGTATGTGGGGGGGTGACACCAATGTGTACACAGCAGCTGAAGCCTTGAGAACAGATGAACCACTCATGGAAGGAGAGCACAGTGAAAGAGAAACAGGTCAGGACTGGAAACGAAGTATTGGAGGGAAAAGGAATGAGCACAGAAGGGAACAAGAAGTGCTCAGTTCAACTGAGCTCAAAGCTGAGCAGTAGGAGAGGTGGCCGGGCGGGGCTTGCAGGCAGTGCATCATGCTTTGGAGGGTGGGGAGCAGGAGTAGCTGCTCAGCAGTGTCAGATGCTGAAGACAAGTCAAGTGGGGTGAGAAATGAGGAGCTTCTTCCCTCAGCCACATTCATCTAAATTCCTTTAACAGGAGTTTATTGTTAGCTGTAATAGCCTGTCTGGAAGATAAATGCTAAATTAATTTGGGAGCTGAGTTCTAAAACTCTCAAGTGGCCTAAATCGTTTAAAAGAGGATCAAATTCTATTATGTGGGATTGAATTGGTTTCTGCAGGTGGTTGTGCAACATTCTTCCCCTGAGATCTGCTTGTCAAATATGGTTTCTGTCCAGTTCCTCCTAGGAACAAAAAGTGTGGCGGTGTGAGAGCAGTGCAACTCCATCACATCCATTGGATGCCTTGTTCTGTGAATGTAAATCACTGTGCCTGGCTCTGAATTCCAGTAGACCTTAGCTCTTCAGGTGTGATAAACATCCTATTCCTGCGGCTTTGTCTTCCTTTACTTCTGCCATTAGTATCAGTCTTGTCTCCTTAAATAGACTAAAAGTTCCTTGGTGGTACACATTATGTTTTCTCCCTACTATACTCTACTGTGCTGGAGGGAGAGTAGTCATTTAATAAATATTTCGTCATGCCATAGCACTGTGATCAACGTGTTTTTCAGAAAGTGTTGATGCACATTTTACAAAATGTATACCTTTAAAGAGCTAGTGTTATTTAAAACCCCAATACCAAGAACTTAGATATATAATCTCATGAGTCCAGAAAGTGAATGAGTAAACTAGGTTGTGTGGATTAATTCTGGACTACAGAAGTAAACGGGCAAGAAACAGGTCCAGCTTGAATGAAGCTCAGTACCACTTGGCAGCAATCTCCTAATCCTCTGTGGGGAAGACTGGAGGAGTGCCAACAGAATGGGAGATATTTCAGAATCTATTGCAGTACTTAAGATCATGCACTTGTGATCTCTATGGACCCAGGCAACAACAACAGGTGCATTGGAGCCATTTTTTATAAAGTAGTTCAATGAACATTTATTGAAGTTTTATCTTGAGCAGGCACACTCGCCTGGCCATTAAACATTGCAACTCCTCAGTGCTCAATCTTTCAATATTCATCCCTTCTCATTCCACACTGTCTCCTTAGGTGATTTCATCTACAGCCTCTGCTTCAATTACCACTCATAGGAAGATGACTCACACGTTTGTATCTTCAGATCAGAACTCTGCTCTGAAATTTGGACCTATACATCTAGCTGCCAGCTTGACATCTCCTGCTTGATAGTTCCCAGACATTTCAATAAAATTATCTTAAAAGAGCCCATGCTGCTCTGTCTCTCTCTGCTATCCTCTTCAACCAGACATGCTCACATCCAGCGTTCTCTGTCTCAGCTGGTGACACTTCCATCTATCTATCTTGTTCCCTGAGCCAGAAACCCAGCAGTCATCAAGTATCTCAGGAAGTCTCAACCACCCCTCAATCTGCAAACATAGGCAGGTCTACTCATTCCCTTCTAGTGTCTAGTGTTGTCACAACCCTAGTCTTGGACCATTGTCAGATTCCTAACTGGTCTATCCATTTCCTTTTAAATCTCCCTCATTTGGTATCCATCCAGCAATCAGTGTGATCATTTTTAAACACAAATCTGATCATAGTATGCCACTGCATGAAATACTTCAATGGTATGTCCTTTGTCTTAGAATAGAGAACAAAATAATTTATTTGGCTTACAAAGCTTAGAATGAGTTCCAAGTTTCTGACTTGGGTTTTTGTTTAATATAAACTATCTTTTTTTGCCAGTGAGCTCAAAGAAGAATTTTTAAAGCAAACAAAATTTTTACAGCATTTGGGAATGTCAGCATGTTGAAGAAGGCTTAATTATCCAGATCATTTAAGCTTGCTCCTTTAACTACTGTATACTATATTTACATCTTCACTATACTCTGTGTAAGTTAACCTTTTCATGATGGTGTTTGGTAATTCCACATCTTGCTTCCTTTTAACTTCATTTGTCAGTGTATGTGTTTCAAATATTCTTCCCTCCATTTTTTGTTCTTTACTTTCTATCACTATTTTATTAGCATGTATTAATTATTCAAAACAATAGGCTTGTTAGGACTTTTCATATATACATAATGTATTTTGATCATATTCACCCTCTCCTGTCCCCTTCCAACTCCTGTGGATTCCACTTCCCCCCAACTAGTCCCTGTTCTATTCTCATGTCTTTGTGTGTGTGTGTGTGTGTGTGTGTGTGTGTGTGTGTGTGTGTGTCCCCAATGAGTTTCATTAGCATTGCTTACAGGAGCATGGACAACTTACAGGGGGCTATACCACTCAAAAAAATGTCCACCCTTCCCCAAACAGCCATCCTCCAAAGGAAAGGAGACTCACAACCCTGCCCCCTACGGATGAATGTTGATGGGCACAATCTATACAGGTCTTGTGTAGGTAATCACAGGTGCTGGGACTTCAAGGGTATAACAGCAATATTGCACCAGGAAACCAGTATTCCATAACACTCTATCTTCTTCCAGCTCATATATTCCTTCTGCTTCTCTTCTGTAATGTTCCCTGAGCTTTGGAGTATATGTGTCCTATTAGGGCTAAACATAAACAATCACTTATTCTGAGTACTTCGACCAGTTTTGAGGCTCTGCAGTAATTCTGCTCAAAAAGACACTTCTGTTACCAACACTGACAGCAGCACAGCATAGGCATGAATATTGGGAAAGGAATGTGAAAGGCATATCATGATCATTTTAGCAATTCAAAAACAGTGGATTCCCCATAAGGGCTTATATCCTCCCCAACTACAGGCTTTTCACCAGGTTTACAGTACCAGACACGAATTACCTTCTGTGGAGTGGGCCTCAAATCCAATGAGATCAAAGTGGTTGGTTGCTCCCATAGTAGTTATGCTACCATTTCACTAATGGCACACCTTGTCTGATGGATCCGTAGTGAAGCACACAGAATTCATAGCTGAGCTAGGCTGTTGTTGATTCTCCTTGCCCCCGCCCCACAGAAGCCTGCATAGAACCTTCTGGCATTATGAAAGCTAGTCAGCTGGGAGGAAGCTTATAGCTCAGCTTCATCTTGATTTCTCTATGTCCTGTAAGCAAAAAAAGTGCTATCTCTAGCAATATTGTTTTGTAGTTTTGAGACAAGTTCCCATTGTGTAACTCAGCCGGGCCTTGAACTCATGGAGATGCTTTTTGCATCAGCCTTCCAAGTACTATGATCAAAAGTACACCCCAATGCCTGTCTAAGCATGCCTTCTTTAGTCTTTCTTTTAATGTATTGTTGAATGGTACACACACACACACACACACACACACACACACACACACACACACAAACACACACACACACTGCATGTATCTGAGTTGGTTTACATGACTATAGAGGTTAGCGATGAAACTCTAAAATGTATGGGACAATTCATAAGGAAGGACACAGACTGGAAACTCTTGGACAGAGGTAGAATTTCTTCTTCATTATGGAAGATTCAATTTAGTTGATAAGGCCTTTTTGTTAATTGGATAAGGCTCAAACGTGTTGACAGTAATGATCTTAAATTCAATCAATTGTAGATATTATTTACATGTATAAACAATAGGCACAACATCTTGATTAGTGTTTTATGGAACAACAACATGGTTGCCTGCCAAGTTGACATATAAAACTGGCCATCATACTTGTGAAGCCAATATTCATAGCTGACTTCTATCCTGATCAATAAGCAGAAATAAGGCTTATTGATGGTAATGTTCACAGGCTTGTTTGTGATCCCTTATTGGGTACACTGCCATGTTCCATGTATTTATAACTGCTAGAAGCCCAGACTACTGACAACTGAATGGTATGAAGTTAAAGAAACATTATTAAGGTTATTATTTTATGTGTGTGTGGTGTGTTCATAAGTGTGTGAGCATACATGCCAATTTGTGTGCACATGCCCATGTGTGTGTATGTGGAGATCAAAGAAGGATTCAGGCATCCTTCCTTCTCTATCACTTTCTGCTATATTCCCTGGTGACAAGGTCTCTCAGTGAGCTTAAAGCTATACTGGTGGCCAGCAAGACCCAACAATCTTCCTTTCACTCTCTCTCATGGTGTTACAGTCACAGGCAGGTGTGTGGCCATGCCAAGCTTTTGATGTGGGTGCTGGGATTTGAATACAGATACTTATGCTTGGATAACATATCCACTGAGCCATATTCCCCTCCACTAAAGAAAAATTAAGAACTAATAATCACCAAGTACTGTGCTAAATGCTTTGGATGAGGATTCATCTTTTGCTTTTCAGAAAGGATGTTGTAAAGGTAATTCTAAACAGATCATAGCATGATCCCAATGCTACAAGCCCTTGTAAAGTTAAAGAAAAGGAGCTTTAGTCAAGTGAGCAAACATTTCTAAAATGCATTAACTAGATACATATTGGTATTTGGTTGTAACATGCAATAAGGCCTAGGAATGTTTCACTTCCTGCTGCCAGACAGCCAGGGATTAAATTGTGTCAGGAAGATGTTATTAGATGGGAGGAGGGACAAATGTCGATGGGACAACAGTAGTTAAAGGAAGACAGTGAAGTAAATTTAAAGCTGAAGTATCTCAGAAAGTATGAGACAGTTTAAGCAGGAGCAGAGCTGCCTGGCCCTAGCATGGGGACCCAAGGAATGATCCACGATTATTTCAGAAGTCTCAGAAAGCATCATGCAGAGAGTTTCATCTACCTGACTTTCTCACCCTTCTTCACCTCCTGTCCTCCAAGGGCATAAATGATTGGCACATCTGCAGACTCCATAAACCTTGTCTGTTTATTCTCCCTCTATGGGAACAACAATAGCATGGATCTCTTCAAATCTTCTTCCTTGAGGATAACATCTCCTTATGTTGAGTTCTTCTCCACCTGAGTTGCCAGTACAGTGTTGCTCTACATTGGGGGCCAAAGTAGCAGGATTACTGGGCATAGAACTGAACTTGGACTCTGTTGGATTTGGATCCTAGTTCCAACTGTTTAAACTTTGTTTTCTCACCTATAGAGCATGAACAGCAAGAGCAAAGGGTTTTTGAGACTAGTAACATAAAAGTGGAGAAGAATCCTTTGCCAGCTCTAAGGACAGATAGACCTATACTCCAAGTGGAGGTAGAAAAACACAGAACCTGAGACAATGACATTCTTAGAAATCAGGAAAGTAAGAGAAAGAGAATAAGCAAATTGGATTCAGAAACTTTGCTTTGAGGCCTGAGGCAATTTTGTTGTTGTTTCTGAGTGAAGGCAATGTTCTTTTGTGAGCTGAAAACAACACTGACCAAGGCCAGGGAAGAGCAGTGCTACTGATATGTCTATATCCATAAGCTTTGAAGTCACATTAGACACCACAAAACCCACTGCTGCCCTCAATCTTGAAAGGCTTGGAAAATGAACCAACATTACCTTTAGCTCCTCCATGGAAGTCTCCATCTACCTACTTATTTTTCTTAATTAAGTTTGATTTACCTAAAGCATGAGTCATGAAGATAAGCAGACAGGACCTATGGAAGTATATGACATTTCATTTGCTGGTTTTAAAACACAGTAGTGAAGTGGTGTGTATATATTATAAAGGTGTCTGAAAATGTCCTTTTAAAAATACATTTTTTAATGTCTGCATTAAAAAATGACCCCACTATCACTTTTAGTTTTCAAAACTTAACAAACATATAGTAGTATGGCCATCTTGTGAGTTTCATAAGGCTTTATGGGTTGTCTCTGATTTTAAGCAGAGAGGCAGCAGGTCGATAATGAGGCATAGAATGAGGAATCAGAAGTCAGGGTGGGTCATAGTTTGGCACACACTCATTATGTGATCTTAGTCTGTAAGAGGGACAGGATTTTCCTCCATAAAATGGAAAAATACCTGCTTTTCTGAACCATAGCTCTCCCCAGAAATTACTTTAGTCTCTTATTCTTTCCATAGTATAATACAAGTTGGTTTTGTTGCAGATTCTATAGGTTCCAATCTCATTGGGCTCAAATTAAAGCATTGTCACTGCTACTTCCTTTCGGAAACCCTAGGGGAAAAATTGTTCTTTTGAAGTTTTTGTTGGGAGACATGGGTTTTCTGAGATGAAGTTTCATGTATCCTAGACTGGTCTCAAACTCAGTATATAGCTGAGGATTGGCTTGAACCTCTGATTCTCCTGCTTTCACTTCTCGGTGCTGGGATTACAAGGTATGGAGCAGCACACCTTGTTTTATGCAGTGCTGGGGCAGAACCCATAGCTTCCCACATGAGGCAAGTGTCTACCAACTGAAGTCCATCGCCAGTGTTGCTCAACTTTTCTCAGCTCCTGCATGCTTTGGCTCTTTCCACCATGATCAAAGGCCTCAGGGTTGAATGCATTAACATTTCTTTCACTGTCAAATCTCGTTTCTGCTTCTATATTTTGGGGTCTCTTATGATTATATTTAACCTTTCTAGGTAATTCAGAATAAACTCTCCCCCATTAAAAAGTCAGTTTACTAACAACCTTAATTCTAACTGCAGCTTCATTCTCTTTTCTATGTAATATAACATATTCCTGGGTTCTGAGGATAAAGATCAGGAAATCTTGGAGGGCTATTGTGCATACACATGGCTTACACGCACACACATTCATACACACACACACACACACACACACACACACACACACACTTTCAAAAGTTTTAAATTTTCAGAAAATTTGAAAGATTATATGGAAAGTTCTCTTTTCTTCTTAATGTTATCATTTTATGTTGCCATGGTACATTTGTCACGAGAAATAGCACTGCTACATTACTACTAATGAGATGAGACTTTATTAGAATTTTGTCAGGTTTTTCATTAGTGACTTTTCTGTGTTCCAGGATCCAATCTAGGATACTATTCTGTATTTAGACAGTTATTGCTTCGACAGCAACCTTGTAATTTCTATGACAAAACACAGTCTTGATTCAATCAAGTAATTTCATTCGAAATTTCCCATAGAGACAAAAGAGATGGAGCTCCAAACACAGAAATCCTTTACACTTTAAACATTCATTCCCTACCTCTTTTCAATGCACCCATTAAGTGTCTGTCTTGTGTTCTCCTAGGTCCTGGGGATGAAGAATGAATAAAACAAATAAAATAATCCCCTGCCCTCAAGTAGCTGACACTTTAATGGGGGTAGGGGTAAGGAGAGTACACACAGTAAGCAAGACAAGTAAGGAGAAGCAATAACTTGAACCATGGCAATAAATGAAATAAAGTCTTCCTGAAGAAAGGGAGGAGGGATTGTAGGAACCAGGGGGTTCAAGGTCAAGACAGAGGAACCCACAAAGACAGCTAACCTGAGTTCATGGGAGCACATGAACTCTGGACCAACAGCTAGTAAGCCTATATGGGACCAACCTAGGCCCTCTGCATGTGTGTGACAGTTGTGTAGCTTGGTCTGTTTATAAGGCTCCTAGCAGTGAGATCAGGATCTGTCCCTGGTGCTTAGTTGGCTTTTGGGAACCTGTTCTCCCTGCTGGAT
The DNA here is from genome assembly GCF_949786415.1 of Peromyscus eremicus. Classification (NCBI taxonomy): domain Eukaryota; kingdom Metazoa; phylum Chordata; class Mammalia; order Rodentia; family Cricetidae; genus Peromyscus; species Peromyscus eremicus. The sequence continues at coordinate 116,157,295 of NC_081439.1, forward strand.
TACCTCACCCAGCCTTTATACAGGGAAGGAGATTGGTACCACCTTAACTTGATGTGTCATGCTATGTTCAAGACTATGGGAGGCCTGCCCCTTTCTGAATCGAGATGGAGGAGGACTGGAAGGGGAGGGGGTAGATGGGAGTCTGGGAGGGGGAAAGAAGGAAAGGAGGGAGGGGGAACTGGTCGATATGTAATATAAAGGGGAAGATGTAAATAAAAAGAAAAGAAAGCAGTTAAATAAAATAAAATAAAACGCAAAATAGGGAAGGATATGAAGGATGCTGGGTGTTTGGAGAGCAATTTCAAATAATGTGCTCATGTATGAAAAGCCTGAAAGAAGTGATGGAATGAGCCTTAGAGATGCATGAGGGAAGACAGCTACAGGTGGAGAAAATAGTTGGAACAGAGTTCATAAGGCTTCCCAGTAGGTTGGAGAAAGAACAGAAGCCAGGGCTGCTGCAGTTGAGTAAATAAGGTCAGAGAAGCAATTAAATGCTGGTCTATTACAGAAAGCATCTCTGAAAAAACTTTGGCTTTGACTTTGAGGGAGATAAAACACTACCAGAAAGTTTAGAACAGACATATGACATGATCTGATCTCTCAGTTTAGCAAAATCAATTCTGGATGCTGTGTTGAAAAGAAATTGTAGTGGAGCACGTATCCAAGATAGGAAGATTTTGTGATAACTTAAGAAAGATGATATAATGGTGGGTTTGACTGGAATAGTAAGAGAGGAGGTGTTAGGAAAGGATGCGACTCCATTATCTTTTGGAGGGGGGTGACATGTAGTTACTGGCAGTAACCAGGTCTGGAGTATGATTTTGGAAATGAATGATTGAACTGGGGGTAATCCTGGATGCAGGAATGATGATCTACATGTATTATTGAAGCTACCAAAAATTAAGGTAGATGTAATGTAGCAGAGAGTGAAGGTGTGTTTAGTGCTAAAGTACATAGGAAACCAGGAGTCTTTGGGGAGCCTCAAGGAAGGGATAGTAAGTGGTTTGGACTGACACCACAAGATGAAAGTGAGGGGCTCCTGGCAGAGGGAAGGAAAATCATGTGGAGATGGCAATGAAAACCAAGGAGAACTCAGGTGTAGTGATGTGAAGAGCTGGATCAGAAAAGGGAATAATCACCATTTAAAAGGGCAACAGAGGAGAAGATGTCCTTAAGGGAGAGTTTAGTCAGAGCAAAAATGGAAGGAAAACTTCAGAAAATAGAATAAGATTATAGAGAAAGAGTTTATGGAACTAAAAGTGGATGCTGATGTCAAAAAAAAAAAAGAAAAAGAAAAAGAAAAAAAGATTCCCTGGGCGATGTCAGCAGCTTGTCCCTGGGTTTTCTGGGTTATGCTTCATAGGGTACTCTTTTCTTAGAGCCAGGAGGAGAGCTGTAGAGAAGATAGTGTGTCTCCAGTGTGGTTGTAAGAGGAGGGTCTCCTAGCAGTCACAATAGGTCCTAGGATTAGAAAGGAAAGTCTGTCCCTGCCTCAGAGCAGCTGGACTTATCAGATAGCCACAGCTTGATATCTGCCTTTTGACGTCTAATAGTCCTTGCCCAGATTCTTCCAACATCCTTTGGACTTTAGTCTGATTTTCCAAGTTATCGTTTCTTCTGACAGAGAAGCAACTGGCTGGCACTTCCATTTCTTGGGGTGAATCCATCAATTGGTTTTCCATTTAATCAGTTAGTCCCCTGTAAATTTGGTTAGTGTGAGTCAGTCCCCTGAAGGCTGATCACTTCTGTGTGAATGCCATACAAATCATGTTTTTTAATTTTTTAGCCTGAAAACCAGACAGTGGCATTCATGATGACCCCAGTAATGTGCCCAGCCTGAGTAATGATGTCTGCTTTCCCACAGATTTACCTTCATTCTCTTCTAAAAACAGAAGAAGAATAAAATGCAGCTCAACCCATTGTGGAGCCTAGCTGTTTAGACAGCAAAAACCTGTTGACTACAGATTGGTATTTGATAATATTTGATATCAGGTTTACACATTTTTGATATGAGGAGCAATGGAGCAATATACTTTGGTAAAGTGTATAAACATGCCCCTTGTTTCTTGAAGTATAGGTCATTAAGGGATCTTTGTTGACCTCATTTCAGAATAGTAAAGATGGGTGGCTAAGAGAATCGGAGCAATTCTCTCTCCTAAATGCTTTAAGTAATTTTTAAGAGTAGTTCTTGATTGAAGTATAAGAAATAACTAGGTTCCACCAAGCATGGTGGGCTGCAGGAATGAATATTTGGCTCCTCTTTTATTTTTATTCTAAAATCCCCAGTGCTCTGATGAGGACATACTGCTTTCCTCCCCTGTGATGGGCCTGTTTTATAAGTTGTCTGGAGGATCAAGGAAAAGTTAACATATGCAGTCATCTCACTTTTTCATACCATTAAGGAAAGAGGGTCATTTCAACTTTTTGTTTCCTCACCTTCCTTCTTCTTCCTCTTTCTTCCTCCTCTGTGGCGCTCTCTCTCTCTCTCTCTCTCTCTCTCTCTCTCTCTCTCTCTCTCTCTCTCTCTCTGTGTGTGTGTGTGTGTGTGTGTGTTCAGACATTATTGTTGGACTCAAAATTAAATAATTTCTAGTCATGCTAGTTCATATCTCAGGAAGAATAGACTTGCCATGAGATAGAAGCCAGTCTGGACTATACAGAGAGTCCCAGGCCAACATGGGTGAGTGAGTGAGAGTCTAGCTCAAAAACTAAAATTTGTGTATTTTTAATCATTGAGCCTGGAGAGACAGCTCAGTGATTAAAAATATAAACATAAGGAAATTATGAAGCAAAACAATCAAAGCAATAATTCTGGGGCTAAAGTAAGGCTGAGCAGAAGGCAAATAACAGAAAGAAAACTCCTATGATTTTCCTCCAAATGCCCATGACCTAGTCATGTCATTTCTGTGAGAAGAGAAGAGATGTAAAGGCCACTGGACTTGTTGGACTCAAATTGGTGCCAGCTCAAAGAGGTGTCAGCAAGCTATAGTACCCAGCACAAAAGCAGCTTGAGACCTCAACTCTTACGGTCAACAAGGTGGGATGATTTTATTACATTTTAGGAAGTTCATACAAATAAAAGGAAGGAGGTTTCATTAAACTTGAAAGCTACATTCAATTTTCATAATTTGTATTAAAGCATAGCTTCTGCCCCTTTTGTGTACAGTCTGTGAGTGCTTTTGTATTACCATGGCAGACTCATGGTGATAGAAACCCTATGGCCCACTGAACCATAAGAGTTTCCTATCTGTCCCTTTACAAAACAAAACAACACACACACACAAAAACAAAAGCAAATTCTTCAGTTTGAGTGCTGAAGTGATTTTTTTTTATTAGATAGGAGCTTTGTCAACTGACACTCTTAAACTCAGAGTTTGAAGTGATTTGAAAATGAATGTGTCTTTTCAAATAATTTATTCTTTAACATGATATAAGGAAAAAAGCATACAATTAGACATCATACGTTACCAAATAACCCTTCATACTAGGAATAGGATACATGTAAAAATTTTTGCTAATAAATTTAAGCACAAATGTTAACAACTGACATTGTCTCTATCTCCAAGGAGCTCACAAAGGCACAGACAGCAACTTGGAAGTTGCAATTCAGAATTCAAGACATTGCTAGAACTTTACTTGAGTGTTGAGTATCTGTCTAAAAAAGAGCTCAGCAAGAGGAAAAGGGGTTTTGTTATAGTACTGAATCCACTGGGCTGACAATAGAGCACAGTTGGAAGAGCGCTTGCCTAGCATGCCCCAGACCCTTGCTCAGATCTTCAGCATCACATAAACTGGGTATAGTGGTGTATACCTGAAATTCCAGCATTCAAAAGGAAGAAGCAGGAGGACTGGATATTATGGTTATCCATGGATATGTTGCAAGGTTTAGGTCAACCTAGGCTACATAAGACTCTGCTTCCTTAACCCCAAATGTATCACAATATTGAATCTATAATCAGAGGTTATGAAAGCATTTTTAGATATTTAAAATCTGACTGCCAGAGGTAAAAATCTCAGTAGATTGAATAATAGAAAAAGGTATATTAAAAGAAGGTACCTTTGATGTAGAAGAAACCTTCCACATTATAAATTCAAAAGAAAGAGATGGAAATGACCAGAGGAAAACTGAGACAAATGTGATCACCCCAGCTCCATAACATCAGTTCTCAGGCTTCTTTTATCTTTCTGTTGCCATGGTTTTCAAGGTATAATTTCTATCCTTAGTAAACCTCACAATCCAAATTACCTTCTGAGGCTACAGCCATCTTGTCCATGATCCACACAGAGAAATGGAGGAAGTGAAAGGAAAAATAGGCTAAACCCTCCTCCCAGATTTGTTAGTTCTATTTTGGGAGGCTTTCTAGAAGTCTCATGTAGTATTTATTTTAAAGTTACAGCCAGAACATGAATCGGTAGATACACTTGACTAAAGGAAGACTTGACTGAAGAACATGGTGCTTACTCCTGGTATCAGTATACTCCGCTAATATTTTTAAGTTGTTTTCATATAACACATTTTGATAATATTCTTCACCTCTTCCGACTTCTCCAGGATCTTCCCCACTTCCTTACCCACCCAACTTCATGTTCTTTCTCTCTCTCTCAAAAAAAGACAAAAACAGAAATAAAAACAACAAGAACCTAATAAGACAAAATACCAAAATGAATGTTGTACACACATACATACAGAAACAAAAATGGAGTCCCTTTTGTATTGGCCTACTCCTGGGCATGGGGCATACCCTGGATTATAGTTGATATACCCAGTGACACTCCATTGGATACCCTGCTAATACTTGAAGTTTACTTGCAGAGGGAAATAGTAAAGTAGACTTAGCTTATGCAATTAGCAGGCTCTGCAATGAAACTTGGTCTTGGTCAAAATTCAAGAGTAAGAGCAAATGCATAGTAATAGATTTTATTATTCATGAGCCGTTTCAAATACTTAAGGGTATACTAAAATTTAGAGTAATATAATAAAGAGAATGATATGACATATGAGAAACCAGTGATGTGCTGGTAATTATTTAACAATTGACTCTCTGGGGAAAGGGTTGATTTGTATCATAGAACTTGTTCCCACCATGGCAGGCTACTGGGAGTATAACACTGAACAGAGTTAGAGAGAAATGCTAACACTTGGCTCTATGAGCTGGTGTGGCCTGACTGTAGCACAGCACTGAAAGAAACAATGATGGACACTAAAAACTGAAGGCATAACCTTCAGCTAGGTCTAAATAACTGCTACTGACTACAGCAAAAACAGTGAGTGAGAATCTAGAAAGACACATCTCTGATGAGTTGCTCAAGCCCCAGTGAATGAACACATATCCATGTACATAAGTTCAGCACTAATTGGACTCAGGAGGTCGTTAATGATAATAATGATGATAACGATAGTAATAGAAATAAAAGAGAGCATGAAGTTGGGCTGGGGAATATTGAAGGGAGTTGGAGGGGGATAATGGAGGTGGCTATGGTGAAAATTCATTGTAGACATGAATGAAATTTTCAAAGAATAAATAAAAATATTATTCAGATGGAACAAGACTTTAAATGGCTTACAATGTATGTAAAAATGTATGTAGGCTTGAAAGAGAGAGAAAAAGGAATATATGCAGTTATATAAACAAATAGATAGTTTTTAAAAAATAAAGTTTTTAAAGAGATAGTAAAGATAGTATAAAAATAAGCCATGTAAAGATGGATATTACACAGAGAATCTGGATTGTGTTGACTTTGGGATTCTTAACTGCAGAAAAACATTTGATTGTAAAAGCTATTGAGTTAAGCCAATATGTATATTTTAAAGATACCTTGACGTCAAAATTTGGATCTAAGGATATGTTGCTTTGGAAAGGAGGCTCTGCTTTTGTTTCCACAGAAAGCCAGAGGCTATGGATTTGTTCTAGATTAAGATACATCAGGTTTGACCACCTAAGACCCCCTGAAAGGTCTCTGAGGACACCCTGGCCCAGATGATTCAACATCCAGAATGGTTTCAAGGCAACTGGCTCAGACGATACACGCTCACGGACTACTCCATAATCCTAAAATTTTCTTTGTGCCCCATAAGATACAGCGCCCCCTCCAGCAGGAAGTAGTATGAGAAGCTACGCCCAAATTCCCAAATATACCAAGCTGGCTTTGGAGATGGAATCCTTCTCTAAACCCAAGTATACTGGGCGGGGGGGGGGGGGGGAGGTTGAAAGATTCTTGTGTCCCACATCAGAAGAGCCCTCTGGTGTGGGACAGAGAAAAACCAATATTTTTATTTAAATCAGGCTGATTATAAATGTGATCTCTTTCTAAAGAAGAAAAGGGGATATGATATAGATATGATAGGATGAAAGGGTAGATTATTGAATCTACTTTTAAAGAGCAACTTGTTTAAAATGTTTTACGTTGCTATGGATTTTAGTTTATTGATACAAGTTTAAACTTAATTTTGTTATACTGTATATATATTTCTATTCTCTTTTGAGGTATTATGTTTATGTAACACATTTAGATTGTAATGGATAATTAAGAAATACAGATTAATAATTATTCTTCTATGATAGTCAAACTTATAGTCATGTTGTTTTCTAGGTATACATAGATATAATTCAATTAGGTAGGTAATCTTCAAATACTTCAAAGACCTACAGAATATGGCATTTAAAATGTTTTAAAAATTTAGACTTTCTGGACAATGAGACATATCTGCTCCTGGCAGCACCGATTTACTTCAGAGAGGAGGATGGGCATCAAAGACACTCTATATAGAGTTTATCTTCTTGGCAAAAATAGCCATTTGGGCAAGAAACTATTCTTGCCTGGACTGCTTGATCAACTGGACATGCACGACCCATAGGAAGGTGACCACTAAACTTTGCTTGGCAAAATGGTCTTTCAGGTTCCTGCTTCACAGAGGAAGCAGCCAGACATTCTACAGGACACAGAAAAAAAATGACTGAAAGACTCTAGGTCTGTCAGCTGAAGACAGATGCCCCAACTTTACAAAAGAACTTTGGATGACTGCACAGGCTGCCAGCTGTCTCTGTCTATTCTCGCAAGACTCCCGAAAGTTGCTTGTGTCTTTCTCCCATTTCTCAGGTAATATATCCTTCTGAAGTCTTTGATGTAGTTGAAGACTAGATAGTTATAATTTTCCTTAGTTATGATAAAAGATAAGTTAGATATGAAACCTTAGACTCACAAATATAGGATAGATAGGATATCTTGCTGTGGGATGGTCTGTATGTCAAATTGCTCTGATTGGTCAATAAATAAAATACTAATTGGCCAGTGTCCAGGCAGGAAGTATAGGCGGGACTAACAGAGAGGAGAATTGAGAGAACAGGAAGGCGGAGGGAGACACTGCCAGCCACTGCCATGACAAGCAGCATGTGAAGATGCCGGTAAGCCATGAGCCACATGGCAAGGTATAGATTTAAAGAAATGGATTAATTTAAGATATAAGAACAGTTAGCAAGAAGCCTGCCACGGCCATACAGTTTGTAAGCAATATAAGTCTCTGTGTTTACTTGGTTGGGTCTGAGCGGCTGTGGGACTGGCAGGTGAGAGAGATTTGTCCTGACTGTGGGCCAGGCAGGAAAACTCTAGCTACAATATCTTCTTTAATTTTGCCAAATACAAATAGACTAGATATTATAAATAGACTAGATATTGTAACTGTAATTCTTGCTTGATAATTGTTTTGTTATATGTAATTTTACTATGTGAAAGTTAAAACCTTCCTTTTTGAAAAAAAAAAAAGAAAAAGGGAAGTGTTGTGGATATTGGTCTGTATAAATAAAATGCTGATTGGTCAGTAGCCAGGGAGGAAGTATAGGCAGAACAAGAAGAGAAGAGAATTCTGGGAACAGGAAGGCTGAGTGAGGAGCCGCTACCAGCCACTGCCATGAGTAGCGACATGTAAGATACCACAAGCCATGAGGCAAGGTATAGAATTATAGAAATGGGTTAATTTAAGATGTAAGAACTAGATAGCTAGAAGCCTGAGCCATTAGGCCAAACAGTTTAAATAATATAAGCATCTGTATGTTTACTTTATAAGTGGGCTACGGGACTGCCGGGGCTTTGTGGGACTCGGAGAGAAAAAAATCTAGCTGTATTATTCATAAATAGTAAAAGGAAAGGAAAAGAAAAATTGAGATAGTTACCCAAAAGATGTGAGGGGATGGAGAGGCCAGAGGGTTAAGGTTGGAATTAGTTACTTTTTTATTCATACCTGGCTCAAAATGCCTAACAAGAAGCAACTTCAGGAAGGAAGGATTGATTAGCTAATAGTTTGAGGGGCTGCAATGTTGTGTGATATTTTGCGTTCTGACAAATAAAGCTTGCCTGAAGATCAGAGGGCAGAGCTAGTCACTAGTTAACCATAGAGGCCAGGCAGTGGTGGCTCACACCTTTAATCCCAGCACTTGGGAGGAGGAAGCAGGAAGATCAAGAGTTCAAGGCCATCCTGGGCTACATGAGATTGAATGAGTCTAAAAGAGAAACAGAGCTTGATGGTGGTGGTGCATGCCTTTAATCCCAGCACTAGGGAAGTGGAGACAGGACCTTGCCCTCTGGCCCCCATTCAATCTGAGGATTCATAGAGGTAAGAAGTTTCTAGTGGCTGCTGCTCTGCTTCTCTGATCTCCAGGCAAGCTTTATTTGTCAGAACACACAAAAAAATATCATAAAACATTGCAGTCCATCACAGCAGGGACAGCATGGGGGCAGCTAGCTCCATGGAACCCAGTTAGATTCCTCATCATTTTATATCTCAATGAAATACAAAACAAAAGCCTGGCAGTGGGGGCCAGGCTATAAAGCTCCAGGCTCTGGTCCCTTCCTCAAGCTAGGCCACAGTGCCTAGAGTTTCCACAGGCTGTCAAAACAGCACAAATAGGTCAAAACCAGGTATTAAAACACATGAACCTGTAGAATGAATCGTTAGAAGGTCTTATTAATAAAAACAAACCTGGAGCCAGGTATTGCGGTGAATGCTGGAAGATCAGAGAAGCAGAACAAGCCACAGGCACCTCACCTTGCCATTTTCTCAGCTGATCCTGTTTCCTCAGACTGGATGCCTCTCAGCTGAACTATGCTGCTCAAAAGCCTAAAAGCTTAACCAGCTCTAGTTCCTCGTCCTCACGTCTTAAATACCTTTCTGCTATCACTTCCTGGATTAAAGGCATGTGTCACTATGCCTTGCTGTTTCCAGTGTGTCCTTAAACTCACAGAGATCCAGGCGGATCTCTGCCTCTGGAATGCTAGGATTAAAGGCATGTGCCACCATTTTCTGGCCTCTATATCTAGTGGCTGTTCTGTTCTCTGACCCCAGATAATTTTTTTAGGGTGCACAATATTTTGCGGAACACAATATCACCACACGAACCTATGAGAGATATATCATAGTCAAAGCCTAAGAGTGATAGCTTGCTTATTTGGTTTTGAGAAAATATGGAAGTTTATTCATTCTAGCTATTTGTGAAATAATGTACACACAAGTGGTTATTATTTTAGGGTGACTAGTAGTAAAATAGAAATTAGATGCCTGGCATTCAAGCCACCAAAGGACAAACAATATATATACAAAAGCAATTAATGCAGTAAGTACTTTTCAAAGCATTAAGCATTTTTAGAATATTATGCATAATGCTACTAGAATTACATGTACAAAGCTATTAGACTTATATATTTTATTTTCATTTCTTCCTCAACCTGCCCTCAAAGAAAAATGTCTTTATAAACAAGTCTTTACCTCCACTGGTCTCCACAAATACAGTACCTCCTTTGAAAATACTTACATACGATGCCAATGGACTGTTAGAGAGGTCTTAAGAGTAGCAACAATTATCTCCTTCCTTATAAACCGAATGCATAAAATATCTGTAAGACGAAGATCCCCCAAAGATCCAGAAGACTAAATTCATCTCTCAAAGAATTCATTATCACTGCATTCTCCCAGTACATAGGACACCACAGCCAGTGTCTGTGATCTTTCTGCATCCATATGGGAGAGAATCTCATCTGAAATGTGTGAGCCTTTCCAATATAGAAGCCTGAGAATTGCTACCCTAGCCTCTCTCACATGAGGACATGGGCATGAGGCCTGGATTTAGTCAGATACACCTGAGAAGGAGAGGGAGCTAGTGGTAGATGCATCCTGTTTGCCAGAGGTAGCAGTGGTAGAGGCTGAGCCCGAGGCCTCGGCAGCTGCAGCAAAAGGATCTCCATGGGAGGAATTCGGCAGTGGCAATTGAATATTGTTGATTATGTAGCCAGTGGGTCAGTGGGTTTGCTTATATGTCTTGTCAGAGAATTAGTGTTCTAGCTGAAATAGCTAAACTCAATTGTTGTTTTAGACTAGTGAAAAATATTTTTTCAACCAGAAGTCATTTTTCATACACTAACAACATAGCAAAAAAGGGAGAAAAATACATCAAATGCACAATAAAGAATATAAGACAATTTCAATAATTGTCAATTAATTAAATTTCACTGTTACTTTTAGATTATGTTTAAAAATGTAGCATGAGCAGTTTATAAGTTACATATAATTAAAGGAAAATGACAATGGTAGTTTGGTAATTAATTTTTGGAAAAACACAAAACAAATACTGTTTGGAATTGAATGAAAGTAAAGGAAATCATATAACCAAATCCTTGGGAGTGGCTAAAACAGCCTAGAAAAATAGAACCTTGAGTGTTCATGAAGGAGGAAATCCTGACACTATTTGAGTAAGTATCCAATTAAAGGAGCTAGGAGAACAGCAGTAAAAAATACTGAGGAGTAAATGATAATATAATTCAATTTTTCAAAAGCAGAAGTCTAATTAAGGATAAGGAAAAAGAGGTCCATGCAAGTAACCTATGGATCAAGGAAGAGAGGCCAGTAGAAAAATTGAAAGTTGAAAACAGAAACGTTTTTTGAGATTGTAGTATATGTTTTTATAGCTTTTACTCTTGAAATCATGTTGACATTTTATACTTTCTAAAAGTGAAATGAAATCAGTAAGAATGAGAACACCCTTAAAATTGAACACAAATAGAGATGGAAAGACATATTTGCCAAATAGATCACATAACCAACTCAGAAGAAAACAAAACCTAGTGTAAGTGACCTTTAACCATCTCCCCCAACCCCAAAGAGAAAGGGAACTGTCTGTGAACCTTCAATCTTTCCTGGTAGTTTTGTTGTTTGTAGCAGTGACAGTATGGCAATTTTGAAACTGTTTTGTGTGTGCTTGTGAGACTGAGCAAATGAGTGATTAGATTAATGTTGTTGGGAGCCAGGGTTCTCACAGTGAGAGAGGAAGGACATATCTTTGGAAAGGGAGAAGAAAAGGAAGAAGCCTGTGGTGTTGGATTGGAATTAGAGACATTGGTATGAACTCATCGGTATCAACGCTGCTCTATGGAGGCGTTTACAAGTAGGAACCCACCCTAGCCATGAGCATAGATCTTGCCAAGAATCTGTTTTCTCAGTTGCTTTCTTCAGCAAAAGTAGGAAGATAGGATTGTGGAGTTGAAGCAAAGGAAGTTTGAAGTAAACAGGTAACATCATGTTATGCCAAGATGCATGGCAGTGATCAAGCATGGCCGTAAGAGACAGCTGGGGAGGCCCCTACATTCTAATTTGGAACCATTTTGCCATCAAAATCCGGAAACCAATTGATTTAACAAATAGACTCTAACAAATTAGACTCATAAATCTAAACTGATACTAAAATCTAAAGTCAGGGGGGAAAACATAATAAATCAAATAATCCAGGCTGGCAGCCATTTGACAATGGGATTGATTTGTCCTCTTAAAAGAAATGTCATGAGTCAGGCTTGGTAGCAGAATCCCTGTTTTCAGCTAATAGAAATGCTGAGGCAAGAGGACCGCAAGTTCAGTGCCTGCCTGGGCTACTGACAGAGTTCAGTGAAAACATGGGCAACATAAGGAGACTGTCTCAAAACAAAAATAAAAACAAGAAAATGGACCATGGAAGGTAGAGTCTAGAATATGTGAGAACCTAGGTTCGATCCCTAATACCCTGAGAATGAGGATGGAAAAGATAGGCTATGGGTTGTTAAAGGAGGCAAAAAAACCCTAGGATGACTAAATGCAATGTGTGATCCTAGACTGTGAGCAAGATTGGAAGGAAAATGTATAAAGGACTTGATTGAAATGATTGGTAAAATTTCAATTTTTTTTGAATATATGTCAGGTAATATTTTATTGATATTAAAGTTTTTTAATAACCCATAAATCCATTTAGTGCTGTCTATGTGTGCATAGGTATGGGGTCATCTTCTGGACTATGGATAGTCTACCAGTGGCTATACTCCCAAAGGAAAGCAACTCTCCACCTCCACCCCAGTGGCTATCAACTGCTCAGAGCTACTCAGGGAAGAAAAGAAGAGGACGTGAAGTTGGGAGGTGGGAGACCTGAGAGAGGCTTAGAGGGAGGAAATGAGGGGTAGAGGATCATACTTCTTTGTAAACAAGTATCGAATTCTCAAAGAATAAATAAACATTTTTGGTCATTTTACTGTGACAATGCAAGAAAAAACTTTGTTTTTGTTTTTAATGAGCATATGCTGAGGTATTTTTATGATGATTGGTTGTTTGTAGCTGTGATTTACTATCAACACTGGTCTGTGGCAGGCTTTCTTTTGGGCCATCAACCAGCTCCCAAATCATGACATAGAGATTTATTAGTTATGAATGCTTGCCTTTATCTTATGCTCATTTCTTGCTAGCTCTTTTAACTTACAACCTGTTTCTCTTTATCTATGTTTTACCTCAGGGCTTTTTACCTATCTTTCATTCTGTATGTCCTTCTTTTCCTGCTTTTTCATGTCTGGTGGCTGGCAGCTGCCTGGCTGGCCGGCCATGGGCATCTTCATCTCTTTCTCCTTCATCTCTCCTTTTGTTCTCCTGAGCCTAGATTCCTCTTCCTATTTATTCTCTCTGCCCACCTGCACCACCTAGCCTTCCTCTGCCTAGCTATTGGCTATTCAGCTTTTATTAGACAATCAAGTCCCTTAAGCAGGCAAGGTAAAACAGCAACACATCTTTACAGAATTAAACAAATGAAGCATAAACAAATGTAACACATCTTTACACAGTTAAAAATGTGGCATAAACAAATGTAACATACCTTTATGATGGGAGCCATAAGCCTAAGTGACCCTTGACACACATGCTGCCATATTTGGGCTTCTCTCCTCTTTTTGTAGATCTAGGCCTTGCTTAAGTCTCCATAGCACCAGAACCTCTTCTCACAAATACCAGAACCTCCTCTCAGATATCAGGTGAATGAGCTGCAGTTAAGCAATTAGGCAGTTAGACAAGAGTAGATAGATAACTCCCAGAGCAACATTCTCTGCTGGCTGAACAGCCCACAATTAAGTCCCTTCCTCCTTGCAACCCCCATAATTAAGTCCCTTCCTGCTTGTAACACCCTTTGCCTACCTATATATGCCTTAAGAGAAAAAATAAAATTTTGGAGCTTGATCAAACATCCTGTCTTGCTCTCATTCTTTGTGTCTCTTGTCCCTCTCATTCGCCGGCCCTCCCTTTAGGTCCCCATTGAGGACCCTGCTGGCTGGGGCACCTTTACATAGTTAGTGTAATATTCTACAACATAAGCAAATATAACACATCTTTGCCTAGTTAAATATTCCATAACACTGGTCATAAAAATGTATGTTTATGCAATTATGAAGCTATAAAGTATATAGAGAAAATATTGCAAAATTATTCTTATTTTAGTTGTGTTCTCATGTAGCCCAGGCTGTCCTTGAACTTACTATGTTGCCAAGGCTTGCCTTGAACTCCTAATCTTCCAGCCTCTACATTCCAAGTGCTGAGATTACGGGCTTGTGTTACCATGCTTGGCTCTGCAAAAGTATCATTTTTGATTACTTTGTATTATTTTATGTATATAATTGTCGATCTAAGGGCAATTTTCCAGAAAATATGTTCCAATTTTGCCCCTTAGACACATATAAAGAATCTGAACACATGTATTATCATAGGAGAAATTTAGAAAACATGCAACTCCTTTCTTTTGCAAAGTATTCCAGAATATAGAGAACCAATGAACACACAAATACAGGTATTACGTCAACAAAGGAATGTGCAAGTATGTCTTTTTGGTGTGTGTGGCCTGGCATGTTGTGGAATAGCTAGTTCAGAGTCAGGTTGTGGTGCTGGCTCTATCCCTTAGGGCTATGACCACTTATACAGCTTTTGTAATTTCCATCCATTTCACCCTGGGAAACTGAGGCATGTTCAACCTTCCTATACTGTAACACAATGTTATCATCTACAAAGTTCATGCTCAAAAACCACACAACTGAGTTACAAAAAGAAGCTGATGAAATTGAAAGGGGGAACTAGTTGGAAAAAGGAAGAGGATCAGTTGGCATGGGAGGGGGACAAGGGAGGCTGATGGGTGTGAATATGATCAAAATACATTACATACATGTGTAAAATATCTGTTCTAGGGTTTCTTTTGCTGTGAAGAGACACCATGACCATAGCAACTCTTATAAAGGAAAACATTTAATTGGGGCTGGCTTACAGTTTGAGAAGTTTAGTCCATTATCATCGTGGCAGGGAGCATGGCGACATGCAGGCAGACAAGGGGCTGACTCCATCTTGCTGGCAACAGGAAGTGGACCAACACTGGGAGTAGCTTCAGCATATATGAGACCTCCAAACCTGGCCCCACAGTGATACACTTTCCTCAACAAGGCCACACCTACCCCAACAAAGCCACACCTTCTAACAGTGCCACTACTTATGAGCTTATGGGGGCCAATTACATTCAAACTACCACAGTGTCCCTCTGAAGAATAGAAGTATTTGTTGTCATTTCTACAAATACCTAGCAACCAAGCCTCTCTGTGATACCACTGTAGTTATCAGTGGTATCAGCTCCTGTGTATTGTATCCTTCCATCTTGGCTTCTGTCATTAGAATCGTCCACTGAAGCTTTCCCACTGTCTTTATAGTTGATGGTTCATTTTCTTAAATTACTGAATAATGTCTGTAGTGGTAAAGCTTGTCAACTTGATGGAATTTAGTCTTCTAATGGCAATAGAACTTAGGGCATATCTGTGAAGTGGTATCTGGATTAGGTTAATTAGTGTGGAAAGACTCACCCTAAATGTGGTTGGCACCATTGTATGGGCTGGGCTCTCAGAGTGCATAAAAAAGGGGAAAGCAAGCTGAGCACCAGCATTCATCCCTCTCTGCTTCCTGACTGTGGAAGCACTGTGACAAGGTACCTCAAGCTCCTGCTGCCATGACTGCCTCACCATGATGGACTGTACTCAAACTGTGAGCCAAAATAGAACCTTCCTCCATTAAAAAAAAAAGTGTTCATTGTAGATGTAACCAACCTTCTTATTAAATAAGAAACACAGAACCAATGCAAAGAAGAAAGCCAAGAGGTCAGAGCTAAGAGCTAAAACCTTACCCTTCCTCCTGCAGTGGTCCTACCTCTCCAAACCAGAGCTACCCCTGTGTTAAAGTCTTTATATAGTGTTCCTGTTCTGTCTTCTCATTGGTTGTAAACCCAACCACATGACCGCCTCATCACGGCCTGTCTGTATAGGCCTCCAGGTTTTCCTTGCTTGGTATTGAGATTAAAGGCATGTGTGTCCAATAATGGCTGTATCCCTGAACACACAGAGACTTTCCCAGCTCTGCCTACCAAGTGCTGGGATTACAAGTGTACGCCACCACTGCCCTGCTTTCCTATGGCTTGCTAATAGCTCTGACCCCCGGGCAACTTTATTTATTAACATACAAATAACATTTTAATACAAATAAAATATCACCATATTTCCCCTTTTCTATTTTAATAAAAAGGAAAAAAGAAAAAGCTTATAACATATGAAAAACTATATTCAAAAGTACAATAACTATATATAATATATACAAGTAATAAATACCTAAACAATGTCTAGTTCATTTGTATTTGACAAATTCAGAAAAAACAATTCCATTATCTATTCTATTGTATCTAATTCACTTTCTATCCTAATTAATCATCAACTATAACTAACTAATCTTCCACTCCCTCAGAGACCCAAGAAGGAAATAGTATTAGCTAACAAAAAAAATAAAAACAGGAAGTGCATGCAAGCAACTTCCAAAAAATTGTGAGTTGACAGAAACAGCCAGCTGCCTGGACAATCATCTGAGGTTTCTCCGCAGTGTTGGGGCATCATCTTCAGCCTATAGGCTTAGCGTATCTGACAGACTCATTTGTGAAGTAGAATGTACACAAGGTCAACAGTTCAACCTCACATTGGGTGAGAGCAGTCTATATACCAGAAATACCTGAATTCCACTAGTGTCATGTCATGATTCAGGATTTTAAATTCTGGAAATTGTTGATGTTTTTTGAATTCAGCTGTCCATTCTTCTTGGCTATGTGTGTATGTGGCTTCATTTCAGCATCCCGTTCTTCTCCACATCCCTCTATTAAATGCCATTCTTCTGTTGAGAGGTGTGAGCTTAATTACTCTTCAAGAATAACTGTTTCAGCTACTTCCCCATTGCACATCAGAAGCCATCGGCCCACTGCCTGTTCAGCTGCCTTCAAAGAAAAGGGCACTGTACCTTTCCCGGATTGTGAAGGCCACTTCAGGGATGGTGCTATATTGTCCTGGCCTCAGAAGATGCCTTTTGATAAAGCCATAACCACACTTTTTTTTGACAAGAATCAGTAGTCCTTTGTTTCATGTCCTGTCTGTCCTGTTTGTCAGCAGTTGATTCGAGGATACTTTGTTGTCCAGTGGCTAACTTTTGCTACATGAAAGTTAACTCCAATTGCAGTTTTTTCAATGCCCATATTTTCTCTGAAGTAGATTGGTACTGTCAGGAGCCGACATGTCTCATAGTCATAACAAAAAAGAAAAATTTTCTAAGTTATTAAAACATTTTAAATGCCATATTCTGTAGATCTCTGAAGGGTTTGAAGACCATCTGTCTATCTAAAATACATCTACTCAATCTTGAAAACATACCTAATATAACTACAAGTTCTATTATAATGTCTAACTACTAACTTTCATTTCTTTATATCCTAATAGTTGGTAACAACAACATTCAAGGATTAGAAAATTGCATTACATTGTTAAATGAACGGTACAATTAGAAATATACATATAGCATTTTCTAACACTATCAATTTCAATATATATAATTTGTATACAATATAAAACAATCCAATCCAATGTAAAGTATTTACGTTTTTCTTTTCTTTCTTTCTTTCTTTCTTTCTTTCTTTCTTTCTTTCTTTCTTTCTTTCTTTCTTTCTTTCTTTCTTTCTTTCTTTCTTTTTTAAATAAGAACCTTAAATCTAATCTCCTTTGCTTAGCCCTTTTCCTCACCCTTGACAACAACTTGTAACCAACCCCCCTAATCAATGAAAATTATCCCAGACCCAAAACCCATTAAAAGACCTAAAAGACCAAAAAAAACAACTGCCCCACACCACCTCTTTAGGAATGTGGGCGTCGTATTCTTGAAATTGCTTCCTGCTGGGTATGGGCGAAGTTATCTTTATCCTGAAAGAAAAATTTTAGGTTAATTGTCAAATTCTAGGAAAGGTAACTATATCCTTCGTTATCCAGTCTGTGTATAATGCTTATTCAAGTAGGCTTTGAGACTGGATCATCTCAGCTAGCTCTCTCAAAATTGCTCTGAGCACTTTGTAGTTCAAAGCTGATCTGTAGATGATGTTTGTCAGCTTAGTGATGTTATTATTGTCCACGTGGAATTGTTGTTGTTGTGGGGCCCCATCTTCTTCCTGGATACTTCAGTTGATGTTAGGCCTGACTGTGATTTCCTGCAAAAAACTGATAAGAGATTCGAACACAAAGACTATATATGTGACTTTTTAGAATTAGTTAGTACTCTATATGACCATTTATATCTTAACAAAGTTTAAAATGTATATATATCTATATATATATTAATCTTGTAAATTTTGATATAAATTTCATACTTTAAGAAAAGTTTAAAGAATCAGAATAGAATCAAAGAGTTGAGATTAGTAATAGAATAGTCCCTTAATTAATTTGGCTTTTCTCCTGTCCCATAGCAGAAGATGGCTCTTTTATTCTGGCATGATACAGGGAGTTTGCATTTTCCTTTTAACAACATGCTTGAGTTTAAAGAAGGAGAGAGCCATTCTCCAACTCCAAAGTCAGCTTTAAATTTTAATTGAACTGGGACTATTAGAAGACCAATAGTGTTAAATCTTTAAAGAAAAGCAGAAACAAACATTTAGGAAGACATAACATTTTTTAGATAACATACCCATACGCCATTTCACTCTGTTTCTTAGGATAGACGATTTGTCCCTTTTCTTCAGTTGTCTCATTTGTCCAGTGTTCTTCAAATTCCTTAACCTTCATTCTCCTAAAAGACAAAAACAAAAACCTTTCCCCAAGGTTTTTTGGGGATGTTCCTTTTTTGGCAAGTTATTATCTGATTAAATGAAAAGGCATATGTTACTGGTGTAAGTTAGTTTAAATTAAATGTTCATGATAGTTGATGAACTATCACCTCCTCTAATTAAGAGGTCTCTCTTGTTCAAATCAAACCTTTATCAATTTTGATGGTACCCACAGCTTATCTTCTCCTGTAGAAATAAAAGCAAAACCTCGTCCCCAATGTAATACATATCCTGGTTTCCATTCTGAGGTCAGCACATACTTAAAGTGTATAGGTTGATTTAATTCTGTAGTTTTTTCTATTATCCAATGTCTCTCTGCAGCTGTTGTTCCTTTCTCATTGGCATTGAGAAAATTCAAAGTTAATAGAGCATTATGTAGTCTATTTCTGGGGGTTTTTGTTACTCCTTTCTGTTTATTTAGCATATCCTTTAGAGTTCTGTTTGATCTTTCTATAACTGCTTGACCTGTAGGATTATGTGGTATACCTGTAATATGGTTTATATTATAATAAGCAAAAAACTGTTTCAATTTAACAGAGACATATGATGGAGCATTATCAGTTTTGATTTGTGCAGGTATACCCATAATGGCCATAACTTCTAGCAAATGAGTGATTACAGAATCAGCTTTTTCAGAACTCAAAGCAGTTGCCCATTGAAATCCTGAATAAGTATCAATAGTGTGGTGTACATATTTCAATTTTCCAAATTCTGCAAAGTGAAACACATCCATCTGCCAGATTTCATTTCTCTGAGTACCCTTTGGGTTACATCCTGCTGGTAATGGCGTTTGATTGTAGAAGGAACAAGTAGGACATTTCTTTACTATTTCTTTGGCTTGTTGCCAGGTTATGGAAAAATCCTTTTTTAAACCTTTACTATTTACATGATGTTTTTTATGAAATTCTGAGGCCTCCAGCACATTTCCTATCAATAATTTATCAATCTCATCAGTGCCTTGTGCTAGAGGGCCTGGCAGACCAGTATGGGATCGGATGTGAGTTATATATAAAGGATGACTCCTTTTTCTGATTGTATCTTGTAATTGAATAAATAATAAAGTTAATTCTGAAGCATCGTGGATAAATTCTGCAATCTCAATATGTAATACTACTCTTTCAGCATACTGAGAGTCAGTTACTACATTGAGAGGTTCTGAAAAATCCATTAATACTAACAGAATAGCATACAATTCTGATTTTTGAACTGAATTATAAGGACTTTGAACCACTTTACTTAAATTTTCTGATTTGTAACCTGCCTTTCCTTGTTTGTTGGCATCTGTACAAAATGTACGAACTCCAGATATGGGTTTTTTCCTCACAATTCGAGGCAAGGTCCAATCAGCTCTCTTTATAAGATCAATTCTATTGCTTTTGGGATATTTGCTGTTAATTTCTCCAAAAAAATTACTACAAGCTTTTTGCCAAGCTTCATTTTCTATCCATAATTTTTCAATATCCTCCTTAGTTAAAGGTACAACAATTTCTGCTGGGTCTATTCCTGCTAATTGACGAAGTCTCAATTTTCCTTTCCAAATCAAGTCAGAGATTTTTTCCACATAAGTTTTTAATTTTTTATTTGGTTTATTTGGTAAAAATATCCATTCTAATGTAATATCTTCCCTTTGCATTAATATTCCTGTTGGAGAATGCCTAGAAGGTAAAATAACCAAAATGCAATCCAGCTTTGGATCAATACGATCTACGTGCCCTTCATGTACTTTCTTTTCTACCAAGGCCAATTCTTTCTCAGCTTCAGGTGATAGTTCTCTTGGACTGTTCAAGTCCTTATCACCTTCTAAGGTTTTAAACAAATTATTCAGTTCATCATTTTTTACCTCAACAATAGTTCTTAGATGAGAAATGTCTCCAAATAATCTTTGAAAGTCATTAAGAGTCTGTAGTCTATCTCTCCTAATTTGCACCTTTTGAGGTCTAATTTTTTGAAGTTCTATTTTATATCCTAAATAATTAATAGAATCTCCTCTTTGTATCTTTTCAGGAGCAATTTGTAATCCCCAGCAAGGCAAAATTTTCTTTACTTCTTCAAACATTCCTTCTAAAGTATCTGCATTTGGGTCAGCTAATAAAATATCATCCATATAATGATAAATTATAGATTTAGGAAATTTTTTACGTACCACTTCTAATGGCTGTTTTACAAAATATTGGCACAAAGTTGGGCTATTCAACATTCCCTGTGGGAGAACCCTCCATTGAAATCTTTTAACCGGTTGAGAATTATTATAAGTAGGCACTGTGAAAGCAAATCTTTCTCTGTCTTTTTCTTGTAACGGTATTGAAAAGAAACAGTCTTTTAAATCAATAACTATGAGAGGCCATCCTTTTGGTAACAGAGTAGGCAAAGGAATTCCAGATTGTAAAGAGCCCATTGGCTGAATTACTTTGTTAATTGCTCTAAGGTCTGTTACCATTCTCCATTTACCAGATTTCTTTTTAACAACAAATACAGGAGAATTCCAAGGGCTGGTTGATTCTTCAATATGCTGAGCATTTAACTGTTCTTCCACCAGCTCTTGTAAAGCCTGGAGTTTCTCTGTTGTTAAAGGCCATTGCTGAACCCATACAGGCTTATCTGTTGACCATTTTAAAGGTAGAGCTGTTGGTGTTTTTGGAAAATTATCAGTTGTGCCCTGTTCTTGTATGACATGGATGGCTGGTGAGCACTCATTAGAATAATATCTTTTAATATTTCTCTCAGAAACATGTACTAATTTATGATTTGTTTCTGAGATTGGAGGGATATTAATCTTGAGTATTCCATTGTTGTAACAAATCTCGACCCCACAGGTTCATAGCTATGTTAGCCATATATGATTTTAACTTTCCTTTTGTCCTTCTGGACCTATACATTCAAGCCATCTTGCACTTTGTTTCACTCGAGATAATGTCCCAATTCCTAACAGTTGAACGTTTACCTCCTGAAAAGGCCAAGTTGGATGCCAAAATTCTGGTGCAATTATGGTAATGTCAGCACCTGTGTCTACCAGACCAGACAACAAAACACCATTTATTTTTATTGTTAGTTTTGGTCTTTGTTCATTAATAGAAGTTTGCCAAAAAAATTTCTTTATGTTTTTTCCTGAATTTCCTATTTTCTCTGTTTCATCATCTCGACTAACATGATTTATTCCAATAGACATTTGGTTATTTAGTTGCTTTGAGTAGGGGTTTCCTCTACAACTGCAGGAAAGTTTTGAACTGCATTTACTGTGGGGGCCTGCCTGAGGCCCCTCTGGGAGTTTCCCGAAGCTCAAGGCAGAGGATTACCCTGTCTGTCCCTTGTTGATCTACATTCGTTGGTCCAGTGTTTTCCCTTACCACACCTTCTGCATACTCCAGAAGGAAGGGGCATTCTGTTGCCAGTGTTCCTTGAAGAAACATTATTTCTAGGAATGACCTGTTTACAATCCCTTTTCAAATGTCCTTGCTTTCCACATCCAAAACATCTAACATTGCTCAAACCTTTTGAAATTGCTTTTCCTACCCACATATCATCATGGTCATAAGCCTCAACATTAACTGTATCTCTAATCCAATCTTCCAAAGGTGCAGATCTTGCCTTTAATGGCCTGATTATTCTTTTGCATGCTGCATTTGCATTCTCAAAGGCCAAAGATTCAATTATTATCTGACTAGCCTCTGAATTCGGGACCATTTTCTCTACTGCTGAAGTCAATCTTTGTAAGAAATCTGTGAAAGATTCTTTTGGGCCCTGTATAACCTTTGTAAATGACTCAGTTTTTTTTCCTGGTTCTTCAACTCTGTCCCATGTATTCAAAGCTGCCGTTCGACATAGAACTAGGGTTTGGACATCATATAAACGTTGTGTTTCTACTGAAGCATATTGGCCTTCTCCAATAAGCTGATCCTGGCAGACTTGTATTCCGCTATCCCTCCATTGTTTTTCTATATTTTTAGCCTCATTATTGAACCACATTTTCCACTGGAGATGTTGTCCGGGTTCAAGAACAGCCTGTGCCAATTCCCGCCAGTCCTTTGGTATAATCCTATTACAAGTTGACCAGTTGTTTAACATTTGCTTTACATATGGGGAGTGCATGCAATAAGATGCTATTGCCTCCTTAAATCTTCGTAAGTCTAACATTTTAACTGGAGCCCAAGTATTTTGTTCCATTCTCTTCATCAGGTAGCTGCTGTACGGCTACCGGATAAATTAAGGGTGATTGTGTGAAAACTGGCTTTCTTTCTGTAACCTTATGATCCAATTTTGAAACAACTTCACTGTTTATTTCTTCTGTCTGAATTTGAATTTCTCTATAATTCATTTTTACTGGTTTAACAAGTTTTTCTAAGACTGTTATCCTGGCACTTAAATTGACTATCTTTTTAAATAGTAAAATGAGGATAAGAAAAGTAATAAATATTAATCAATATTAACCTTTTCATATAGTTGTTCCATTGTCAGAGTGCCTAAAATTTCAAACAAAGTCCAATTTTCTTCCAATGTACACATAAAGCCCATTTTTTTTAATGTAGAAAAAAAATTCTCTTTTAAATAGATATGTTAATTGACTTACCAAGTCTGGGTAGAACAGTAGAATCCCAGGGAATTTCAAAACAGCCACCTGGTGTTCCGAGGTGTGAATCCAGAGAGAGAGAGAGAGAGAGAGAGAGAGAGAGAGAGAGAGAGAGAGAGAGAGAAAGCGTAGCCGCTTAAGCCAAGTCAAGCCTTGGCTTTACAGGCAGGGGCCCTATTCAGCAGGGCAGGCCTGAGTTGTTTGTAGCAGTTGCAAGTAGCTCCAGCTGCGGGTCAGTCAGGCCTGGGCCCGAGCTAGGCAGCAGGGCCGCCCAGGCCGGAAACCGGACCTGCCGCCAAGCCAAGCCAAGCCAAGCGGTTTTTAATGGATTCTTGTCACGTTGGGCGCCAAATATAGATGTAACCAACCTTCTTATTAAATAAGAAACACAGAACCAATGCAAAGAAGAAAGCCAAGAGGTCAGAGCTAAGAGCTAAAACCTTACCCTTCCTCCTGCAGTGGTCCTACCTCTCCAAACCAGAGCTACCCCTGTGTTAAAGTCTTTATATAGTGTTCCTGTTCTGTCTTCTCATTGGTTGTAAACCCAACCACATGACCGCCTCATCACGGCCTGTCTGTATAGGCCTCCAGGTTTTCCTTGCTTGGTATTGAGATTAAAGGCATGTGTGTCCAATAATGGCTGTATCCCTGAACACACAGAGACTTTCCCAGCTCTGCCTACCAAGTGCTGGGATTACAAGTGTACGCCACCACTGCCCTGCTTTCCTATGGCTTGCTAATAGCTCTGACCCCCGGGCAACTTTATTTATTAACATACAAATAACATTTTAATACAAATAAAATATCACCATAGTTCATACTGAAAAAAAAGTTTCATACTGAAGCTCATTGCTATGTGTAATTAATATATGCTAATGAAAAAGTTTTCTTTTTAAAAATATAACATTTGAGGGAAGTTTATGTGGTTTTGTGAGCTATCCAAAGCCACAGGTTGGATATGTGATACTGAGGTCTGCTTTTCCTTAACCATTTTGTTGTAAGACTCAAGTCAACATTAGAGGAAATGAAAAGCCAGAAAGAACAGCATGAGAAACAAAACCAAATAAAAGCAAAGCAAAGAAACCCCACTAAGAGGAGAAATCAGGGAAGTCTGTGTGCAGTTTGGGAATCCACCTGCATTTGTCTTTGCTCTTCAACAACACACATCTTCTGGGAAGACATTTTGTCTAGCTTGTGAATGTAAAGAAGAAAAAAGACCAATGGCATTCCCTAAACTTTTCTGTTTGATATTCACTCTGCCTTGAAATGGTTTATGTAACCAAGAAATTATCTCTTATTTAAAGTGGTGATGACTCATGTAGATGTATAAATACATAATTACTCCTTAGCCTTAATGACGTTTCCAAAAAGTGCTCCTGATTTTTCTGAACCAGAGCAGGGTGCCCTCCTCACAGCATTTTGTATTTGTCTCATTTCCCATCTCCTCCCTGCTAGATATGAGCTCAAAGAGAGCAGAAGCGAGGTCTGCCTCATTCATCTTTATTCCTTCAGTGCTTAGGTAGTAGGCACTCAATAAACATTTGTTCAGTCTCTTCTGGAATAGAGGGAATTGAAGAGAACTCCTTCTTCAAAGAACAGCTCTCTTTTTCAACAAATATTTTGGAAGAACATAATGATTTTCAGTGACTTTGCTGTACGACATGGGGGCTTTAGAATCGTTCCAGAAATTTCCAGTTTCTGACAAGCTACCCAGTTTCTAGGCTGAGTCATTTTCAACACTGACTGCCGGGAAGGGAGTGTTTGCAGAGTTGCTCTGCCACCTTTTGGCAACACCTGGGAACTGCACTATTTCTGTCGTTCCCCCTAATCTTGAGAAGTGCAAGTTCACTTGCCCTGTAACCCTGGAGCACAAGTGTCATTCTTTGAACCATTTCAGGAACACTCACTAGATGCACATTGCTCACCAGGTTCTGTGCCAGGAGCTGGAGTTACAGTTATGAGAAAGAGAGCTTAGCTCTTGCCCTCAAGGTGTTTATAGTCTAGTTTAGGAGGGGGAGTACAGATAGTCCTGAGTGCCCTTGGTCCTTCTACATTCCTTTTCCTTCAGAACAAAACCAAGCATTGGTGCACTCCAGAAAATAGTAATACAATGCATTTTGCCTTCCTAAGCAGAAGAGCAGGAAAATAAATGGTCAGGTTCTGGCAGGGATATGGAAATATGATCAGAGTGACAGGGGTTATTAGTGTGACTCGGATTTCCACAATGCTCACTGTGCCTTTTGTTCAAACCCAGACTGCTGTCCAAACCAATGCATTCATAGTGACTTTCTGCTCTCTAATTCAACACTCTCACTTTCATTGAGAAGAAGAATGGTGGCTGATCATGAGAACTTTCTTTCTGCCAGGCATATTGAAATACAGCAGCTGGGCTCACATTCATAGTGAGCCTATGGCTGAGATATCAGTAATGTTTCTGCAAAAACAGTGACAGTGAGAAGCACAGGCAGAATCAAGCATGTGTGAACCAGCCTGTGTAACTCAAGGCAATTCATCTACGTTTTCCAGGCCTCAGTTTTCTCCTGTGTAAAATGGGAATATCAGCAAGTCTCCTTCGTAAAGCTGATGCCCACAGCAATTGCACACAGCAGGGATTGTTTCTATAGTTGAGAGTATTTGGACTTCTAGATCTGACCTTGCCCAAGCTTGCCCAGCCACTGAGTGGTCCAGGTGATGAGAAGACAGGTAGTCTGGCTCCTGAGCTCACCCACTCTGCCCATCTGAAAGCCTTGTTCCTGGCCTCCATCTGTTTCTCTGGAAACAGAAATCTCAATTGACTCTGCATAGTAATATTCTGGGATCATTTTGCTGAGCCTGGGTCTTAGCTGAGCACAGCATTTGCTGTTTTATTGCCTAGGAGGAGATCATACAGGTACACTGTGGAGATCATTTCTGCTCTCTATATTGATAGAAGCACTAGAAATGGCATGCTTTCAACAACACAATTGTTAAATGCAATGTCTTCTGGAACATGATGTAGTCATTGCACACTCAAAAAAACAAAACAAAACAAAACAAAACAAAACAAAACAAAACCAAAAACCAGCTTTGAAACCAAACAGATCTACCTTTTGATGCCAAACCAGGCTTTTCTTTTGTCTGACCCTGAGTGTCCTGATGTTGGAAGCAAACATAACTTCCTCATAGAGTTGGTGTGGAACAATAAAGAATACATACACATGTATATACATACATATATGTATACATTATGCACGTATATATTCATAAATTTATGGGTATATGTACGCGTATATGTGCACGTATGCACGCAGGTGTTAGGTATACCTCAAAGGGCTAGGCAAATTCCTCAAGCTGAGACTTAACGGGTGCCAGCTCTTTGTCATTGTGCAAAAGCTTAGCTGTGGCTGTGAAGAGGTGAACGTGCTGGGGAAGATCCAAACACACAGAAAGCAAGCCTAGAAAGTCAACATATGGGAGGAACAGAGGGGAATGGGCAAAGCAGCAGAGAAGAGGTGCAAATCATTTCATTCTGGCCTCTAAATTCAGAGTGTGGCATGTCTTCCTGGTAGAGAGTCACCCCTCAGCTGTGATTACCGGAGTCCACAGTCCTCACACTGTCGGCACCATCTGGGAGAAATGTGCTGATTGAGAGCAGCAGCCCTAGCTGCTGCAGCAGCCGTCCCTCTGAGAACAAGGTTAATGGCAGGGTTAAAGAAAAAGGCAGGTGAAACGTGTCTCTCTAGCCCATTCCTTTTCTAGCCTTAATGAATGCTAGCTCCAAATGCTTTCTGTTCCTGGAACTGAGGGCCACTTGCCTTGGAAGGCAAATCAAACTAAATTGATATCTTTTCGGATGCTTTCTTAATCAGTCATATGAAAATTATGAGGGTGGGGCTGCCTCAGAACAAGCCTTGCTCATCTCTGTGAGCTATGTTTCAGCTGTTTAGGTCTGATTAGGCCTCTGAGTATATTGGGAAAGAGACTGGGTTAGCAGCAAACTGGGTTGGAGAAAAATACCCAACTTAGCTTAGAGGCTCAGGACCCAAGTTATCAGATTTGGATTGGGTAAGTGCGATCTCAAACAAGAGAGACATTGGGGAGAGCTGGTACTGTATCAGATGCAGAACTGGAAGGCCACAGCTGGATTCACGATGACTCAGATGTGAGGGTCTATGGTACTTATTGTCTGACGTTTGTTGGAAAATGAGCTGGAGACTTCAGTTGTCATGGTAATGCTGGAGGCTCCACTTGAAGCTCCGAGGGAGAGCTTACTGAGTAAATTTGTGGGAGGATGACAATGCCATGGCAGGAATATTTGGTATGACTCTTCTATGCAAACTACACAATCACCTAAGTGTGGCTTTTAAAACAGACATACATGTGTATGTAAAAGTGGAGCTGGTGAGAAGTCCTTTCCAGTGAGCTCCACATTTGCAATGAAGCATTTATGAAATGCTGTCTAGGAGCTGAACATTTGATGGAGTACTGTGAGGGATCCACAAGAAGCTTGGACCAAGCCCACAAAGCAAATAAACTACCACGTGCAAACCCATTATGAACAGTGAAGCAAAAAGCTCAGGAGCCAATGGCATTCAGCGAATGTAGAGTCTGGAAATAGTTGGTGTTTGGAGACCAGTAGGGTTGACTAAATGAAAAGGAAGGAACAATGATAATACTACCTAACTATAAGCCAAGAACTAGATCAAGGAGTGATCATAGTGTGGGGATAAAAAGACAAGCCTCATAGATAGGGCTTAAAATGAGTCTGGCCAACAGGGAACAAGATGGCTGGTGAAATTTTTGTGTTAGGAAGTGTGCTAGATTGTTTTATGTCAACTTGACACAATCTTAAGTCATCTGAGGGGAGGAAACCTCAATGAAGAAAATGCCTCCATAAGATGCAGCTGTAGGCAAGACTGTAGGGCATTTTCTTAATTAGTGATTGATGGGGTAGGGCCCAACCATTATAGGTAGTGTCATCTCTGGGCTGGTGGTCCTGGGTTCTATAAGAAAGCAGGCTGAGCAAGCCATGGGAAGCAAGCCAGTAAGCAGCACCCCTCCATGGCCTCTGCATCCGTTCCTGCCTCCGGGTTCCTGCCCTGCTTGAGTTCCTGTCCTCATTGCTTTTGATAATGAACTGCTATATGGAACTGTGAGTGAAATAAACCCTTTCCTCCCCAGGTTGCTTTGGTCATGGTGTTTCATCAGAACAATAGTAACCTTATCTAGGACAGGAGTGTTTTATACTTTCTCTCTGACCTCATCTTGTACCACCTCGTAGTAGTACTGAGATGAGTAATGCTAGCAGCCTGTGCGGTCCCCAGCTCCCAAACTCTTAATTGCTGTGTCCACTCCTTATGGCTCCAGATCTTCAAGGGCCTTGAGGATGGCCTGTTGATTGCTTTATATACAGCAAATATATAAAAGAGGATTCAGAATCACATGTTGGAAGGTATATCCATTCATTCATACATATATATGTGTGCATGTACATCACCTATTCTTATATTTCATTGGCCATAACTCAGTCTTATGGCCCCATGTAATGACAATGCTGATCCTGGAGACTGGCTACATGATTTATAAGAAGAGGGGAAAGTGAGGGATGGTGAACACTCAGCACCTCTGCTGCATGCCCCTGTGGCCACTATAGTCCATCTCACTGGCCTGGCAGTTCTCTCAACATGTCATGGTCCTTGTCTTCTGGGTCTTTGCAATGACTTTATCTGTACAGGCCTCTTATAGAAAAAAATCCTGCCTAGCTGATGAGAAATCATTGCCTTTGAAAGGCTTTTCCTTACCGTATATAGGAAGAGTTTTATCCCACCACACCAATTCCTTTATTTTTTTCACTGAACTGCAAAGGCAGGTGCATGGCTATCCCAAATTAGGTGCTTTATTGTCTGCTGTCTCTTCCTGCTCAGAAGTAGTTCCAGGGAATCAGAGACCTTGTCTATCTTGTTTGGGGCCGTATCCTCAGTGCCTGACTCATGGTAGTTGACTTAAAAAAGAATCAAAGAATCGGGAAAATAATGAAAGATGAAGCTGTCAAGTAACACTATGCCCAGGAAGGCTGGAGGCTTGTTAATGGGCAAGCTGGTCAGTTGCCGTAAAAAATAGTTAATACGCAGCATTTAGTATGAATTTAATACTCAAGATGTCACTCAGAATGTGACATGATTATTAGGTTTGATCTACAAGGAAAGAAAGTACAGCATAAGAAAGTTAAACAATTTGTCTAAATTTGTACAGCTATTAAGTAGTGCAGGGAATGTTTAGTCACAGGTCCCATGGTCACAGGCTGAGCAGGATGCTCTCTTCAACTTCACAGGGATAAAAGGAGCTTGCCTGGGGGTATAAGAAGTAGAATTGCACACTAGTCTGAGAAATGGGCAGGCTTTGGAGATTTGGAATGTTTGCCTGAGACATGGTTTGCCATTCAACTGAGAAAGAGGAAGAAGTCCTTGATCATAAGCAGACACGTTTATGTTAGTGATTCAAGGTACTTGACCAGTGCTCACTCCAAAGATTAGCTCTCATTCCCCACTTGCCTCTTGATGAATGTATTGTGATGTGGTGAGGGAAATGAGGACAGAGAGTTAGTCAAATGGACCCTGGAGAAAACAAAGCAGAATGGTGATCTTCACAAGAGAAGGCTACATAACAAGCCAACCCCTACCACTCCCGAAGAGTCCATTGAATAGAAGGTAAATCATCTCCACCTGCTTCCTCATAGCAGTTACAAAGTAAAATAAAAATAAAAATGGAAATTCTTGCCCTTGTCAGTGGAAAAGCACGGGCATTGAGGAACGGATAATGCGGACCTCAGACAACAACCACTGCAAACCTTGAGCTCTCCTGAAGGCCAGTTGCTGTGTCTGACTCTTCCTCTTCCCGTCTCTAATTGCCTGGGCTGGCCTCTTCCTCTGTTATCACCTGGTCTCTTTCTGACTTATCTCATCTAGACATTGACTTCAGTTTCCATCCCCAAACTTGATGACACTCACACGTCCATCTCAGGTTTAGGACTCTTGCATGAATTCCACACTCTTATATGATGTCTCACTGTGGGCTAGCAGGAGAACCCCTCAGACTTAGCCAAATCCAAACCCTCTCTTCTAAAGTTGTTCCTGCCCTGGTCCTCTCCCTCTTAGCACACAACACCATTGTGCACAGTGTCTCAGAACCCGGGTTGGGGAGGCATCCCTGCACCATTTCCTCATTCCTTTATCCCCAGTCCTCATTCAAAGCATCATCAATCCCTGTCAGCTTCATCTACAAAGTCTGGAGTCACTTTTCCTAGTTCAGCTCTACACCATCTCTTGTCTAGATGACACCAAAAGCCCCTACTCTTGCATCAGATAGCTACCCTTTTTGGTGTATCATCAATATTTTAGGAGTGACCTTTTGAAACTCTGACTCGGTGAATCTTATGATACTGTATTAGAGTTGAAGACATCAATATGAAGTAAGGTTTAGTTGAATATAGATATAGATGAATAAACACATTAAGCTCCTACATATACACACATGGATTAGTACATACCATGTGTTTTCTGGCTATGTCAGAGCAATGATGCCCTGTTAGCAAGGAGAACACCCAGTGCATAGACCTTGGCTTCTAAAATCATACTCTAGGAAAAAGAACCCAGGGTCCTTGGAGAAACAGCTGATTCTAGGACTGGGGAAGGAAAAATATAGATGAGCATAAAGCAAAACCCCCACAGCATGAGTCTAACAGTGGGGGAAATTGTCAGACAAACCAAGATTGGGATATTTCACAAAGTTGTTGCTAAAATTCCTTCCCAGAGGAGACATAAGCAATGTCTACCCATTTACCTAAGGTCCCAATGATAAACTGGGACACAATTCCACCAAAGTTTACTCTAGGGGACCAATTAGTTTATTGGGCTTCTTTACTGAGCATAACTGAAAGGTTACTTACAGGGGTTTGGCTATTCCTCCCTACAAGAGACTACACCTGGAAATCCTTTACTCAATAGGGATAAGGCTTTCCCATCACCATAAAGATGGAGCGTCTTTCCTCCAGTCTTCCTCCATCTGTATACTGTCACCCCTCCCCGAGGAGATTATGTACAATTAAGGTAGAGTTCCATACGAGTGGTAGGAATGCTAGATACTCAAATGAGGATCTCCCCACCCTCCATGAAGAGGGTGTAAACAGTTAACAAACCTAGCTGGGAGGATTTTTTGCAAGGGAGGTGTAGCTGAACTCCACAGGACAGCTGTTGCTGAACTTGAGGACAGTCACTGAGAACAGGGTATATTATTAGAATTCTTCAAAATCTTTAGCTTTGGAAAACAAGATAAATATCACATACTAGCAAACACCATGGAGATACAGTAACTAAATGTAGTGTCAAATCCTAAATTTAACCCTGAAACAAGAAAAGGGGTGTAAAAAAAATGAATGAAATATATTTAGGTACTGCGGGCATTTTTAGGATGTTAAAAATGGGAGAAACTAAACCAGTGTGGTGGCATATGCTGATCATCTTGTGGCACATGCCAATCACATCACTCAGAAGGCTAAAGCAGGAGGATCAGGAGTTCAAGATCAGCCTGGGCTACATAGCAAGATCTTGTTGCAAACTACTCAGCCACTATAAAGAAAAACGAACAGACAAAAAAATAAACCCACAAAATTGGGACCAACTGGGCAAAGGTGTCCAGAAATGTTCTGCATTATCCTTGAATCTTTTCTGTAAGTATAAAATTATCTCAAAATGATTATCTTAGAAATGTGGCCTATGTTACATGGCTGCCTCATTTAAAAATCTTCAAATGTCTCTCACACACCATCCTTCCTGCAAGGGAGGCCACCCTTAACCCTTCCTGCAAGGAAAGCTACCTCTAGCCTTCTAACTCTTAGCAACCTTCCCTGCTCTTGGCTTTTCCCTGTGACTCGCTTGTATTCCCTTCATAGCATGTTGAATTATTTGAAACTCTCTGGTGCGTTTATTTCATTCTCAACTGTGTATTCTGTGAGGCTGGGTCCTTACTTGTTTTGTTCATTTCTCTCACCCCACTATCAGGTCAGCATCAGCTAAGTGCTCGAGGAGCTGCAAAGTATTTGGGGCTGCTTCTGAAAGTTCTCTCTCTCTCTCTCTCTCTCTCTCTCTCTCTCTCTCTCTCTCTCTCTCTCTCTCTCTCTCTCTCTCTCCCTCTCTCTCCCTCTCTCTCCCTCCCCCATCCGTCCTTCCCTCCCTTCCTTTCTTTCTGTTTTCAAGAAAGGGTCATATGTTGCCCAGATTGACCTCATATTCCCTGTGTAGCTGAGGATGGCCTTGAACTCCTGCCCGCCCCCGACCGTCTCTACCTTCCAGTTACTGAGATGAGAGGCGTGTTCCACCATACTTGAAACTCCCATTTTTTCTTTAGGATTACAACCCAAGCTATTACAAATCAGAACAGCAAGGCGGGAGTGCATGAGTTGTTGCCCCTGGGCTGGAGAAGCCAGGTATCTTGTACAATCTCTTTGATTCGAGCTGCAGAGAAACGGGATCTCTGGTTGGAGGACAGGAACATTTGGTAAGTCAGGCTTTATCCTAGATGACTTAGACGAGGGTGCAGGATTTATTAGGAATACTGATGTCCCTGGGCCTGTGGTGAGTCTGGGTTGCTACAGTCTTCAATTTATACTCCAGGGCACTGGCATTTTCAGCAAGCTCTTTCAGGTGATTCTGTTACACAGCCAGGATTGAGTACTACCTGAATAAGAGGTGTATGGAAAGGAAAGAAAATAAGACAACCCACTGAAAAGTGAAGAAATGGTCTTTTTGATTACTAGAAACTCGCTCTGGGTAAAGGGAAAGAACACAGTATTTCTATGGTAAGACAGTCCAGGATAGCTCACTATGATCAGAAGGCAGGTGTAGTGGTATTTGCTCTGCCAATGACCTTGAGCTATAGGGCCCAAAGGAGGAGGTGCTTCTTGCCATTGTACATGACCTCTTAAAAGGAAAGGCAAGATTCAAGGTGATTATTCTAGGTCTCACATGGACCTTGTAGTTACCTGAAGTGTTGTCAGGATAAATGACATTTGGTCACCAAAGAATGCACTTCTATATGGTGTATGGAGCCCAATGGATCCTTAATTTATTTAGATACATAGAGCAGAAATGCTGCATTTCTTTAAGTGTGACACTTTCTCTGGTTATCAGAAATGCCACGTGCATGTATGTGGTCCTAGAACCAATATCCTTGCCATAATTTGGATGTTTAATAGGGGAGAAAGAGTAGTGAAATACACACACACACACACACACACACACACACACACACACACACACACACACACATATATATATATATATATATATATATATATATATATATATGAGCAAGAAGCACTATTCAGCTGTTAAAAGGAATAGAACAGCGTTCTGTCATTTTTGAGGCAAATGCCTGGAACTAAACATCATTATATCAAGGGAAATAAGACAAACTTAAATATTGCATGTTTAACCTCATATGTTGAGTCTATGTTTACATAAACATTCATACATACATAAAACATGAAGAGTAGGAGGGGAATTTGGGGGAAAAATGAAGTGGAGTATCGGGACAGGGGCAGGAGAGGGTACGTGAATAACGGACGTGAATATGGTTACAGTATATGATATACTTAAATAAAAATGTCATTATGAATCCCACCACTTCGTGCAATAAATACAGCTAATAATTTTTGTTTAATTTTTATCTTACTAACCTTTTCTTATTTTTGAGAATTTCATACATGAGTACAATGAAATATGATCATATCTACCCCTTTCTCCTCCTCCAACTACCCTGTAATCTTTCTAATATGCCCCCTCCCAAAGTCATGTCTTTTTTTTTTTAATAAGCTGCTAAAACCTGTTAATGACGCCCATATACACATGTAGCAGGGCATCTACTGGACCAAGGAAACATACCAATGTCCATATCCTCAATAAAGAATGATCCTTTCTCTCCCACCAGCCATCCACTGCCATTAGCTCCTTAGTGTGGGCTGGAGCCTGGAGACCATCTCCATTCTCACTGGGACTTTGGCTGGCTTGATTTAAAAAAAAAATCTCTTTGAGAATTTCACATAATATATTTTAATCATTCACCATTTACCTGCAACTCCTCCCCATATCTTATCCCATATCCACTCTCCTATGCATCCCTATATAACTTTGTGACCACTTGTTGTTAGTGTGCAAAATTGCTTTTGTCTTTACTAAATGATAAATTGTATGTACACCAAAGAATTTTTTGAGGAATTCTTTTAAAATAAATAAATTTAATTTTTAAGAGTTTCATATAACGTGCTCTGATTATATTCACTCTCCCTCCCCACAACTCTTCCAAGATTCATTCCCCTTTTCCTTACCTATCCAACTTTGTATCCTCTTTTTAAAAAATAATAACCCATCAATTCCAATTTGGATATGGGACCATTCACTAGAATGAGGTCAACTTACACAGCTTTCTCCTTCCCAACAAGTTTCATTCCAACCTTCACGTGTTTATTTAATGCTCCACTGCCTTTAATTGGGATTGTTTTCATTAGCATAGAGGATTATTTATTTGAGCAAGGGCAGCTTACCGGTGGCTATACCATTAAAAATTATCATTTCCTCCCCACATAGCAACAAGTAACTGCCAATAAGTCTTTAAGGAGCTATGGAGCCACATGGGCCCCTCTCTCATCATCCATGATGCGATGTTTAGGGATGGGCCTAGTCTTGTGCAGGTAACCATGGCTGCTGTGAGTTCATGAGTGCAATGGCCACATAACGTCCAGAAGACAGTGTTCTCAGCTTTCTTTCCCATCTGCTGGTCCTTACATTCTTTCACCTTCCTCTTCCATTTCAGGTTCCCTGAGCCTTTCTAGGGTTGATATAAGTGTCCAATTTAGGGATGGCCACTCAACAGTCACTTATTCTCAGCATTTTGTCCTGTTACGAGTGTCTACATTAACCACCGTCCACTGAAGAAAGATAGTTCTCTAATCAAGGTTGAGATCAGCATTGATCTATAGACATAAATATACATATTTAAAGGACAGTTTGACACTATATCTGTTTAACCATGGACTTTTGACCATATTAGTTAAACTGGGTTCAGTTTTGGACTTTAAGATGTTCTAATCCTCTGATCCCATCTATTTTACTGTGAATGTCAGAACTTATTTCCTTTAAAGGGTGTACCATGTTTCATTGAGTATATAACCTGAATTTTCTTTATCCATTCATCAATTGATGATCCTTAAGTTACCTCTCTATCTTAGCTATTTTGACTAATATGACAATGAATATGGTGCCAGGGAACACATCTCTTCAAATTTCTGATTTCTTCTCCTTTGGGTCCATTCTTAGGACTGAGATTGTTGGATCATGTGATTACTATCTGTTCAATTTTTTGAAGACATTAATAATACTATGTTAGATTAAATAAACTAGGCACAGAGGGTAAATCCTGTAATATTTTTCTTCTAGGTAGAATTATCTCACAGAGCAGAGAGTAGGACAGTGATTGCTATAGGCATGGAAAATAGAAGTTGAGAGATGAGCGAAGCAACATAAAGCCCACAGGGTACCATGTCTCAGACAGGAGGGATAAGTTGTGATCATCTAGTATGCCACATAGTGACCACACTGAATAGTAATATGCTGTGATTTCAAAATTGCTGAAAGGGTTAATGTTAATGTTTGATAATGTTCTCACCACAAAAGTTAACAAGGTTATAAACATATTAAAAGCTTGATTGTATCTCTCTATAATGTACACATAAGGTTAAAACATCACATTGCACTGCATAGGCAATTTTTAAAATGTATTTATTTGTTTATTTATTTTTTGTGTGAGTATATGTGAGTGTGAGAGAGAGTGTGTGCTTGTGAGCACATGTGGAATCTATAAAAGGATGCTGATCCCTCAGAGCTAAAGTTATACATGATTGTGGGATGCTCAGCTTACTACGTGGGTGCTGGGTTCCAAATTGTGGTCCTCATGATTGTTCAGCAAGCTCTCTTAACTGCTGGGTTATCCTTCCAGTCCTCCCCATGGACAATTGCCATTTGCTAGTTAAGAATCAATAACTGGAAACAAATTCACCAATCCTATATTAGCTTTTTACCTTCTGATGTTCTCAAAATTTCTTTTCCCACCTTTAGTTGATACAGTTTCCAACTTTCCACTCTGAAATAGAGAAGCCTATAATTTCGGATAAGAACTCATATCCACCTGTCTTCCCTTCTGGAATACTGCCATTGTGGACAGAAGGAGTTTCTGAGGCAAAGCAAAATGGTACTGCCTGTCACCCAACCTGTCAAAAGTCTGGCCTAGGAGGCACAAGAACTCTCTGCTTCCCTGGAGTCCTGGTGGCTCTCCTACGCCTTTCAGTGTTGCTTCACAAGTCGCACTTGCAGCTTCGGGACTGTCCTAGGTAGTGGACATGATGGGGATTGCTGCTTATGGTTTGATCCCCTATGTGTCTGGTGCAAGCAGGCTTTAATTTCATCCCAAGTTTATTATAAAGTACAAAAGTATCCTAAGTTGCTTATCATTATGTTTGAACTATTTGTGGGACTTTAGTTTGTACCTAACATCTGCTTTTTTTTGAAATAAATATTGCTTTTCCTTTTTATGATTTTTCTGGAAGCAGCTTTTAAACATGGACATAAATGAATTTCCTTATAAAGAAAGTGATCTTGCTTTAACTCTTGAACAATAGAACTTTTTTAAAAAAGAAATGACTGAATGCGTATGTGAAATTGTGATTACTTGATTGTCAGTGGTGAAAGGAGTAGTGTTGCACACCAAATGCTATTTTAAGAATAATGAGTAATTCCATTTTGGGAAGCTCCCTGACTTTCCTAATGGGGTTAGCACTCTAGACATGTGGAAAGGGAATACATTTTGGAACAGTTCTGTTCTGCCAAATGGTTTCACATGTTGCTTCTTTTTATTCTCAACCTCCTCCTGAGACTGGCAGAAGAGCTGTGAGCTCCATATGCCAACTAGGACACTGTTTGTTGCTGGAGAATTTCTCTCCAGCTCCTGCCACTAAGTCCCGCCAGTTCCAGAGCCCACTTATAAAATAAACACACAGACTCTTACATTATTTAAACTGCTTGGCCATTAGCTCAGGCCTGTTATTGTCTAGCTCTTACTCTTATATTTAGCCCATTTCTATTAATCTTTACTTTGCCACATGGCTCATGGCTTACTGGTACCTTACATCTTCCTTGTCCTCATGGCGGCTGGCAGTGTCCCTCCCCGACTCAGCCTTCCACTTCCCAGAATTCTTTTCCTTGTCCCGCCTATACTTCCTGCCTAGCCAATGGCCAATCAGTGATTTATTTACTGACCAATCAGCAACACACTTGACATACAGACCATTCCACAGCAACTGTTACATAGATCCCTAGTAACATGGCCAAGGCAGGGCTTACAAATTGGGGCCAGAGCCAGGTTGGGGCCATGGCATGCCCTGTTTTTGTCTGGAATACACAAAAACTGTCTGAGTAGTATTAACTGGCAAGCAACATGAAGACCAAAATGTTAGATGCCAGAATGTCTGAATTTTCTAAGCATGTGAACCCTCTGTCCACATGGACCCATTTTCTATAGGGAAAGGAAATCTCAAGTCTATTAGGCACATGCTTCAGGCTCCATTAGTGTTATTTCCATTGACGCTGTTTGGAATGCAGATGGTTCTGTGTCTGCTCTCCTTCCAGAACTGGTTTACAGACAGAAGCATTTGGAATGGGCAAAGTGCGGAAGACTACAAACCAATACTTTTAATTGGTTCATTTTTTAAAATGGAATCCATGAGTTTGAATGACTCCTGAATGTTACTTAATTCTGTCTCTCCCTTTTAGCTTTCACAAAACCGAGTCCCCAGAAGTGACTTGCTTAAGGTCGCATAGATAGTAGAAGAGCCATACTAGAGTTGTAACCACTTCTTTGCAGCCCAGTACTCGTTTTTTTTGATTGTAACTAAAGTCAGAGTCTTCTGCTCTCTTTATATTAGGGATAATTGTTTAAATAGTCAATTTTCATTGATTATGTGCTATTTCAAACTCTGGCTTAAGGATCGTGTGTTCATGTCTCATGTTTACCCCTGCTTCTTGGGCTAGAGTAGTGATGAAGTACTTCTTGCTTGCTTACTCTTGAACCAAAGGTAAGTAAGGCCAGAGCAGAATCTCAAGAATGCAAGAAACATAGATCTTTCTCTCTCCCCATCTCTCTCTCTCTCTCTCTCTCTCTCTCTCTCTCTCTCTCTCTCTCTCTCTGTCTCTGTCTCACACACACACACACACACACACAGAGAGAGAGAGAGAGAGAGAGAGAGAGAGAGAGAGAGAGAGAGAGAGAGAGAGAGAGAATGTATCCCTGACAATATTACAGACTGGGAAATCTAAGATCAGTGTGCTAGCAAAGTGGGAAGACACCAATGTTCAGACCTCAATTCTCGTGTCTTTCCCATTGTCTCTCTCATCTCCATGAGAGCATCACCGAAACTTGGTTTAGTTCAAGTGCATTTCTTCATTTGTTTACTAATTAATTCACTCAGAGAGCATATATACAAGTTCTGGGTTCCCTTCATAGCACCTCAAACAAAACCTCTCCAACTACAACTGCTTTTTCTTCATGGAAACTCAAAGTCAGTAATCAACACCCCTCCCTGCTGTTCTGACAAGACAAAATAGGAAAACCTCAACTAAACACTCAATTATGGCTCCTCTTGGGGTTCGACTCTCTGGGGTCTTCTTTTCAGATCTGGTGATTTTATCTCCCACCAAGCCATCTCTATGATTGGTATTGTTGTCAAAAAGAGAGCAAGATTCTAACCTTGAAAAAAAGCTGGTGGTTCTCTGAACTGAGTTCTTATTCTGTACATAAAATGCAGCAAAATGACCAGATTTACTTATTTTTTCTTCTCAAATGGGTGTTCTTTCATTTCATTTTGAGAATATTGTTTTCCTTTAATAAATATCTTTCCTGTCCTCTGAGATTTCAATCTCTGCTGTTGAACAGCTTGCTGGAGGAGCCTGCTTCACAGGCACAATGGCCTTGGCCTTTCTAGGGAAGACAAAGGGCCAAATTAAAGGCACAGCTGGTGACTTGCCACAGGCTGGGCAGGAGAGACCTAGTTAGTATTCACTCATTTACCTCTGCCCAGTTGGCAGGCTTACATTTCTCTCTTTTCTCTTGCCGTGAAGGCTGGAAGTAAAGAATCACTAGTTTTCCATTGTACTTTGAGCAGCTGGGGCTATCAGCAAGGGCCTGCCTGGATTTGCCTTCCTTTGGAGGAAAGATGAGTAAGCCCAGAAACAGAATCTCAAAAACAGAGGGAATGCAGCAGATAAACACTAATTTTCAATTCCTTATGCGCATGTCTTTCTCTCTTACAAATAGCATGTCTTTTTCTCTATTTCTGGGAATGTGTGATTTTGTTGAGAGATAATTCTTGCTTTGAAGGCATAATAAATAGGTTCAGAAGAAGTTACAGCCTTCAAAGGTACAGGCTCTGTGACTTACTTCTTCCAAGCAGGCCCTACCTCTTAATGGCCTATTCAGCTACAATTTCACCAAAGGATAAGTCCACTGATGAGATTAGAACCCTCAAGGTCCAATGATCTTACAGTAGCACAACCAGCTGGAAACTAGTCTTCAACGCATGAGTATTTGAGGACCATTCTGTATCTGACCTGTAAGAGCCACTGAGGCCAAGACTGCCTGTGTATTCACCAAGTCCATTTCCTTTTCTTAGACATTCATGAAGATTGTGGTTTCCAGGCTGCCTTGCAATAAAGTTGGGCTATAAGGCTGAGTTCTAGCTTGTGGAATGTATATACACGTATTTGCTACCTCTTGATTTGGCAAAAACATACTTTGGGTTCCTTTGTTCAACCTCCCTTCCTTTATTACCAACCAGTTGCATCTTATCCAATAGAACTCTAAAGCTCTCAAGGATGACAAAACCAGTAGATTTGAGGAATCTGAATCCCCAAGTCCTATTTGGAGGAAACCTGCTTAGGAGAAGAACTACCAGGCACATCTGAGTTGGGCTTTGCAAAAGGAAACTCCAAACTTGGTGTTAAGTCACTGAGATCTGAGGATTATTCATTGTAACCATAGCAATAAGCCCACCCTGATTAATGTAGCAAGCTATGAGAACTTTACTACTTAGTGCAATGACTAGTGACTAGTGGGTACTTGGCAAATGTATCTCGAACACATTCGGTTTTCTCCCCACTTCTTTAATTTGTCTTTATTCACAATTAACACTTAGGAATATAGTTAGATACGGACTGAGGTTTCAGTAAGTACTATTTTATGACACATTAGACAGCTCTGATAATTGGCCATGACCTTAACATTTTCCAAATACTTTAAATGAGCTGTTTTTCAAAAATATATCCCACCAAACCGTCAGGACTAAGGTGGTTAGAGGTGAAAAGAGAGGGCCCAGTTTCTCAAAACTTTATGAATCCATGACTTAGAATAGGGCCATACATTCAACATTCTCATAAGATTTCAAAGACATCAAATAACTTATCCTAGACAGGAGCACCCTCTACCCCCAGAGGGAAGTGGTTTTTACCCTCTTCGACAAGACAGCCCTTTGTAGCTGCTATAAAATAACAACAGCAGTATGCCTCTGAGGTGGGGTTTCCCTTAGGTATTGTGTGAAGGGTCTTAGAACTCTCACTTTCAGGAAACTCTTCTGTGGGGAGGATCAAATAACATAGTATATGCTGAGGCTCTTTGTGAAACATTAAAGTACTATATGACTATAGCATCATTAACTATTGTTCTACCAGTAAAGACCATTTCCTCTTTTTCTGCTTTTTTAATCAGGTAACATAATTTTCCTTACTGATCAGCCACTTTAAAAACAATGCTTGAAAGGCAAATTAGGAATATCTACATTGCAGATATAACTATCCAAATACCTGAATTAGATGAGTGTGGTGTTCCTGGAATATGTGCTATACATTGAAATGGGGCAATCGAAGCTAGTTTCCCTCTAGAAATTATGTTTGTTGGAGTTACTGTAGCAGAATAATTTCATAACACTGGCTTTATCTTTATTTGTAAATAGACAGACTAGTAGTATCTATCCTGTACTATTGCCATGGTTGAATGGGATAGATGATGTATATGACACTGGTATATAGACAGTACCCTATAAACTATAGCTCCCATATTGTTTTGATGATTATCAGTACAGGGTTTGGAGCCAGAACTCTTGGGTTCAAGCACTAGCCAGATACAAGCTGGATGATGTTAGAAAAATTATTTATCCTCACTGGCACTCATTTCTCTCATCTATAAGATGAGGGCGGTGATACTTGTGACTGTCTCATAAGATTATTGTGAGGAACAAATGATGTAATTCAGTTGTCCCCTTTTATCCACAAGGATCACAGTCTAAGACTGGCAGTGAATGCTGAAAGCTGCTAATAGTATCAAACCCCATGGTTTTCCTGAACATACAACCTTATAATAAAGTTTAATTTGTACACTAAGTATAGTGAGATAAGACTACCAATAACTAATATCCAAATGGAACACGTCATAATTAGTATTGAGTAGAATATGGTCTTTCACTATATTATAATATAGTCTCCCTTTTCCTTGATGATGTCACATGACACATGAAGTGATGATCTGAGATGAGTATCACAGTGTCAGGCTACTATTATCTCTCTAATGATAAAGGAGGGTTGTTGAGCTGAATAACAGTGGAAGTGTAGATAAAGGAGAAGTTCTATACATGTAAGGTATTTGTAAAAGAGTGTCAGACACAGAGAGAACTCAGGTAACTCTAAACTCTGTTAAGTCACTGAGATTTGGGGATTATTCATCATAACTATAGCAGTTACAGTGCTATATATATATATATTTTCTTAGCTATACTAAATCCATTCTGGAAAAAAAAAAAGATGACAAAGAGGAAGATGTGACTTTTCTCTATGGGCTGATGCTCACAAGTTCTTGTTCCTTTCATTCCTCTGAGACTTCAGAGATTTCTTTTCCACCCTTAGATCTGCTACTTTCCTGAGGAGATGCCACAATGATGATCTAATCACTCTGGTTTCTTAGTTCTTTTACCTCTAAAATTTCAATGACCTTTACCACTACCTCACTTCAGCCATCTTTTCCCATGTTCATGCCACTGATCTTACTACCCAGAACTGTCCAATTTAAGTAATAAGATAAAATGGCTTATTTGTCCAGGTTTCCTACTATGACAATCTTCTTTCTCTCTGGAGTCTGGATCTCTTGTCCCTT
The DNA here is from genome assembly GCF_949786415.1 of Peromyscus eremicus. Classification (NCBI taxonomy): domain Eukaryota; kingdom Metazoa; phylum Chordata; class Mammalia; order Rodentia; family Cricetidae; genus Peromyscus; species Peromyscus eremicus. The sequence continues at coordinate 116,199,607 of NC_081439.1, forward strand.
CCTCGGTCTCTGCTGTAAACTTTATCTTCCAACTTGTTCCCATGGTTGATCACCTCAGCAATTTCCTTGGCCACATCTCCTCAACTCCTTAGACATTTGGGGCTTATATTCTAGCAAGCAGGGAAAGTTGAATGTCTAGAACAACTTCTCAGAGTCTCTGATTTTTGCGAGCTGGATTCTGTGAGCTGCTAGAGAAAATCACAGAAGTCCAAAATAGGCACACCAGTTTTAAGGTTTGAAAACAGTCTTAAATCCTAGATATTGGTTCAAATTATTTAATCTTTTGTTTGTTTGTTTGTTTAAGACAGGGTCTCACTATATAGTTCTGACTGCCCTGAAACTCGTTATGTAGACCAGGCTGGCCTTGAACTCACAGAGCTCTGCCTGCCTCTACCTCCCACATGCTGAGATTAAAGGCAAGTGCCATTAGACCCAGCTTAGTTTTCTTTTCATTTCTCACATTTTCCACAGGTTCTCTTTCAAGTACTTTTTATTATTATTAAACCTTCTACCAATATTCCTGTCCTCTTCTACTAGGCAGATGACCCTATTTCCTACCTTAAAGAATTGGATTAGTTTAAGAAAACTGCAAGTTCTTGGCTTCCCAGCCAAAAATCCAAACAAAACAAAGAGCTTGTCTTAGAGCAAGGGTTCAGCACATACTTCCCCCAAAGCACATGACAAGTGTGCTTGACCAGGAGGAGCTCCTTGGCCTTCTCTGACTCCTCTTCCCCTAAACAGGTCCCATAACCCAGCATAGAAATACGTAACTTGAGCCTTTCTTTGGGCCTTTATTTCGGTACAAAACTCCTATGCATCTCATATAGAACTCAATTTGATTTTCTCTTGTTAATTTCTCTTTCATTATAAAAACTGAGCATAAGTGAGGAAAAGATATTTTGGGGGTTTTTGTTGGTGGTTTTTTTATTTTGAGACAGGCTATTGGTGTGCAACTTAGCTGTCCTGTGCTCACTATCTATCCTCCTGCCTCTACCTCCCAACTCCAGAGATCACGGATGTGTACCATCACGCCTGCAACAAGTCCTTATAGTTTTCTGTGAAGCAGACCAACAACCCAGTGAGGATGAGTGGCTCTTTGCTACTAGCTGAGGGATCTTGAGTAAGTTACTTCATTTCTTTGTGTCTCAGTTTCCCCTGCAGGGATGACCTCGTAGCTTTGTCCTGTGGATCAAGGTAACCTGAGTGAAGTGCTCCCACAAAGCATGAAATGAAAAAATTTTACTATTATCAATTTCATCCTTTAGACCAGAGGTTCTCAGCCTTCCTAATACTGCAACCCTTAACGCAGTTCTTCACGTTGTGGTGACCCCCAACCATGAAATTATTTTCCTTGCTACTTCATAATTGTAATTTTGCGAATCATAATGTAAATGTCTGTGTTTGGGGATGCTCTTAGGTGACCCCTGTGAAAGAATCATCCTACCTCCACGGGTTGTGACCTACAGGTTGAGAACCAGTGCTTTAGATCTATGCTGTGGTCTAAAAGCCTGGGTCTCCAAGAATTTCTGTGCTCACACCTGGGAGTAGTGGCTCTTTGAGTGGCAATGAGTTATGATGAGAGACTGTCATGGAGGCCTTTTTCTTTTGACCATGAGTGGACACAATGAGAGGGCGCCACCTCTACCCAAGGAAGCCAGTCTCTGAATCTGTTGGCTCATTGCTCTGGAACTTCTGAGCCTCCATGGCCGGGAAAACTAGATTTCTGTTAGTTTTAAGTTCCTCAGTTTATGACATTTTTGTCATGGTAGCCTCAATGGAGCATGGCAGTCTCTTCAGATGGTATACTTCTCTGTATCCTCCACTGTCACTTGTGTAGTTTAGGCTGCCTGCATTTCTCACTTGAACTACTACAGTATGGCCCTGGCTGATGGCCCTGTCTCCATACTGTTCTCAACCTGTCTTCTATGAGGCAGCCAGAGGGTATTTCTGAAGAGCAAATTAAATGGACCTTTCCCCTGATGGAAGCTCCGTGGTACTCACCAGTGCCCTCAGGAGAAAAGCGGAACTCCTTAAGTTAGTTCTCCATTTCTCTGTCTAAATACATTGTCTCTCTCCTTTATCAGTCTTCCCAAGCTTTAAGTAAACCACCTTCCTCTAATTGTTCCCCTTCCTTTTCCTGATGACTCTTGATGAGTTTTCCAATGTCACTTCAGATATCCTTCCTTCTCAGCCATTGGAGACCACATTAAGCCCCTTTCTCCTATGCTCCCATAGTACCCTAGAGTCATTCACACCTATGTCTGTCTGCCCTTAGCAATGAGGTGCCATGATTTATTGGGATTTATTAGTGCAACTCTTGGTTCATCATAAATGGTCAATACAACTTTTCTGGATGAATAAAGATATTATCTAAAGGTCTATATCCCAATTTTATCCATAAATATTGTCTATGCCATAAATTCCTGATCAAATGTAAGTCACAGAGTTGTCCAACTAGAGCTTTCTGAAATACATAAGAATACAGCATACAAATGACTATCTTTCCCTGAAGTTACTATTGATCACCATCTAACACCACCCCCATGATATGTTTTGTCTGTGAATACCAGAAACTTTTTAAATAATTTATTTGTATTTTATGTGCAATGGTGTTTTTCCTGCATGTATGTCTGTGTAAGGATGTCTGATTCCCTGGAACTGGAATGGAGTTACAGACAATTGTGAACTTCTGGAAATTGAACCCAGGTCCTCAGGAAGAGTAGCCAGTGCTCTTAACTACTGAGCCATCTTTCCAGCCCTAATACCAGAAACTTAATGACAGAAATTTAGTACCTAGCGCAGGACTTAGGGAGCACTGGTTTTGGACCTAGTGCCAAGGAGAATTTGTTGCTTTTTCAGAGTACATTTAAAGCAATTTGCTGTGATATTATTTATGCAGTACTGGTGTTTTAAAATACTTCAAGAAATGTCATGGTTGGACTCATAGAGGAGAAATCAGAGTGATTTTTATAATGGTCAGTGCTGAGAATGTTGCTTTACATAAATATGTGTTAGAAAAATTGCAGAAGTATGTTTAGAGCCATTTCAGAAATTGATGGAAATCTTGTCCTAATCCCAACCAAAAATTAAAGGACTTTTTTCCATGAAAATCAAGTGAGCATCTCAAATAGTAATATTTAAATTTAAACATTCTAATACAGTACAATCCAAAGATAGGCTAATTTGATACATGCTGAGGAATGATAGCAGGAAAACATTAAAGGTTTTTGTTTTCCATAAATAAGCCATTATCTTTCTATCAGAGCAGAAAACTTTATATGTATATTAAGAACACTGCAATTCATAAGCTATGATCATCTTGAATCTGACTTAGGCACTTCAGATAGCGTTCACTGGCATTGTAGGGTAGGAAAGCATGCTCAGTGCAAAGTGGACACATTGCATGTTTCAAACCAAGGTGGCAGTGAAGTCCCACAATGCATATGGGCCAGCACTGCCAGTAATTACTCAGAATCATTGTACATTTGATTTTGAATTAGAAACTGTTTCGGGACCCTCTCCTTCAGTTATGATCTCATGGTTTAAGAAGCTGTGCTGAATAGTATCAGTTGTTTCCCCTTGTATGTGAGGCTGACTAGCAGGGGCCCAGCAGCACAAGAGTATGGATTCAAGGGACAGTTTCTACTGAATGCTCATCTCTCTTGTGCCATTGTAAAGTCTGAAAAGCAGTCAGTTGTAGGATTAGATGGTCTGTATATTTGACTGACATTTGTTCTGATTCTTCACTGCCTTGTAAAAAAGTTTTGGTGCCACCTCTGATAGCTAAGATTTTATAGGCAAAACTGTGAAACTGGACATTCTGGTCATGTTTCAGGCCTGGAGTATTTCTGTTAAAGCTTAGTTAATGATCTTTTTCTCTGTTGTGAGTTTATTTTCTATTTTACACTGCTTAAGAACTGTGGTGGTATTGTGTTCCCCAAAATATTGTGCACACTAATAAACTTATCTGGGGTCAGAGAACAGAACAGTCACTAGATAAACATAGAGGCCAGAAAATGCTGGCAAACATACCTTTAATCCTAGCATTCTGAAGGAAGAGATGTTCTGGATCTCTGAGTTCAAAGCCACACTGGAAACAGCCAGGCATGGTGACTCATACCTTTAATCCCAGGAAGTGATGGCAGAAAGCAGAAAAGTATATAAGGAGTGAGGACCAGAAACTAGAGCCTGGTTAAGCTTTTAGGCTTTTTGAGCAGCGGTTCAGCTGAGATCCATTCTGGATGAGGACTCAGAGGCTTCCAGTCTGAGGAAACACGATCCGCTGAGGAACTGGTGAGGGGAGGTGTCTGTGGCTTGTTCTGCTTCTCTGATCTTCCAGCATTCACCTCAATAACTGGCCTTGGGTTTGTTTTTATTAATAAGATCTTTAAGATTCATGCTACAAAGAACAAATATAGGAGACACTGAATTTAGCCAAGAAGTGGAAGAATCCTGACCATCTCAGAAGAGCTACATAGTCAGAAATATGCTGGTACTTGGGGCTGAACTGAACAGGACCATTCTATGAATCCCCAGGGTAGGTCCAACTCTTACTTTTGGGTAAGTTGTAACTATAGACAGCTGGGAAGGGTTATTGTGTGCACGTGTGCTTGTGTGTATGTAGAGAAAACATTTATTGCTTATAGAGCTACCTAATCAGTCGTTACCTGAATAACCAGGCCCTCATTTCTTTTAATGCTATGTGCTTTCTGCAGACTGTGCTAAGCACTAAATTTTGTTCATGAAGGATTTCATATTGTTGGCCAAAAATTCATAATGATATAAGTTTATGTCTGTCTGTGTGTATCTAGGTATGTGTGGTGCAAAGTGACAAGTTGGTGGTGAAAGGGAAAACTCCTGGAACAGTTTGTGTCTGTCTGTCTGTATCTAGGTGAATGACTATCAGAGCCTCCCCTCCCTCCTCCCGATGACTGCCGGTGATACAGTCAGGCAGAGAGAACGCTTGTCTCCCTTGCTATCTCTTATCAACGTTGGCCTTTACAGCATGAACTACTTGAATCCCTTTCCGGAAAGAGGGCCAGTGTTTCAAAAATAGGAACCGAGAAAAGCAGCAGCTGAGCAGTTATGGCATCCACCCCCCTCCATTCCAGTCTCACAGACGTGCCAAAGCGGTGTGGGGAAGGCATAGGAAAGATGCTTTGAGGAAAAAAAACAATACTACAGTGATTCCTGAGGTTTATATGAATATTTGGCCATGTGAACACGAGGCTAGTGGCTAGTCTTAAAATTCAAGTATGTTAGCCTCTTAGCCTGTTCCTACAAGTCCAAACAATGTTTTTTCATTGACAGAGGATGGTAATGGGGGAGTTTAGTGCAGAGGTTCTCAACCTGTGGGTCGCTACCCCTTTGCCAAACCTATCTCCAAAAAAATTTACAATTCATAACAGTAGCAAAATTATAGATATGAAGTAACAATGAAATAATTTTATGTTTGGGGGGGTCACCACAACATCAGGAACTGTATTAAAGGGTCTCAGCATTAGGAAGATTGAGAACTATTGGTTTAGTGCATTAGAAATGAACCCCAGCTTGTCTGTAGAAATGATGAAGTATGCTGGGCGGTGGTGGCTCATGCCTTTAATCCCAGTACTTGGGAGGCAGAGCCAGGTGGATCTCTGTGAGTTCGAGGCCAGCCTGGTCTACAGAGCGAGTTCCAGGAAAGGCGCAAAGCTACACAGAGAAACCCCATCTCGAAAAACAAAAAAACAAAAACAAAAAAAGAAATGATGAAGTACTAAGTTTTAGAAAATGTTAAAAACAAGTTGGATTCTGTTCTTGGGCAGCTCTGATTAGTTCTGTTACATGTTTTTGTTTTCCAGGCCTAGTGTTGAAAATACCTTTCTGTTTTTTTATGATGCTTTATGGAGAAAATGGTGCAACCCAAGACAGACACTGAAGAAAATGGGCATTGCTGAGACAGGCTATAATCAACACATTATCATCTTTTAGTGCTGCTTTTCTTATGACCTCCCAATTTGTGTGTATGGATGTTTGAATGTGTGCACACAAGCATGCGTGCATATGGAGGCCCGAGGTCAACATCAAGTGTCTTCTTCAATAATTCTCTATCTTATATTTTGAGACAAGGTCTCTCATTGAACCTTGGGCTTATTGACTTGGTTAGATTGGCTGGCCAATAAACTGCAGGGATTCTCCTGTACCTGCTTCTCTAGCCCTGGGGTTACAGGTGTGTGCCAGCATGCCTAGGTTTTCCATGAGGACTGGGAATTGAATGCAGGTCCTCGTGCTTGCGCAGCAGGCACTTTACCAACTGTGGCTCTACTTTCAACTGCTATTGGATGGCTTAAAGAAAAGAAAATAGCTTGCTCCTTGAAACTTGTTACTAATGGCCATTTTTTAAAAGGTCAGAGGAGTTAGTGGTGTTATGGATTCATGAAGGCATTTAAATGGTGCCCTTTTAAAGTGTAGATGTAACCCAAGAGGTAGCTATATATACTTTTTTAAAGGTCAATATTTCTCCAATCATAACCCAGTATCTAATTATTTGAGAAAATGAGGGGGAATTGAAAGTACATTTGCTGAATGTGTAATCTGGGCACTGCTGGCACTGCCTTTGTTCAGGACTAGGAGTTGGGTTAGATTATTTAATCACCTAGCCCTAGTAGTCAGGAGCAATCACCAGGGACAATTGCCTTCCTGAAAGGCTTCTAAAATATATGTGACTGTTTCTTAAAAGAAACCCACTGCACAAAAACCCAAACTTTATAAAATGGGAAGCTTAGGGTGTGATAAATGTCAAAATAAGTTATTTTCCCTTTAAAAGGACTTATCCTGGGGTACCTTTTTGCTTTTTGGTCCTGGGGATGAAACTCAGAGCCAAGCACATTTTGTTATACCACCGAACTACAAACCTACCTTCCTTTCCTTCTCTCTCCCTCCCTCTCTCCTCCCTTCTTCCCTCCCTCCCTCCCCCTTTTCTTCTCTTCTTTTTTTTAAATATATTTTTATTTTATTTGTGTGAATGTATTTATGTGGGCCACATGCATGCAGGACCCCATGGAGGCCAGAAGAGGACACTGAATTCTCTGGACCTGGAGTTACAGGTGGAACTGCCGTGTGGGTGCTCAGAACTGAACTCCAGTCCTCTGGAATAGCAGCAAATTCTCTTAACCATGGAAGCATCTCTCCAGTGCTTTCTTTTGGATTTTTACTTTTAAAAATACAATCTTCACCCAGTTGTCAAGACAGGCTTGAGCTTCTCCTCATTCTGCTTCAGCTGCCTGAAGAGCTGGGATTACAGGTTTGTACCACTGAGGCATCTTCAAATAGTGACCCTTTTCATCTTAGTTCCAAACTGGTAAGAAGAAGCTTCTTTTACCTGGGGCTACTAACTGTGCTCTGGTCAAGCTTCTCCATACATCTCTTAGACATAATTGGAAAAGGTCAGGATTGTAAACTATTGTATTGGTTTTTTTGTTGTTGTTTAGAGTTTTTTTCTTTCCTTTTTTTATTAAGAAAAGTTTTTCATTCATTTTACACACCAATCAAAGATCCCCCTCTTCCCTCCTCCCGCCCTCCCCAGCCTCCCCCTCCCAACTCACCCCCCACTCCCACCCACAGAAAGGCAAGGCCTCCCACAGGGAGGCACATCCAGTAGAGGCAAGTCCAAGCTCTTCCCCCGCCTCAAGGCTGCAGGAGCTGTCCCATCCTAGATAGTGGGCTCCACAAAGCCCTCTCACGCACCAGAGATGGATTCTGATCCTACCGCCAGGGGGCCCCCAAACAGATCAGGCTACACAACTGTCTCACCACGCAGCCGGCCTAGTCCAGTCCCATGTGAGGCTCCACAGCCACTGATCCAACTTTCATGAGTTCCCACTAGTTTGGTTTGGTCGTCTCTGCATGTTTCCCCATCATGATCCTGGTGCATTTGCTCATAGAATCCTAGAATCCTCTCTCTCTCTCTCTCTCTCTCTCTCTCTCTCTCTCTCTCTCTCTCTCTCTCTCTCTCTCTCTCCAACTAGACTCTTGGAGCTTGGCTTGGTGTTTGGCCATGGATCTTTGCATCTGCTTCCATCAGTTACTGAAGAAACGCTCTGTGACGACAGTTAGGGTATTCACTGGTCTGATCACTGAAGTAAACCAGTTCAGTTCGGGCACCCTCTCCACCCTCTCCACTATTTCTAGTAGCCCAAGCTGGGGTCATCCTTGGGGATTCCTGGCAATTTCCCTAGAACCAGGTTTCTCTCTATCCCCATGATGTCTCTCTCTATCATGATATCTCTTTCATTGCTCTCTCACTCCATCCCTGTTCCAGCTCAACCATCCCATTCCCTTATGTTCTCATCCCCTATCCCCTACCCTCCATTGCTCACCCCTCATCCCCACTTTACTCATGGAGATATCATCTATTTCCCCTTCCCAGGGTGATCCATGCGTCCCTCTTTGGGTCTTCTTTGGAGTTGCGGGATGTTGTATGATTATCATTTGCTTTACATCTAGTATCCACTTATGAGTGAGTAAATACCATGTTTGTCCTTCTGAGTCTGGGTTACCTCACTCAGGATGATATTTTCTAGTTCCTTCCATTTGCCTGCAAATTTCATGATGTCATTGTTTTTCTCTGCTGAGTAGTACTCCATTGTGTATAGGTACCACATTTTCTTAATCCATTCTTCAGTTGAGGGGCATCCAGGTTGTTTCCAGTTCTGGCTATTACAAATAATGCTGCTATGAACATAGTTGAACATGTGTCCTTGTGGTATGATTGAGTATTCCTTGGGTATATGCCCAAGAGTGGTATAGCTGGGTCTCGAGGTAGATTGATTCCCAATTTTCTGAGAAACCGCCATACTGATTTCCAAAGTGGCTGTACCAGTTTGCACTCAGCCATTAAAGGCTAGGCTCACAACCAAAATTATATTGCATTGTTTTGAGAATTTAATGTGACTATGTGTGGTCATGTAGCCAGCAGAGTGATGGCATGTGACATTTACTCCATCAGTACTACTTTGTACTGATTTGGAATGTTTCTTATATGACAATCAAGCTTCCTACTTTGTGTTTTTTTACCCATTTTATGAATTGATTCATTTTGGTTGCTTTTCTAAGTTTTCTAATGACAGTTACAGTAGTAAGAATGAAAACTCCACTTGTACCTATTTTAGCAAAAGTATTTTAATAGCATGCAATGAGCCCATTTATTAAAAAACACCCCAAACACAGTGATTTGAAATAACTAGGTAGAATATACTTTTGATTGGAACTGTCTAGTTTGTTTGTTATTTTACTTAAATTTTGATTAGCATGAATTAATTGTACATGTTAATGGGGTAAACTATGATATTTGAACACATGCACACAGCATGCAATGATCAAATCAAGGTAATCAGCATTTCCCTCTCCTCATCAGTTCTTTGGGAGCTTGCAAATTCCTCTCGTCCGCATTTTCATAAAACATGTACTAGGTTGTTGTGAACTCTAGTTATCTTCTGTGATGCAGAACACCGGAACATATTCCTTCATCTAACTCTGTTCTGGTACCCATTACTGAATCACTCTGCAATATTAATTATGTCCTGTGGGTCCTTAGCACACTCATTGTATTCTTATATTGTTGGTCATATAATTCTATGCTATATATTAAGTTCCTTAGGTACATAGGTATTTTACTCATTTTCATACACCAGTGCCTACTATGTAATATGTTGTAAATAAATATGTGTCAAATTGACCATGAGTTTCTCTACTTAGGTCATAGCAGAATTCTTTATTTTTATATTATCAATTATTGTTTTTGTATTCATTCTATATCCCTTTCCTAAAAAGGTCCTATCACACTCAGCTGTGATTATTATCTTCTCTGTGGTAATTGTTTTTAGATTTCTATCTGGTTCCAGCATCTCTCCTGACTTGAATGAATCCATCTACTTGCAGCCTGTCTTAGTTATGGTTTCTGTTGCTGTGAAGAGACACCACGACCACATCAACTCTTATAAAGCAAAACACTTAATGGGCTCACTTACAGTTCAGAGGTTCAGCCCATTATCATCATGGTGGGATATGGCAGAATGCAGGCAGACATGGTGCTGGAGCTGAGTGTCTTACATCTTAATTGGCAGGCAACAAGAAGTGAATTGAGATCGTAGGTGTGGCCTGAGTGTATATGAGACCTCAAAATCTGCCTCCACAGTGACACACTTTTTCCAACAAGGCCATATCTACTCCTACAAAGCCATATATCCCAATAGTGCCATTCCCTAATGAACTATGGGGGCCAACGACATTCAAACTACCACACAGCTCAAAGACACATTTGTAGCTGGATGTTTCTCCAGTCCCACCCAGCCCCGCTGTCTCATAGCCACATATAAAACATTCACTCAGAGGCTTAATATTAATTGCAAATTATATGGCCTATGGGTCATATAATAGGCTTCTTGATAACTAGCTTTTATAATTTATCTCACCCCATTTCTATTAATCTATATGTTGCCATGTGGCCGTGACGTTACTGGTCCACTGGCATCTTATTGCTCCTTTGGTGGCAGGCTGGCTTCTCCCCTTCCTCTCTTTTCTCCTTTCACTCTCTCTCTCTCTTGGATCTTCCCACCTGGCTCCATCCTGCCCTGCAGTAGGTCAATGCAGCTATATTTATTAGCCAATGGGACCAACACATTCACAGCATAAAGAAAGACACCCCACAGCCCACATTGAACTGAACATGAGCTCAATGAAACTTATATTCAACCCAAGGTCTCTCATTCCTCTGTTTTATCCATTTCAGGAAAAGATATCACTATCTTTTCTAGCAGTCTAGTCAAAACCCCAAGGAACATGCACTTGCCTAGCATTCAGAAGGTTCTATATACAATCCTTAAATACAAGAATAACAAAAGACCCTTTGTCTATTCTTGTGATACTAACCCAAGACATCATTATTTGTCACCTGTACTTTTCCCATTTAAAGCTAATCTCATGTTTAATGTTTTCTTTGGAGTACTTCAAAATACATAGAAAAATGAAATTATGTAATAGACATTTGTTTCTCTCACTGAATTTATTTTGAAAAAAATTTTTTTTGGTTTTTCGAGACAGGGTTTCTCTGTGTAGTTTTGGTACCTGTCCTGGATCTCACTCTGTAGACCAGGCTGGCCTCGAACTCACAGGGATCCATTTGGCTCTGCCTCCCGAGTGCTGAGATTAAAGGCATGTGCCACCACTGCCCAGCCCGAAAAATTGTTTTATAGGTATATTTTAAAATATATATTAACTTTAATACTTCAAAACAAGTCTCTGAAAATTATTTAAGCACATAATTTTCACATCTAGTAAATGAACAATGATTTAATAATACCTAATACTTTGTTCATATTCAAGTTTCCCCAGTTGTCTCTAAAGCACCAAAGAAATGTGATCCAAAGAGGACAATCCCATCAAGGACCATCTACTATACTTCTACTTTCTTTAATCTAGAACATTATCCTGTAAGTACCTTCATAATATTTGGTTTTCTGAGACAAGATCTCATGTAAGTAGATCAGGACCTCTGCTGACTCACTATGTAGCCTTAAACAGCCTTGATGTCCTGATGTTCCTACCTCCACCTCCCAAAGACAGGAATTATAAGCCTGGACCACCAGGGCTGACTTACTCTCGATTTTTTTTATACATTGGATTTTTAAGGGAGATATATGTTTTCCTATAGAATATTTCCCTCTTTTTGTGGTTGTTATACTGTGATATTGCTTAACTTGTTCTTTTAAGCTCAGTATCTTCTAAAAACTGGAAGTTAAATATAGGAAGCCTTGACTGCATTCAGGTCAAATCATTTAGGCAGCAATCCTTGTTTTTGGATTGAATTGTACTCTCTCAAATATCATATTTTGAAATCAAACACTTGGTATCTGGAATTTTGACTGTATTTGGAGCTAGGGTCTTTAAGAAGGTGGCTTAGTGGTGTTAGGCTACAGAGATGGTTCTATGGTTAAGAGCAATTATTGATCTTCCAGAGGACCTGGGTCCAGTTCCTAGCACCCACAAGGTGGCTCACAACTTTCTCTAGCTCCAGTTTCAGGGGATCTGATGTCTGCTGGCTTTTGCAGGCACCCAGAACGCGTATGGTGCACAGACATGCATGCAGGCAAAATACTCATACACACAAAATAAAAATAAATAGATCCAAAAAGATAAATAAAACTAATTTTTAAAACGTGAAATGTGATCATTATGATGGGCTCTAATCCAGGTCAACTCATGTCAGCTCAGATACAAGAAACCAACAGATTGGCAAGTACGGAGAAAAGACTATGTGAAAGTATAGTGAGACATGTGCAAACTCGGAAGTGAGGTCTGAGAAGACACCAGTCCAGCCAACAACTTGATTTCCAGTGTCCTGCCTCAGAACAGTGAGAAAATACATTTTGGTTGTTTAAGATATTCAGCCTGCAGTGTTTTGTTACAACAATGCTAGTGAACAGATATATACTCCGTAGGTAAAGTTCTGTATACTCATGCTCTACCCCATCATGAAGTCTGACAGAAACACTGGGGCCTGGGGAACATCATAATCCCCTCGGGGATCCGTCTGCCTTGCAGGAGGAAACTATAAGATAATACTCCGATATTGTGCCAATATCTAGGTCTCTGCTCGATCAAAATTTCATCCTTTTATCTTAGTGTGACTTTCATAGGTTATTTGGAAAGAATGCAATATTTGACAACCAGCTTCCCCACTTCATCAGTATTCTGAGTCATCTTTCCTTTTGTTCTTCCTCTTGGAGCCACTACAGTCCTTGGATTCATGAGAAGGAAAGAATCCCTCCCTTCTTACAGATTTATTTATTTGTATTTTATGTGTATAAGTACTTTGCCTATAGATATATCTATGGACCACGTGTATGTCTGGTGCCCACAGAGACCAGAGGATGGCATCAGATTCCCTGGAAATGGAGTTACAAACAGTTGTGAGCTGCCATGTGAGTGCGGGGAATCCAACCAGGATCCTCTGGAAGAGCAGCCAGTTATCTTAACAACTGAGCTATCACTCTAGCCGTGAGACACTCCCCCTTTACATAGACATTCCCAAGTTCTTGGGCTTATGGATCACAGCCTCCATTTGACCATCAGAAACCCTCCTTGTGTACAAGCAGTCAGTACAACTGTCTTTGCAGCCCTGCTTACTTGGCTCCATTCCATTCTCCACATAGCAGTCAGAGTAAATGACAGCAAACACACTGTGTCCCCCATCTGCTTGAAACAAATCTTTGCCTGAATTCAAGAAGAAGAGTTGACTGGACCCTGCATGATCTAGCGTGGTGCATTTTGTCTTCTAATATTCATGGACTCCCTCACTAACCTCCAGCTTCACTCATCTCCTTGTGGCTCCTCAAATGCATCAAACTCCCATCTGTTTACATTTTCCCTCCTCTCCTCTGGGTACTAAAGCCACTCCTCTCCTCTTGCCTTGCATTCTTCACCCTAGACCAGTTCTGCTCAGCTCTCACCATGCCCCGATTTTCTTTTGTTAACAATGTTTCAGCTGTAACTAAACAATTATTTGTGCCTCCATTGGTTAATTCTTACTTTACCTAAAGGACAGTAAGCTCCAGAATGACAGAGATGGTGTTTACATTGTTATTTTATCCTTTGTGACTTCTACTACCTTGAATAGCATAGATACTAACTCACAGTTAAAGTAAAGCAGAATTCAGTGCTATAAACCAGAGTAATGGATGTGCATGGAATTGTATTATTGTGAAGGTTTGTACAAGAATGTAAATACATGCCTGGCATACAGTTCATGCTAGATAGATATTGAATAATGCACCTCAACTATTCATAGATAGTTTTGTGGGTGTATCAGACAAAAACATGCAAGAAAATATCATATTAGGCAGGCATCTAAAAGTAATTTCATGTTATCACAATATTTATCCTACAGTCTTGTCATGTACATAAAAGCCATTTTCTCCTGGCAATAGAAGCTTCTGATTAAATATCAACTCTTCTATGCAATTTTCAGGTTGTATGAAAGTAGTTCATTGAAGGTAGGATTAAATGAAAGAGCAGGTATTATGTTTGTTGGCTCTTTCATGGTTGAAATGTATTTTGAGAGATCAAGATTCTACTCCTGAAATAGACATACTCAAGTTCCTGGGCTGACTATATATATATATATATATATATATATATATATATATATATATATATATATATGTATGTATAAAATCTCAAGATACCTAAGAGTGATAGATACCTAATAAAATCAAATTCCTATTTTAAGGTGTAGTAAAGATCTTTGAGATGTAGGCTGAAAACTTGTGAAAACTGGTGCTCTCCTTAGCCCTCTCATCATTAGTGGCTAACGGGATCCGTAAAAACGCTAGCTGAGCAGGCTTGGGGGAGTCACTGCAGAATATGACTGATCTGAAAGCCTTTGTGAGGAGCCCTGAATCAAAGTTTGCAGTTGCCTGTGCTTTGAATCCCTCTCTGCAGCCATCCAGTGATGCCACGCTGGTGGCGTTGACCTCAGGGTCATTCTTTTTTAAACAATTATGTTTAATTTGTGAATGTGATTTCCAAATGCAAAAGCTCCCCTGCCTTCCCTGGGTTTCCCTCTGGGGAAGAATGTGTGAATTCACATGCATCCTGTTCTAACTGTGCAGGGGAAAATTCCAGTTAGGAGACATTGTCCCACATCCTGGATATCTGAGCAAGTAATGAACTGCTAATATAAAACTGGGGCTCCTAGCCACCGGCTTCCTTTTCTGAGTGTGAAAATTGCCCAAGTGTCTTAGGTTATCATCTACTTTACTTCTAGGTTTTGTTTCTCTGACCAGATTGGGCTAAAAGTAAAAGAGGAGGTGGAAGCCCTTACTTGTGTTTGCTAATCTCTCTCCTTCCATCTTTTTTAAAGCAGTCCTCTTTTCTCCCCATCTCTTTCGCCTCAATAGAAAGAGAAAAAAGTTTTGTCAGCACTCCTGTTCCCTTTGGTGCTTGCTTTTTCTCAGAAGTCTTTCTCTGCCTTTATCCTCATCCCAGTCATGCATGAGAGAACAGTTGTGCTCTGTTGTCTGGCTGTTCTGCTAGTTTTGAATCAGTAGGACTCCCTCTTTGTTCTCTTTATTCTCCGAACACCGAAAGGTAAAAGAGGAGAAACAGGGATTGGGACTCTTAAGGAGAGAAACCTATATTTATTTAGATTTAATTCATTTTGGGGCCATGGCAGTAAGAGTTGGGGAGCTGCAGGGAACAGGGCTGTGAGAGCTCAGTTTCCTTACCTACAACATTTTGCTGACCTGGTGTCTCTGGCAAGAATGCATTTTAGCCATATGCTTCCAATATCCGGGATTCCAGAAATCTGCTTGGTGATGTAATGGGGAGCTGCTTGGTTCCCACTTGGCTCTCAGCCTTTGTAGCAGTTGCTTTAGCATACAAACACAGCCTACCTGAGGTGATGCCTGCCTGGGGGTTCGAACGAACTTCGTGGTAACATGATTTTAAATTTCTACAAGAAGATTTGCCCACATCTGCACCAAAAGAAAGCTTTTGTCTACATTCTTACTTTTTCAAAAGAAAAAAAATTTTAGGCATTCAGAAGTGAAACTTGAACTTCGGATGAGTATGTGAGGGCTTCATTCTTACAAAACAGCCCCTTTCTGATCTGGTTATCCGACATGGGCTTGCTACGGGTTGTCATGGTGATAGTGTAGGCCTGAACATTTTCACAGGCTCAAACTATGAAGTTTTTGAAAACTGTTTTGATTAATTTTTCCTTCACTCCAACTTCTCTCTCACTTCAACTGTTTCCTCTTTTGTTTCACACTTGATTTATGGCAGGTTGCTGTCATTTAAATAGATGTGCATTTTGAAATTCCTCCTTTCTTTGCTAATGCAAAGAAAAAATAACCCATGCAAGTCATGCTCAAAGGGTTGGTTATTGTTGCTTGCTGGATTTCGACTCTCTGTGGTTGTCGGGCCTAATTCAAAGTAATTCAGGCTCCACAGTGGGGGCAGTGCATAGCTCCACAGGAAATTATGATAGCAAAAGTCTTCCTGTCGAGCTCTGCACTTGGCACTACAAAGTGCCTTGGGCTGCAGCTACCTGAATAGGGTTGAATTAGACCAGACAACCGCATCATCCCACTTCTTAATCTATTAGAGCGATATACAAGTGGCAATTGTTGATTGCAAAAATGGGATTAAGAGGCTCTTCAAGTGAATTGATTTTCTTGTGAGAACAAAAAGAGGAAAGAGAAGCCTTCGTTTGAATCACACAGCCAGAAAGTTTCATGAATGGGTTCCACTCCAAATGTTAGAATTCAAGCAATCAGTGAGTCCCCATGGGGTGTGCAGGTGAGAGAAATAAACTGCTCAAAAACAGCAAATTATGTGCAAAAAAACGTTTAAGGCATCTGCTTTACAAGAATCCTCAAAAAAAGTAGCCCCTGGAAAGATATCTGATAACATGGCACAGACAAATGGTTCACAGTGTTTCCTCTTTGGTCTTGCACACTAGTGTGGGCTTCTGTCAAGTTTGCTGGAGGCGGATGAGTTGAACATACTTCTTTTATGATCCAGTCTCTCATCTGCCCAAGATGATGCTTCTCTCTCTCCCAGATCATCAGGTCCATGTTCTCTATTGGAAAGTGTGTCCACGGACCAGAGCTCTTTTGAAAGAGAGACCATCGTTTGGTACATAGGCTTTTCTCTTTTGAAATGTCCTTATACTCTTTAACCTTGATAACGTTGCAAATGTAAATCAATTCACTGCCAGTTGGAGTTAAATTCTGTTTTGCCTTTTCCAAAGTGTCCTTTTTATTTGGAGGGATGTCCTTCATAGCACTCGGGCTTCAGATGGCCAAATGGTAGTCCAGTTTCCTCCACAAGGTAATTCCTCAGACTTTGAAAATATCACCTTTGTTTATCTGAAGTCTCTTGTTGCACCAAGCTGTAGTAAATGTCAAATTGACTGCACACCTACCAGGACCTGAAAAGAAACATATAGAGGCTACACACACATGAACTCCTGTATCTAAATTTCTAAGATGCTTCTTAATCTCACTCTGATGTTGGTTGCTTTCTACGGTCCATTGTACCTCTCAGATGTATATAGGATGATCATTTGTCTGGCAGTTTTTACTGTCAGAGACTCCCACAATGTAGAGAATGGAAATGACACTCTTGCCAGCTAGGGGAATGAATGAAACTGAGCAGAGAAGATAAGGCAAGCCTCCCATTTCCTCTGTCTCCTGCAGCATGTTTCGTACTAAGCAGCAAGTAATCTGGAATGTTCTGGCCCTTTAAGGGTGATAACAGTTAAGATATTCTAAAAGGGGCCCCTGTTTGGAAAGTTAAACATAACCACATAGCCATGACAAGGAACAAGGGATCAGGAACCCTCCACAAACCAGACTACTTGAAAGAGAATCTTTGCCATGAACAGAGGAAATGAAAGCATTCATGTCCTTGTCCTTCACTGATCAGTTTCAGGGGTTAGTGGATGATGATGTTGTGATCGGAGATGCCACTTTTGTTTATGAACACATAGGGAATCATTTCTCCCAACTGTCAAGGTCTCTTTGTAGACCCTTTGGAGAAAAATAGCAGTTTGGACATTTTCCTTTCCCCGTGCATACTGATGCTGCAAATTCAAAAGCCTCATTTCTCCAGCTGACTGGGGAAGCCGTATTTGTTTTAATCAACAATATCATCCTTTTGTTTGGTTCCCCTCACTTGTAGAGTCAGTAGGCCAGGACAACATCAGTTGGTACAGTGTTGAGTCTAGAAAGACTGCTGAATCTTAGATTCCAGGGCTGACTTTTGGGGGCCAGGCATCTCTGAGGCAACGTGGAGGAAAACAAAGGGAAACTCGAGACAATGGTTACTACCCATCCATCAGCAAGCACGTTAGCAGGTGGCTTAGGTTTGTCTTGTCATATCCCAGGATGCTGAGGTACCTAGCACCATCCTTACCTTGGCACATAGATTTTCCTTAAATGGATGTTCCTGTGCAGATAGTATTTATAAGAGTACTTTTAATAGACTCACAAGTTATGAGACTTTCCAAAGAAGAATGAACATGTGTAGTTACATAGAAATACAATCAATACTTTTCCTGTCTTCTCTTTCTGCATATGCCAGTAAGTCTGTATCTGGGTGTGTTTCACTTGCAACTGTCTTTATTTAATGCAGAATTCAGAGGAATCATGGTAGTCAGGTCTGTTCTTTCCCTCTGGACTTTCTCTGAAGTCCAAAAGTAGAGGCATTGACTTGCATCTAACATACCAAGTATGGAATACAGTAAGTAATAATTGGATATTTATCATAATGTTGCTTTCCCGGCACACCATTCATTAACTGCCCCATATTTAATTATGCCAAAATTAGCACAGGGGAGTCTTTGGCTAGTGTATTTGCACATGCCATCAATTATGTCCTAATAAATTAATTTGCTTTTCAGGATTCACCAGAGGCACCAGTTGGGCCTCTGCGCTCCTGCTTGACTGTTCTGACTTTGAACAGGTTTATTCAGCTGCTGTCTGCTAAGCCCTACAGAAAAGCACAATGGCTGCTGATCGGCCTTTTATGGTTTATTGGAAACTGGTGGTCCGCACTGTGGCTCCGGTCAGTGATTAACCCGCAAGAAAACAAACTACACAAGGCTAAGTTGATGTTGGAGGAGGAATGAGCTCACTTCATTAAGGCTTGAAGAGGAAACCTTTTCTCCTTCAGTGCTTGTTCGAAACTTTTCAGGTCTCTATTTAATCACGTAATTCTCTCTAAGTAGCAGGAGAAGCCTGCTGCACAGCGAGTGGTCTTTTGCCACATGACAACTTAGAAAGATAAATTATATATAAATATCTTCATGGTTTTGTGCAGGGAGGAAATCAATTTTAGTATTCCTCTGTGAAACTAATTTACTTGTTTCTTTATTAAAAAGAAATAGGTGGATACACTCCATGGTATTTCATGCACACTAATGGTGGTCTTCATATTTCTTCTAGGCTTCTCATTCCTTGGTAGGGTTATTGAAAATTCAAGTGAAAGGTGCTTTCCTCTCTCCTTGTGATTCTAAACAAATACTGAAAGGGGATTCAGAGGAGGAGAGTGACGGCAAAGGCTAAGATAATACAGGTTATTGTAAAACTGGAACAAAATAAATCTATTCTTAGCTAGACTGGAAGGGAGAATTGAATCTGTGTAGGTCTATTTCAGGAAGTGATACGTTTCCTAGTGTCATCTAATCTGTTCCTCAACTCTCTCCCCTGCCCGCCCCTAGGTAACTTCAACCTTGTAGATCATGAGTAAAACTCAGAGAGAATTTAGATTCATCAACTCTGGTTTGGATGTCTTCATTTTTTTAAATGAAAGGTCAATAAAGACATATAATATGAGTGTTAGAGGATTCCAATGGTGCCTTCTCCTTTGATGCTTGAGGTTAGAATTATCCCTATTGTAATTTGGGGAACATCTTACCCTCTTCACTGATACATTTTCCCCATCAGCTCTGCAAGGATAGGTATTCAATTGCTTGCCCCTTCTTTGCCCCACCTCACACACTCATGCACCCACAAAGTCCTCATTTGGCATTGTTGTTTAAGAAAATCCACCGTGAATTAGTAGACTGTCAGTGAGCAAAGTTTCACATATCATTATCAGCAAGTATGTATAGGGCTTCAGAGCATGGTGAGGAAAGGAAGAATTCAGCTCTGGGAGAACGCAGAGCAGAAGAGCTGTGCACTGACCTCTGCTCTGCTTCCTGCTCTTAATGGGGACCTCATCATAACCCTTTATGAACACTGATTGCACTGCTAGCAGCAATGAGTCTAAGATTTACTGACTGCTGCCCTAAACCCTCTACCATACCATCTGTATCTCTGCTTCTTTCCCCATGCTTCCCTCTCCCTTCTGTGGCACTGAGGATTTTACACACCTTGACTTTGGGTGCCATTGAAACCATCTCTCCTTATCTCTTCTCATCTTCACTTTTTCAGAGAGTCTAGTCTACCATCTTCCCTATACCCCTTCAGTAGCAAACAACGGGATTAGCAGTGTCCATCTGCTGGGTTGTTCAGATACTCCTGTCTGCCTGCTTGATTCTCCCTTACACAAATGTTTTATGATGTGTATCAAACTGCAATGTGCTCCATGTTAAACCACGGATTCTGATTCTACAGGGGGCGAGGTGATGCCTGAGATTCTGCATTGTTAATGAATTCCCAAAGGATGTCTATGCCACTGGAGTCCCACTTATAGACCATACTTTTTCACTCCTGTGAAAAGCAAGTTGCCATATGCTAATACCATTTTGTTCAAGTCAAATACTCAGTTAAAGGTATAGAAACATGAACAAAGTTCTTGAGGGCAGTTAAAGGGCATAACAAGAAGGTATCTATTAAGGTCTCCATGTTAGCCTCTTCCAATATTCAGCAGAAGTACCTGCCAGTCAATACATATGCTTTTCTACATTTAAAAAATTTAATTTCATTGATAACCACAGGCAATTTGAGCTGATGTTCACAATTGGGGGCGGGGGGAGATTGGAGCTCTACAAATGACCTATCATTACAAGATTTGGAAATGTTAAGGAAATTTCTATGAAATCACATCTCAGCTGGGTGAATAGTTTAGCTCCATAGTGACATCTCAGAGAATGGCTTTTAATAGCTGCATAGCAGTTATTTTATTATTTCAGTTTCTAAAACTTCCTTAGTGCTGAAGTCTGTCTGAGTAGATGCTGGACTAGCAATAAACCTTAGTCTAGACTGCTGTTTTCTCCTTTTAACTCCTAAAACTTTTAGGGAAAGATTGTCTGCTATCATTCTAAGGGATTGTGTGCACATGAGATTGGGGGTTACTCAATTTTATTTGACAATTTCATATGTAAATACAATGTATTGTGATTCCATCCCCACTTACCCTCTCTGACCATTCCTTCTTCCCAGCTAGTCTTCCCCTTCCTCTTACGACTTAGTTTAGTTAGGCTGCTTCCATAAGCATGAGGAAGAGGCTATTTGCTGGAGCAACGATAAACCCACCTGCAGCTGTGCTACTAGAGAAAATGTTCCTCCTCCCACAGCAACCATTGTTCCTCATAGTTCCTCAGGAAAGGCTATGGCCTCAGGGGTGCCATTCCCCCATGATGACATATGGAAGAACCCAGGCTTGTGCTAGCATGGGTGTATGCATAGATGCTGTGCTCATTATTGCAACAGTCATGACGTACTCTGAGTGATTTTTTTAGTGAATTTAGTAATTTTTATTGTAGAATGTTCTTATTTATGTTTAACCATACTAGTAGGTGATACTGTAATTCCTACTATTATTACTATTGGGGAGTCAAATGTAATACAAGCTGACCTAGAACTCTACATTTCCAAGGATGACTTTGAACTCTTGATGTCCCTCCATTCGCCCCTAAGTGCATTATTACTATTTCAAAATTGTATTTTTATGTTTAGTTGGTACACAATAATTATATGTATTAACAAATACAATGTAACATTTCAGTGTGTGTGCACATTGTATAATGATCAGGTTGTAGTAAATGGCATATGCCTCAGAGATACATCATTTCTTTGTGTTGGGAACAATATAAATCCCCTCTGCTAGAAAATTTGAAACATAAAACTGTGTCAAACATAGGTATTGTGCTTTAGAACCTTAAAAGACATTACTCTTACTCATCTGCTCCCCTTTATGTATTAACCATCTTCTCTCCATCAACCTTCTCTCACACCCTTTCTAGGCTGGGCTAATTACTAATTACTATTATCCTCACCACTTCTTCTAGGAAATCAACCTTTTAGGTTAAAATATGCAGCGTTTTGTGTTTCTGTGCCTGACTTGTTTCACTTAACTTAATGTCTTTCAGTTATACCCATGTTGATGCAAAGGAAAGAACTTCTTTTGTAATGTTATATATAGTCTCTGTGTGTGCTCCTCATGTGTTCTTCATCCATTAAAAATACATGCTTATTTTGGTTCTATATTTAGTTTTTTGTCTGTAGTGCTGGGATTAGAACCCCAGGTCTTGTGAATGGTAGGTACTGGTCTACCATTAAGCTATATCTCAAGACCCTTGGCTGCTGTTAATCATGGTACAATTAGACATGTGAGTGCAAATGTTTCTTTGCCATACTGATTTTGTTTCCTTTTTGGTAGCTCAGGCTGGCCTCCAACTCATGATCCTCCTGCCTCTGCCACGTCAGCATATCCTACTATTGTTTACCACCAAAATTGGCACCTTTTTCGTAATATACTGATCCTCCTTGCTGGTTCCATAATGATTGTGCTGACTTATATTCTCACCAACAGCATCCTTTATAGAATTTGTTATATTTGTCTTTTGATAAGAACCATTGTTGTAGAATATTATTTTAACTAGGCAAAGATGTGTTACATTTGTTTATGTTGCAGAACATTAACTGTGTAAAGGTGTGTTACTTTTGCTGCATTTGTTTAATGATGTAAGGATGTGTGTTCAGTTATGTAAAGATGTGTTGTATGTGTTTCACCTTCCCTACCTAAAGCACCTGATTGGTCTAATACAGAGCTGAATGGCCAATAGCAGGAGAGGGATAGGCAGGGCTGCCAGGCAGAGAGAATAAATAGGAGGAGAGATCTAGGGAAGAGAGAGAAGGGATGACCAAGAGAAGGAGAGAAGGGACACGCCTGGGGCAAGAAGCCAGCCAGACACAGAGAAGCAGTGAAAGTAAGATATACAGAAATAAGACAGGTAAAAAGCCCTGAAGCAAAACACAGATAAAGAGACACAGGTTAAGTTAAAAGAGCTAGCTAGAATCGAGCTAAGCTAAGGCTGAGCATTCAAGACTAATAAGTCTCTATGTCATGATTTGGAGCCTGGTACAAGCTATCACAATTGGAATGAGATGGTATTTCAGTGTGGTTTGATTTGTAAGTGCCCTGGTTAGTGGTGTTAAACATTACTTCCACATATGTGCTGCCTACTAGTATAGCTTTTCTTGAAAAATATCTATGAAAATTCCTTCCCCAATTTTTGTAGCTATTGAGTTATATGTGGTCTGTATGTGTTCTGACTATTAATCTCTTGTGTCTTCACTTTGTTGATTGTGACTTTTGTTTGTAGAAGCTGTTAGGTTTGATATAATCCCATTTTATTTTTTTGTGTTGTCTGTATTTTTCTGGTCATATCCTAACAAAAATCTTGTCACAGATCAATGTTCTGAACATTGTTTTTTTGTTTTATTCTTAGTTTGTTCAGGATTTCTGGTCTTGTCTTTACATCTGTGATCCATTTTACATTTTTTCTTATAGGGTAAAAGATCCAGGTCCAATTTCATTCTTCTTATGTTAATACAATATTCACTTTTTTAACCATCACTTATTGAAAGCATTTTTTCTTTATTCTCCAAGGTAGATTTGTTGTTGTTTTGGTAGATTTATTTCTTGATTCTCTATTTTATTCCATTAATTTAATCATTTGTTCTCATGTCAATAACATGCTGTTTTGGTCATTATAGTTTTGTGGTTTGTTTTGAAATCAGGTATTATGATTAATCTAGCTTTTCTTTTCTTTTTTCTCATGGGATCACTTTGAATATTCAAGGTCATTTAAGGTTTTTTGTTTTTTTCTTTTATTTTTGAGATTATAAAGTAATTATATAGTTTCTCCCTTCCCTTTCCTCCCTCCAAACTCTCCCATATACCTCTCCTTTCTTGCTTCCAAATTTGTGACTTCTTTTTTCATTAATTGTTGTTACATGCACATATGTCTGTATATATACATACACATACACAACAACCGGCTTAGTCTGTATAATGTTACTTTTATATATGTTTTCAGGCCTGATCATTTGATGTTGTTTAACCAGTTGAGGAGCTCTTCCCTGGAGAATGCTCTCACATTCCTTAGTTGCCTGTACTTCTTTGTATAGGCTTGAGGCCCATGGTCTTTTCCCCATCCACTTTGGTATGTCTATTGTTGTCCTTGTTCATTTTGTGTTTAGGCAGCCATGTTGGTGAGACATTACTAGGAGATGCGATCTCACAGCAAATTCCCTGATCCTTTGGCTCTTACAATCTTTCTGTTCCCTTTTCTGCAAAGTTCCTTGAACTTAGCTGTGGGGTTGTACTATAGATGTATTAGTTGGGACTGGACTCCACAACTATGCATTTTGATTGGTTGTGGTTTTCTGTAATGGTTTCTGTCTATTACAAAGAAAAGTATCCTTGATGAGGAATGAGGAATACGCTTACATGTGGGTATCAGGACAGATATTTAGAGTGTAATTAGAGATTATACTAATTTAATAAAGTAGTGGTTATATGTTCTCCTCCAAGATTCATGATCAAGGTTTTTTGGTTCCATCATAGTCTACAATTCTACAATTTTTTTGGAGTTCTATGAAGAATGTCATTAGTATATTGATAAGAATTGCATTGAATTTGTAGCATGGCTATTTTAGCAATATTAATTCTTCCAACAGAAGAACATGGGCTGTCTTTTTATTAGTTTATGTATCATATTGAATTTCTTTCATTAATGTATTATAACCTTCATCACAAGAAATCATTGACTTCCTTAGTCAAATTTGTTCCTAGGCATTTAGTAGCTAGTATGAACGAAATTGCTTTTTTAATTTCTTCTCTTCAAACTCATTATTGATACATAAAATGGTATTGATTTTTGTATGTTGATTTTTATCATGCAGCATTACTAACACATCATTATTATTTCATTTAGCTAATTTTAAAATATTTGTGATTTATCATATTATCAACTTAGTTTGGTGCTAAGTACTGTGAAATAGATAAAAACTTTTAAAGCATGTAGTACAAAAAGTTGTGTAAAAGAATGAGGCATATTTTATAATCTGATATAGTGTATTCATATTCATTAAAACAGTTCAATCATAGCATGCTGCTTTGTGTATAGGAGATAAGAAAAAAGAAGTGTATGTGTGTGTGTGCATGTGTATGGGCATATGTGTGCATATATATATACACGTGTGTGTGAGTGTGTGTGTGTGTGTGTGTGTGTGTATGTGCATGTGTGTGTGCCTCTACAGAAACTAACACAGAAAGGAGGAGAGGACAGGGACAAAAGAATGAATTATCTTGTAGTCTTTTGAAAATATCAACTTTCAAAACATTTAAATCTTTTAAATATTAAAACAATTCATTAAGAAGAAATGTAAAATCAAATTTTTAATTTTAATTTATTATATATTCATTTGTTTATTTTGTGTATGCATGTGGAGACAGGGCATGCTTGGAGGCCAGGAGGCTATGAGGAATAGTCATTTTCCTCTACCATTTGGGTCCCAGAGATGGCACTCAGGTTGCCAGGCTTGGCAGCAGGTGCCTTTATCTGCTAGGTTATCCTATTGGCCTGAAAATTTAATTTTAAAGGAAGATTTATTTTATTTTTTCCCATTTCTAGTCACCCAAAGGACTTAACAACAATGACCCCTTTAACTCCCAATGTCAGTGGCCCCACCTAGAACTTAACATTGTTTTCCTTCCTTGCTTGCTTCCTACCTTCCTTTCTCCTCACCTATGTTTTCTTCTTTTGTTTCTTTCAATTATGTCTCTTTTTATTTTTCTTTTCCTTTTTGAGACAGCTTCTCACACTATCCTTGACAGGCATCAAAGCCACTAATGTAGAACTAAAAAGATGGCTTAGCAGGTAAAAACACTTGCTGCACAAAACCAACAACCTGAGTTTGATCCCTGGAACCCATGGCGAAAAAAGAGAACTGACTACCAAAAGTTGTTCTCTGTTTTTCACACACCCACTATTGTACATGTGTGTCCACATTCACACACTTTCATCACACACACACACACACACACACACACACACACACACACACAGACAGACACACACACAGGTACATGCACTCACACAAATAAATATATAAAAATTTAAAGAAAAATATTACTGTAGATTAGTATATCTTCAAAGGGAAGTACTTAAATATTAATGATGTCAATTCAGAGGACATGAGTTGGTTAAAGGGTTTCAATAGGTCAAATCTATTACAATTTCAATATTACAAATTTAACGATCTTGATAATGTATATTACATTGAATTAAAATCATCAATGAGTTTGAACAGAAGAGGTGAAAGTTTTACATGTGTTTGGGGATGTAGTTAAGGGAGGAATGAAAATTTTCAGAGTAATACTAAATCAAATGTAGGAAGACTCTCATTGTTTTTCAACTTGAAATGTAATAATTAATCTATCAATGATCATTAATGGCTGCTAAAACCATTGAGTGAAAGTGCAACAGAAAATTCAGATGATGTCAAAGTATCATCCCACAAACTACTTACCAACTATAAAGAGAAAAATGTGGTTTTATAATGAGGAATTCTGATAGACACCCTTTGTTTTAATAAAGTGATCAGTTTCAGCATTGTCAGTATTATACTATATTCCTCCCCCTCAAAAATGAAACAATAACCACACAACATTACATATAAAATATTTCAGTTGGCTGTGATATTGTATGCTAGCACTTAGTAGGTAGAGGCAGGGTGATCAGGAGTTCAAGGTCATTCTTGGATACATAGCTACTGCAAAGATCAGCCTGGGCTACATAAGACCCTGTTTCAAAAACAACAAACCAAATCACAGTACTCAATTTGCTAAAAGTGTTTACCCTCAATCTAATCATGAATATTCAAAGGCAGAATGTAGACCATTCTATAAGGCTACTAGCCTGAACTCATGAAAACAAAAGCTAGGTATGTTGGCTCATTCTTGTAAGTCCAGTGCTGGAGAGGGTGAAGCAGGAAGATCGCTTTGAGTGTAAGTCTACTATGGGCTACATTATAAGTTTCAAGACAGCCTGAACTACAGAATAGGATCCTTCCTCAAAACAACAAGAAAAATCAAAATGTGGACAGCATTGGCATAGAGGTAAAGACACTAAAGAGATGTGTCATTAAGTGCACCAACTGGGGCTGGAGTGGGTCAACCAGAGCATGAAAGGCATTTTAGTGGAAACCCGTGATGTGATGGATTTATAGACTGATGGTTATATTTCTTAGGTCTGATAATGATGTTGTGATTATGTAAGAGGTTGATCCTGTTCTTAGGAACTATGTGCTGAAATATTCAGGGATAAAATCTTGTGATCTCCACAAATTGCTTTCAAATAATGAACATGTGATATATGTAATATAGACATACTCATTCATAAGTCTATATGTATCTATGTACATATGAGAGAGGGAGAAAGCAAATGCGGTAAGATGTCAACAAATGAAAAGATATTCAGAGACTGAATTTTATAATCCTTGACTTTCCTGAACATCAAAAAAAAATTAAATCAAAATATATGGATGAAGGGAGTATACTACACTATCTACAGAATTTCTGGAAACGTAAGAGAAAGGAAACCAGAAAATGAACTGCCAGAGCCACAGGCATAATTTCACAACAAAATATACAGTGAGGACAGTGCCCTAAATGACTCAAAACCTTAGAGGTCAGAGCATATTGCAAAGGGTGGATGCCATTCATTCAGATAGCTAAATGGGATCACCAACATGAAGGGGAAAATACTATGACTCTAATATCACCCTGAGAAGAATGTCCTATCAGACTAATGGGACTGCTTCTATTTCCTTGATAAGTCTGTCTGTACAGTGATAAGGATGAGTCACCAGACTGCCATAGCCTGATGACATTATTTCTCAATTCAAATTTGATGTAATCATCGTCAGCAATAGCCAGTTATTGAATGATTTTGTGTGCTCATTATGGCAAATACGAAGATGAATATGACCCTTGAGGGGCTTAGAATTCACTTGGAAAGTAAGAAGATACACTGAAAGATAAATAACAATAAAAGGTAGCACATAAAAACCAAAAAGGAGTTCAGACAAGTACTGAAGTAGGTCAGAGGAGGGGCAGAATATAATGAGATAGTCATGACAGGCTTCCTTCAGGAAATGAACAAGAGAGAAGAGTCAGATTGGCAAAAAAAACGAAAGAACATAGTTTGGGGCTACTATGCAGAGGAAGTGGAAGACTATGAGCCAAGCTAGTACAGGGATCTGCAGGTGGAGGGGTGATAAGGAAGACAGGCATTTCTAAGGGGGAATCATGTAGAGGCTGTGGACAATGTGGTGAGGTAACTAGGTGGCCTTGAAAAGCCTTGATGTCAGCACCAAATCTGAAGAAGTTAACCATTAAGATAACCGAGCTTGCCAAATCTCAGTTCTCTCCCTCTGCTCTCTAGTTCTTTCTCAAACATCTGATCTTTATTGGCTCCTTCCCATTTCTTCAAGGTACACAGACAATTTCCTCCATTTTCATTTTTTTTCTCTCTGGTGTTTTTAATGTTGTTTTTATATTCATGTTTCTAAATAAATTTTCTTAACATGCAGATATATTTATTTGACTTGGGTGCTTCTTTTACTTGCTTATTTTTCACAGTTTGTTATTGTGTGTCAAATCCCCTTGCAGCATAAGCAGTGTTCTTTTCAAGGTTTCTAGAGGCTTTTGGCCATCAAATCAATGAGCTTATTCTCACTATTCATTTACATTGACCCTTCTGCTACTAAAAGCATAAAGCAGTAAAACAAAAGACAATCTTAATAAGGCCCTTGATAGCATGCATGGGGTGAAATGTGCCTAGTCTCAGCTATTCAAGAGACTAAGGCAGGAGGATCATTGGAACCACTTGAGTTCAAGACCAGCCTGGGTAACATAGCAACCACTTATTGGAGGGGATGTTTAGGAAACTAAGAAGAGAGAGGTGCTTTCTCCAGCTAATAACAGGTATCTATTATAAACATATGAATAACTAGATGTTTTCTTCCAAAGAGTAAGAATGAGGCCAATTTGTCTGTTTGCCCAATTTTCATTCACCATTGGAAGGGCTTGTTAGTGAAACCAGGCAAGGGGGGAGGGAGAGATGGCATACAGATTGAAAGAAATCAAAACCATTTCCATTGCTGATGACATGGTTGTATACATAGAAAAATTAGAACAATTTGCAAAACATAGTAGGTTTTATGGGTGAAGTTAGCACATTCAGATGTTATAGTACCAATGTACAAATTTTGACATATTAGTTATGAATCATTGAAAAATAAAATTTAAAGAAGACATTTTCAGTAACATACAAAACTATGACATAATTAAGGATAATTTTAACAATTATGCAAATGATCATTATACTAGATAGTGCAAAACACTATCAAGGGGAATTCAAAATGTAGATAAATGGACTGGCAGATTCAATGGTATTGTTGGGACATGAGTTCTTTGTAAGTTGGTCTATATTCAACACATCCCAGTTAGCTTCTCAACATAGCATGTTGAAGAATTGGTAGTCAAATTCTAAAAGGTGTGTGACAAGGCACAGATGCTAGAATAGTTGGAATAATCTTGAACATTAACAAAAAAATAAGGCAGGAACACATAAACTGCCTGATTTCAAAGTACTCTTTACAGTCCTTGTCATCAGATGAGTGTGAGAGTGAAGGTCAGCTGGCTAGGAACAAAAGTCCAGGAGAGATATACTTGCTGTATAAGGCTGGTGACCCAAGTTTGATCCCTGGAACCCAGGAAAAGGTAGAAGGAGAGAACAACTCTGCAAGATTGCCCGCTGACTTCCACATGTGCACTATAGCACATTTGTGCTCACACATACATTACACACACACAATGAAGATGATGATTAAATGTTCAATGGTCCTGCCTCAACTTGGTATGCCATGCTTTGTTTACTCCCATGGAGGCTTTACCCTTTCTGAGGAGTGTATGGGGGAGTAGAAAGGAGGGGGGACAGGATGAGAGGAGGGAGGGAGGGGAAACTGTGGTTGGTATGTAAAATAAATAAAAAATTTAAATAAAAAAGGTCTAGATTGACCCATAAATATATGGTCAACTAGTGTCTGGCAAAGAGGCCAAGGCAATTGTGTTAGGGCAAATATATTTTCAACATATGGTTCTAGGATGACTAGATATCCTTTAAAAAACAAAACAAAACCAGGAACTCCATCTTTACCTGATGCTATACAGAAAATGTCAACTCAAATTTTACCTGATGCTTTACAGAAAATGTCAGCTCAAATGGTTATAGACTCAAAGGTAAGAGTTGATACTCTGAATCCGAAAAGAAATAGCTTCATTGGGGTTAATGCTTGCACTCAGTTCTTTTCCATTAAAGAAGTCATTCAGAAACTTCTGAATCTTGGGTATCCTGGTAGAACCACTCAGTATCATGGATCTGTGACTTGTCTACTTTGGCATCTCAAAGGGACTTTTCTACAGGGTAGAGTGCCACAGAACAGGTCAGCATTTAAGTCTTCAAATCGAGGACAGTTAATAGAGGTATAGAAGTCAATTCCCTCATAAGAAACAATCTCAACACTGGCCTGGGTGCTGGAGGAGAGGGTACATTTAGTCCATTTACAAGCAGTACAAATAAAGAACAGCTCTCTTGTTCTCACTGATGTCCTTCTCATACTTGCATTTAAACTCAGCAATAAAATGGTAGACCACTAGATTTTCAATCTTCTTTACTCAAGTGGGTATCTCCAGCTGTAAGTTTGACCTAAAAAATTCTATCATCAATAGTGAGAATTGACACATCAAAAATACCACCTCCCAGATAAATAGATTTAACACATTCCTTTCAGCTCCAACTTTCTTATCTAAGCCGTAAGTCAAAGCAGCAGCAGATTCATTGATAATTAAGCACACTGAGGCCCCCAATAGCTCCAGCATCTTTTATTGCCTACTGCTGACAGTCATGGGTAACAGTCTTCCCAAGATAGGCTTCTCCAAATTTCTTCATCTTTTTTGAAACCATAGAGGATACTTCCTCTGGGAAGATACTTTTTGTCTCTCCTTTGTTTTCTGCTTGGACCTTGGACCTGCATTCATCATTCATCACCATGAAGGATCAATGCTTCAATTCACATGGAACAATGGCATGGTCAAACCTATGCCTGATCAGATGTTTGGCATCAAAAACTGTCTTGGTGGGGTTCATTGCAACCTCATTCCTCACAGCATCCTCAATTAATTTTCTGAGTCAGTAAAAGCTAGCTATGTTGGTATGGTTCAGTTGCCCTGGCCATTGGCAATTATTTACACCCTTCCATGCTGGAAGACACCCACATAGTCGTAGACTGCACCCAAATCGATTCCAGCTCCAGGTCTCTTATACATGGCTGCTTACATGTAGACCTAGCTGTGGTGACAACAAGGCCTCCTGAATCCCCAAAAGTTTCCACCACCTTTAATGAGCTGAAATTAGATTCTTTTTTCATGTAAT
Organism: Peromyscus eremicus; assembly: GCF_949786415.1. Taxonomy (NCBI): domain Eukaryota; kingdom Metazoa; phylum Chordata; class Mammalia; order Rodentia; family Cricetidae; genus Peromyscus; species Peromyscus eremicus. The sequence continues at coordinate 116,230,883 of NC_081439.1, forward strand.
ACATTCTGATTATGGTTTTCCCTCCCCCAGCTCCTCCTAGATCCTTCCCATATCCCCACCCACCCAAATCCACATACTCTCTCTCTCTCTCTCTCTCTCTCTCTCTCTCTCTCTCTCTCTCTCTCTCTCTCTTTCTTTCTCTCTCTCTCTCATTAAAATACAAACAGACATCTAAATAACAATACTAAATAAGGTAAAATAAAACAAATCAGAATAGGACAAAACTAGCAAACAGAAAAAGGAGCCAAAGAAAAAGCACAAGAAACAAGTAGATGCTGCTAAAAACAATGTGCACATGATATACATTTAGACTGTCCGGTAAAATTAAAATAAAAGTAAAATTTCAACCAAGATTTAAACTATATGCAAGTCCATGTCATGAACTTTTACTATTAAGAGACCTCCATAAGAGCCAAAATTGTATTAAAAGGAAATTTAACTCAAAAACCAAGAGTGAGGGTTATCAGCTGAGAACAAAGAACATGGAAAACATGTTAAAACTAAAGAAAGAATGACTAAGGCAAGTAGCAATTATAATAGCCAATTTAATTGATTATAAAGGCACCTTAAAAATCTTTGTAACATTTCTGGGGCCTGGGGTGGTGGCTCAGTGGGTAAGAACACTTGCTGTTCAAACATGAGGACCCGGGTTTGATACCCAGCAACCTTATTTAAACAACAACAACAACAAAAAAAAGCCAGATGTGGCTGAATGGGACAACAGGTGTAAAAAAAATCTTTGTAACATTTATAAAATTCGGATATGTCATATATGCTGGTATGCCATGGTTTAATTGCCAGTATGTTTTCCTTCTTCTGAGCAGATGAAATAGTAGTGCATCTATAGTCAGTGATACCTTTGAATCAGCAAAGTGTCAATAATTACTAGTTTGAGGAATTGATAGGGATTAAAATGTTCTAAACATCATCTTTCACAAAGAGAGAAAAGGCACTTAACAGATTTAGATTTTATTCAATCAATTTTGACTATTCTTATTGAAGGGAATCCTAACTATATATTATAAACATACAGGGGAAGGAATCATTTTGTATGACATTAAAATATATTCTTGATTATACATTCAAAGAGGAACATTATCCAAGATACCAAAAGAACCAGAAATAAACATAAAACTTCAGCAAGTAGTCTAATTGTTGGCAGTAATAATGTTGTGTTGTTACTTGAAAACTTTAAAGTATGTTAATGAGATAGTGTCATTAGGACCCAAGGTCTTCAAGATGAGAAACAAAAGTGTGTAATTAAGTTGATTGATTCATATCTCTTGGTGAGATGGCAATGAACCCCACCAAGACAGTTTTTGATGCCAAACATCTGATCAGGCATAGGTAACTGTAAATATGAACTGAGAATATGGTAAGACAATATGATTTATTTCTTTTGAAAAGTACTAGATCCAATGATATCCTGGTAGCATTAAAGGGTAAAATAAAGAAAATAGAGATTAATCACAATGGCAATAATATACAAAAAGTTATGGATGTAGTTAATATAACACTTTGAAGGGATTTTTATAAGCATAAATGTTTATGTAAAATGAAAATGATTAAAAGATTCATGGGCTGAGAATCCAATTTAGGGAAATTAGTACCTTGTACCTACAATCCTAGCACTCAGGAGGCTGAGACATGAGAATTATGAGTTCAAGACCAGCTTGGCTATTGAGAGAGTTTGATGACAACTTGATCTTCATAATGATATCCTGCCTCTAAAGAAAGAAAAATAAAGGAACAAAAAGGCAAAGAAGTTAGAATAAGAACAAAAAAAGTAAGAACAAATGAAAAGGGTAATGTGTTGTGCTAACAGAAGGAAACAATTAACGACACTGATGATATGATGTGACCATTAAAAATAAAAGTTGCTTCTTTGACTAGAAAAATAGACAAATAATGAGACAAGCTAGTAGTATAAGTTAATGATGTTAGAAAAGAAAAGAATGACAGTTGTATCAAGAATTAAATAGAGCAAATGGTTAGAATGAAAAATCTTAATGCAAATTCATTTGAGGACATTAATAAATCTGGAGCCTTGGTAACCAGTCACTATTCTATCATTGGACGAGCAACACCAAAATCAACTGTCCTGGCTGCAAGATCTCTGCTGCCTGTGGAGTGACTCTGGACTCTGCGCCTTGTGTCACCAATCAGACACAATTGACCTCTGTCTTTGAAGAATCAAGTGAGTGGCGCAGCTCTAAGCAATATTTAAAGATGTCTTAGCTGCTAGTATGATGGAATACCTCTTAAAACGGAGAGGACTAATGGGCTCTTCTTGCCCCTTCTGTCTTGTTTCTGCGTTGGCTTGGATACAAATAGCTATCCTAATTCAGTCATCAGTTCCTTCTTGGCACGTGAAAAAATCTCAGCAGCTAGATCCATGCAAGTGTCCAGACTTCTTGTATTCTTTCCTATTTTACTGTTCCACACCCATCTTTCTCTTAGTTTTGTTTTTGATTCATCCTTATCTGTTTCCATTGAATTATATTACCTCAGAGGACAAGAATACCAGAGTTAGGGCAAAGGTTTAAATTTGGTTGCTTTGGCATTGCATTGATTCCATGAAAACCTCAGAATCATATCATGCCTCTATTGTACTGTCCTAAGCATTGGGTTATCCTGAGTTTATTAGAAAGATGGTTGCAAAAACACAAACTGTAACATCAAAAACATGTTGGAAAGATTGTGGTTTTATTTGATTGCTAATTTTAAATAAAAATTAAATATTGATATTAATTTTTAAAGTGTGGCTTATTTCTTTTCTGTTGGAGGAGGAGAGACACACAGCACACAAGTGAGAGTCAGAGGACAAGTTTGGGAAGTTGGTTCCCTCTTTTTGCCATGTGTGTCTTGGGGATTGAACTCAGGACCACAGGTTTGGCAGAGGCACCTTTATTAGCTGAGCTATCTCTCAAGCCCCATTTTTATTTCTTTTGGGGGCTGTCTCAGTGGCTTAGCACTGCATGAAGCTATGTGTTGGATCATGAGCACTAAAAACAATTAATGAATATACATTATTTTAATTTATGCAGAGGACTTATACATATTATGGGGTACAATATGATAATTTGATGCAGGTATACAGTGTATAATGACCAAATCAGGTTAATTCATATTCTCACCCCTTTACATATTTATAATATCCTTGTATTTGGAACCTAAAAACTCTTCTATCTCTTCCTAAGTTATCTAGTAAGTTAATACGAGCTATAGTCTTTATAGTGTTCTTTATATTGAAATGTGTTTGGATACACACTATCCATCCACCATCTATAGTCTTTCCTGCGCTCCTCCACTGCACTTTCTGCTTTTACACACAGCTTCTACATAAAACTGAGAGCGTGCACTATTAGTCTTTTCATGTCTGCCTTCTTTTATGTAACATAATGCTTCCCAGGTCCATTTATTTTGCTGCAAAGGACAAGAATTACATATTCTCTCTCTCTCTCTCTCTCTCTCTCTCTCTCTCTCTCTCTCTCTCTCTCTCTCTCTCTCAGAATATATTTCATTGCATCTGTATAGCACACTTTCTTTATTCATTTGTCTGCTGTTGGAATCCTCAGCTGATTTCCTATGTAAGGAATGAGGAAAGTTTTCCTGGAAGCCATAGCACAGATTTCACTTCAAACAAAATTCTATTTTAGAAGGCTGTCAGAAGAGTTTTATGTTTGTTTTGCTGTTGTTGGTTTATTTTTTTTCAAGACAGGGTTTCTCTGTGTAGTTTTGGTGCCTGCCCTGGATCTCGCTCTGTTAGACCAGGCTGGCCTCAGACTCACAGAGATCCACCTGACTCTGCCTTCCGAGTGCTGGGATTAAAGGCGTGCACCACCAGAGCCCAGCCAGAAGAGTTTTTAAAATAGACTAAATGTAGCCAGACATGGTGGCACACACCTGTGATCCCAACACTCTGGAGGCTGATGCAAAAGGATCAAAAGGCCAGCCTGGGCTACATAGCAAGACCTTGTCTCACGAGCAAAAAAACAAAAAAAGAACACAAAGATGTGTTCTGCACACAGTAGAAACCCAAATAGTAGCCAGTATTATTAGTAATTGTGTTCCATTCTATGGCCTCCAACATTAGCTTTTTACTTTAGTGATCTTCAGGTGCGTTTCAGGTAGCTATCTTGGAACACTTTGGAAATGAGCTCAGACTTTGAGAACACCTTTCTATTGACAGACTTTTAACTGTAGGTGAGCCAAATATTTCTGGTCCTTCTAGGTATGGATGGTGAGTGCTTCATTGGTTCTTGTTCTTTATAAGAAAAGAGAAAAATCATATGTTGCACCTTCTAATGATACCTGAGGTTTTGGACATTTTAAGCCTAGAATAAGAAAAATGAAGGAAACATAAAAAGATATTTAGAATTTGCATGTGTTTGGAAGAATGTGCTCTAGAATTGTTCTGAAACTAACAAGTTGCCTTGAGGAGAAACCATAGTACATTCATGTCTGACAATGAAAGTTGTCATAGTTTATTTTCCAATATTTTTGTTCTCTCTCTGTCTCTGTCTCTGTGTCTCTTCTCTCTCTCTCTCTCTCTCTCTCTCTCTCTCTCTCTCTCTCTCTCTTTTTTGGGGGGTGACATTTGTATGTGGAGAAAAGGAATTTATATAGGCATGCCCTCCTCTATCACTCTCTATCCTTTTTTTAAAGACAAATCTCTCAGAAAACCTGGAGCTTACCAATTCTGCTAGACTAGCTGGCCAGCAAGCTCAAGATATTGTGTCGTCACTTCCCTAGCTCTGGAATTACAGGTGTGCTGCTACATCGGACCTTTTAGCTGGGTGCTACAACTCTGCTCTCAGGTCCTCATGCTTGCACAATAAGCACTTTCCCCACTGAGTCATCCCCCCAGCCCCCCTAGTTCCCAATATTTTAATGTGTACAAGTTTTAACCATTTTCAATAAACCCAACAATCTTTAGGTTTTTTCTCATTTACCTGTTTTTTTCTTTGTTTACAACTACATTTGATTTTGAAGAGTGTCTATTATGACATCTAGCTGTCTTTGGCTACAAGTAGTAACAACTAGTTTTGCCTGATATGAAAAGGAACTCACTGCAAGGATGCTAAGTGGCTCACATAATTAGAGAAGCTGGAAAGGAGACATTGAAAAGGACTACAATGCTAGCAGCTTTGCCACAGTATATTATTATCATTGTTCATATATATTATTAGTTATTGTTATTAATTTTTACCATGCTGGATTAAGACAGTAAACTGTATCATAGGACTGCATATAGGAAAAAAACCTGACTTAAAGTCAGTACTTCCATAAACTGAGGCAGGAGAAGTGCCATGAATTCAGGGCCAGCCTTGGCTCCCTGGTGAGGTTCAGGACATCTGGGCTAGAGTGAGACCTTGTCTCAAAAAGAAGTAGGGGAAGAAGGAGGGAAGATAAGGGGGAGGAGCGGAGCAGCAGCAGCAACATCTGGTTAAAGGACAGAGAAGCACACTCTAGCACACTAGCTGCTAGAGAATGGCCTATATCAAATTACACTTTTGTCACAGTCACTTGCATTTAATTTGTATTCTTTTTTATTAATTATACCCCCTAGAGACTGTAATCACTTGTCATGTTATTTTCTGGTGTTGTTTTTGTCCTTGTGCCAAGACTCTCTAGACAGAAATAAAAATCTTTTCTTTTTGCTGGATTCTGTCAAGACCCCACACCACTCTCACTGTATGCCTGAGGTTTTATAAGACTTACACCTCACATCGTAAGTATTGTACATTATGGAATAGAATGTAATGCCTTTATACCTGTAAACATTGTGTGATGCTTCAATAAAGGTAAACATGTGTGTGAGATAACCTCAAAGAAAAAAATTGGGGGGGGGGAGTTGACATATATGTGTAAGCTCCTTTCCCTCCCTATTTTCTCATATATAATGTATATTATATACTTTTATGAATTAACATCTCTTTTTCTCACACATGTAATTAATCCTCAGAACATCCTTGTGAAGCATGTTGCTTGTTTGTTTGCTTGGGACAGTATCACATGTGTCTCAGGCTGGCCTTGAATTCGCTGTGTAACTGAGAATGACCTTGAACATCTATTCCTTCTGCCTCTATCAAGTGCTGGGATTACTGGTGTGATCAACCACAGCTGGTTTCTAAAAGGCTTTTGTAAAGCGTGTGATTTTAGATGAGAAGGCCAGCACTAAAGAGGGCTAGGCACATCTGTTGAGATCACACAGGTAGAACAATAAGTAAAAATGCTAAGATGCAAATCCAGATCTTCTGACTCTCAAGGGACTTTTGTTTGAGACAAGCTCCTACTACATAGCCCAGACTAGTCTTGAATTCATAGTAAGCCTTTTGCCTCTGCCTCCCAAATTTCTGAACTTATTATTGCAGTGTCATACCCTTGCACAATAGTAGTGGTCACAAGTGTGGAACCCAATGAAAAGCAGCAGAGCAGAATACACATCCAGTAGCAGAATCCCTCCCCTTCTGCCTCCTTCCAGCCAATATCTGTCTGGGCGAAACTGTTGTCTGCATTTTGCATAAATGTAGATATTGCATAAGTAGGTATAGTCTTGTGGAATCAGGAATTAGTCATGTGGGGCTATTTTTGTTTTTTTAATAGTTCTTTATATATATATTATAATTAATTGAATTTTACATATCAGCCACGGATTCCCCTGTCCTCCCTCCTCCCAACCCCAGGCTTCCCCCCCAGTCCACCCCCCATTCCCATCTCCTCCAGGGCAAGGTCTCCCCTGGGGAGTTAGCCCAGCCTGGTAGATTCAACTGAGGCAGGTCCAGTCCCCTCCTCCCTACACCAAGGCTGAGCAAAGTGACCCAGCATAGGCCCTATGTTTCAAATAGCCAGCTCATACACCAAGGACAGGTCCCGGTCCCACTGCCTGGGGGCCTCCCAAACAGTTCAAGCTAATCAACTGTCTCACTTATCCAAGGGCCTGGTCCAGTTCTATAGGGGCTCCTCAGCTATTGGTTCATAGTTCATGTGTTTCCACTTGTAGCATGAATCTTAAAGTTCTTATTAATAAAACAAACCCAGGCCAGGTATTGGGGTGAACACTGGAAGGTCAGAGAGACAGAACAATCCACAGCTAACCTCACCTGGCCAACTTCTCAGCTGGTCTTGTTTCCTTAGACTGGAAGCTTCTGTGTTCTCTTCCCAATGAATCTCAGCTGAACTGCTGCTCGAAAGCCTGAAGCTTAACTAGCTAAAACCTACTAGTTTCTGGTCCTCATGCCTTATATACCTTTCTGCTTTCTACCACCACTCCCTGGGATTAAAGGCTCGCTTTCTGGGATTAAAGGCGTGTGTCACCATGCCTGGCTGTTTCCAGTGTGGCCATGAACTCACAGAGATCCAGAGGGATTTCTGCCTCTGGAATGCTAGGATTAAAGGTGTGAGTGCCACCATTTTCTAGCCTTTGTATCTAGTGGCTGTTCTGTCTCTGACCTCAGATAAGTTTGTTAGGGTATACAATATTTTGGGGAACACAATACCACCACATCCACTAGTTTGGCTATTTGTCCCTGTGCTTTTTCTAATCAGGGTCTCAACATATCTTGCTCATATAATCCCTCCTCTCTCTCTCTCTGGTTGGACTCTTGGAGCTCCACCTGGGGCCTGGCTGTGGATCTCTGCATCCACTTCCATCAGTCACTGGATGAGAGTTCTATCACGACAGATCCGCCATCTGATCACCAGAGTAGGTCAGTTCAGGCTTTCTCTCGACCATTGCCAGTAGTCTATTGTGGAGGTATCCTTGTGGATTTTTGGGGACCTCTCTAGCACTTTGCTTCTTCCTATTCCCATGGGGTCTTCATTTATCATGGTCTCTCTTTCCTTGTTCTCCCTCTCTGTTCTTGATCCAGCTGGGATCTCCTGCTCCCCTAAGCTCTGTTTCCCCTGACCCTTGCCCTTCATTACCCCCCTCACATCCAGTTTGCTGATGTAGATCTCATCCATTTCTCTGTCGTTGGGCAATCCCTGTGTCTTTCTTAGGGTCCTCTTTACTAGGTAGCCTCCATGGAGTTGTGAGTTGCAGTCTGGTTATCCTTTGCTTTATATCTAGTATCCACTTATGAGTGATTACATACCATGTTTGTCTTTCTGAGTCTGGGTTACCTCACTCAGGATGATTTTTTCTAGTTCCATCCATTTGCCTGTAAACCTCATGATGTCATTGTTTTTCTCTGCTGAGTAGTACTCCATTGTGTATATGTACCACATTTTATTTATCTATTCTTCAGTTGAAGGGCATCTAGGTTGTTTCCAAACCTGATAGAAGAGAAAGTAGGAAGTAGTCTTGAACGCATTGGCACAGGAGACTACTTCCTAAATATAACACTATTAGCACAGACACTAAGACAAACAATTAATAAATGGGACCTCTTGAAACTGAGAAACTTTTGTAGGGCAAAGGACATGGTCAACAAGACAAAACGACAGCCTACAGAATGGGAAAAGATCTTTACCAACCCCATATCTGACAGAAGACTGATATCCAGAATAAAGAACTCAAGAAATTAGACATCAAAATACCCAACAGTCCAATTAAAAAAATGGGCTATAGAGCTAAACAGAGAATCTCAACAGAAGAAGTTCAAATGGCTGAAAGACATTTAAGGAATTGCTCAACATCCATAGTCATCAGGAAAATGCAAATCAAAATGACTCTGAGACACCATCTTACACCTGTCAGAATGGCTAAGATCAAAAACACTGAAGACAGCTTATGTTGGAGAGGATGTGGAGCAAGGGGAACACTCCTCCACTGTTGGTGGGAATGCAAACTTGTACAGCCACTTTGGAAATCAATATGGCGCTTTCTTATAAAATTGGGAATCAATCTTCCTCAAGACCCAGCTATACCACTCCTGGGGCTCTTTTTGTACGTGGTCATTCATGAGATTGGTGAGAATTGTAGTTAATTTTTATTGCTATTAGAGTATGCCAAAATGTAGCTGTACCATACTACAGTTATTTACCTACTGTATTCTGAGAGATCTACTCTAATAGAGAGTACCTTGAGTAGATGTAGCTTAGTTGATAGAATGATATCCAGCATGCATAAACCCCAGAGATTGATCTCCAGCACTCCAGAAACCAACTGTGGTGTGTAATCCTAACACTTCAGAGGAAGAAATAGAAGGAATAGATTTTCAAAGTCATCCTCAGTTGTACAGTGGATTCAAGGCCAGCCTGAGATATATGTGATGATGTTTCAAGCAAACTGGTTAAGAGCTATCTTTGAGACAACTGACAAAACTAAATTATATTTCAACTTGATTTAACTATTGCTGTGGGATGGTCTGTATGTCAAATACGTTTCTCTGATTGGTCAATAAATAAATCACTGATTGGCCAGTAGCCAGACAGGAAGTATAGGTGGGACTAACAGAGAGGAGAATTGAGAGAACAGGAAGGCGGAGGGAGACATTGCCAGCCGCCGCCGTGACAAGCAGCATGTGAAGATGCCGGTAAGCCACGAGCCACATGGCAAGGTATAGATTTATAGAAATGGATTAATTTAAGATGTAAGAACTAGATGGCTAGAAGCCTGAGCCATTAGGCCAAACAGTTTAAATAATATAAGCGTCTGTGTGTTTATTTTATAAGGGAGCTGTCGGACTGCCAGGGCTTGGTGGGACTCGGAGAGAAAACTCTCCAGCTACAAACTATAATACCCAATTACATAATTGTACCAGTTGGCTCAGTGAAGGTTTTTTTGGTAGATGTGATTAACCTACAATCAACTGACTATAGCCTATTCACCTTTGTAACCAAGGTGAGCCTCATCTAATCAGTTGAAGGTTTTGAAAGGAAAAATATAGTTTCCCAGAGGAAAAAGAAATCTCCCCTCTCTTAAGATTCACTCCTCCCTTATCATAAGGCACATTCTAGTTTTGTAACTAATACCCCCACACACGCACTTTTAAATAAATCTAGCTTCTACACATGAGAAAAACATGCAAAAATTGTCTTTCTGGGTCTGGCTTACTTCTTTCAGCATAATAATTTGTAGTTTCATTCATTTTCCTATACATGTTATATGTTCCATTTTCTCTCCTTTCCTTTCCTCTCCTTTCCTTTCTTTTCCTTTCCTTTCCTTTCTTTTCTTTTCCTTTCCTCCATACCTCTACACACACACACACACACACACACACACACACACACACACACACCATAAATAAGTAAAGTTGTTCAAAAAGAAAGAGAATAATTCTAAATAATACACAAAAATTCTCCCTTCTCCAAATATAACTTAATCCTAATCCCCTTGAGTATAGATTGAATTTGGTAATTTATGTCTAATGAATAAATATGGAAATGGAGAAAGTGGAGCTTTGTTGTAAGAATATTGTTTTAAGACGTGTTACATTTGTTTATGCTGTGGAATATTTGTTTAATGATGCGAAGATGTGCTGCATTCTTTTATGTTGCATTTATTTAACTTTGTAAAGCTGTGCTACTTTGTCTGTCTAAAACACCTGATGGTCTAATAAAGAGCTGAATGGCCAATGGCAAGGCAGGAGAAAGGATAGGCAGGGCTGGCAGGCAGACAGAATAAATAGAAGGAGAAATCTGTGAAAAATAAGAAAGAGTGAGAGAAGGAGGATGCTAGGGGCTAGCCACCCAGCCTCACAGCCAGTCATGGAGTAAGAGTGAAAGTAAGATATACAGAAGTAAGAAAAGGAAAAAGGCCAGGGGCAAAAGGTAGATGGGATAATTTAAAGATTAAAAAAGCTGACTAGCAACAAGCCAAGCTAAGGATTGGCATTTATAATTAAGAAAAAGCCTATATGTGTTTATTTGGGAGCTGGGCGGCAGGCCCCCACAAAAGAGCAAAAACAACCAACTGCAAAGCTTCATACTAGATAATTCACTAAGTAACTATGAGCAATATGACTATAATTCAGACTCAGTAATATCCTTGACATGAGGTGGGAAAATCATCCATATCAGTGGTATGCTTTAAAACTTCTGTATTCACAGTATCATCATGAGAAAACTCCAGATGAACTCAAATTTGTGATACCCCCTCATATGTGTGACCTATGCTCTTGTAGATTGCTGAGGTCCTGAAATCAAAGAAGCTATCATGGCCTGTAGGAAGATAGGGAGACATGACAGTTCAGCACAGTGGACTATCTTGGCTGAACCTTGGAAGAGAAAAAAGGATTTCAGTGGAAAACCCCAGCTAGACCCAAGTAAAACCTGTTATTCAGCTAATAGTTTGATGCCACTTATATAGTCCATTTGTTTGGATAAATGTACGATGGGTAGTGAAAGACATTTCAATGGAACCTTGGAGAGTTTATGGGAACACACTATACTGTCTTTGCAACTTGTTTTCATGAGTAAAAATGCTTTTAAGATGAGCTAAAGATTTGGATAGACCTTTTACCCAAAAAGATGTACAAATGACAATAAACACATGAAAAAAAAATGCCCAGTCACTTCTCATCAAGGAAATGTAAATCAAAGCCACAATGACATACTATTTACACCCACTTGGATTGCTAGAACTGAAAGAAGACAATAATACGTGTTATGAAGGACATGGAGAAATGAAAGCTCTGGTACATTATTGAAGGGAATGTAAAATAGTGTAGCTGAAGTAGGAACTGGTCTGAGAGTTTGTAAAAAAACTAAACAAGAAATTACCACATGACTTAGCAATCATACTCTCCGATATTTCTAGGGTGATGTGAAATGTTATGACTAAGTTTCCTTTCAAATAAAGGTAGGAATTTGATGATAATTAGAATTATGTGGTACTTGGAGCTCAGGAAGAAGAAGAGTTATTTCTCCTGGTGGTTGGACTTTAGTGGGTGGGTAGATGAGAATTCTGTCTTCTTAGATGGGGAACACTGGAGAAGGAATAAGATTTGTGGAGTGTGGAACTCAGGAAGTCTGTTTGGGGTTAAGTAGAAAATATCTCTAGAGAAACATTCAATATTTGAGACTGGAGAAGTCTGGTTATAAATGTAATATTTTTGGTGAAGTCGTTCTAGCTTCCATTCCCATTAGCAGCTACTGTCCTGTATTACACTTGATATGCCATGGCTGCTTTAAAAAGTGCCTCCCAGCTGGATATAGTAGTGCACAACTTTAATACCAGCACTGGGAAGGCTGAGGCAGGTGATCTCTATGAGCGCAAGGCCAGCCTTGTTTATACACAGTGAGTTCCAGAGCAGACAGGGTTACATAGAAAAACCCTGTCTAAGAAACAAAAACAAAATACAGAAACCAGAATTCTATGACCAATTCCACACATATTATTTAAAAAAATATGTATCCCTCCAAGTCCATAAAGTTTTTAAAAGGTTTTTCCTTTGGTGGCTATTGAGAGTATCATGCATAAGGCACAGCATAATAGCCATCATCCCCACCAAAAATAATGACCTTCCAAAGATTTTCAACCTGCTGATGGTCATTCTTCAACCCTCTACACAATCTAGAGGAAGAATTATGCTTATTGCTGCTGAATAGTATCAATTTCCAATTTAGGGTAGACAAAGTGGCCAGACTCATTTAAGACTCAGCTTAAGGACTGACTTTTACTATTCCTGGATACTACTGGCAGACTTCACAGCCACTATGGGCACTGGTTCTTTTTTTTAAATTAAAAATCATCATAATCATAATCATCATCCTCATATGTCTGTGTTGGAGGGAAAGGCACATGTTCTGTGGCATTCATGTAGAAATCAAAGGACAATTTTGAGATTCAGTTATCTCCTTTGATCCTTAAGTCCAGGAATTGCCCTGAGGTCTTTGGGCTTATGTGGCACTGTTACACACTGAGCCACCTCACTGGCTCAAGCATTGGCTTCTTTTGAGCAAATCTGTCACCAGGTCTGTTATTTGTTATTCTGGGTTTTTGTTTTGTTTTGTTTTGTTTTGTTTTGAGACAGCATTTTGTGTGTGTGTGTGTGTGTGTGTGTGTGTGTGTGTGTGTGTGTCTGTGTGTGTGTAACAGCCCTGGCTGTCTTGGAACTCACTCTGTAGACCAGTAGACCAGGCTGGCCTTAAACTCATAAAGATCCACCTGCCTCTGCCTCCTGAGTGCTGGGATTAAAGGCATGTGTTACCACCACCACCACCTGGCTTAGCTCTGTCCTTTCTACCAAGTAGAATATTACAGATTTCTGCGGAAAGGTGCCCCTTCAGAGTGTACAGAACTGTTCTTTGAGTTGTCATACCAGGCTGCATTGTCTCCAACAAGTGAATCTGGGGAAAATGGTCTTATTGTTCTTGAAATAGAGGCCAGGTAGGATAGCATAAACAAGATGATCAAAAGCAATTGGCCTGGGACAGGCAAAGGACCTAAAAATTATATGATCCTGGACTGAAAGAAATTTGCTATAAAGGATATCATTGGTAAAATTTGAATGTGGATTATATAGTAGGTAGTATTGTGTGTCTCATGCCCTTTCATTTTGCGTGATTTTTTTTTTCTGTTGTAGCTGGGGTTTTCTCCAGTCCTACCCAGGCCCACAGACCCCACAACCGCTTATAAAATAATCACTCAGAAGCTCATATTAAATAAACTGCTTAGCCATTAGCTCAGGCCTACCACTGTGTAGCTCTTACACTTAAACTCAGCCCATTTCTATTAATCTATACCTTGCCACGTGGCTCACGGCTTACTGGTACTTTACATCCTGCTCCTCATTGCGGCGGCTGGCGCGTCTCTCTGCCTCAGCCTTCCACTTCCCAGACTTCTCCTCTATCTTTGTCCTGCCTATACTTCCTGCCTGGCTACTGGTCAATCAGCGTTTTATTTATCAATCAGTCAACCACAGCACTCTGTATTTGTTCTGAAGAGGTTTGCATGAGAAAATCCAGAGAAAGACATTCAAGAATAACTGCAACTTATTCCCCATGGCTCAGCCAAAACAGTAATAACAGTAACAGTATTCGTGCATTTGCTTATGTGCATACATATAAAAAGATGGATGGAAGTTTGGTATGTTATATATGGTGAGTGACAATCATTAATAAGTCTTCGTCAAGGACAAGAACTCACTTTATGTTTAGAGTTTTTCCATGAATGAAAAGCCTAGCTTAGGAAGCAAAAGCTTAGGAAGGAAGGATAAATCATCAGATAAAATATAGAGGAAGAGTCTAGAGATGTAGGTTAGTGATATACCCACTTGCACAGTTTATCTAAGAATCAAGGTTCAATCACAAGCACTTCAAACAACATCAGAGCTCCAAAACCAAATAAGAACTACACACAGAGGGAGACTCTAAGCCAACATATCACAGAAACGCTTGCACATTGATGTTTATTGCAGCACCATTCAGTGGCCAAGGTATGCAACCACCCTTTGACTACTCCTCCATTGATGTAGTGATAGATAAAGAAAACGTGGTATGGATGCACAATAGAGTTCTATTAAGCCATAAAGAAGATTGAAATCATATCTTTGAGAGAAATAGGATACAACTGGAGGTAATTGTCTTTACTAAATTAAATCAAGTTTAGAAAGGCAAATATTGAATGTTCCCTTTATTTGTGGATTCTGGATTTTATCTAAATACACAAAGTCGTGTGTGCATGCATGACATGAAAATAGAAGTGAAATGATCATAGGGACTAATAAGAAGAGGGACAAGAGAAAAAGCAGAGGGCAAATGAGCATTAGAAGACTATGCTCAGTTTACATTATTGTAAAATTTATTGGTTATTATGTGTGCATGCTTACATATACGTGCATGTGTTATGACATGGATATGTAACTTAGAGGACAATTTTATGGACTTCTCTACCATTACATGGATTCTGAAGACTGAACTGTTGTGTGGCAAACCACTTTTCCTGCTAAACCATCTTGCTGGACCTTAACATACATTGTATACTCTTGTATGAAAATGTTTCTATGAAACTCAAAACTATATTTAATGGATATATTCTCATAAAATGGGGAAAGACTTATGGAGAGCTGTCTAGGACATCTGCCCAGAGTAGGTGGCCTGTGATTATTTGTTTTGCCTGTCAAGCAACAAGATAAGTGTTTAAGAAACAAAGACCTGAGGCTGTTCAGAACTGCTTGTGAAGGTGCAGTTAGGTAGGTTGTCTCCTAAGAATAAAAATTGATATGCATTTCCAAATTCTTTTTCAGAAAGGTAGCATTGGGAATACTAATTTCAACTACAAAACAAAAAAAAACAAGGATAGCTAAAACAATTCTGTACAATAAAGCCACCTCTGGGAGTCATCACCATCCCTGACCTCAAGTTCTACTATAGAGCTATAGTAATAAATACAGCTTGGTATTGGCATAAAAACTGACATGTGGACCAATGAAATTGAATTGAAAACCCTGACATTAATCTGCACACTTATGAACACCTGATTTTTGAGAAAGAAGCCAAATCTGTACAATGGAAAAAAAGAAAGCATATTCAACAAATGGTGATGGCATAACTGATGTCAACATGTAGAAGATTGCAAATAGATTCATAACTATCACCATGCACAAAACTCAAGTCCAGATAGATTAAAGACCTCGATATAAAACCAGATACAGTCGGGCGGTGGTGGCGCACGCCTTTAATCCCAGCACTCGGGAGGCAGAGCCAGGCGGATCTCTGTGAGTTCGAGGCCAGCCTGGACTACCAAGTGAGTTCCAGGAAAGGCGCAAAGCTACACAGAGAAACCCTGTCTCGAAAAACCAAAAAAAAATAAAAATAAAAAAAATAAAACCAGATACACTAAACCTGACAGAAGAGAAAGTAGGAAGTAGTCTTGAACGCATTGGCACAGGAGACTACTTCCTAAATATAACACCAGTAGCATAAACACCGAGAGCAACAATTAATAAATGGGACCTCTTGAAACTGAGAAGCTTCTGTAAGGCAAAATAAACAGTAAATAAGACAAAACTAAAGCCTATGGAATGGGTAAAGATCTTTACCAAACCCACCATCTGACAGAGGGCTGATCTCCAAAATATATAAAGAACTCAAGAAACTAGACATTGAAATAATGAACCATCCAATTTAAAAATGGGCTACAGAGCTAAACAGAGACTTTTCAACAGAAGAAGTTCAAATGGCTGAAAGACATTTAAGGAATTGCTCAACATCCTTAGTCATCAGGAAAATGCAAATCAAAATGACTCTGAGACACCATCTTACACCTGTCAGAATGGCTAAGATCAAAAACACTGAAGACAGTTTATGTTGGAGAGAATGTGGAGCAAGGGGAACACTCCTCCACTGTTGGTGGGAATGCAAACTTGTACAGCCACTTTGGAAATCAGTATGGTGGTTTCTCAGAAAATTGGGAATCAATCTTCCTCAAGACCCAGCTATACCACTCTTGGGCATATACCAAGGAACACTCAATCACCCCACAAGGACACATGCTCAACTATGTTCATATCAGCATTATTTGTAATAGCCAGAACCTGGAAACAACCTAGATGCCCTTCAACCAAAGAATGGATTAAGAAAAATGTACATATACACAATGGAGTACTACTCAGCAGTGAAAAACAATGACATTATGAAATTTGCAGGCAAATGGAAGGAACTAGAAAATACCATCCTGAGTGAGATAACCCAGACTCAGAAGGACAAACATGGTATGTACTCACTCAGAAGTGGATACTAGATGTAAAGCAAAGGATAACTAGACTACAACCAAAAGCTCCAGAGAAGCTAGCTAACAAGGAGGACCCAAAGATGGACATATGGATCACTCTGGGAAGGGGAAATAGATGAAATCTCCATGAGTAAACTGGGAATGGGGGTTGGGCAGTGGAGGGTAAGGATGGAGGATGAGAACATAAGGAAATGGGATGGTTGAGCTGGAACAGGGATGGAGTGGGAGAGCAATGAAAGAGAGCGGGAGACATCATGGGGATAGGGAGAAATCAGATGCTAGGGAAGTTCTCAGAAATCCCCAAGGACGACCCCAGCTTAGACTATTAGCAGTAATGGAGAGGTTGCCTGAACTAGTTTACCCCAGTAATCAGATCAGTGTATACCCTAACTATCACCATAGTCTTTCTCCAGTAACTGACGGAAGCAGATGCAGAGCTCCACAGCCAAACATCAGGCAGAGCTCCAGGAGTCCAGCTGAAGAGAGAGAAGAGGGATTCTATGAGCAAGGGCATCAAGATCATGATGGGGAAACCTACAGAGACAACCAAGCCAAACTAGTGGGAACTCATGAAATTTATATCAACAGCTGTGGAGCCTGCATGGGAGTGGACTAGACCCTCTGTATAGTGAGACAGTTGTGTAGCTTGATCTGCTTAAGGGGCTCCCTGAGAGTAGGATCAGAATCCATCCCTGGTGCATGAGCTGGCCTTTTGGAGCCCACTATCTAAGATGGGGAGAGTCTTGGACCTGCCTCTACTGAGTGTACCTCCTCATGGGAGGCCTTACCTTCTTGTAGGAGGGAATGGGGGTGGTTGGGAGGGGGAGGCTGGAGGGGCAGGAGGAGGGAAGAGGGGATCTTTGATTGGTATGTAAAGTGAATTTTAAAAAATTAATAAAAAAATCCCCCCCAAAAAGAAAAATCCCCTTTCTCCTTGTTAATGTGTTTAATTAATGCACATGCTATTTAAGGAACATGCACAAACTTTCTTTCGGTATACAAATTTCTGATTGATCTCTCTATAGATGTTTGGTGAAGCCTGGAGTACAGAACATAATGATGGGGGTGGGCTGCACCCACCTTAAACTTAAGCAGAACCTTAAACTATCCAGTAGCAAAACGGCAGTCAGTGAAGGAGGTTCAGTGGATTCCTAAAGCAGTATAGTATGAAACCTAACATAAATAAAATGCTTCAAGGAAAAAGGTGTGGCCCAGTCTAGAATGGCTTTGACAAATATTGTAGCCATGAGCCATATGTGACTATTTCAGTCTAAATTCAATCAAATCAGAAACTCAGTATACCATCACACTAGCTACAATTAATTATCAATAGCCAGGTGTACTGTGTGGCTGTCATACTGGATGACAAAACTACAAACCATTGTAGTTACTTCTCCCCATTGAAGGGAATTCTGTTAGACATTAGACTAAATATGAAGAGAGATAAAACCATGAAGTGTCAGTGGCACTTAGTGATGTGCAGAAAATGGGTACTCTTCCAAATAATATTTTCAGGATGAGAAAACTCAGAGTATTTACATTAATGAAGATAAAGAAATTGAAGCAATAAGTTTTAAGGCTTCTTTGAGAACTTTGATGGTGGACTGGAAACCAGCTCAAGCATGACTGCTGAAAAGCGAAGCTATGTGGATATATTTTAGGAAGAATGTCTTGAAACCCTATGGGGATCATGCATTTTACTGAGAAAAGTATACAATCACATTTCCAATCTCCCAATCAATCTTGTAGAGAGGCTGGCCCAGAGCTGGGGTGTCAAGGCTCTGTGTGCAAAAGGGTATCTTCTCTAGTCTGTAGAAAAAGACTTGAGAGGACTCCAGGGATGTCTATAGACTTGATAGCAAGAAGGCTAAGGAATTTTAATCTGAAACTTGCCATTTTATGTAAACTTGGGAGTGAGTTCATTTTCTGACTGGAGAGCAGGGTATGAACAGAATGATGTAACTGCAAAGAAGGAAAATAGAACATTTCTAGAGTTGTGATTCTCAAGCCTGAATATCTATCAGAAGCCCCTGTGTTGTGGACTATTGCTTTAACTATGTAAAGATGTGTTACACTTATTTATCATGTGGGATATTACTTTAACTATGCACAATGTGTTATATTTGTTTATGCTACATTTGTTTAATTGTTTAAAGTCGTGTTTCATTTGTTTTACCTTGCCTGCCTAAGGCTCTTGATTGGTCTGATAAAAAGCTAAATAGCCAATAGCTAGGCAGAGGCAGGATAGGTGGGGCTGGCAGGCAGAGACAATAAGTAGGAGGAGAAATCTAGGCTTAAAGGAGGGAGAGAATGAGTGAGAAAGAGAGGAAGATGCCCGGGGCCAGCCAGGCACCTGTCAGTCAGCTAGACACAGGTGGAGCATGACATACAGAATGAAAGAAAGGTAAAAAGCCCCAAGGCAAAATGTAGATGAGGAGAAACAGGTTAATTGAAGTTATAAGAGCTAGTGGGACAAGCATAAGATAAGGCTGAGCATTTATAAGTAATAATAAGTCTCTGTGTCATGATTTGGGAGCTAGTTGGTGGCCCCAAACAAAATATGTTACACCCCTGGTAGGTCTGCTGAAGCACAGAGTGGTTGCCCCCTGCTCATGGACTCCAACTCAGCACAGAGGAAGATGTGCCAGGAAGGTGCATTTCCAACCAGCTCCCAGATGATGCTAATGACACACTGGCCCAGGCACTCCACTGGATTTTCCAAGTAGCACTTAATATGAGAACCACAAATATTGATGGTGATGGCAAAGTATGTGCATGGTCAAGAAGGTGTGCAACTAAGCATGTGCAAGAACTGACTGGAGGAAGCACAGCAAGTTTTAGAGCAACAAGACTTCTATTAAAACTTTGGCTGAGCCATCAAGATATATTAGAATCTCAGATAATGAAGTGATTAGTGAGAGAAGCTAGCTTTGTGCTAGAGAACCAAAAACAGAACTCCAAACCCTTAAATTCTTCACGTACAGCAAGGGTTATAACAGGTCTGGTTCTTGGACACTAGAGTAAAAACTGTATAAGGAAAATTTCTTTCAAGATGGCTATGCTATTTAGGGGCATGGGTGAGGGAGGCTGCTTCTACATCAAGCTGGGAGACAGGAATTTCAAGGGGCACTTAAGAAACCTTGATGTGTGTCCCTTGGGGCTGGGCAGACATTGTGAGACAGTGTGTGACTTTCACCTTGTAAATGTAAAAGGCTTCCCAGTGCTCCAGAAACTGGCAGAGCGAGGGGTGTGCAGTGTACCCCAAGGATCAGAAAAGAGCTGCACGTGCAGGAGGCCTCTTCAGGTTAGGGGTCTTCTGTAATGTGGGGGTTTCAGAAGAAATCACAAAAGCATCTATGAAAGAGACGTCTTTGAACATCTGCTTGACCTGGATTGTGAAAAGCCAATTTACAGCAGGATCAGTCCAGAAAGAACTCTGTGGTCTCCCTCACATCTTTCCTCTCTCCTTCTATATTTGTGAACTAGGGCTTCCCCTATACAGCAAATTCAAATGCAGAAGATTCAGT
This sequence comes from Peromyscus eremicus, assembly GCF_949786415.1. NCBI lineage: Eukaryota > Metazoa > Chordata > Mammalia > Rodentia > Cricetidae > Peromyscus > Peromyscus eremicus. The sequence goes on from NC_081439.1 coordinate 116,251,034, forward strand.
TAAATCTAAAATGAAAATTACCAGTGAATACCTCTCACAGCAGTCTATGTTTATCATGATGTTGTTGCATGCAATGTGTGGTTTTTTGTTGTTGTTGTTTTGTTTTGCTTTATTGTATTTATTTATTTATTTATTTTTGGTTTTTTGAGACAGGGTTTCTCTGTGTAGCTTTGGAGCCTGTCCTGGAACTCACTCTGTAGCCCAGGCTGGCCCCGAACTCACAGAGATCTGCCTGCCTCTGCCTCCCGAGTGCTGGAGCAATGTGTGTTTTATACTAAAAGGATTAATTGTTTATCTCAGATTTCAATTTAACTGAGCATCCTCCATTATTGTTGCAGCTGTACCTAGGGTAACAAACTATATTTTGCGATATATGAAAAAGGCTGAAGGTCTAAAGGAAGAAAAGAAGGACAAACCATGGCTTGATTACTGGCTGGAGGTCTTTCACCTGTAGCAGATGTCACCTCAAACTTTAACTTGAAAGCCTTGCTTATTGCAAGAGAAGGGAATTCTAAATAACCAGTTAAATCTATTCTGTGCCTTATAGATTACAGGAATGATGGAAGACAATGTGGAAAGTGTTTAGGGTTTTATTTTGTGACTTGTGGTTAACTTACTGATTATTATTTGTATATGCAAAACAAATGAGTCTTGAAGTATGTGTACCAAACTTAACCAGTGTTTATTTCTTGTCTTGCAGTGGATTTTTGCTTTCAACTATTTTTTATTTTGTTTAGTTGAATGGCTATGAATATGGATTACTTTGACACTCAACATTAATGAAGATTTATAGACTTGTTATTTTTCAACTCAGTATTTTCTTGGTGTGTTTTTATGTTAATATTCTTCTCAAAAGTAATTTCTATAGCTACTTCATAGTCCATTAGATGAATAGCCCAATGCACTCAAGATCCTTATTCAGATTAGTCTTCTCCTTTATAATAATGAAAGCTTTGTGATTTATGTTAAACACATCTTTACCTGCTGCCTTGGGATACATCCCTAGAAATTGAATGGTAAGCTAAAGAATTAAATGCATGTCCTTAAGATTGATAAAAAGTTCCTATTAAAATCTACCTGTCTCAAAATATATAAAAAACTCAAGAAACCAGACATCAAAAAGTCAAATAATCCAATTAAAAATGGGGTACAGATCTAAACAAAGAATTCTCAACAGAGGAATCTCAAATGCCTGAGAAACACTTAAAAAAATGTTCAACATCCTTAGTCATGAGGGAAACACAAATCAAAACAACTCTGAGAGACTATCTTACACCTGCCAGAATAGTTAAGATCAAAAACACAAATGACAGCTTATGCTGAAGAGGATGTGGAGCAAGGGGAACACTTCTCCATTGCTGGTGGGAGTGCAAACTTGTACAACAACTTAAAAATCAATATTTTTGTTTCTCAGAAAATTGGGAATCAATCTACCTCAAAACCCAGCTATACCATTCTTGGGCATATACCCAAAGGACACTCCATCCTATCATAATGACACTTGCTCAACTATGTTCATAGCAGCTTTATTAATAATAGCCAGAACCTGGAAACAACCTAGATGCCCCTCAAATGAAGAATGTATAAAGAAAACAGGGTATGTTTACACAATGGAGTATTACTCAGCTGTTAAAAACAATGACATCAGGAAATTTGCAGGCGAATGGATGGAACTAGAAAATATCATCCTGAGTGAGGTCGCCCAGACTCAGAAAGACAAACGTGATGTGTACTCACTCATAAGTGGATATTAACTACAATCCAGAGACCCAGAGAGACTAGGTAACAAGGAGTGCTCAAGGTGGGGTGCATGGTTCTCCCTGGGAAGGGGAAATAGAAGAGATCTCCTGGGTGGACTGTGGGAGGGTGGGGATGGGAACTTGAAGGATCTGGTTAGGGGGTGCACAGAGGGAGAGAGTACTGGAAAAGATGTCTTGATATGGGGGGAATTTGGGGGTCAGGTAGAAACCTGATACAAGGGAAACTCCCATGAAACTCCAAGGATGACCCTAGCTAAGACTCCTAACAGTAGTGGATATGTAGCCTGAACTGGTCCTCTACTGGGATCAGATTGGTGACTATCCTAATTGTCATCAGAGAGGCTTCATCCAGTAACTGATGAAAAAAGATGCAGATACCTACAACCAAACATTAGGCTGAGCTCAGGAAATCCTTCTAAAGAGAGGGAGGAAGGATTGTAGGAACCAGAGGGGTCAAGGACATCACAAGAAAACCCACAGAAATAACTAACCTGGCTCACAAGAACTCGCAGAGTCTGAATCAACAATCAGAGAGTCTGCATGGGACCGACCTAGGCCCTCTACAAATATGTAACAGTTCAGTAACTTGGTATGTTTTGGGACTCTTAACAATGGGAGCAGAGGCTGTCTTCCTGTGGGATGTTCTGAAACTTCAGCTACACTGTCCCTAATGCTTTGGCTGGCTCTTGGGAACCTATTCCTCATACTGGATTGCCTTGCCCAGCCGTAATACAAAGGGAGGAGCTTAGTCTTACTGCAACTTGATATGCCATGCTTTGTTGATACCCATGGGAGGCCTGCCCCTTTCTGAACAGAAACAGAGGAGGAGTGGATTGAGTGGTAGGCAGAAGGGAAGTGGGGGGAAGGGAATTGGAGGAGAGGAGAGAGAGGAAAATGCAATTGGGATGTAAAATAAATTAAAAAAATAAATTTTTAAAAAAGTCTATCTTCTACCCCCTTAAATAGCTCCCCTGCCCCAGTTAATGAAACACTCTTTCTTCCAGCACTGTTTGGATGCAGCACTCAGTTTGGATGCAGAGGTGGAGATCAGAGTCAGGGAGTGCTGTGGTGGCCTCTGTGGGAAAATCTCCAAGGCCCAGCTAACTGTGGCAGGCAGAGGGGGAAAGGGAGGGGCCTTTACCCAGGCCTGAGTGCTGCTGTGAGCAAGTGCAGTGGTCACTCACAGATAAACAGCTAGTGCTTTCTGTCAACGACTGCAACCATCACACCATCACAATGACGAAAAGAAAAGTCTTTCCTCGGAGGCTGATTCCACATGCCTTTGACACCAGCCCCCACACATCTGGCTTGCTGGTATTTCATTGAAATGGCCGCCTGTGTGGAGTTCAGAGGCGAAAATAATGAAGTAGGTTTTGCCTCTTCTCTTTTACAGTAGCTGCCCCAAAGAGTGTACTTTTGATGAGGGCCAAAGTCTGTTTGTGAAAAGAAACCTCTGAGGGGAGATATAGCACCTAAGACCAAAAACCTTAATTTTGCCTCAAATTTTGGCTATACTGTTTCTATAGAGACCAAAGGCAAGCTTTGGCTCCCCCACTCAGCTATTAAAGTTTAGTGCATTGAAAACTGTCTTCATGCTGTGATACCCTTTCAGAGAAGAGAATAGGGTCTGAACTAATCCATGAAAGTTGTCATGCTATGAACTAGTAGTCAAGCTTTTTCCTTTCAATTGAATCTAAAACTATACTGTACTTCACACTTGATTGGTCCTTCAGATGGAAGGATTCAATATCCCTGCTGGAAATCAGTTCGTCTTCTTCATACAGTGCTGTTGAACGTGGAAAGAACTTATTTCTGAAGCATAATTACCGGCTCTAACATATGAGAAGTCGTAAGGATATTTCAGTTTCTTTTCCTTTTCTTAAATGTTAGTCAACTCTTTAAACTGCTAACTTTTACTTTCCACTTTGACAAAGCTTGTTTACTAGGCTGTGTCTTCACGCTTGAGCTTGGTGTTTGTCAATAGATGTTGGGATCTATACATGTTCACTGGCTTTTCTTTCCTCAGGATGATAGACAGACATACAGCATAAATGTATCGAGGACAAAAAAACAAAATATCTTCTGAATGCAGCCGGCAGCAAGCCATTGAATGTCCTGTAGCAAAGGTAACGGGTCACTTATTTACCATGAAGACTGGGACAAGAACTCAAGGAATCTGAGCGGTGCTATGCCAATTGTCTAAAGGAAAGGACGCTTTTCCTTTCCCACTCAAAAGAGTTAGCTTTGTTTGTTTGCACATGTTTTAGATCAATAACTGGTAATAGTAAAGGCAGAACAAAAGCTCTAATAACCATGAGCCATCTGCAATGTGGATCGACATTTCCCAAGTTAAACACTGTGTGTTGTGAGTGAATACGTACAGTGTATATGATTTTTTTAAGCTGAAAGCCTTGATCTAACTACACCAAAAGGGGGCACCAAGGTATTAAAGAAATTGTGATATTTTCAGAATTTATAAATGAAATTAAGTGAAGTTCAAAGAGGTTTTGAGGATAATTGTTATGTACATGGTTTTTAGAGTTGCTATTTGAAAAGTCGACTGAGTGATTACAAGTATTTTGATAAGACCAAATTTTGATAACTGAATGGAATTTCCTATTGATGTGAGGGTCTTATATCTTTGGAGTCTAATGAAATAAGTCCCAGGGAAACTCTATATTTTATGTTAGAAAATATATATATATAAAGAAAAATACCTTCTTCTGAATCCTTAGAATTTAGTATTAATATTCATAATATTTTATAAGTCTGCTTCTTGACTATTCTGTCTTAAAATAGAAATTTTTCTTTATTGTATAAGACTTAGCAAGTATGAGGATATTTTTGTGTGTATGTGTGTGTCTGTGTCTAGACGGAAGAAATCAGCCTTCAGTATTGGCTATTGTGAGAGAGGGTGCTGGATGTGGGAATCTGTGGGTTATGGCAAATATTAGCTAATTTAGAAGTTGTGTATCACGGCTTCCAGAATTTAGGCTTAATAGTGAGAACAGAATCATTTTCTGGGAAAGATTCTAAATTGCACATGTTTGATTAATGCTATTTAATTTCTGTGACTTTGGTAAAGGGAATTTGGTGGAAGAAAATAGATGCAATGTAGTCTATAATGGAGTTGGAAATATATGCCATGCAAGTGGACGCCTCCTTTACTTGAATGTCACCTAAGGAGAGGAAAACCAGTTCAGTGTCTAATTTTGTTAGTGGTTGAATAGTGCTATTTATATGGTTTTTCCTGCACCCTTTCCCTCCTCCACATGAAATAGAGACCTTTGATATGTAATCAAATCTCAACTGGTTGGTTAGCTAATAATTCCTCTTAAAAATGGAAATCAGCGACTATGTAATCCTGTATTCTCTGCATATCTGTAACGTTTCTAAAGATGGCTGCAATCTAAACAAAATGGCCCATCTCTTCATGGAAAGCATTTTCTCTTTTTTATTTTTATATGTCTGGCTGTCACTGCTTCTTTAAAAAAGACAAAATGATACATTTAGTTCAGAGTGTGTTTTATAGTTTAATTTTTACCCATTGTTTTGTGCTTTGTGATGATTGATGAAATCATATATTATGTAATGTGAGGCAATTTACAAGCTGCTATTACATCCCTGTAACTTTTATGAAATATGTGACTAATTAGTATATTGTTTAACTGGGAGAATAGATGAGAAAAACAAGCATCTCTCAGGTTTATTTGAAACATATGGACTTTATTCAGCTGGAGTAATTATTCAAGTACAATAAATTGTTCTGTGTAGTGCTAGAAAAGAGCTGTAATTTTATTTCAAAATATGGCAGTATCTAGAAGGTTTTATGGCTCTGTTGTTTATTTGAAATAAAAATAGAGTGGGATTATTGAATTTTGTGTCTTCCCTGTTATTATCACCACTGCAGTAATGAGCATGTGCTGAAATGTCCACATAAAGGCAGAGCAGGCAAGCTACTGTTGCTTTTTGTTTGTTGGAATTCTCCCCTCACGTGCATCAGAAAGGAGGCAAGGAGGTTGCCTTGGTTGTGGAATATTTAAAATGTGACCAAGAAACATTGTTCCAGCTAGCCAGACACTTTCAAACCTGTAGTTTCAATTTTTGAAGAAAATAGAATTTATTTTTAATAATTTCATTACACTGCTTCTTCTTCAAAGTATTACAGTTCCTTAGTATTCCTGAAAAAGCACAACATACTTTTTCAGGGCAGTGCTTTTGTAATTATGGGTATGGAAAATATTCCACAGATACATAGATATTCATGTGGCACTTGTATTTCTCTGTGTGTATTTCATGTCCTGCCCAGACTTTGACAAAAGGTCAATGTGGCTAATTAATTCAAGTGTTGTACATTTTTGGAATAATAGTAAGCCTGAATGTCCATGATCTGAAAATGCAATTATCTTGGTGTTGACGACCAGAGTTTTGCTGTGATCTCCAGGTTGTGCTTTTGGAGGCTTTGCTTTAGGTTTCAAATATTGTCCCAGTTTGGGGAAGTGTTTACACGGCAGTATTTGTATGAGATGAGAACTAGCAACAAAAGAGGAGGTGGCTCAGGTTCTGATCTGTGCTTTTAGCCCCTTGCTGGGCCTCCTTCCTTACGATAAGATTGCATATCAGTAGGCCACAAAGGCCTTTTCGGCCTTTAATTTTTCTTCCCAAAGTCCATTTGCTAGTGCTTAAAAATCTGCCCCATCCTTATACTTAATGGCTCATTTTTGTGGGGGTTTCAAGTCACCTCTCCATAGATGCAAGGAAGTGGCTAAAGAGAACTTATGAAACACAGAAAGGTCTCCAAAGCGGTTTTTCTCCTCCAGGGAAACTAGCTCTGGGTTGAAGGGGGTCATGGAAATCCCAGCTGTAAGGGCCCCTGGTCTATGTCCTGGCATGATGTGTTCTTTGAAAACTCTGCAGAGGGATTTCACATTAGATATGGCATTGAACTTTCACAGACTGATTTGCCTACATTGGCACAATCTGTGGGAGTTTTCTACCACCAGTTGGACTTTTCTCCTCCATAATCTGACTCGATCTCTGCCTGAAGAATCAAGGGGCAATTTCACCTCTCATTATAAAGACAGGCAAGAAGGACAGAAAACCTGGTGGAATTAAGCAAAACTTTCTTTTCAATGGAATGTTTACTATATGATTCTAAAAATAAACACTCTACATATGCATTTTATGAGAGAGAGAGAGAGAGAGAGAGAGAGAGAGAGAGAGAGAGAATGAGAATGAGAGAGAGAATGAGAATGAGAGAGAGAATGAGAATGAGAGAGAATACTAATTTCAGGGACTGAAAAGCAAATACTGATCATGAAAATATATAGACCTTCTTAAAACTTGATTTTTATATTGGGGCCAATTCAACTAAAACCAGAGCAGAGCCAGAATCTAGAAAAACCATATAAAACTATATGTTTTGTCCTCCCACCCCAACACAGGCAACAAAATAGTTTATATAAAACTTGACGGCTGATTAGACTTGTTATATTCAGCAGGATTCTCAAAATTCACAATGGACTTTACAGCATAACTGGTTTTCATGCAGTTGTTGATTAGAAACTGCAGCCTTATTTGTCAGTGTTGCTTGGTGATGTGATTAGGAGCAGGGATGACCAGAATTCAATTAGAGAGGTATTCCAAACTTGACAATTTAAAACATTTCCCTGAGCGGATGTGGAGACAATACCAATCTCTCTATTTATGAAATTCAGTTCTCTCGGTTTGAATAGAGAGAACAAAGGTCCTAATCTGCAGTACTGAGAAAGGCCAATTATGCCCCATGCGTCAGACAGGGCCGAATATGATTCTAAATAATTGCCAAATCAGATGCACATGAATATAGTTTTATTATTTGCCCCAAACCCATTAACACAGTGTTTATAGCTTGTAGAACTGGGTGCATTTCTAATGAAGTTCACCTATATTGAATTGCTTTGCTTCACCTTACAAAACCATGGAAAGACAAAACTGGAGTCTTGTTTTGAAAGCATCAGTGCTGTTATTCTGATTTCAAATGAGCTGCTCAGACAAAGCAACTGAAGCTGGTGTCCCCGGATTCCAACTCTTTGTACTTTAAAAACCAGGCATTTCTTAACCATTCTCCCATGTCTCACCAGATTAGCCTCCTTATCGTAGTCTCAGAAATTATCCAAATACCCACATTTTTCTCTGGAGGAGATTAAGGTACAGGAAGTCAAAGGACTTCCACCAAGTCAAATGGTCAGTTAGTTACAGAAATCCATTATGCTGCTGGTGGCATCCTGAAGACTTCTACAGTGGACTTAAAGATAATTCTTGTTTAGCCTGGTACAGTGGTTTTTTTTTTAATTTAGATTAGCTGATGATATTAAGCATTGAGAGAAACTTTTTTGTTAAATCAAGATGATTGAATTCTATGGAAGAATGAAGACTCAGACTACCCATCTTGGTTTCCAACAGGAGCCATTACCCCTGGCTGCAGCTTATACCTACCTACCTGGTCTGCCTTATTTCTTACTTTCTCCTCTGGGCATTTTAAGTTAAAATCATCTACATGAAACCAATGATTATCATGCTTTCTTGAATCGGAGGTTTAGTTTAAAACTGAAAAACAAAACAACAATTTGCTGAGCTCTTCTATATCTCTGTCTTCCCTGCCCAAGAAAGAAAGAAATATCCCAGGGCAAAAATGTGCTGCCACTCGTCCTTGGAGCCTCACCAGACCACAGCACAATGACTAGCACACAATGTGCCAACAGGAAATCTCGGGGGAGGGGGACATGTCCTGATAGCTGCTTTACCACTAGAGTCATCCCAATGATGCTCTACAGAAAAGTTCTTTAAATGGAGTTGGGAGAAGGGGATCACAATTGCCAATCCTGTTAACTCCTACTTGAAAGATTTTTTTAACTTGCATTTTTCTCATTTGATGTGGAGGCCATATCTACAGAATTCCAAACAGCTTCAGGAGAAAAGTATCCTTGAGTTGATGCTTTAGGGGTGTGTGTGTGTGTGTGTGTGTGTGTGTGTGTGTGTGTGTGTGTGTGTGTGTTTCCAGTTGTACAAACTCAGCCTCCATGGACTGACTGCTAGAGCCTGGGCAGATCACCGAAAGCTTGATAATTGCTGCATGAGGTATTTGCTTTCTTGTGCTCATGACCTTCAAAGGCACTGGTTTCAATGTTCCAGGTTGTTGTTCTGAGAAATGCCCATCAGCACAATGCCATGCACATGTTCTGGAAATAGAGGGTGCTGTAGAATGTTAACCCCTGGTGACCTTTCCCTTCTTCTGAACTTTTTCAGCTTCCTTTTTTTTCTGCTGTTTCGAGACAGAGTTTCTCTGAGTAGCCTTGGCTGTCCTGGAACTCACTATACAGACCAGGCTGGCCTTGAATTCAGAGATCTGCCTGCCTCTGCCTCCTGAGTGCTGAGATTAAAGGTGTGTGCCACCAACAACTAGCTACTTTTTCAGCTCTTATGGTCCATATTGTTCTTAGAATATTCACATTCCCAGAATTGGAATACTACTTAATTGAACTACTATCTTCTGTCATTATGGATATGAAACAAAAGTCCTAATAGACTTGCACATGACATCTGATCCACTGTAAGTTCCTTGTGTTGTTACTGAATGATAAGGTCCTGGGGGCAAAGACTAGGATTTACTTACTTCTTTTTACTCAACCCAGCACCTAGTACAGTGAGTCTTGCATGAAGTAGGTGCTTTAGCCATTTTGAGTACTTGAATCCATGTCACCACGACAGTGACTTGTGATATGTAATACAAAGGCTGTTATGATTACCTTGTTAGTCTATCACTCAAAACAAGAGCATTCCAGCATGGCTGTATACTAGGCTTTTCAGAGGAATACAATCAAATACTTGATGGCAAGTAAAATGGCCACCCAAAGCATGCTTTGAAAAGGACTTCATTTTATTTTCAGGAGCTTTGGTGGAGGTATAGAAAAGATGGAATACTGTGGGTGTTTTTCCCCTCTTATTATTGACCTGATAGGTGTTTCTTAAAAGAAATAAAACAAAACTACCATGCACAGAATTTGAAGGCTCCAAACTGATCTGACTCATTAGATTTAACAAAATCCAACAGAAAGTACTTGTCGAGTCCCTGGGCCTTTTGTATTATCCTTTATCTAATTCTTTAGTGATTTTTTTTCAGCTACTAAGTGCCAGAAATAGGCACATCTCCAGAAAGTGAGCACATCTCCCTCCACAATATGACAATGCTGTCTGACAGCTATTAGAACTTGAAATTCAGGGCTTGCAAAGTAATTCTTCAAGAGTAGTTCATTTCCAATAAAAGCATTTGCTGTTCTACTTTTTTTCTTTCTTTCTCTCAATTGAAATTCATTTAAAATTTCTATTCCATAGGAACACTTTTGTGTTTCTGTAATCATCAGGTATATACTCTCTGGTATTATACTTAAAAATTTATTACTGTAAAGTATTTTTAAAAATTTAGTACTAGAACAACATGAACAAGACATGTATACATAATATTTGTTTTTAACAAGTATCTCAAAAACCATTTGTTTTTATTCCCCATCATATATAGTTTGAGAGTTTTCCTCTCCAATATGTTTCCGGTGGGAGCTGCTGAGGGATGCTGAAAATGGTACATTCACAATTATCTAATGTCTAAAATGATAGCAATCATAAGAATCTAGAAAATTCTTTTTTTTTTCATTTCTGAAGGAAGCATCATCCTACTTTTAGTCAAAATAAATTGAGTTTTCATCTGTATCTCTGCACTTTCAGTTAATGAAAACCCCAGAAGTTACTCAACCTCTCAAGGCCTGTGTCCACATCTATTAAATGAGTGTTCAGAACAGGTCCTGAATCCAGAGAGTTGTCGAACATTTAATGAACTAATGCAGTTGAAGTGCTTCAACCAGAGCACAGCACAATAAACAGCATTTGAAAATATTAGCAATAGTAATAGTTGATTCCTAGTTCAGTCCTGAGTGGTGTTTGCAGCTCTGACTCAAGAGAGCCGAGAGAAGGAAGTGGCTTCTCTGGTTGGAGTTATAAAAAGATTCAAGGCTTTTAGAAGTACAGTCAATCCATACCTCTGCCCTCTGTCCTGAGGAATGGCAAGAAGATGACCAGACCCTGTGCTGCAGTAAAATAACCCTGAATAGCTCCAAGCCACAGCTCCTGGAACTAACCGTAGTGGTTGGCCGTGCAAGCCCCTGACCTACCCAGACCCTCCCCTCTCACTTTAGCTAGCTAACTGTCTGGCAGGCAACAGGAGATGGTAGTCATTCTGTACCATAAAGCCAGCAAGCATTCAACATATTTTTTTTCTGGGAAAGAGATTATCATGTACACCTAAAAGACAATCTTTGGGCCAGTTTTATGTATAATCATTTATCATTTTGTTAAGCAATTTTGAAGACCAGAGCAATAGTTTACTCTTGGGAACAGCAAAACACTTCAGCAGCTTTTCATTTTCAAAAATAAAAATTGTTTCTTGAAGGCTTTTTGTTTTAAGTAAATCTTTACTTTCTAACCCATCACTGTGAGAGTGTTTTAGACTTGGAAAGTTCATGTTGACAATTGGGAGCGGCTTGGGTGCATCCAGCAGTGTGCATTCCTGTCCTCACCAGGAGGAGCCCAAAAGCACCAGGTGTACCTGGTGCTTAGAAAGGGAATGAGGCAGGTGGCAAGGAGAACTAGAACACCCAACAGCCATTGACTAGGCATTCATCTTCATCCAGGTTTGGAAATAAATGGCTTTCATTAATTTAGGGATTTTTTAAAATATTTTGCATTTGTTTTGTTGATACATGGTCTCACATTTTAGCTCAGGTTGGCCTGGAACTTACTGTGCTACCAATGCTGGCCTCAAACTCACAGCAAGCCTCTAGTGCTTGGGTTATGAGTTCAGATTTCATTCATTCCTTCTGTGGTCATTCTCCCTTCCTTCCTTCTCTCTCTCTCTCTCTCTCTCTCTCTCTCTCTCTCTCTCTCTCTCTCTCTCTCTCTCTCTCTCTCTCTCTCTCTGTCCAGGGATTCCTATATCTCAGGGTGGCCTGGAACTTACTATGTAGCCAAGGATAACCTTGAAATTCTGATCTTCCTGCCTCTCTGTCTGGCTTGACCAGGCATCCATTACCACACTGCATCTCTGATACTAGGTCTGGCTTCTGTAGTGCTGGCGAGTGTCAAAGCCCAGGATTCTCATATGCTCAGCAAGCACTCTACCAGGGAGCTGTAGCTCCAGCCTTGGCTTTCACTGGTTTTCTTTCCTTCACTCTCTTTTTAATTCTCTAAGAGTTGTAAACCAAAAAAAAAAAAACCCTATATGTTGTAAAAACAAACAAACAAACACACACACACACAAAAAAAACCCTATTATCTTCCTTTTTACCAGCAAGGAAACACAGGCTCAGAGAGGTTAAGAAACTTTCCTAATGTGTGCATGGCTGAGAAATAATCAAAATGGAAATTCAAGCCCAGGCTAGATGCACTCTTGTTCTCATGATTTGAACCACTGTGCCGTAGTCTTTCTTTTGATAACTTTAAAACATTGAGGTTCCCTTCCTCACCCTTCATGAAATCTAGTTAGTTTTGGTCCTTCATCTTTGTCTCTGAGGACTCTGACATCACATTTTTTGGGGCTAGATTGAAGAAGGAAAAAGGTGGTGACTCACTCAAGTCAGGCCAAGCAACAATCCCTCCTAACCTCTGAATCTCTGAATTATTATGTGACTCATCCTATTGCTTTTATGAGATTTAGCTTCAATCCTTGCTCTGCTACCTACTGTTAATGGGAATCCAAGTTTCTCTGACTCATAGCCTCTTCTTCTGTAACAGAAGTTACTGCTATCTCATAGGATTGGTAAGAAAAAGTTTCAAATAAACACTGCAGACGACTTTGTGTGGTATACTTCTAAGGGCTCAATCCATAACACCCAGTACTTGGAGTTTGAATTGCAGCTTCTATAAGTTGCCAGTTGTGTGAGTTGAAGCAATTTACATCAACTACAAAATGAGAGGGAATAGCATCAGCTTCATATAGGTGCTTCTGGGAGGACTAAGTAGATTAATATGGTTAGTATCTTTAGATAGAGCTTGTCCCACAGTAAGTGTTCCATTCTATTATGCAACATGTTCAAGGCATATAAAAACTGGTTGTTCTTAATTTCTTTTGTGTTGGGCACAAGTCCCACTTGCTTTCTGTAATAATCCCAGCCTACATTGTTTCTGAGAACTCCTCAAACACAGGTCTATCTTAGATTTGAAGTTCCAAGAAGCCAACATAGTATAGTGGTCAATACTCTGCATTGTGAAGTCCCAAGAAATATGCTGTAGCTTTTCCCCCAAGATAGAGAGCAATGGTCCTCTATCATCATGACCAGCAGGGAGAGGCAGGAGAAAGACTATGACTTTGAGACACCAAGATATGAGTGTATTGAGTAGAGCAATGGGAGAAGATATGTAAAGTAACACTAGATCTCTCTTTTCTCTCTCTGGAATGGAAGTAATCCCCCCAAACACACACACACACACACACACACACACACACACACACACACACACACACACACACACTTCCAGAATTGGAGCTGGCCTAACTGTACAGTACTGGTCTTACAGGCCTTCTACAAGCCCTGAGAAATAGTTCCTTTCTCTTTAGTCACGGCTTAGTCACAGGCAACACAGAATGGTTGAAAGGATGGAGAATGTCCACCAAAGGATGAGGACTGATTTTCTGCTTTAGAGTGGAGTACAGAAGACGGCAGGGGCAGCTTTGCATTTTAGTGAAAGAATCTTCCTGAGGGATTCTGGGTGCTTCACAGCTGAACAAGACTGTTGATGCGGTGTTAACGTATGGCTGGCTATCTCTTTTTACAGAATGCAAGTTCCATGAGGATAGGGACTAAATTTGTTCAGAATTATCCACTTAACCTAGTTCTTGGCACAAACACAGAAATAGGCCATGTATGCATACAGTACTGCTGCCTCAGAAAAGAAAAGGAGCCTACTTGGAGGGCATGTATATTTTTCCTTCCCCCAAAGGAGTTGGGGGAGCAGTAAGCCTCACCATTCATTATGGACTTCAGTGGCAACTTAGAAAAAAACAAAAACAGAAAACAAAACAAACAACTACAACAAAAGCACAATCTTCTCTAGCATCTGTCTTCTATCCTCAGCTTTTCTGCCAGACAAAGGCAATTTCAGGCTACCATTCAAGTTACAAGGTTTCTTGCGTCAATTTTCTTCTTCCTACAGAAACTTGATTGCGCCTGGGTATAGCATTTATGTAAATTTCAAGTGCCACTCCTATTTGTCTCTGAGCTAACTTAATGGATCATGTTAATCTCAATCAGGTCTGCCACTCAGTCCTCTTATCCCCTTCACCTTTCACCTAATTGCCAATTTTCCTTGAGGACCCGGCTGTAGAGGCCCTATTGATTCCTTCTTCCTCCTTCACCAGTGGACATCTATTTCATTTGATTATTCCTAGAAACAGTAAGTGGATGATTTCATGTGTTCCTGATGTGCAATAACTACATGCAGCCACCATGAAACTGCAGCATTACTCTGGAAACGGCTTATCTATACAGCTACACACAATAATGGTGGCAGAATCCCTCAAATATTTTGTTAAGAGGAAGGAGCCTGTTTAAAAGGAGAAGGATGGCATAATACCACACTACAAATTCAATTATGTGTAGTCTAAAACCAGCTAGAGTTAGTCTTATTAGACTTAAGGGGGCAGTTACTGGGAGGAGGAACTAGATGGATTTTGAGGATGCTGGAAATATTTTCTTTTGTGGTATGTATGTAGGTATAAGAGCATGGCTAAGTTTCTAATTTCCATAGAGATGAACACTTTTCTTTTGTTCATATTTTTGTATGTATGTTATACTGCAATAAAAATTTCCCCCAAAGGAGTCTATAATACCTCACTGTGTATAAACGCCATGTGAATTATATATTTGTGTGAAATAGGGAACTCTTATTCCTTCCAAAGAGATCAAATAACAAAACTGGAAATGGGTGTGTGTCTCAGCTGGACAGTTAGGGTGACTAGAAACTCTAGTTCATCTTTGGGTTCTTCCATGGACTTTTCCAGGTCTATGTCTGCTTATGGACTTTGCACGGTTCAAGTGCTGTCTTTCTCGCTAAATGTTGACAAACAGTCTCTCTTCCTTTGCTTTGACATTTAACCAATTTCAGGTAAATTTTCTAAGACTGAAATGCAGAGACATAGTTTGGATATTTATTTGTGAATCTCCATGAGGCTGGATATAAATATTCAGTTCATGCCTTCAAACTAAACAGAATTCAACAATCAGAGAAGATAGAAAGAGAAGGCATTTTCATGATCAGGATGGGTTTGATTGTCCTTACTTTGGTGCAGTCTATTCATTTATAGGTAACACTTGAGCTAGTTTCTTGAGCTAGTTAGTAGTTTCCAAATTGCATACTGACATAATGAAGACCACTAACTCAAATATTTATATGGGTTTTGCAAGGTTTTTGCTTTAAAGAATCAATAGACCCAGGGCATTTTTTGATACAACATTTATACCTTCAACTACTTATGAGTTGGTTTTAAAGACCCATGACGTGTAGTAATTTGTAATTTTGCTGAGGCGTAAATTTGAATTGCACACACTTCAGAGATAGTATGATAGAGAGATTGACTTCATAAAAATGTGATGGTTCCTAGGAGAAAAATAGAAATTTAATGGAGGAAATTATATATGCCAAAAATATGATAGTAGGATTTGTGAATTGGAGAGAGGCTGGAGATCAAGTTTTCTGGATGCCCTTCCTGAATTTCAAGGGTTCATTGTACTTCAATTTCCTCATCATAATCATCATAGATTTTGTCTTCAGCTATTTATTTGTCTTTAATTTCATCAAGACTTTCCTAACTGCGAGGCATACAACTGAATACCCTTGGGAGATGAAAACAGATTCAGTAGAAAATGATCAGATTTTTATGATAGGGAAATAAGAGAAGACAAAGTGAAAAACTCGAAGAGAATCTTGACTTTTAGTCTCAGCTCTTCACTGACTTGTTCATATATTTATCTTGACAGAGGGCAGGTGAACTAACCTTCCTTCTCTAGTATTCAGTTTCTCTATTTGTAAAGTGAAGAGGTTGGACTAGGTGTAGTTTGGAAATGGTCTTATGACCTTACAAGAGATGACTACTCAAAGCTACGTACTCCCTTCAAGCTATGTTTTTTGGTGTACGTGATGCCTGCAAAAATGTCATCATTGAGATAAAGCCATCGGAATATGAAACTGCACCTGAAATAGCTTTTTAGCCAGGAAAGATGAAGAGTTGGCCTAATCAGATTTAAATAACCAAACACATGACTCATACACTTTGATCAATTTTGGAACTTTTAAGTGCTGAGAATGGAACACAGGTACTGACTGACATGCTTAGAAAATGCCCTGACAATGAGCTGTACTCCCAGCCCTGTGATAGTTTTTAATTCTTTGGATGGTTTTGACTGTAAAAAAGAAGTTTTCACTCTGCTATTTTTTCTGAATGCTGATATTTAGTTACTGGAACTAGAGAAGTGTGCCGAGGGTCTGTCTTTCATTTTAGGAGTCTTAGTGAAATGGAATGCAGAAAGATTGTAGGTCCAGAAAGGTTGCTGTCTTAGGAGATGGGAGTGTAAGATGGAGAATAATATCCAACCCAGAATCACAAACTACTCAGAACTAAGAGGGAGCACAGCCTTCTCTCACTAGATAGATGGGCACAGCGGAGATTTAAAGAAGAGTTATTTAAAATACATATTCATACACAGTAGAATGCTAGTCAGCTATGGAATGAGGGATCCTGTCATTCGTGACAACTTGGATGAACCTGGAGACATTGTATAAAGTGAAATAAGCCATTCACAGAAAGAAAATCACTGTACCATCTCACTCCTGTGTGAAATCTTAACAAGTTGATTCATAGGGCTGGGGAGATGGATCAGCTGTTAGAGGCCTACAACCAAAAGGATGAAAAGTTTTTTTATAGTAGGAGTACAATAGTGGTTATCAGGCACTGGGATGTTTAAGGAGGGTTTGGTAAATGTTTTCAAAATTCATAAACTTTCAATTAGAAAGAGGACAAAATTTGAATTCCTATAGTTAACATTGGAAACAAGAAATATCATATTCCATTCTTGAAAGATGCAGTTTTCTCAAACTAAAATTGATAAATGTGTAATCATCTATATGTTTAATTAGCTAGATTTCATATTGTATATATATATACAACAAAATGTGATATGTATGTGATAAATACATATAATTTTATCAATTAAAATTAATTTGAATTATATATTATTTAAAATACATAAAGTATAAATACTATTGCAATATATTTATATTACACATAAAAATACATCAATATGCATACTGAATACCTACTATGTACCAGGTGCTGAGGCTACAATGGTGAACAAGGCGGGAAAGGCTTAGCCTTATAGATCTGACTGACAAAGACTGACATGAATATGTCATAGAAATATCTCTAAAACCCACAACAGAGAGGAATTGATGCTGAGGGAGCATGGCATAGAACGCAAGGTTTGACTAGGTCAGGAAAATGAACGAATGCCTCTCTGATGTTGTAATGAAAGACACACGGGAGTTAGCCAGATGGATGGTGAGGGCAAGTCTGAAGGATCTGTGAGAAGACAGAACTTAGTACACGGAACAGAAAGCAGGTCATTGTGGTTAGAGAAGAGAGCACTGGGGCAGGGGAGAGCAGAATATGGCTGCAGGTGTGTGGGGTGTTTGTCCCCAGAGCAACAGAAACTTATGGGAGGGCTTTAAGCATGAGAAAGACATGTTTACACTTGTGGTTTAAGTGTGGTTGCTGGCAAGGGTGGCTGAGATGGAAAATGGAGTGAGAGATGAAGCTAGGAAGAGAGTTTAGGTCCACCTGTGAAAAGATTCAAACAACAGGTCAAGGATTTGAATTTAGCTAGCTGTTAAGAAGGAGCCTACCTAAAGCAGAGACTGGCAAACTGGGCTCACTCAAGCAGCCAGTAGTAAGAGAGTCCTGTGAGAACTCAACACACTTTGCTATCTCATGAACACAGTGAAGAGGTAATGTAACAACGGAGGCCCTGTTTTTTACCTTATGTCCTGAAACTAACAGCTAGCTCAGATAACCACCTAAGGGTCCTTACCTTCATCTAAGAAGTGTGATTCTAGTTTCCAAAACATTTACATCACTGTAGAATATATCAAAAATGTAATTCTGTCTTGCAAAGGTCTGATCCCATGAAATTTATGAAGTCTCTGCTAGGAATCTCATAGAGCTAGACTCATACTACTAGTTCTAATTTGTATAGCAAATTACTCAAAAAAACCTTATCCACTTATATAGAAATATATTTACTACGTCATGGACTCTGGGTCAGAAACTTGGGAATGGCTTACCTAGGTCTTCTGTCTCAGGGCCTTTCCTAATCTGCTATGAAGGTTAGGGTCATATTTGAAGGTTGCAGTGGGAGAGAATCTGCCTCCAAGCTTATGTGATCATTGGCAGAATTCAGTTCCTGAAGTGTTATTGGACCAAGGCTCTCAGTGCCCTGCTGGCCATTGGCTGGTGGTTACTATCAATTCCTTGACCTGTGTATGTGTCCATCATGCCATCTTCTTCATCAAAGTGTCACAGCCAGTGAAGTAATAAGATACCCTGGATGCTTGTTCTCTGGGACTCTTGTAGTCTTTTTGTCAAAGTTTGATCTGCACATAGGAGGCAATTGACAAGCAATATATATGAAAGAATATAATTTAGAGCCCAACTGTATGATACATGCAGTGAAAGAGTCATAGAACTTTGACGGGAAGAGTTAGTGAGACAGGGAAGAGAAAGTACTCCAAATGAGGAGCATAGTATACACCATGACGTGGAGGTAGAACAAGTCTGGTCTATTGGCAAACAGTATGAGCAGCTGCCTGGACAAAGTAGAGCGTAAGTGTTGAAGTGGTGTGATAGAAAGCAGCAGGACAGGACCGCAGAACCAAGTCCACCTTAAGGATTTAAGAGGGAGTCAGTGTTGTGAGAAAAGAACCATCATTTTCACAGTGAGTGTTCCTGTCAGCGTCCAAGAGGCTGACCACGTGACTGATCCTCAAAGGGATACATGGTGACGAATATGTACTTCTTTGACAAGAGTGTAATTTTATTTAAGTACTTATTATTAGTTCCAGGTTGTTTTTTTCTGAACAGTCTCCTTCCAGAACAAAATAATTGGGTAGCAGCTCTTCTTTTCTTGCTTTACATTTCTTTTGTTCCTAAATAAAAGCAAGAGAGCCTTTTTTTCTTTTTTGGTTCTTGTATATGGTTTCCTTTTTAGGTTAATATCAAATGTTTTTCTCTCCTGACAGGTCTCTTAACCCTAAGCAGGCTTCTTCCACTTTCAATACACAAAGACTGTAAACTAATAAAATAGTTATCATCACTAAATAGTTCAAAATGACGGAGCTGGTGCATTTTATTTCTAGTTCTCTATGAGGATTAAAAGTGATTTGGGGAAATGATTTGCTTTGTTCCAGTCCCTAACACAGCGACACATAGCATCTGATAAATGTGCCCAGCAGATGACTGACTGAGTGCAATGCCAATGATTTTTAAATGTGACAAGGAATTTCACTTGACCTAGCACAATTTTATCCAGTTCCTTGTGCAAAATGAGAAATCAATCCAGATACAAATTGCATTTGTATCATTTTAAACTGCTCTGGGGGATCGCCACCTCCCAGGTAGAGGCTCCATATAACAATAAGCCAGTTTATCAAAGATGGGATTTACTGCTCGTTGTTTTTCTATTAGGGAAGAATTACGCTAAGCCCAGCAGCAGACATTTTGTGTTACCATGGCAGCCCATATTTCCTGCAGGGTTGTGACCCCTAATGACTACAGTGGGAAGGCAGGAAAAATAGAGACTCTTTGAAGATTAGTAAATAAATGCATTACTTATGCAAACCGTCTCTGAGATGGCCCCACAGTACAGAAGAGAAACCAGGAAGCTCTTCAGACTGAGCAAATGGTTGTATGTAAATACCTGCACTGGAAAAAACATCACCTTTCATTTGATTATTCCTTTAAAAGTCTGTTTGGCCTGATAATAAAAGTAGTGTAAACTGGACTTCATACTGGGAAAACAGTATTATTGTTCATAAAAATACAAACATTGATGTTTCCCTTTCACCTAGAGGAGCTAATTTTTCCCCATTGGCCCTTCAGATGTACTATGGTTCCTGGAATGATTTTCCAGTTTTGCTCGATGGATTACACATGGGTTGGGGAGGGAAAGAGCATATGCAACTTCATCAGAGCATCAAGTATACATTCCACCCTTTTCTTGTTAAAAGCAGGTTGGTGTTATTTTTAGCCAACTTGCTTTGTCTTAATGAACCTGCTATATTGTGTTGAGTCTATAATTTGTAAGGTATTCCCTTAGCATGAATGTCCTTTGAAGTCACGTCTGTATTTGTTCATTCAAGATATGTTTATTTGATGCCTACTATATGACTAATGTTCAAGGGACTGCATTCAGCTTCTATTATTTGGGCAGATCAAATGTCAGAGGGTTGCATTTTTGTGCCATGCCTTCCATATGCTCTTTTAATTGAGCACAGAAAGAGGGCAATATGATGTATTAAGAAATTAATCACATATCTATAATATTTCTTGCCCATTTTGTCACAACTTACTTGTATTAGAAGCCTTTATTCATGGGGAAGATAGTCTGTATCAGGTAGAATTCTAGCCATTGACTATAAAGTTGTGTACAAACCCTGACTTCGTTCTCAAGTACAGTATGGTCTAGTAATGGTTCCAGCAGCTCCCTGTAACTTGGATATTTGCCTTACTTCTGATCTGCAATGTAAACCAAAAACAGGCTGTGTCTAGGAGAGCAGCCCTGGTGGAATGGATTGGTTTGGGCTGACCTGTCAGTATTCACCCTCCTGATTCTTGTGTCCAGGGCATCACTCTGGTCTCAGCAATGTTCCCTGTCTTTTCTCCCTCAGTCTTCCTATATATTATGTTCTACTAACCATTCTGTGCTTTCTTCATAACCAGGAAGGTCTTCCAAGCTGGACATTTGAGAGTTGACATTTTTAAGTGGTAGGAGTATTATCTCATTGTACAGATTACCTCTGCCCCCTTCTTTAGGAATTCAAATACCTTCACTATTCATGCCCCCAGCCCCAGAAGAGGTTGCCAGTCTAAAGGAAACCTAGTCTAACACTAGAAAACAGCTCCCTTAAGCCCTCATCCTTCAACTTGGCTTTAATATCTTTTAGTATGTGGGTCTGCTATAGTGGGTCTACTTGGTGACTTGAGCAATCTTTTGAAGCTCTGAAGCTCTTTGGCCAAAGGTGCTAAAGAATTTCTTTTATTATTACCACTCTAAGAGGTATTACTTAATATTAGGCACATGTTTGAGGCAGGTACCCTGTTCTGTGGAAGAAAACAAAGCTTCACCTCTGAATGCAAACAAAAACATTGTTTGACTTTGGTTTGAAGTTACGAAATTTTAGGGGAGAAAGAGAGAAGTCTAATGTGTGTAGGAAACAATCTTTCCACATCAGTTTGTTTTCCATGCCACCACTAAGAATTACTGGACAGGAGAGAGGATTTAGACCAAATAAAACCACAGTGAGAGGGCATACCTAAGAAAATAAGAGGGCTCAGCAGGTTTGAAGGCTACTGATGTTGTGTCTCCAAGCTGAGCTGCGGAAGGAGGGTAAGCAATGCCTTGCCTGATTCAGCTGAAGTTCATTGTGCTTGTAGGATCACTATGGGCTATCCATCTTGTGGCCTTTGATGCTGTATCCCACTGCCTAGCCGGAAGGCAGGGAAATAAACACCTCTATTCATCAAGTGAGGGCCCAACAGATCATAACTCTGTTCCTATTTCTCAGAGACAGTAAATTAGTATTATAAGTCATGGTAAGAATATTTATGAAAATCCTTTTCCAACTCAAAATTCTTTGATTCTGCCATAAACTTCCAGAGAGCTGCTTCTAGAGGAACCTATTTAATATTCTATCCATTCTTGCCTCTGGTTTTCTGTCAAATGATTCTATCCGCTCCTTTGACCATGGCCTGAGTAGGAGGAGAGAGTTGTTCTTTGTGTCCCTTTGCAAATTCTCTGCAATGATGAATTCTAATTGCTTAGCAGCTGTGTACCTGTCAAACATGGGGCTGGGAAAGCACTGGGGATTGGCACCAAAGAATGGGCATATGGAGAGAGGCATGCCAGTGAAAGTAAGGTTGCTGCCTCCACCTCTTTGCTACCTGTTCCCTCCAGGTTCCAGGCAACTTTCCCAGACACCCCGATGCACTTGAAACCATACAAAAAGCATGGCTGGATTTGGGTTTTCCTGGCCTGCAGAAAAGACAGGAGGAGAGAGAGTTCACCATCTGCTTCTCCTGTGTTAGCCCACCAGACTTGGGGTTAGTTTTACTTCTGTCAGTACCTGGGAATTTCACAGACTCAAGAGGAAGACCTCAAATATATTACTGCCTTGGAAGTGAGCTAGTAGTTGGAGGAGGTAACAAGGAGATGGGCAAATATTCTTAGTGTTCCATGGACTGTAGAGGAAAATCTTTGAAAATTATTTATGGATGGACTTGAGAGCAGCATTCTTCCTCTGGGCTGGAAGTGCTCATGATGGAAAATAGACTCTAATAATGTTTGTGGCATTCAAGAATTACTTTGCAGGCAATCTCCATGACAAGCCTGCTGGTGGGATCTGATGGCAATTCTAGAGGGAGGGCAGAAAAATAGGGCTGTTGAAAGAAATTGGGGCTCAGAAAATGGAAGAAGACAGGCCAGATGACAGGATGATTGATGCAGCATGTGGAGCTGCAGAGGGACTCCCAGGAGAGGATTCCATTAACCAGGCAGGGAGAGGCAGCCAGCAGCGGCCTGAAATCAAGGAGCAGTCAAGGGGCCATCATTCCCAGGTTGGCCACCAGCACCCAGGAAAGAGCTCATTGGAAGTAATTGCAAGGAAGACAGAACCATCAGGCTGCTGTCGGAATGGCCTATACAACAAACCAGTTTGCTTTGCATAGGATTAAGTGTTCATTTCCAACTTCAGATATAAAATAGAAGGCATTTTTGGAAACATGGAATACTATCCAGAACCAAAATATATCCCCAAACCTGATTACTGGTGATAACCACTGTTAATACTTACAGCCGTAGATTTTCCACTGTAAGCCACACATGCACATTCCTGCTTTGACTATTGTGAACGATTCTGCTCTAAGTACAGGAGTGAAGATGTCTCTTTGGCATGCTGAGTTTAGTTCCTTCAGATATTTATCCAGAAATGGGATTAGTGGATCAAGGAATCAACACTAGTCTTATTTTCAGCATGTGGAGGAACCTCTCGACTGGTTCCCCTAATGGCAGTATCAATTTACTTTCTCACCAAAAACATACAAGAACTTCCTTTCTCTACCCTCTGGGCTGGTGGACAGTTCTTGATGATGTTCCAAACAAAATCAAATATGTTATTTCCTGCCACCACCCGTCCTCCTCTAACTAGGCTTTTGCCACCATTAGGTGAGTTAAGCAAACAAACAAACAAACAAAAAATAGTCACTCAACATTTTGAAAATGCCTCTGAGGGGGCATTGGTGTCCCATTGAGAACAAGTGCTCGGTCCATTGACCTTTCTTCTCTGTGGTGATATTTTATTTGTGCTGAAATGTGATGATATTTTATTTGTGCTTTGATAAATAAAGCTTGCTTGGAAAATCAGAGGAAAAAGAAAGCCATTATAAGTAAACAAAGAAGCCGGGCAGTGGTGGCACATGCCTTTAATCCCAACACTTGGAAGGCAGAGACAGGGTTTCCTTTTAAATAGAAAGAAAAAGGGAAATGATGGGTAATGTCGCTCTGTATGCTGTGAATGTATTGCTTTGATTGGTTGATAAATAAAGTGCTGATTGGCCAGTAGCAAGGCAGAAACTATAGGTGGGATAAGCAAACAAGGAGAATTCTGGGAAGAGGAAGGCTGAGTCAGGAGACATCAGCCTGCCATCCAGGGAGCCGCATGTAATGGCACACAGGTAAAGCCATGGAACACGTGGCAACATATAGATGAACAGAAATGGGCTGAGTTCAAGTGTAAGAGCTAGTCAATAATAAGCCTGAGCAAATGGCCAAGCAGTTATAATTAATATTAAGCCTCTGTGTGATTATTTTATAAAAGGCTGTGAGACTGTGGGTGAGAGATTTGTCCTAACCATGGGCCAGGTGGGACACAGAAAAACTTCCGACTACACTTCTCCATGACTAGGCAAGACCTATTCTCACCTCCTGATTGTTGTCCTCACTAGTGTTCTTTCTGCTGGAAAGTTCTCCCTCCAGTCCACTGAATAGCTCTTTCCCTTCCAGGGCTTAGCTTTCTGTGCAAGGAACTCTACTGTAGAGAGCCCTTCCCTAACTTTCTAGCTAAAACAGTGTTCTAGGCTAGTCGAACTCTGGCTTTGGATACTTATTTTTTTCTCATCATAATCTGATTCTTCCAACCTACTCTTACCTTAGATATCTATTTTCTTGTCCAGCTTTTGCTCAGCTGATCCAGTAGATGCTAGTGACTCTTCAGAAATCACTAAAAGAAGGACTTTTTATTATGTACTCCACCAACGCTGTGTCCCACCAAGATCAGAACAATGATGTGTTGTGTTTCACCTCAGTAATGGAAAGGTAATAGTTGTTTTCTCCTTTCGGAGGCCTTTCATATTATGAGCAGGTACCAGCAGCCAGCCTGTTACTTGTCCACACCATGCTTATATTTAGCTTTGCCTTTTGTTCCTATCAATGGTAAGTATTTATAAATCAGGAATCAAACTCCCCATAAAATGATGTTGCTGTACTATTTTGAAATGTTTCCTCTCTTTAGAGGAAAAGATCTGTTCTGTTTTTTACTTTAAAAATACATTTTTCATGTAATATATTTTGATCACATTATTCCTCCTCTGGCAATTCCTTCAAGATCCTCCTCATCTCCCTACTCATCCAACTTTATGTTCTTTCTCTGTCAAAAAAAAGAAAAAAAAACAAAGTGAAAATCAAAACAAACAAACAAACAAAAACCCCAATAGGACAAAAATTAAAAAAAAAACCAGAAAGCACAGAAAAACTATGGAGTTTGTTTTGTGTTGACCAAATAGTCCTGGGCATGGGTCTGCCCTGAAGTGTGGTTGATACTCCCAGTGTTAGTCCATTGAAGAAAAGTGTTTTTTCCCTTGTCTAGAAGGTATCAATTGCAAATAGTTTCTTGGTTAGGGGTCAGAATTCGTGTTCACTTCCTCTTCTTAGTACTGGGCTTTTGTGTGCCTTGAAATTGTGGCAGTCTAGTGCATGCTGTCACAGTCTCAGTGAGTTTATGTACATCAGCCCTGTTGTATCTGAAAGACACTGCTTCCTTAGAGTCACCCAGCACCTCTGGCTCTTCCAATCTTTCCACCTTAGAGGAAGGCAGAGGAAAGAGAGGGCATGGAATACTTGTGACATGAAAGTAGAAAGGGAGACCATTTGAAAAGAAAAGAACACAGAGAAGGGCAATGGGGGACAAAAATGAATTAGTAAGAAGTATTTTCACTCATATGCATACACACACACACACACACACACACACACAGACACACACACTTGTGAAAACGCCATAACAAAACTCATTGTTTAGATGATGACTTAAAATTTTAATTAAAAAGAAAGGAAGAAAGGAAGGCTAAATATACCTGTGCTCTTGATTACCTCTTTCATTCACTTAATAGTTCAATGAACCAAACAAGCACAACTGTCTTCTCTCCCATATGTGAGAAGGGGATGTCACTGAAGTGAGAAGATTGTATCTCTGTGATTGGGTAGTGGTGAAGCAAGGGGTGGGGGTTACGAGAGTGGGAGGAGGTAGATTAGCCAGAGTGTGCATGCAAATTACATGTAGTGGATCAAGACAAACACAATCTAACATTTGACGGAAGGAGCAATGGGGAGAGGAAATGAGAAAGATAAAAATCAGATGTTGAATCAAGCCAAGAATAGAACAAATAAAAGAGAGCAATTTACAGCAAGTCCCACATATTCAGTGAGTCACCTTGCTCAATTTCTCTTTTCAGGTCTCCAATTAAATGTCATCCCAATAGCTGGATCACCCCTGAACATCCTAAATCAAGTCAGACTTTCCCACTGTCACGCCACATTCCCCATAGCACGCCTGTTCTCTACAGCAGCACTACCCCCACCATTGTATACCAACATACTTTCTGTTTATCATTCTGTCTCTACCCATCCCAATTTACCACTGGGATGTCAGAACAGTACTCTCTACCTAAGGTTTCCCTAGTAAGTAACATTAATAGTAACTTATTATTTTATCAGACATACTCCTTTTTTTTCTTTCTCTATCACTCTATAATGCATTAAAAACTGCAGAAAGACTTGAACCTTGAGTCCTGTGAACATCACCTGCTTTTGGTCATAAAAGCTCTGAGGGTTGATTAGAGACCAGACCAAATTTTTCTTAGTACCTACTTCCTGCTCTGTTAGGAAAACATAGAAATAACTGGGCAGTTTATCAGTGAAAGCAGATTTCACCTCTGATTCCAGGATGATGGTAGCACTCAGGCTGTCCTAAAACTAAATGTCCGAAACTAAATAAAACTAACTAAATAAGAGATACCCCATTTACTGGACAACTATTATATATCATGACTATGCTGTCTCCTCATAACCACTGTAAGTAATGTTCTGATCCTCATTCTGTAGGAATAAATGAGGCTCCAGCAGGTTACTTCATCACCTAGTATCACAGAGACAGTGAGTCAAAGAGTTCATCATTTTTCTATTCCTCCTTGTCCATGTTGTAAGTCTCAGGGTAAATAATAGGCAGTCCTACTCTCAAGTCCTCTGCAAGCCTGTGTATACAGTAGGGAGTGATATCAAACCTGTATGAAGATGATACTATGGTCTACCCTACAGAAATGTCAGCAGACTTTATATAAACCCCACCTTGGTCAGTGGCATCAATGGACTAAGAAAGAAGTGTCCTGCTTGAAATGTCTAACTTTGTCTTTTTATAATGAGGAAATAATGAGTCTGGAGGTGCTGATTTCTCTGCATGAATACTTTCTGAACAGCTCTTGGCTTTGTGCTCTTCCCAAATTCTTCCATGAGATGGGTGCAAGTTGATTTTAAATGTGACTTTCTGTTATATCTTACTGTTATTGTGTATGTATAGCTTATGCCACCTTAGTGTTAAGGCTTCTAAAAGACATGGAGTAAGTCATAGCCATCTTGTGCCCCCCAAGTAAACTTTGGCTTTGAAACCAGGCTAATCATACCTTTACTCCATAATACAGCTGCATAGACAGAGTTCCAGGTGGTACATGACCTGCAACAGACACTGGATTTTGGTTCTTTCAATGCAAAATATCAGCCTTTCTCTGGCTTTGATTTTTTTTCCGGTATCCACACATCCAATTGTCTTTTCATTCTTTTATACAATAATTCCCATCCCCTTGAGGATCAGATTTCTTCTTTTTTAAATTTCTTTTACCAAGAGCCCTATAATCTGAGCTCAATGTATACACAGATATATTCCTTAGCAGACTCCTGCTCCTGAATCAGGAAGGCCCTCCACAAAGGCTGAGACCTCTAGTGGAGACAGTAAGTCTATTTCCTTAGTACTTTATGCCTCTTGGTACAACAGTGTCCCTGTGAATCAGCAGATATTACAAAAAATGCTCATTTTACAGATGAATGTACAGTCTTGAGGAATGTCAATGCTTTTCCCAAAGTCCATAGCATAAGTTAAGTAGCAGATCTGGGATTCAAACCTGGGCTTTTTAATGCCTAGTTCAGAAGATGCTCCTTCTGGAACATGTTGGAGGAACGAAAGATCTTGGGGACAAAATTGCTTCTACACCCAAATCCAGCTTGCCCCACGCACTGCCTGACATGAATGGATCAGTGGGGAAAAGTGTTATACCTTTCATTAGATCATTTGGGGCCAGGGCCCAATTTGCTAACTATAACTGTGTAGAGGTGCATTGATGTTCTCACCACAGATCTTACCAGAGATGAACCTTACTGGACAAGACTGTGAGCCTTTGCAGTGACATCCACTGAATGCCAAAATAAGTCTTTCAGAGACACCCCTTCCCTTATATTCTGGATTTCCTTTTCTTCATCTGAAAATTGTGGAATTCATTCATTCTTTTTGGCAGCATGTGCTAAATTCAACCTGTGGTGATCTAAGAAAGTGTCAGTCCCGCCCCAGCTGATTGCTTCAACTTGTCTTGATACAGCCTCAGAATCCTTCCCCTCATTTTTTTGAATACCTGAATGTGCAGAGAGCTGTCTTATGTTCGGAGACTGGAAGACTTCATATTCTTTAGTTGGATTATTAGACAAGGTGATAAATAGATTCAATGTAACACCTGTGAAAATCACAATAGCCTTTTTTTTAAAAAAAAAAAAAGATGGAAAGACTTGAACTAAAACTAACATGAAATTTCTAGGAAGCCTGAATAGCAAAAAGAACAAATAAATGAGGAAATAGCATCCTTGTGAACACTGGAGAATCCAAACTTCAAAAGAGTGTGCTAATCAAATAAGTATGGGCATGCCTTTAACTCTAGCACTTAGGAGGCAGAGGCAGGTGGACCTCTGAGTTTAAGGCTATCCTGGTCTTCAGAGTGAGTTCTAGGACAGCCAGAGCCATATAAAGAGACCTTGTCTCAAAAAAAGAGGAGGAGGCAAAGGAGGAGGAGGAGGAGGAGGAGGAGGAGGAGGAGGAGGAGGAGGAGGAGGAAGGAAGGAAGGAAGGGAGAGAGAAAGAAAGAAAGAAAGAAAGAAAGAAAGAAAGAAAGAAAGAAAGAAAGAAAGAAAGAAAGAAAGAAAGAAAGAAAGAAAGGGAGAGAAAGAAAGAAAGGAAGGAAGGAAGAAAGAAAGAAAGAAAGAAAGAAAGAAAGAAAGAAAGAAAGAAAGAAAGAGGGAAGAAAGGGGCTGGCTTAAGCATAGACAAGTAAATCAATGGAATACAATGGAAAGTTCAGAATTAAACCCATGCTATATACCTGTCATCAGTTGGTTTTTTTTAATAGAGTGTCAAGACTCTTCCATGGGGGAAAAAGAAGTTTATACAACCAATGGTGAAATGTCATTCCCAAATTACTAATGTGACTAGAGAGTGTTTGTCTGTTTGTTAAAGAAAAGAACAGGTACTTGTGAGGATGTGGAGAAACTGTAACACTTGTAATATTACTGTTGAGAATGTACACGTAAATCAGGTTGTTATTTCCTCAGAATGTTAAACAGATCTGCTATAGTCCCACTAATCCACGGTGAGGTATATATCCCAAGGCACTGAAAACAGATACTCTACACATGTTCACAAGGGCTGTAATCACACTAAGCAGAAGTTGAAAGCTTATTAGATAGCCACCGATTGTTGAACAGATAAAATGTATTGTACCCATATAATGGACAGGCAGTACAAAAAAATGAAGAAATGACATGTTAGATCATGGATGAACCTTAAACATTATCCTAAGTAAATGAAGGCAGGTACCCATGGGTCACACATTATGTTATTATATTTAAATGTACTATCCAAATTGTGTAGCTCTATGGTATGGAAAACATACCAGTGTTTCCCAGGGCCTGGAGGCAGGTATGGGCCTGGAGGCAGGTATGGAAGGAGGACACAGGTCATTTGCTGCATATAAGTTCCCCATTTAGGATGCTGAATAGGATATTTGAGGGCTTGGTATAAGTGATGATTGTACATAACTCTGAATATATGAAATGATACTAAACTGAGCAGTTTAAAATAGTTCTATGTTACATGAATTTAAAAATCACCAAGTAAGCCGGGCGGTGGTGGCGCACGCCTTTAATCCCAGCACTCGGGAGGCAGAGCCAGGCGGATCTCTGTGAGTTCGAGGCCAGCCTGGGCTACCAAGTGAGTTCCAGGAAAGGCGCAAAGCTACACAGAGAAACCCTGTCTCGAAAAACTGAAAAAAAAAAAAAAAATCACCAAGTAGACCTTTTGCACAGCACCAAGGACTCGAGTAGTGTATAGCAGGACCACACACTTCTCTGGATTTTCATACTTGTTTAATGGACTTGGAAAATTATTTTATGACCTGAGTTTTCTGCCAGGAGGTATCTTTGATCAAGGACAGAACTTAATCGCTACTGCTCCATGCACAGGAATGACAATGCAGAATTATCCAGACAGGAATCTGCTCCCCTCAAAGTGAATACAGCAGCCTGTGAGTAGCAGAGCAAAAACTCCATCCCATTCTTGCATGAACAACTTCCAGGGTCTGCAGATGCCCCTGACAGAAAAGTCACCTTGCTACTCACTTTGAAGTTTATGGGCCTGAAGATATCCTCCCCTTACACCTTGGAACCAGAGTCCAGAACATTCTGTCCTAAATCACAAGGTCTCAGATGAGCCTTTTTATGTCAGTAGAATCACAGGTTTGCAAATGATCATAATGTGTTGAAGATGAGAAATCAGATCTTGGCTTCGGTGAAGGATAATGTTTATTACATCCTAAAGAGCACTCAAGGAGATGGCAGCTAATACAGAAGTTGTATGAACATGTGCACCATTAAAAATTGTAATTAAGCTGACTCCCTGAGCATCAATAATGAAACCCAGTGCAGTTGTTTGCTGGAGAGCAAGGTTGCAGTGGCACATATCAAGAGATCTGTGGTATCATTTGCAATGGCAGGCAAAGCACTAGTGTTGACCATGACCTTCGGAGCAGGAGGGACCATGTGGCCCAGAGACAGTGGAATTCACTTGTTTCTGCCTATGAGTTACAGTATTCACAATAGCAGGTAAAAGCCATGATAGGAAACCCTCAGGAAGTTACTGAAAAGGAAAGCAAATATACTTGGAGATCCCCAAAACAATTTCCTAAGAGTACACAAGCAAATAGCAATGTTTACTGTAAGCTGACTTTAATGGAGGGTTTGCACACTCCAACAGTCCACTGAGATCTCTATAAGAATTACCTTTTGAAGCCTCCCAGCCCTGTGAGTTAACTGCTGATATCAGTCTGCATTTACAGATGGGGGAACTTGGACTCCTCAAGGGTAAGTTGTCTGCCTACGTTATTCAGCTCACTGCTGATTCCAAGACAGGTAAGTAGGGACTTTCCTCAAGATCTTCCTAGAGGAGGAGTTGGGAGAAATGTAGGAAATCCCCCTTTTCTGAAAAAAAAAAATGAATGTTTAATCTTCATCACACCCTTAGTGAGGTGAGCACTAACACCACCCCTTGGTTGGAGACACTCTTGAGTCTATCAATGGCTGCTGTCCTGGGGGAGGGCTTCTCTTTAGATCTGAAAGTCTTCTGGCCTTAGAAATAGAATTTTCGAGGTTTTTCGAGGTTGGAACAATGACTCAGTGGTTAGGGATATTTTCTGCTCTTACAGAGAACCTGGGTTTGGTTCTCAGCACCTACAAAGTAGCTTACAAAAGCCTGTAACTCGAGTTCTGGAGATCTGACACCTTCTGGCCTCTGAGAGCTCCTGCACACATGTGATACAAGTGAAACTCACAAAGGCATGTGCATATTCATAAAAATAATAAATGTTCAACTTGTCAAGTCCTTTTGGGAATCCATAGACTTCCCCAGACTGGCTTCCACTGACCTTTCCTGGTGTCAAGTTCTGGGGTTTGAGCATGTTGCATCTAGTGCTTGGGGTCTGTTGGCATGTCTGAAGTCTAACACAGCTGTTCTCCGAGCCTGTACTGGAGGTAACCAAGTGAGTGGAGAGTACGTTCTTTCTGCTATTGTGTTGCAACAAACGTTGATACTGTGGGGTACAAACAAACAGCTTTTAGAAGATTCTTGTCGCTGAGAGGCCAGGGCTGACTAGAGAGAGAGAAGTTCTGAAACTGGAGATGAGGAACACAAAGGGTTTAAATGGATCATTCATGGGAATCACCATGTTCGTTTGTTCATTCCTTCTCCTTTTTAGCTACTCAAATAGTCACGTGAAATGCTCTAGCTCTCCTGCTTCCTGTGGTATGGTTGGGCAGTGAATGGGAAAGGGGACCATATCTCTAGTTACCTAATAGGCGGCAGCAGCTAAGGTCATTGAACAGCCCAATATTCCTTATTCTCATAGGCTGGGGCAAGATCTGATCCACCCCTCATAGCCCTGTGCAGCAGATGTTACCACACACCTGCATTTACTCTGCCCCAGCTTTCCTATGAAGGCTTTTGAGACCCAGAGAAGTCAAGTGACCTACCCAAAGCCACAGACCTAAGTGAACAGTAGAGACAGGGTTACAAATACATCCTGCATCTTCAGAGCCAATGCTCAGAAACATGCTCTCCTCTCCGGGGAATGCAGGCTAGAACCAGGTACCTTGCTGCCACTTTGTTATTACCCTTACCCCCTTGGAGATAGTTTTGAGAGTCAGAGTCCAAGATACTGCTCTGAGTGGGGTCAGTGGACAGGACCCAGTGATCCTGAGAGACTAAGTCTGATGTGAGTGAAAGCCGCTGGGGTGGGGATTGGGTGAGTGAGGAGTGCTTAGACAGTTTAAGCTGAAAATTGCCAGCTTCATAACTGCATCAGTAAGTGGAACTGGGGAGAAGAGGAAGGGTGAATTAGATACAATTGTTATTCATCTTCCCTATTTTTTTTTCCACTTTTGCCCTAAGAGGGCAATTAAGGAAACAAATGGTTTGTGGAGATTAGCTGACTGGGAGCTTTGCATATTAATATAACGACACTTGGCTATACCAGGCTGACTTTCTATTTAAGGTAGCTTTGTCCTTTCAGGCTGAAGAGTTGATTTCAGAGAATAAGGTCCATGCAGTATAAAAACAAAATAAAACCAGTCTGTCCTCCATCACTACCTCTCCTGTGGTCCCCACAAGAGAAAGAAGAATGTGGGTAGAAAACAACGTGAATGGGCTCCACTTCTGCTGCGATTCTCAGAATTCCCTGAGGCCCAGACCAGGGTCGGGCTCCATCCCTGCCCAGGATCACCTGCAACTGCATTTAGCCCACATCTGCTGAGCCTTACGCTTACCAGACCCTGATGATAGGCAAGGTCCACACTGGCTCTTTTTGCTCATGGAGTGTCTCACTTAGGAGAGGGCAATGACGCATGGTTGAGGCTATGCTTTCTGGACTATCAGGGAGTTTAAGACTGGATAAGAAAGATAACTTAAAAGACTGACTAAGAATTAGACATTCTCAATGGACCCATTTCTTTTCTAAAGAGCAGCAGGTCATAGTGTCAGTGTGTAGAGAGCTATGGGGTACCCAGCCATGGTGTCGATGTGTGGAAAGCTCTGTGGTACCCACTGTGATCCCATAAGAAGCCTAAACATTCTGACACTGCTGTCTTTATGGACTATCTAGGATCTGTAGCTTGGCCAGTGAACAAAATCTAAAAATAGAAACTGAATTTTGCATCAAACTCATTACCCCTCTACTGGCAATCCTTTTCAGGGGGCAGTTTGGAAATTGTCTACAGGCATGAGTCTTTTAGTCAAACTGACCTGATCTACAATCATATTTGTACCATTGCTAACTAAGGCTGGATGACTTTGATAAGTTGCTTGACCTCTCTGAGCTTCTGTTGGCTCTGTTTCCTTAGATCTAAAAATGGGTATATAACAGTAAGGCTTTAGGGAGGATTTGGTGAGATCCTGCTTTTAGAACAAACGTCGAAAAGTGAAGTACTCATTTTTTTATACAAATTCTGTTGTATCCAGGCTGGCCATGAACTGTCTTTGTAGCTGAGGATGGCCTTGAATTTCTGTTCCTCCTACTTCTAGCTTCCAGGTGTTAGGATTATAGACATGCACCACCACACTCAGTTCATGTGACACTGAGGATTGAGTCCAGGGCTTTGCGCATGCTAGGTAGTCAGTCGACCAACTAAACTATACCCCCAGCCCTGAAGTACTTTTAAGACACAGATTATATTTGCTTAAACTTCCATTCCTCCTCCAGAAGACAGCTCTAAATTTTTGAGGTGGAATTTTACAAATGTATGTCACCTTTGATCCCGGCATTTCCTCATCCATGAATTCCTGGGATTCATAATATGACCAGTTGGCACAAAACAAAAAGCAAAACCTCTGACATAAAATCCCCACCCTTTATTTCTAGCTCATACTTCAGATAGCAACAAGGGAAGCAAAAGTTCCCAGAGCGTCACTGTGTCTAAAACCTTACTGAGGGTTTGAGAGAGTTGTAGAAAAGTACACAGTTACAATTGAGACTGTCACTCCAAGTCCCTTGGCAGCTCTCCTGTGTCACTCACGGTATGCAGTGCCCCCTCTGTCTCACCAAGGAATCGGGTTTTCTAGCTTTCTGGTACGGAGCAGACTCACCCTCTCTAGCCCCTAACCCCCAACCTTGGCTCTATTTTGAGCTAAGCCAGGGTCTGACTGCAGTATGTACCTGACCTACTACAATTACTTTGTTACATTGTAGGCAAGTTGTCATCCACCTCACTGACTTTACAAAGGGGAAGGTGATCTGTCTTTTTACTGATACACATGAAGCGCTTTGCACACGATCTTATCCACACACACACACACACACACCACACAGTTACAACCACGCTATTGTTAGTGTAAGTGTTTTGATGTTCTGGACTGACTTTAGCACACATCAGTGAAGGTGTTACAGCTATTTTAGTACAAGTGTCAAAGAAAGTCACCTCTAGAAGAGCCCTTCAAGATTTAGTGTTTCTCAAAGCATGTTTCTTGGAGCCCTGGTCTCTCCGTCTGTCTGTAATGCAGACAAGAAACAAAGGATCTTTGCTCAATCACATAATGGCATGCTGCATGTAGCCCACTCTTGGGAACATGAAATTCACATAAGACCATCAAAGGTTCTGAGAAGGCCTGCAAAAACATAATTATCTAATGGGTTAGCCTTGTGATTTCCA
The DNA here is from genome assembly GCF_949786415.1 of Peromyscus eremicus. Classification (NCBI taxonomy): domain Eukaryota; kingdom Metazoa; phylum Chordata; class Mammalia; order Rodentia; family Cricetidae; genus Peromyscus; species Peromyscus eremicus. Next base: position 116,285,763 of record NC_081439.1, read on the forward strand.
ATCGTATTTCCCCACAAAATTCTTAGTGTTCACTAAACAAATGTTGCAATTAATATGCCATGACATTGACTTTGGACTATATTAACCTAGATCTAAGCCATCATTTCATAAATTATTAAAGAGACATGGATATGGACCAAAGACCTCCTGCTAACAAGTGCTTTCTGAGTTAAAAGCAGCAAGCAGAATGGAGACTTTGAAGAGTGTCAGAGCTTTGAAGATACCCAATGGTCTTCTTGTGCTATTCATCAACCCCAGTTCATATGGCCTAATGGCTTTTGCTCAAAAGGAGTAAATAAGAAGTCTATTCTGCTTTCTATTGCTCCCACATGATCATTTTTACTTTTCTGGTTTCTGTGATTACTCCAGGTTACGTACTCACATCTGATGATTTGGAGCTGGGAATCATAGATGAGAGAGAACATGTTGCATTTGTCTTTTTGAGTCTGGGTTGCATTACTTGATATAATATTTATACTTCTATCCATTTACCTGCAAATTTCATGATTTCATTTAAAGGGAAGGGAGAAATGATGCAATTATATTTTAATTTAAAAAATTAAAAATTTCCCCACACTTCTAATTACCTGTAAATAAAATAAGCATTAAAGCAAGAAAGTTAGATAGATGATAGATAGACAGACAGATAGAAATAGATAGAGATAGATGATTAGATAGATAGATAGAGATAGATGATTAGATAGATAGACAGACAGACAGACAGATAGATAGGTGGATAGAATTGGGAAGTCAATTCTGTACTCTCTACTTCTCTATCTCTTTCAGTACATACTAATCAGGTTTTAAATCTCACTATCAGACTAAAATTTCTCTTAGCAATGTCATCAGTTAACCTGATGTCTTAAAAATCCAAGGGTGTAGAAGAGAAGGGATTGGGGATGAGAACAGAAAGGATTGAGATGGCCGAGTGGAGGGAGAGACGGAGAGGGGGAGCAATGAAAGAGAGATCTTGGTAGAGGGAACCATTAGGGGGTTAAGGAGAAACCTGGTGCTAGGGAAATCCCCAGGAATCCACAGGGATGACAACAGCTAAGACTCCTAGCAATAGTGGAGAGGGTGCCTGAACTAGCCTTCTCCTATAATTAGATTAGTGACTACCCTAATTGTCATCATAGAACTTACATCCCGTAACTGATGGAAGCAGATGCAGTGATCCACAACCAAGCACTGGGCTGAGCTCCTAGACTTCAGTTGAAGAGAGGGAGGAGGGATCACAGGAGCAAGTGGGGTCAAGATCATGATGGGGAAAACCACAGAGACAGCTGACCCGAGCTGGTGGGGGCTCATGGACTCCGGTCTGTAGCTGGGGAACATGCATGGGACTGAACTAGGCCCTCGGAATGTGGGTGACAGTTATGTGGCTAGATCTGTTTAGGGAGCCCCAGGCAGTGGAACACAGGGGGGAGGGGCTTGGTCCTGCCTCAATTTAGTATGCCAGACTTTGTTGACTTACCAAGGGAGGCCTTACCCTCTCTGATGGGGGGTGGGACGGGGAGAGATGGAGGGTGGGAGAAGGGAAGGGGAGGGAGAGGGAACTGGGAGTGATATGTAAAATGAAAAAGAAACTTTTAAAAAAATTAATGAATAAATAAATAAATAAATAAATAAGGGTTACATCTCCGTCCTCAGCTTACATGATCTAATGACAGTATGCAGCATAATTGATTATTGCCTTTTGAGGAAATATTTTCATTTCCTCATTTCGTATAATATGGAGATTTTCTAGATTTCCTCCATGCCCTGGCCAGGATTTATTGCTGCTGCTCTTTATTGATGCTATTTGTCTAGTGTCTTTTCTGAACAAACTGTGTAAAGACTTTGTTCTTTATCTTGGAGCCACTGAAGTCTAATTTTGGTAGTCAGCTTGTAGATGGACAGAGATTTCCTTAAATATCTCAAAATGCAAGTCTCTCAGTCTTAGTTGATGTGCTACATATCCATGTTGGGGAATTCCTTCAATATTCGATCAAGGACTTGTCCCCTGTGCCTTGGCTTTCACTTCCTGTTTCCTAAAGGTTCAAAGTGAGGCAGAGATAAGGGAGGATGGGAGTGAGAGTGGGGTTGAGTGGGTGAGGACTTCCTAAGTCTCTGAACATCCTCTTACATGTGCCCAGTCATGTGTCCCTATGTACATGGGTTCTGTATTCCCACATGTCTGTTGAGTCACTTCAAGGTCTCAAGTGGACATTTGTTGTCTGGTTAGTCCACTGTATGCCTTGAACTTTATATATTGCCTCAGGAAGCTGTTTGGTCGATCATTCACTACTGGTGACTGTTTTTGTCAAATGCTTATGGGAACAAGACTCTGAGCCAATGTGCTACTGTCTTTCTTCGTGGCTACTGCCATAAGCTCCTGTTTTCCCTTGACTTCATTCTTGTTCTCCTAGAATTTATTCAAAGAGAAGATCTTTTTTAAAAAGCCATTCAATTAACATTGTACTACTGGTTAAACATCTAGCACCTTTCTTTCTGAGAAAATCCACCTTCTCTCCTATGGAAACCCAGGTTCTACATGATGTGGCCCCTGCCTGCCCATTGACCACAATTCATGTTTCCCCCGTGTTGGATCCTAAATTAATAATCTTACGATTTCCTCTATGATGACTACCTCGTGCCAGGGTTCTCAGATTTTTGCCACTGGTAGCATTAGAAGTTCCACATCTCTCACTGTTGGATGAGGTGTGTCACTGCAGGTGGGTGGGCTTTGAGACTTCAAAAGCCTATACCATTCCCAGTTAGCTCTCTTTCTTTCTCTCTCTGCCTCATGCTTGTAGATCAGATGTAAGCTCTCAGCTACTGCTTCCATGCCATGCCTGCCTGCCTGCTACCATGCTCCCTGCCATGATGGCCATCGACTCACCCTCTGAAACTATAATCAAACCCTCAACAAACTCTTTCTTTTATAAGTTAAAAAAGTCCCCGCATCTCAGCTATCCATCAGTTCCAGGCAGACCAGTACAATTGACCACCCTACTCCACACACACACACTGTGACCTCTATTTACAATATTGTTCTCTTCATTTTTCCTACATTTGGTTCATTTTTCACTTAATCTAAGTTTATACATTATTTTTTGAGAGTAGAGTATCCCTATTTTATTCTCCTATGATTCTCCACTTGCTACTTTTGTATAATCTATGCTAATTTGTAAATTTTAAATTTATTTCATTGCATGCCTTCTCTAATATGCTGTAAAGTTTGGGGAATCTTTCTTTATTCATGTGTTACTAGCACCCACATAATACATGAGTTATACCAGAAGCTCAGTTACATACTTATTGAATGAATAAATGAAATAATGCATGCTAAACTGCCATAGGTTAATCCTCCACTTGTAAAAACCTCCAAGAATTCACCAAATACTGGGGCTAACTGCCCATGGCACAATCTTGAACAAGAATTGGGCTAACCCATACAGTGCTACTCTGTAAATTATAGCCTTATGCAGGTCCAGATTACATAACGAGAAGCTATAGACCTGATTTGGAGGAGAAAGTTGCATGCAAAGTCTGAGTAAAGGTAACAAGAAAGAGCCCTAGTGACCCATGGGAGGGAGTATCTGTATCTGGTGAAAACTGGGGTTCCTTTGTAAATATTTTTTTTTTTTTTACAAAAGCTGAAAAGCTGAATGTAGCAACACACATCTGTACTTCAAGTCTCAGAAGGTAGAGGCAGGATTAAGAGTTCAAAGCTGTCTTTGGCTACATAGTTAAGTTTGACACCATCCTGTGCTAATGAGATCCTGTCTCAAAAAACCAAAATAAAAATTAAAAAATAAAATAACATTCACCAAACACATACATATGCACACTGAAGAAGAGAAATAAAGGGCAACTGGGCCTAGTTATATATATTCATGGCATCAAGAGAACGTATTCTGGAATTGCATAGGTTTCCATTCTAGCTCTGCCTTTCATTGTCTGTGTGATCCTTTGAGTAGAGTTTCCACTTTCTCATCTGTAACAGTGACAGGTTCACTGGGTCATTCTCTTATTACACAGCAAATTTTTAGTCATTACTACTATTGGTACATAATATAATTTATTTTATATAAGTAGGAAAGATTTGGTGAAAGGAAGCCTAACAAGAGTGAAAAAGATGAGGAGGAGAAAGAGAAGAGTTCAAGGGTCAAATATGGTCAAAATACATGACACAGTTGAAATAAATTATCTTTATGAAAGCTAACATTAGCTACAATGAATTCATGCTAACTGCACATTAAAATATATTATACAAAATGTTAAATTTGTTAGATGAACTCAAAATGGGTTTCAAACATAGTTTTAAGAGTGCAAACCCTATCCTGGCATCCAGCTTTGTGTTTACATCTTGAGTTTTTAATCAAAAGAGGAAATTGGAAAGATTCCCAGCTAGTACAGTTGGCCAGGTCCCACACCAGCCTGGTGATGGTGTATGGTGATGAGCAAGGTGATTCACTTGTCCCAATAGAGGCCTCATCCCATGAAACAGGGGTGGGGTGGGGTGTTGAATAAGATGTAAGTATAGTCCCCTAGAGTTGTGCTTCTGCTAAATACTGTAGAAGTCACTGGCTACAGGCCTGTCCTCAAGAAGAAGGCCAGGAGGGCTATGATAATTGATCTCTCTGTGGGCAACCAGGCATCCAAAGCAGGTCTTTGCCAGAGGAAGGTATAGCTCAGAACTCCTAGGTATCCTAGATAGTGTCTAGGTGGACTGAGTGGGCAGCAGGAGCATGTTGGGCCTGGAAGAGGCCAAGACTAAGGACTAGAGAGACTCAGTATGGAACTGAAGCAGTTCTAGGTGTTTCCACTTCGTTTCCGACCATGGAAGACATCTGAACCTAGGGAAAGCAGCTTAAATCAATAGCCATGGAAACTACCTTTAAAGGGGAAGAAAGCCATTGACTTAGGTTATATTCAGGTTATGTATGTCGGCAGGTAGAAGTTGGCTATGCAGTACTGAAGTTAACAGCATTAGTACCAATGGGGAAAGAGTAGTGACAGTTGCTGAACCCCATATGCTTGTGGGCCCTGTACTAAGTGCCTATGTAAGCCACCTTGCTTCACTATTCTAACAACTCTGTCAAATAGGGTGGAACTGAGATAAAAATATCTCATAGTTAGCTTTAGCTGTCAACTTGATACAGCTCAGAGTTATCTGAGGGAACCTCAATTGGAGGTTGTATGGATCAGACTGGCCTATGGGTACATCTGTGGGAGCATTTTTTTGATTACTAATTACTATAGGAGGCTCTGCCCATGGTGGGCAGTAGTACAACACTAAGTAGGTGGGCCTGGGATGTATGAAAAAAAAGCTAGGTAAACAAGACAGATGAAGTAAGCCAGTAAGAGGTATTCTGTAGTTAAAGTTTTCCTGCCTGGCCCACAGTCAGGACAAATCTCTCTCACCTGCCAGTCCCACAGCCGCTCAGATCCAACCAAGTAAACACAGAGACATATTGATTACAAACTGTATGGCTGTGGCAGGCTTCTTGCTAACTGTTCTTACAGCTTAAATTAATCCATTTCCATTAATCTATACCTTGCCACATGGCTCATGGCTTACCGGCATCTTCACATGCTGTTTGTCATCGTGGCGGCTGGCAGTGTCTCTCTGACTCAGCCTTCCACTTCCCAGAATTCTCCTCCTTGTCCCGCCTATACTTCCTGCCTAGCCACTGGCCAATCAGTGATTTATTTATTGACCAATCAGCAACACACTTGACAAACAGGCCATCCCACAGCAGTATTCCTCCATGGTTTCTGATTTGATTCCTATATCCAGATTCCTACCTGAAGTTCCTGCCCTGACTACCCTCAATGACAGATCATGACTAAGATGAATGAACCCTTTCTTCCCTAACTTGTTTTTGGTCAGTGTTTTATCACAGCATCAGAAAACAAACTAGAACAAAGGAGGTGAAGTAGCTTTTGTCAAACAATGAAACCTACATTCAAACTGATGTGCTGTGGAATAATCCTTCTGTACACTGTGAAAATGTGTTGCTTTCATTGTTAATAAAAAGCTGATTGGCCAATATCTAGGCAGGATTTTGAGGGTAGATAGAATGCTGGGAAGAAAAGGGGCAGAGGCTTGGGAGTAGTGAGAGATGCAGAGAGAAGCAAGATGAATTGCCATGTTAAAAGAAGGTACCACCGTGTGACAGAGGGTAGATAAGATATATGGGTTAGTTTAAAATGTAGGCGTTAGCTAGTATCAAGCCTGAGCTGTTGGCTGATCATTTCTAATTAATAAGTCTCTGAGTGGTTATTTGGAAGCAGTTGTGAGAACACAGAGAAGCTCTGCTTACACTGTTATCTTTATGACACGAGGCTCTCTAACTGAAAAGCAAGCATGTGGCTTGGCCTTCCGAAGCCTGGAACTTTTTAGACATTTTCAGGTAAAATACCCAGAGACCCTGGTCATCCCTCCACAGTTTCAGGTCTGAGCCAAAGAAGCCCAGTTTAAAAGATCCATTTGGCTTTCTCATTTACCTCACAAAACATACTCACTATAGCACTGTATAAACTTGAAGTAGGGCTTAACACAGCACCTGGTATGCAATACTGCCAGCTGAAGTTATTCTTATTAGCTTTCTTGAGCCTGCTTCACTTGGATAAATGGAGTTCACAGAGCCAACTTCACAGGCCTTTTGAAAAAGAAAAAAAATAGTAAATATGGAGGACCTTGCACACTGGGAAGTTTAGTAGAACATATTGTGCTACTATCATTAATGAATGTATTTGTTCCTACAAGCATTTGTCCTTAATGCTTATTATGGGCTAAGGCAGACAGAAAGGTGAGAAGACTGGGGCTTTGCTATTCTACATTGACAGTCTCCTTGGTGATCTTCATAACTTTTCCTTTGTGTACCAGAGGATGGATATTTTCACTACCATGTCACAGATAAGGTTAAGTAATTTGTCTCAAATCATGTAGTAAGGCAGAATTCATAATAGGTTATGGTTTGAATCTAAAATGTCCCCAGTCTTATGTTTTAAAGTGCTGTTTTCAAGGCTGTAGAGCTTGTGGGAGGTATTGCCTGGTCGGCAGAAGAGGGTTACTAGTGGCAGGTCTTTGAAAGGTACTGGCTTCCTGGTTTGCCATCATGTAAACAAGGTTCTGCCTCACTTTCTTCTCATAGATGATAGACTTCTTGCCTACTTCCATGTTTTCTCTGCCATGATGAACCAAAGTCCCTCTGAAAACACTAGCCAAAACAAGCCTTTCCTCCCATAAGTTCTTTCTGGTAGGCATTTTGGCCATCAAAAAAAAAGTAAAATCTATAGTTTCTGTGTGATCATGTATGCCATATTTAATATGTTAATGGCCCATGAAGTATTTAGACCATTGTCGATTTGCTCCATGGCCAGTAAGGCTAAGCCTCTGTGGATCAAAGGATCTGTCAAAGACTTGTGTTGGGTATCTGGGGACTCCAGACATTTGAGCTCAAGAGTATTGAAAACTAAGAAGTTTTTATTTGTATTTTAAAGCAAGCAAAACGTGAGGTGGCATTTATAGTTTGCTTAAGTAAACACAAGTATAGTGAGAGAATAACCTGGTGTTATGACTCAAGTTTAGTCATGTGAAAAGAGCCAAGAATATTTTTAGGCCCTTGTCTTTCTTACAGGGCATTTTTTTATGTTTTTGTTTTTAAGTCTATTTATCATAGTTTATGTAATTTTTTCATAAGGAACTTTGTGGGAAGAACATTCTCTACTCTGTCTCACTCATAGTTTGTGTCTTTTTGTTTGTTTGTTTGTTTGTTTTGAGACAGGGTTTCTTTGTGTAGCTGTGTGTGTCCTGGATCTCTCTCTGTAGACCAGGCTGGCCTCAAACTCACAGAGATCTGCCTGCCTCTGCCTCCTGAGTGCTGGGACTAAAGGTGTACGTCACTACCGCCTGGCCCATTACATCATTTTTTTTTATATAAGCTCCCATAGACCCTAGTATACTGGCCTATAAGTTACTGCATGTGGAAAAAGAGACTTTGTAGATGTGATTACATTAAGGATGTGGAAGTAGGGGAATCATTCTGAGAGTCCCAGACAGGAACAGTAGAGAAGACAACACCATCATGAAGTGATCATAGGTTGGAGGGCATGGTCTCCAGCTAAGTAATTCTGGGCACCATCAAATCAGAAAGTACCAAGTAATGGATTTGCTTATAGACCCTGCCATCCAATGATCTGATTTTTGACTTTTAAAGCCCAGAAATGTGAAAGAATATTTTTTTCTCATTTTAAGCCAAGAAAACTGTGATAATTTGTTATAACAGCCACAGGAAATGCATAGCCTCCATGCCTAACTTTCCTCAATTGGAAAACAGCACTAATGATAAAGACCACTTCATAGGCTTGTTGTGAGTTAATTAGTATATGTAAAGGCCTTTCAAACAGTGCCTTTCATATTATAATCCCCTTTTAAGTATTAGCTATTGTTGTCACAGCCATTACTGTTATCGTTACCAACATATTCAGTATATGCCAGCCTGTGCGCTTAAGTCTTTTGATACATTTCTTCATGTAAGTAGCTGGGCTAAAGCTCAAGTTTCCCGGATGTTTTTACATTTAATCACGGTTATAATTGTCACATAATTATCACAAGAGAAATTTGTTTACAGCCTCCACAGCTCCTACAGTCTACATCCTGCAGTGTACCTGCTAACCTAAAAGCCAAGATCCTTGGGAATGAAGCCTTCATTTGGAGGGTAGGTATTCCTTGGAGAGGCAGTCCAGGCTCGGTGTAGCTCTGACTTCTTTACTAGAAACAAAAAAGTGGAATGCCATTCTGTTCCCTCCTAGAATGCAAATATTATCTCCTCTTATTAGGAGGACCAAAAGACACCATTACCTTTCTTATTTCTACTCTGGGCACCCAACATATATAAGCATCCAGAAATATTGGTTGGATTACTGAATGCCCTAGGAAGGATGGAAAATGAAATATCATTTCCTAAGCAGAGATGTTGAGCCCCACAGAGGCTCTATCTATTATCTATTATGGTATCTATCTATTATGGCATCAGCAGGAAAGAGATGGCATACCCAAAGGAGTAATTTAAAGGGAGTGCATAGAAATGTTTGTTGGTTGGGTAAAGGAAATGGAATTAATAAAGGAATGGTAAAAATTCCTGGAGCTAGCTAGTGCAGGAAGCTCTTTGCTACTCATCACCTGAATGAGAGATGGGAAGGTGTAGATATGAGATCTATTGAAAGAGTAACTGTGGAAGAGTGGTGACTACAGCAGGTGGAGTGACTTTGAGTAAAGGAATCTGGTCACTGGCAAGTGATGGCCCAGTCCATAAGAGAGCCAGGCAAATCAAGACCCCCAGCATCTCAGTAATCTTTCTGGCTGGAAAACAGAGTATTACGGAGCCCAGGTGACGGAGTCCTAACATAGGTTAGCCTCTCAGACATGTAGTGAGGAGGAGGAGTGTGGAAAGTGAACCTGGAGGGACACATGGAGCACATTCAGCCTGATGAGTGTCCCAAGGCCATCTGGAAGGATCAGGGGTAAGTTAAAAACTAGGACTTTCCATGAATCGGGGCTCGTTCTGAGAGCCCTGATCCTCTAGCCTCCTAGATTAGGGACACATGCAGCACCGCAGCAGCGGCTTGCTACCCGCTCCTCATTCTTGGAACTTCTGACTGTTTTCTTTCTTCCCTTGTCAGTGGGTGTGAAAAGTAAAATCTCTCTAACATTGTTTAATTCTTTTAATTAATTTTTTGTGCCACTTCATTTTTAATTATACTTCCCACAGGCCATAAATGAGTTAATATGGGAGATAAATGAATAAAATCTCTGTGGTATTCCTGCAGGCTATACTTATCCACTTATGCAAAATTAGAGCCAAACTCTATAGAGTCTTCTGAAAGTTAGGGTTGACTATAAATTAGAATTAGAAATCATTTTCCCCCCTTGGGAGACAGAATTTAATTGCCTGGAGAAAAGTTGGCAAGAGGCAGAAAGATCCTAATTGTCGGTCTCAGACATTAGCAGCAGCAGATCCTGGCTTGGCAGGGTTGGAAAGATGGAGGTCATTTGGCCTTGTGACCTTCAGGTGGCCACTCACCAGTGTTTCATATTTGTGAAACATAGATTAGGAAGGTTTCCTCATGAAAGCTTGGCCTCTGGAGAAAGCCAGATCTGAACTGTTTTCCATATCTAGCACTCCATGGCTATGTGGCCTTGTCTGAGTCATTTAATCACTCTGAGCCTCAGTTTACCCTCAGAAAAAAAGTGCAGGGGTGGTATAATTACCTTTTGGAGCTGCTGTAAGGGCAAAATTGGGTGATTCTGGGAAGCCTCAGTGTTCTACTTGGCAAAATGTGAGCACTTTATAAGTGATGCCATAGGGATGCACCGGCAAGAAACTGGCCTTAAGAACTCGTCTCCCCCATTTCTGTGAGTCCCCTGCTAACATGTGCTGTGTCTTATTTGCTGGCCCTGTACCCCAACTTTTAGAGCCACTTCCAGCTTCCTGATGCTTTGGTTTTTCCTCCTCTGTGTGCTTTTCTTCCCTGGTTGTTCTTTTGGGGTCTCAGAGCCTTTCATAGTTCACCTTAGACCAGTCAGTTACACACAGTGGACATATTATTGCACATAGTTTTAGAGGTTGAGAAATCCAAAATACAGGTATTGACAAATTTATTATCAGCTAAAAACTTACTTTCTACTTCATAAATGAGCCTTCTTCTGTGTCTGTAAGTGACAAGAAGGCCAAGAGAGCACCCTCAGATCTCTTTTTTTGTAAAGATACAAATGCCATTAAAGACCCAATTCCTCTGGAAGGCTCTACCTCTTTTTTATTAAAATATATTACATAATTTCCCTCCATTTCCTTTTCTTTCTTCAACTTCTCCCACATTCCTCCCACTCCTCCTCTTCTTTAAATGTTATAGTTATAGATACATGCATGCATGTATAAATGCAACCTGATGAGTCTGTTTATCATTACTGGTATGCACATGATTTTAGGGCTGACCACTTGGTATTGGATAATCAATTAGGAGTCTTCTCTATGGGGAAAGACTAATTCTCCTTCTTTCAACGTTCCTTAGTTGCCTGTAATTCTTTGAGTAGAGATGGGGCCTGTGAGATTTCCCCCTTCTGTGTTAACATGTCTGATGGTATTGTCTTTGTTCAGGTCTTGTTTAGGCAAGATCTTACCTCTTAATAATGCATCATGGATTCGATTTCAACATACAAACTTAGAAGAACCATAATACCCAGCTTCTATGTCCTCAGAAACCGGAGAACAGATGATACTGTTCATACAGCAGCTATGGAGTCCAACTTAGACTCCTATACAAACAAGAAGGAAGTTTTACTGAAAATCGCTGAGACCAGTTGTCAGTCAAACACGGCTTTGAGTCCTAGGTGTGTCACCTACTGGCTGGAGGACCGTATGGAAATCATTTAACACCATCCTGACTCTATCTGTAAAATGGGTAAATAACAATGGCATTCTGCCTCACATGGCTATTGTGAGGACTAAATAAAGCACCATTTGGAGATGCTTGAAGACAGGCTTGCTTGTGCTTTATCAACCTTTGGTTCTACTTAGCTGAGCAACTCAAAGACACCAGATAGTCTGGCTGCAAATCCTGCTGTGAGAATTAATTTTTGTGTCAACTTGACTAGATTACAGGATGCACAAATATTTTCTTAGATCTCTGTCTCTCTGTTTCTCTCTGTGTCTCTATCTCTCTCTGTCTTCTCCCTCGTGTGTGTGTGTGTGTGTGTGTGTGTGTGTGTGTGTGTGTGTGTGTGAAGGTGTTTGGTGAGGGAGCAACATTCAATTCCGAAATCTTAGTAAAGTGGATTGCTCTTCCTGTGAGTAGGCTTCATCCAATCCACTGTTAGCTGGTCACATAGATTTAGAAACCCACAACACGATTTTCCAATACCTTAAAAAAAAAAAAAAAAAAAAAAAAAAAAAAAAAAAAAAAAAAAACCTGGGAAAGGGAAATGGGTTTAAAAATGCATTTATTCATAGTTTGACCAAACCAAGGAAGGAAAGACTCCTGTTTATTTCTCAACCTTCTTCACAGTGGTATTATAAAGGTGAAAGAAAAGCCAGGAAATAAGCTTATGTTAATTTAACAGACGTAGGCTGTCTGAACTGCATGCAGTCTCTTCCTGGAAGGCAAGGTCTTCCTCTGGCACCAGGCTTCAGCCTTTCTCCTTTCCCAGCATAAAATTCTTGTGGAAATCTCAGTTCTTTGGGGGGGGGGGTGATCCATTATTTCAGTAGTCTGAAGCTAAAAGGACAAAAATTTAAAAGAAATAAAGAAGGAAACTGGCGCCAGTCCCTTGAGCTTCTTGAGAGACTGTGTCGCCCCGGGTACCCGTGTTCCGGAATAAAGCCTCTTGCTGTTTGCATCTGAAAAAAAAAAAAAAAAAAGAAGGAAAACAATCCAATAAAAAATGGGCTGAGGAGAATGGCTAAGATCAAAAACACTGAAGACACCTTATGCTGGAGAGGATGTGGAGCTAGGGGAACTCTCCTCCACTGCTGGTGGGAATGCAAGCTTGTACAACCACTTTGGAAATCAATATGGCAATTTCTTAGAAAATTGGGAATCCATCTCCCCCAAGATCCAGCTATACCACTCTTGGGCATATACCCAAGGAATGCTCAACCACACCACAAGAGCACTTGTTCAGCTATGTTCATATCAGCGTTGTTTGTAATAGCCAGAACATGGAAACAACCTAGATGCCCTTCAACTGAAGAATGGATAAACAAAATGTGGTACATATACACAATGGAATACTACTCAGCAGAGAAAAACAATGACATCATGAGGTTTGCAGACAAATGGATGGATCTAGAAAAAATCATCCTGAGTGAGGTATCCCAGACTCAGAAAGACAAACATGGTATGTACTCACTCATAACAGGATACTAGATGTGGAACAAAGATGGCTGGACTGCTACTCACATCACCAGGCAGGCTACCTGGAAAACAGGACCCCAAGAAAGACACAGGGATCGCCCAACGACAGAGAAATGGAATGAGATCTACATGAACAGCCTGGACATGAGTGGGGGTAGTGAAGGGCGAGGGTCGAGGGAAAGAGAGCTTGGGTGAGTGGGAGATCCCAGCTGGATCAACAACAGAGAGGGAGAACAAGGAATAGGAGACCATGGTAAATGAAGACCACATGAGAATAGGAAGAAACAAAGTGCTAGAGAGGCCCACAGAAATCCACAAAGATACCCCCACAACAGACTGCTGGCAATGGTCGAGAGACAGTCCGAACTGACCTACTCTGGTGATGGGATGGCCAAACACCCTAATTGTCGTGCTAGAAACCTCATCCAACTACTGAGGGATCTGGATGCAGAGATCCATGACTAGGCCCCAGGTGGATCTCTGGGAGTCCAATTAGCGAGAATGAGGAGGGTTTATATGAGCGAGAATTGTTGAGACCAAGGTCGGATAAAGCACAGAGACAAATAGCCAAACAAACGGAAACACATGAAATATGAACCAATGGCTGAGGGGTCACCAACTGGATCAGGCCCTCTGAGTGGGTGAGACAGTTGATTGGCCTGATCTGTTTGGGAGGCATCCAGGCAGTGGGACCGGGTCCTGTGCTCATTGCATGAGTTGGCTGTTTGAAACCTGGGGCCTATGCAGGGTCCCTTGGCTCGGCCTGGGAGGAGGGGACTGGACCTACCTGGACTGAGTCCACCAGGTTGATCTCAGTCTGTGGGGAAGGCTTTGCCCTGGAGGAGATTGGAATGGGGGGGCGGGCTGGGGGGAAGGTGAGGGGGGCGGGAGGGGGGAGAACAAGGGAATCTGTGGCTGATATGTAGAACTGAATTGTATTGCAAAATAAAAATTTAAAAAAAAATGGGCTGAGGAGATAGACAAAGAGTTCTTAATCTAGATTTCTATGTGACAATATTTTACCATGGTTTTCTAGGATTTCTCTCTCAGATGGATACAAGTTCATAGCAACATACTCAAGTATCGTTTTTCAAGGTCAGCCAATTTCTGATACAGTTGCATGTATTTTTGAAACTGATAGACTATTACATCTAATCAATTGAGAAAATATGCCTTGCAATATACCCGTGTATTATAAGAGAGGTTTGTATTTTAGTACCTTTTTTCAAGTTAGTAATTCCCACTTCATAATCTCTACTTTTTTCTTTACATCTACTCTTACCTCCTTATAGTCGATTCTCTGTAAAAAGTAAAAACCTTGTTAAAACATAAACTAGGCCTGGGTAGTGGGCAGAAATTCTGGGCAGAGGGAAAGCATGTGTCTAGCCTGGGCAATTCATGTTTGCCTCTTGCTCTTAATCTTCTAGGCTTCATACTACAGTAGATATAAAATCCCAAGTATTTCCCATGGCCTAGATAGCCCTGTAGGACCTGGCCTCCCTCCACTTCTACTGTCTTCCCCTTCAATTTCCCTGTCCTTTGAGTATGACCCATCTTATTGCAGGCCATGAGTATCTCCCTGTGTCTGGCTGTACTGCTCTCCTCACTTGCCTGTGCTTCTTGGAGTCCATTCCCAGCTCAGTGACCAGACTGCGCTTTGTACAACATAAATCTGATCATTTAAACTTTAAACCCTCTAATAGCTTCCCTTTTTGACAAGAACAGAATCCAAGCTCTTTGGTATGCAAAGCCCTTTGTGATTTGATCTCTAACTGTCCTTCTATTTTCCTAAGGCATCCATCTTCTACTAGCAGGGAGTTTTTAAAAACTACAGGAGCAGAACGTAGTTTAAGGGGCTTGGGCAGCCAATGGACCCTTTATTTAGTGAACATGTCTTGAGTCCCCTCTATGTGTCATTGTGGGAGCCCAAAGATGAAATAAGCATATCTTCCCTCAAGACCTTCCCAGGCTAGGGGCAGTAACTCTGGTGAAGATGAAGAGAATATATCTAACTGTAAAGGTGGGAGATTTTGGAGATGACCTTGGACAGCTCCCAAAACCTTTGCATGTCCCATGTAGACTCAAATTCCCTTTGAAATGTAGCATCTTTCAATTTTTGTTAAATTAAAAGAAATTTTAATTTAAATAAATTTTATTTCAATTTTAAGCTAAATCTTTAAACTGATCATGTGAGGGGAAAAAAGTACATCTATGGGGATTCCATGAGAGTCATTCACTTTTATATTCTGTGAAAGTCTACATTCAGTTTCCTATGGAGAGGATATTGTTGCTTTTCTAGGATTGATGAAAACGATGTAATGCTAAGTTAATTTTACCAACAACCCTTTTACTCAATTTTCCTTCTTTAGGTCAGGACAGTTCACTGAACTTCGTTTGCTATGGCCTTTTTCCTTTCCTTTCTTTCTTTCTTTGTGCAAGGGAATGGACTTGACAGTAGCTCTGAAGAGCTGCTCTTTTTTAGGTATTTACTGAAAGTGATGGAGTAACTCTTCATTTTAAGATCGTCTTCAATACTCTGTACCAATGCTTCTGATTATAGTAATGAGGGGGATGGCAAATCAGAATGACCTTTGAACATTTGAAAAAGATAACATACCTTGGGATCATTTTACATTAAAGGCACCCACCCCTCTCCATTAGTACACTCCAATGTGCTATCACTACTTTACTCTTTTCGTTTTCTTTCTTATTTTCCTACCAAATGTTTTCCAACAGTATGCCTATTCATTGAAACCACTAGTTTTCTTCACTCACCTGTGTTATTAGTGTACCTTTATGTCTTTCTAAAAATAGTTTAAAGATTTATTTATTTTTGTTTTATGTATATGAGCATTTTGCCTACATATATAGAAGTGCACTGCATGGGTGCCGTGCCCACAGACACTAGAAGATGGTTTCATATCCCCTGGAATTGGAGTTACAGATGGTTGTGAGCTTCTAAATGTATGCTTGGAACCAAACCCAGGTCCTCGGCAAGAGCAGCAAGTAATCTTAACTACTTAGTTATCTCCCCAGTTTCTTACTTCTTGCTCATCATTTTGTGGATCATAGACAACTTTCACAGGAATTGATACAGAGAATCATATGAGTCACAGGTGTATCTGAAGTTTATTGCCTGTTCGTGGGCAGAATAGCACACATGACATAGTACAGGTTCCGAAGAAGTAAAGTATGCATTCTCTGTCCTCCTGAGCTCTTCATTTAGTTCAAGCTCCAGTGCTGCCACTAATTTCCTCTATCATATGAAGCTAGTATGTCTTGTTTTAATATTTCAGAAACCTCCATATTGGTTCCCCATTGCTTCTTATAACTTTGCTGTGGAGGTATAGTATGCCAATTCTGGATGTGTATGAACCACATGAAAACAATGATTGTCTTGCCTGAGATCATAGAGCTATGTTTTGGTCTCAGAAGAAATACCTTTCACTCTTAGCTAGACCTTGCTGGGGAGTCCATGATCTCATTTAATTGAGTTAGCAAACTGTATTCAAATTAAAGCTCCACTACTTACTAATCATGGGTTTTGGGATGGGGAAAAACAACTTGCCAAGCCTCTGTTAGCTTCAATGTCCTCATATTTTAAACTTAGCATAATCAAGTTTTTTATGGATGAAGTACCTAAGAGTATAAAATTTAAAATATCTGGAAACTTTTCTTAACAAATAATTGGGTGTTAATGATGACTAAATTCTAGTAGGGTAAACAGAGGAGTGAAAGCATATAATTTTATAAACTTGGTCCCCAGGACTTGCCTAACAACTCAATAAAAGGGGAGATGCTAAAATTGTGTGGCATGGAGGACACTTTGGTAAGTGACCATTTGAGATGTAAGAGAAAGCCATATTAGAACAAATTCCTATCAGTGTATTCAGTTTTATAAGAGAAAACTAAAAGCTATTCATGACTGTGAAAGTTCTGTTGCATTGAAAGAAGAGTAGAAATGGGTAAGTTTTATACCAGGACACACCAACTTGGATGTAACTATATATAATTCTGGTTCTTGAGATACATTTTTGATGACTAAATAACTCAGTCCTCATGATGAATATGTATTGAGTATACAATGAATATACACTAATGAAAAATTAAAACTACAAGAAATAACTGGATCCCCAAAATGAATAAATAGTAAATATCTGAGTAATTCAAATTGATACCTCTGGATATTGATGGAATTGGCAACTTCCATACTACTTTGTACCATGGAACACTCTACCTGACTGACTGAGCTTGTATGGAGGTTCATCTAGTCATCAGACATGCCAGGTTAAGCTAAGAGAACATGTAGCACTTCTATATAATTTAGTTGGCCAGCTACAAAAACTGTGAGTATTTGGGTCAGGCCATTGCCTCTGAATAGTAGAAGCCAAGATGTTCAAGAGCTGCTACAAGCCATGATTAAAGAAAATGTCAGTACCTAGTGTAACATGCTAAAATACCATCAATATCTAATTAAATTATGCTAAAATCCAACTATGCATTGTACTATACAAAAATTGCTTTTAAAATAATGATTCATCAGGTTTGGACTTTAGTCAAACAAACAAAAATACTTAATATTTCTGAGATTATATTTTATTTTGTTAACATTTATTTATGTAGTAGAAATGCACTTACTGTGTTTGTTCATGGACTAACCCTCCACCAGTTTCTTTTTGTCTCTTCTATAGTTACAATGACTTAATACATCACACATACACTCAAACCAAAACAAACCATGGGTTATACTTTCTTCTATGATCACTTTTTGTTAGCTGAGACATTTACCTATACTGCTTTGTGCACACCTGCTTTGGGAAAGTCAAGTACTGTAGGACTTGGAAGTGATAATGTCCATACAAGAGAAGAAACATATAAGAAATAAAATAATAAAATGAAGAATATATAAGGATAAGTAAAGACCTGAAGATTATCCCATTACTTTTCAATACAGTACACACACACACACACACACACACACACACACACACACACACACAACACACACACACACATACAAACACACACACACACATACACACACGATAACTTTAATTATGCAAACAAAAGAGACCTGATTATCTACCTTGCTCACTTTTAAAAAGTATAAACTCATGACTAAGGAACAAAAACATGCATTTTTAAACTTCAACTTGTGTGGTAGAATGAACTAACATATGTGTTATACCTTGTCTTCAATGAGGTAACATATTTTGTACTTACCATTTATTATGTTTTTCTAAAAAGTTTTAGAGCTTTTCTTGCTATTCATTCCCAAACAGCTCATGAACTCATCATACACAGCTCTTGATGAATTTTCCAATAGATGGAGACTTATGTGAAGGATCTTCCCAGAGGCTGAGGAGATTTCTAGCCATCTCCAGTAGGGGCTCTCTTCTCTTCCTTTTCAGGGCTACTATTCATTAAAAACCTGCTTTGTGTATGCTACTATGTAAGAATTTTCCACATATCTTATCAAATTCAATATTTTAAAACTCCCATCCAGTTTGTCCATATTACAGGATCTGGTATGACATTGTAACACATGTATGCATGGCAGAATGAGCCAAACTGAGTAATTAGCACTTCCCTCTCCTCACCATTTTTTTTATGGTTAGAGCCTTTAAGCTCTTTGCTTCTAGTTCTTTGTAAAATACATAATAGGTTATTGTGGGATTAGTTAACCCTCTGTGCTACAGAACACTAATGTTTACTAATTTGTATGTTCTAACATAATCCTCTAAACAACCCTGCAAGGTAAGTAGGAGTTCTGTTAGCACTTGTTTCTATAACTTGGTGTCCTAAAGTGCTAAAAGGTAACAAGATGAAATCACTGTTGTTAGTGCTTGTTAAATTTCTCATAGTGATATGGAAATCGTCCATTGGAAAACTAGATACAATTTCAAGATAGGGAACATTTCTGTGGGACTTGAAGTGGACACTGCTGTGAGTTCCACTGCCGCAGGACATTGAATGCTGCGGACAACCATGTGCTCTTGTTCCCAACCTGAAGCCATTTTAGCTGAGTCTTACACTCAGAGGTTCACAAGGCTTCAGTCAAAGTATCATTTAGGGTTAGGCCTCAAGAGAGTTGTAATTAACAAGTGTTCTAAACTACTAAATTATGGCTATTTTTGACAAATCAGTAACATTCGAATCTAAAACTCATGAGCCATAATTCTCTCTTTTTTCATAGGATACAGTTATAGAGATTCAGAAGCATGGTCTCCTCAGTTTTGTTTAAGGGAGTAATAAATGAGAACTTCTGCTTTGGAGTAAGGATTGGGTTCTGGAAGCAGCCTTGACACTTGCCAGCCATTTGAGTTTAGAGAAGTCATCCAGTCCCTCTGGGCTCGCCTTGCCCACTTGCAATGTCATTTCTTAGGCCCATGTTTTTGTTCCATTTACTAACTGAAGATATGGTACTGTGAAGAGTTTGACATGCTTGGCCAGACAAAAAAGGTTTGAACTGGGAGCAATCTACATTCTGGTTTCTGCAGGCTAGAGTTTCAATGGAGATTTTATAGTATGACTTGCTTGGTTCCAATTATTTTAGTGAAGGTAGCAGTGGTGAGAATTGGGACTGCTGGAATTTCACCTCAGGGCCTATTTCAGTTCTCAGTTCTTAGGATCTGGAATCTAGCCCAGTGTTTGCTGGCCACAGTTTGTCTCTATTTTGTCATCCAAATGCAAATAAATAAATCATTAAGTGTTAGCAAAAGGAAGTAGCTCTGAGATCACAGCCTCCGTGAATGTCAGAGAAAAGAGCAACATTTGAGTTCCCTGGGCCTCTGAGCCATGCTCTTTCAACTGTGTCCTCCTCCTCCTCCTCCTCCTCCTCCTCAACTTTCTTCTGATTTGTTGTGAGGCCCCTAGAAAATAATTTTCACACATGGGTTCATCCTCTGTTATTTTGCCCAAGGCCTATATTCTTTAATTTGATTACATCTTGTCTCATTGATAGAAAGTAATTTCAGCAAGTGCTTAGCTCTAATAGTTGCCTCCCCATCACGGATTGCCAGTGCCCACTCACTGTACATTTCATATTTCCACTCCCTATTTGCTCTAAGATGTAGATACAGCTCACATACACTTTGGAAAAGTAAAGGTGGGGAAAGAATGTATAGTGAAAAATATCCTCACATAGAATATTTTTTTAAAGTGGTGACTGGTTTAGTAGGTTTCCTAGAAGGACTGTGCTTTTTTATCTTTACAAAACTCCGTTCATCTTTGAAGACCCATCTTAGTTGACACCCCATCTAGGACTCGTTCTCTGTCCCACCCCAGGCAGATTTTATCTCTTTCTTTATCCTCTATGCTATATTGCATTTTTGTCTAGAACTCCTCTTAGATATTTATCATGAATTGCCTTATATTAAAGTTCTTCTCTGCAACACAAAGGCAGTACACTGTCAGGGAAGGGCCACTAATTTTACTTATCTCTGCATCATCCAGCCTTAGTGTAATTCCTGGCAAAGAGGAGGCACTCAATCACTGTTTGCTGGGTTGAATCTAAAATCAACTGCGTTATAACTTTGAAATTTGCTGCAGCACGCTTTTTGACAAAGTCCCTAACGTGATTAATGAAACTGTTTACATTTTAGAGTTAAATAAGGGTGGGGGATGATACATCAGCATCTTCCAGGTACAAACTTTTCCCAGAATTTTATGTAGCAGGTTTGGTTGATGAGTGTACTTTGGGCTTGTGCCTCTTCTACTATCTATTCTGTATGCTGATGGATCCCTCACCATTTGGGGCAAGAAATAGACACTATTGAAGCAACCTTGAAAATATACTTAAAATTATTTAAAAGGATAGATGAGTGGACTCTATGCTGGACCTTGAAATATGACCTCTAGAATATAATTGAAATGATCCATCTGAAGAACTGCTATTTCTAAGGTCACAAATTCGACCGACTGCCAAATCCAAGACCACACTACTGTTTCTGTGGTTCTGGATTCAGGAAGCTAGCATTCCCATTGCTCCTACCCTATTTGCCTCTTGGCCTGCACAGAGAAGATGTCTAGTTTTATATCAACTTGACACAAGCTAGAGTTATCCCAAAGGGGAGAACATCAGTTGAATAAAATGCCTCTGTAAGATCCAGCTGTAGAGTATTTTCTTAATTAGTGTTTGATGAGAGAGGGCCCAGATCATTATGGGGGAATACACCTCTGGGGCACATGCTCCTGGGTTCTATAAAAAAAAAATTGTAGGCTGTGTAAGCCATGATGAGCAAGACAATAAGCAGCACCTTTCCATGGCCTCTGCATCAGCTCCTGCCTCCAGGGTTCTGTCCTGTTTGATTTCTTGTCCTGACTTCCTTCAGTGATGGACTACAATATGGAAGTGTAAGCCAAATAAACCCTTTCCTCCCCAAGTGGTGTTTGGTCATGGTGCTTCATTGCAGCAATAGAAACCCCAACTAAAACATGAGGGAAATGGGACATGGATTCTGATTGCCATCAGGAAATAATTAATAGGGTGAAGAATTGTTCTACGTTTTACTTCTACCTCCATAAATATGATTAAGTGCATCTGATTGCAGGGATGTATTTTATGTCAAGGATTTAGTTACAGGAGAGACTGGAAAATGTAGTGTCTAGCTTTGTGAGTTTTGGAATACAGAAAGAGATATCCAAAAGAGGATTAGAGACTGAGTGAGGTGATATACAATATTCTCAGAAAATATTCTGGGTTAGTCTGTTGGCCTTGAGTGGTTGTGGCACAGAAGATGTCTCTGCCCTCCAGTCAGATAGACATACTATCTTATACTCATCATTATGTTAGCCATTGTCTGCCATACCCATAACAAAAGAAGCTTCAGAAGAATCTGTCCTACGTCCTTGCTCAATGGTCAGTGGATTATGTGACCCACCCTCATGGATGTAAGTTATGTGATCAGGGATGGGCCCAGCAAGGGTTTCCAAATACTCTTGACAGGGACCTGTATGATGTGGATAGCCTACTTTGAAAATAAAACACACATAGGCAAATAGACTTATGCCCTCAGAAGTTTCATATAAGGAACAGAAACTGTTCTACAGAAGTAGAACTGTAAAGTCATCAGGGAGATCCAGGACCAAGGAGGCCATTGTAGGCTATGTATATAGTAGATTGTTATGAAATCAGATCTCTAGAAAGATGAATGAAGCACATAAGCAAAGTTAAACAAATACTTCCAGTGAAAGGAATGAATGAAAGGCAGCCTCTGAGAGAGCTTGGAGAAAGTAGCTATCTATGTTCTTGTCATTGGTTCAAGGCTTTTTCTAATCCAGTTTGCCATATTCTCTTCATTTTCCTTGAAGATATGATTTGGGGCAAGTCAAACTGCAAGGAAGCAAAAAGGGTATGACAAGAATTAAGTCAGAAGAAAAAAATATATGAGAGACTTGTTTCCTCCCTTGGGACGTATGGCAAACATAATGTTATGTTCATCATCTTATTTTCTGTTCCTGATTACCCAGGAAGATTACATTTCCCAATCTTTCTTAAAGAGATATCCTAAGTTCTTATCATAAAGAATGAGCTGATATGATATTGTTCTTCTAGTCTAGGCAGTTTAAGATGGCCTTGTCTTCATTCATGAGGTTGGAAATAATTTCTGATATAGAGGCATCACACTGAGTTACTTGGAGAAAGGTTTTCAAGGAGGTCTGCATAAACTTTTTTACATTATAGTATGGTCTTTGTTGTGTTACAATATTGATTATGGACTGGAGAAGTATGTCTATAGTGGCAGTAAATATTCACTACCCCAGTGAACACAGACAAGTTATGTGGGTCACTGACACTATCACTGGATTTATAACAACATTCTATGTGCTTAGATACAGAAATGCCTTGTTCATATATGGTCAAGACTTCAATATTCTCTGTCAGCTGCCAAGAATATCTTCAATCTGATTTGAATATGACCAATATTATTAGCTATTTGGAAGAACTATGTTTTCAATAGGGTAGCTTCAAAAAGTGAATTTTCCTTACAACAAATAGTTGTGACAGAAAAACAAAATTAAGTCCTCTGTATAAAAGATAATAGTTCTCCCTTATGGCAGAAGCTCATTTCTACTTGAAGGAGTCAATGAGGAAACTGTGTGGGCCTCTTTGCTGAAATCAATAGTGGGAATTCTATGAAATTCAGTGAATAAGTCATAAAAATTCCAAAAGCGACTTTCTTGTCTGCCATTGTATCTCTGCAGACATTAACAGTACTTATTGTAGGCATTCAACAAGTTCTTGATGAAGGAGCTAGGATGAAGCTAAACTTTCACATCTTTGGGTATAATATGATTTGACTTTAAAATAACTCTAAGGGCTTAGGGGATAGCTCAGCAGTAGAGCACTTTCTCAGCAGGGACACGGCCCCAAATTTAATCTTCAGGACCACAAAAAATCACTTTAAAGGGCTTTCAGTTAACCAAGACCTATAAATTGGCCCCACGAATATCTCCAGATATTGATAAAAAGCTGATCCAAAGCATATGTAGTATGTAACTATTGCAGGTGACACCAATATGCATTGGGGTGTCAGTTCCCTCAGCAATTGCCCTGACTTGTTGTGTGAACTTGGGCAAATTATTTCAACCAGCCTCGATTTTCTAACTTATAAATGAGAGATAAGCTCTTTATTCTTTCTGCTTTAGAGAGTTGTGAAGATTAAATGACATAGGAGATACAGAAGAACTTTATAAATTGTAAAGTATGTATGTGTCTAAGGCACACATATGTGAGGGGTGTATGTACATATACACTAAACCATGACCTGGTAGAATCTAAATTATTCCTTATGGAACACAAAGTCTTATTTTTTCCTGTGGCATTTGTATATTTATATTACCCTTGTAAGATAAATCTTAAAAGGTCTTATTAATTAAAAAAAAACTCAGGAGCCAGATATTGGGATGAATTCTGAAAAATCAGAGAAGCAGAACAAGCCACAGCTAACCATACCTTGCCAACTTCTCAGCCGATCCTGTTTCCTCACACTGAAGCCTCTGAGTTCTCATCTGAATGGATCTCAGCTGAACTGCTGCTAAAAGCCTAAAAGCTTAGAAAGACCTCTAATTCCAGGTCCTCATGCCTTAGGTACTTTTCTGCTTCCTGCCATCACTTCCTGGGATTAAAGACATGTGTCTTTCCTAAGCAAGACATGAGATCTCAAGTCCTGGGATTAAAGGTGTGTGTCACCATGCCTGGCTTCTATGTCTATCTAGTTGTTGTTCTGTTCTCTGACCCCAGATAAGTTTATTGGGGTGCACAATATATCAACCACATACCCTGTTTGGACACATAGTCCCAAACTCTATTTTTTAAGATTTATTTAATTTTTATGTGTACAAATGTTTTGCCTGCCTGTATGTCTATGTACCACATGTATACCTGGAGCCCACGGAGGCCAGAAGAGGACATCAGATCTCCTGGAACTGAAGTTATAATTGGTTGTAAACCACCATGTGGGTGCTGGAAACTGAACCGTAGTCCTCTATGAGAGCAACAAATATTCTTAACTACTGAGCCCTCTCTCTAGCACCCAAATTCTATTTCAGTGCAAGGGAATTAAACCACCACATCTGTGTAATTGTTGATGTATGTATAAGGTAAAGAGATGTAGTCAATCTGCATATATCTCAGGATTGATAGTGAAGAATAGAGATACTAGAGAGAACTTTGTTTGGATTATGCAAATCTTCTAGGATTTAAAAATATCTGTCTAAACAGTAAAGGAAACAGAGCTAGCTGCCAGCACAGATGGTAATATGTTTATACCACATAATACAAATGTACCTATGTGTTGCCTCACTCTGCATAATAGCTGAGTTCTTAGAACTTGATATTTAGGAATTTAAGCCATTCCTCACTTCATGTGCAAGAGGTACTTTCTCATACATTCATAGCAAAAATTCATGCCCAGGAAGTACTTCTCCTGTGATTGGATAAGGCAAAATTTCCCCTTATTTTTAAACAGTTTCTCTGTGTAACAGCCCTGGCTGTCCTGGAACTCACTCTGTAGACCAGGCTGGCCTCAAACTCACAGAGATCTGCCTGCCTCTGCCTCTGCCTCCTGAGTGCTGGGATTAAAGGCATGCATGACTATGCCCGATCAAAAAGTTATTCTGTGGTTTGTATAGTCAGGGAAACTTGACTTTATGTACTTGAGTGTTTTTCCTTGTTCCTGGCCCTATAGGAAGCAAAAGGCATGGTGATGTATACAGCATGGACCCTGTACTCAGGAGATCAGAGTTAAGCTAGGGATATTCAGGAAGAGCTTCTTGGCTCACTCATGCTTTCTCTCTCTCTCTCTCTCTCTCTCTCTCTCTCTCTCTCTCTCTCTCTCTCTCTCTCTCTCTCTCTCTCTTCTGCTCCCTGAGGCTTGCCTTGAACTCATTATACAGCTCAAGCTAGCCTCAAACTCATAACAATCCTTTTGCCTTAGCCTCTCAAGTGTTGAGATTTTAGCTTCCCATTGATGCAGAACAAGTTATCATAAACATAGCAATTTAAAATTCTGTCCTTTATCAGCTCAGAGCGCTATAGGATACAGGTTATTTCTTTGCTCGTTGTATCAGAAGGTTGAACTCAAGTTATCAGCCAGGTGGCTAGAGAGATGATTACTAAGCAGTTAACAACATCCATATGACAGCTCACAACCACCCATAACTCTAGATCCAGGGATCTAACATCGTCTTCTGGCCTCCTTGGGTACCAGGCATGCATTTAGTACCCATACATACACACAGACAAAATACTCATACACACAAAATTAGAATAAATGGATCTTGAGTCAAGTTCTACAGCAAATCCTCTGTTATCCACCCCTCTCTCTCTCTCTCTTTCTCTCTCTCTCTCTCTCTCTCTCTCTCTCTCTCTCTCTCTCTCTCTCACACACACACACACACACACACACACACACACACACACACACACACACATTATTCAATCTGCTTCTATAGAGAACCATGACAAATATAGTCACTTCCCTGGTGTGCAACTCTCTTAACCTCAAATTCCTCTTTTATACAATGGGTTGGGGGATGGAGCATGATATCCATGCTAAAATGTTGTGGTGGCACTATTATTCTTCCATGATTCTGAGATTCTTAGTGGCAGAAAGCATATACCAATAAAGCACAGATCAGTCATATGCTTGTGTTTTGACCCCGGTATTTTTATAGACTATCAGCAGCACGTATGTTCCCATGTTCTTATTGAGAATTGGGTGTCTACATTTCTCATATTTCCTTGCACAACGCTTGACATGTAATAAGAACCCCATCAACATTTATAAATGGTAGGGATGGCGAATTGATTTATCTCTTCACTTAAATTGTGTGCTTATTGAGGGCAAATAATTTCTCTTTCTCCTAGGACTCTACATGGTTCTTCTTTCAAAAGGCAATGTTGATTATATCATGACAATTTTCAATGTATAAACAATATTTGGTAATGGATAATTGCTTTCTTCATTCAAATTCTCAGAGTTAGATGAAATCTTAGGGAAGGTTGAACTTGACCATCTCTGTAAGATTGGCTCTTCAATGTTTATGAATGATCAGGGTAAAGTGATTCTACAATCTTCCCCCGATAACTTACTGCTAAATTAGATTAAGTAGGATGGAAAAAAAGATTATTAACCCCCCCCCCCATGTTCTGTGAGTTTATTGCTAGAAAGTTAACAACTTTCTTCCTCCTCTGGCGTGTGTGTGTGTGTGTGTGTGTGTGTGTGTGTGTGTGTGTGGTGTGTGTGTGTGTGTGTGTGTGTGTGTGTGTGTGTGTTTAATGTTCACTCAGCAGGAGAAGTAAAAATAGGTTGTTTTCCTTGTCTATGGTAGGGAAGGAAAATGGGCTCTTACAGATAATTTAGATCAAGGGATTCCTACAACAAAGTGGTCAGATGTTACAGATTCCAGCTCCACTGTGATTTGGATCAACAATTTCTTGAGCTGTTTTGAGCTCTACTTTCTTAATCTGGAAAGTAAAGTTGAAGACAGACCTCATTCAAGAATCAAAATCAAAATTTGTGGGAGAATTTACATAAAGCTCTAGCACATTTTGCAAGTATAATAGTAATAGCTAGCTATTTATATAATGAGTAGAATTCTCTTTTAACAAGAGTGTTATAGTATCTCACTTGGTATAATGTTATAATGTCCTCATGATTAATTCACATAACATTGCTTTACTGATGAAAAGGAATACTCTCAGCAGAACCATACTCTAAAGACCCACTGTATTTATTTAATTGTCCTAATACTGGGATACAATTATCATTTCTGTGAAGCTCAGTGTTAGTCTCTGTAAAGGGTTCATTTAGACACAGTTTCCAGGCACTTTTGGTTATAGGGATGGATCAGACACTGATTTTGTCTGATCTAGGAGACTGGATGAAAGATATGTAAAAGTAACTGCACCTTAGGGACAAATGCAGTAAAAGGCTGCAAGAGACACATGTAAGGTATAGAGAGTTCAGAAAAATATGTCACTTTTGGATCTGCCTGTGATGTGGCCCTGTCTATCTTTAAGTCACAAAATGTCAGAGAACATTAGAAGTTCACTCCTGAAAACCTCTTTCCTTCAAGCCTTGACCTCTGTCTATCTCCTGCTATGTAAAATGGAGATGGTACTCAAACCTGCCCCCATACAGTGCTGGGAAAGATTGATTGCCTCGCATGATGTGTCCTTGATCCTCAGAAAGCATTTTGGTACTCTCCTGACACTCCTTAGGCTCATCTTACTGGTGAGTCAATTCACAAAGTAGATATATCTAAGGTACTGTTGTGGGGGTTTCAATACTTGGCTGTTTAAAGCAAATCACTGAACTGGAGAACCTATAATCTTCTGCTTTTCATGTGGCTTTAGTTGGAGAAATTCACAAAGACATCAACACTCTACTTTATCCTCACCATTGGTCAGTCAAACTGTCCCAAAATTTCTGATGTAGATCTTACTTGCACAAATAGCACTATGTGTAAAATGTATTAAGAACCTCAAAAGATGCTTTCAGCCGTGCCTATAAAAGAAAACTGTAATTGCATGGCCACACTTATTACTAGAATGTACTTGTGGTCAGTGAGGCAACTCCTGTGGGGATTGCATGCTAATTCCTCCCCACCCCTGTAAAACCAGACAGTACATCTAATATGTGCCCATGTTTCAACTGGGTTACAGAAAAAAATCATAATTTGGATTTTATTATATCACCTCAAGCATCTTGAAATAAAATTGATTTATGTGCACATTGATAATTATTTATGAGGCACAGCTAAGCTAATTGGCAGATAATTATTAGCTCAATTATCCATTTAACAATCACCAGTATTGTGAATAACTAAGATGGTTATTTTCTGTTGTGTTGCAACCATCCTTGTTTTTAGTACTAAGAAGTCACACTCTTAAGACTGTCACAACTTGTATTTGAAATACAATTTAGGTGTGGATGGGAATTGTGGTGGTTTCAATGAGGATGACCCCCACAGGCTCATATGTTTGGATATTTAGTCCACAGTTGGTAGAACTGTTTGGGAAGGATTAGGCATGATCTTGTTGGAGGAGGTGTGTCACTGGGGAGGTAGACTTTGAGGTTTCAAAAGCCCATGTCAAGCCTGGTGTCATTCTCTCTGCCTCATGCTAGTATCTCAAAATGTAAGCTCTCAGCTACTGCTCCAGCGCCATGCCTGCCTGCCTCTTGTCATGTTCCCTGCTATAAATTACAAAGGTCATGGACTCTAACCCTCTGAAACTGTAAGCCCCAAGTAAACTCTTTCTTTCATAGGGTGTCTTATCATGGTGTCTTATCAGAGCAATAGAAAGGTAACTAAGACAGAGTTTTCCTGCAACTGTGGAGGAAATTCAACCTTGAAAGGAAAATAACTCTGGAGGAAATGAAAAATTCATTAGTTTTGAAGGTCAAAAGTTAAACATTTCTTGTTGACAACCTGAAAAATGGTTTCTTTTAGTAATATTAGAGCACCAGAGTTCATGAGACAAATGGCAAAATGTCAGAAGTTCTGACAAGTTCCTGGTGACGTCCAGCCCAATAGCAATACTCCCTCACATTGTCCCTTTCTAACTTTCCCTCTCCCTCCCTCCCTCTCTTCCTCCACCACCTCTTCCCTCCCTCCCTCTTTCTCTCTATTACATACACACATAAAGAGAGGGAAGAGGAAAGAAAACACTGCTGTTTGAATAGTTCATATATTTATATCTCATTTTACAATATATCAAAAGGAAAGAAGTGCTAGAATTGTTTGTAGAATCCTAACAAACAACATGAGGAATCAAGAAGCCATGGAAATAGCCTGTATGGTTATATAAAAGCAAAAAAAATGGATTTTGAAAAACTAAACAACGAAAATAAATAGAGTTCTCTTATGAACTGTCTTACAAGTGGGTTATTGATTTACTGATTTATGCTTCAATCACTTCTATCATGTACACACACACACACACACACACACACACACACACACTAAAATAAGCCTTAGTAACTTTCTCCTTAAGTTCCATGATCTTTTTTCCTCTGAAATTTGTGCATATTTATATTAGTAATCTCTTAGGTATTATATTTTTATATCGTTGTATCCTCCTCACAACTTTGTGACACATTAAAGACTCCTTAAGTTTCAGATAAGGAAATGGAGGTTCTGCAAGATTAAGTAACTTAGCTGAAGTTACAGGGCTATAGCTTGTTAAGGCCTGGACAACGATTCTCGTGCTCTGCCTATTAATGAAATGTTTCTATACTCAGAATATGTGTCTGGCCTATTGGATAAGTGGGACTCCTTTACGAGCCATCTAAACCTACTTTGAGGGACCTGTGCTTTTATCTCTTCCATGGAAGAAAACCAGGTCTTCTGACTGGCTTTTCTGGCCACTCAAGTCATATAACACATATTATGTTCAGTGACCAGTCCAATCCTATTCTAAAGTCAAACCCTGTGTCTTCATTTGAAGCTAACACTAAGTAGGTGTTCCATTCTTCCAAGTAGGACCTGAAGAGGAAAAGTGAGGTTTTGGTCATCCAATTGATCATCTAGAAAGGTTATCTACACCTTTCACTTCCACTATTTTCCTATGCCTAGCTCACCATGGCCCTGGACTTCCTCAGTGGTCAAAGAAAGGATAGAGAAGACAGATAGGGAGGCAAGATGCCTTACTCTACTGATGCTACTGTGATAATCCAGTATCAGTGCTTTCAAGCTTGCACAGGTGGTTAAAGCTGGCTTTCTACTCTTTGGGTTGAGTCATGTATTCCTTCTTTATACTCTTAATGTTGGAGAGGGAGTTATCATGAAAGCCCAAGTTCTAAGAGCTCCTTTGTGGTGTTTCACCTGCAGTTGGGATCAAGTTTTTATCATTGCACTCTGCTCCATATAACTGATATATTCATGTATAGTGTGGCTAGGATCCCCACATTGGACTTAATGAGACTTGACCTTGAATCCATATTATACTACTCATCAAACATATAGTATTGGAGATGCTTTCCTATCTCCCTAAGTCTCAGGGTAATTTTAACTGTGTAAAATTAAATATAATACTAATTGCACAGGCATTGTAAGAGAAATTGAGATAATATATACTCTTAGTTTGATATAAAATAGGAACCCATTATAATTGGTGATAGTAGTAGCTCTTTTTGTTATGTAGACAAATCTGGCCCCAGTGAACACTCCAAGTTGGACAATATTTGCCTTAAGTATCTTTACCTTCTCCTGCTATCTGGAATCCTAAAAGTCTGCAGAGTTGCTTTCATTTTATTGCTTGCTTGAAATTCATCAGCATATTATCCAGCCTAAGCCTGGAAGCTCTGTAGAAAGGTTGTAATGAAGCAATGGGATTGAAGATGATTATTTTCTGTATCAGTTACTTGTCTTGTTGGTGTGACAAAATGCCTTGACAAAGGCAACTTAAGAAAGGTAGGCATTATTTTGCTTTCACAGTTCCAGGGCTGCAACCCGTCATGGCAGGGAAGTCCTGAGTCAGATCTTAAGACAGCTTGTCACATTATATCCACTATGAGGAAGCAAAGGAGATGAATGCTTGCATTCTCCTTTTCGTGTATCATGGGACCTCAAAGAGTACAGCCCACATTCAGGGCTTCTCATATCAAATAACCTAATCTAGGTAATACCCCACAGACATTTCCATAAACTAATCTAACTTAAATAGTACCTCAAAGACATGCTCAGAGGCTTCTATCCTGAGCGATTATAGATGCTGTCAAATTGGCAATCAGTATTAACACCCATCACACCTGCCATCTTGCACTTAAAAGCTCAAGAAATGAAACATGCTATTATTGTTGTTTGTGTATAGTGAAAACAGAATATGTAATGTATAAGGAATAAGTAAATACTAGCAAATACTATCTTGCGTTCTTTACTGTTACTCATATAGGAATCATTTATCAACCACCTACCATGAGGTCTGTTTTTGCTAGAACTAGGAGATGAAAAGATGAAATGCAAAGCCATAGTTTTAGAACTGACAGAATTTATAGTCCACAGCAGTGGCTTTCAATTTTATGTGCCAAAGTCACCTTAGAGACTTTTAAAACTCTCAATACCGCATCTATAGCAACAAAATCAGAATCTGTTGGTGGGAGATATGCAACCTAGGTATCAGGATATTTCTGAGTGGTTAAATTATGTAGTCAGAGTTTGAAAGCACTGATTGAGAGCAGGGGTTGAGAAGCACTCTCTATAAGGAGCCAGAGAGTAAATATTTTAGACTTTCTAGGCCATGCATTTTTTGCTGCAGCTACTCACCTTGGAGTGAAATTC
This sequence comes from Peromyscus eremicus, assembly GCF_949786415.1. Lineage (NCBI taxonomy): Eukaryota > Metazoa > Chordata > Mammalia > Rodentia > Cricetidae > Peromyscus > Peromyscus eremicus. The sequence goes on from NC_081439.1 coordinate 116,317,458, forward strand.
CAAAGCAACAGGGAACATATGGGGAAGTGGCAATGGCTATACTGCACCACAACGTTATTAAGAACAAAAGAAAGAAAGAAAGAAAGGAGAAAGAAAGAAAGAAAGAAAGAAAGAAAGAAAGAAAGAAAGAAAGAAAGAAAGAAAGAAAGAAAGAAAGCCATAGCTTCCTAACCCCTAAAAAGAGAAAATCAAAGCACATCAAAGATTACAGTTCAATTTAGCAAATATAAAATTTGGTGAAGAAGAACATTGAGGAAATGGTGAAATTAGTGCTGAACCTTGAAGCATGTGTACAAGCTCGTCAGTAAAAGCAGGACAAGGCAGGGGGTGAATGGAAAGAAAATCTTCCAAGGAGAAAAACAGTGGCAGCAATAGCTATTAAGAGAACATGGAGAGTTGATGGACCTAAAAATAGTTGGTATGGCTCAAGTACACAGCAGGTATTAGGAGAGAGGTAACAGAGTAACCTGTACAGATAAGAACAAATATGCAGGAGCCAGACCAGAACAAACTTTATACTTTGTTCTATGGGTTCTGAGTTTTATCTTGAAGACCATGGAGAGCAGTGGCCCCCCTGAATCCCATTTTTCAAAGAACACTCTGACAGAGGAAGATGTGGTATTGGGAGGGAGTCGTAGTAGACTAGTAACAGTTAAGAAATGATTACAGTGATGATATAAAAAGTAATGAGACTATCAAGATTGATAAGTAGATGTGCAATCATGTAAAATATGCAAGGAAATAAAACAGGAAGCTGGAGAGATAGCCCAGTGGTTAAGAGCACTTCCTGCTCTTTGAGAAGACCCCAGTTTGGCTCCCAGCACCCACATAACAACTCACAACTGTTGCTTCTCTAGTCCCAGGGGATCTATATGTGGTGCACAGACATACACACAGTCAAAACACTCATACAAATAAAATAAATAAATCTACCAAAAAATCAAATCGTATAGACAGCAGAAGATGGACTGATGATATTGACAGGGGACAGTCCAGAAGAAGAGTGAATGAGCCATAAGAGCTCTTGATTCTGGTCTGTGCAGCTGAGAATTTTTGGTGCTATTCTTTGAGATAAGGAACAAGGGGAAAGGAGCATCAATGAATAGTTGAAAAGTAGACCCTGGAGCTGTAAGTTTGTGATGCACACCTTTAATTCTAATACTCAGGAGGCAGAGGCAGGTGAATCTCTGTAGGAGTCCAGCCTATTCTACAGATGGAGTTCCAGGACAGCAAGGGCTACATAGAGAAACCTTGTCTTGGGAAAAAAAAAAAAAAAGGAGGAGAAGAAAGAAGAGGAAGAGCTGGGCGGTGGTGGCTCACGCCTTTAATCCCAGCACTCGGGAGGCAGAGCCAGGTGGATCTCTGTGAGTTCGAGGCCAGCCTGGGCTACCAAGTGAGTCCCAGGAAAGGCGCAAAGCTACACAGAGAAACCCTGTCTCGAAAAACCAAAAAAAAAAAAAAGAAAGAAGAGGAAGAAGGAAGAAGGAAGAAGGAAGAAGAAGAAGAAGAAGAAGAAGAAGAAGAAGAAGAAGAAGAAGAAGAAGAAGAAGAAGAAAGAGAGAGAATAAAGAAACAAACAAACAAACAAACAAACAAAGAAAGAAGGAAGGAAAGAAAGAAAGAAAGAAGAAAATAAGATTCTGAGTGTAATTTTAGACTTTGAGTTTGCCATGCCAATGGGACCTTATAGAAATTTGGCAGTTTTTAGCATAGGAGGGAGGGGTAGATGAATTGTAGAGAGTAGATGTTAACAACATAGAAATGATGGTTAAAGCAATGGTTTTTGCTGAGTTTACCATGCAGTATAAACAAATGACAGAAAATGGTTTTTTTAAAACATAATTCTTGGAATATAGAGAGAGCTGTGGCTCTCACTTATGAGGTCCTTTCATTATGTCAGGAATTAGACTAAGGCACCTTATATAGACCCTCACCTTCCTATCCAGGCCTTTTAGGATTGGTAATATTACTAGCTCAGTTTCAAATTTAAGAAAAGTGATAGCCCAAAAGTTGAAGTAATCTTCTGCAGAACACAGCTTTGGGCTGGCTCTGTGGCCCAACTCTAAAAGACAAACTAGTACCTACTACACATCTTCCTTTCCATAGGAAGCCAAGGCAGAATAGACTTTACAGAAGGAGAGCTTAGCTATAATTAGATGCTTCAGGATCTACATAGAGGAAAGACAAAGCCGCGTGTCCTTTAGACTTGTTAGAAGTCAGTGCTCAATTGATCAACGAGTGACTGGTTGGTAAGGAGGTAAGAAAAAGTATCCCTGGTGCATGAGCTGGATTTCTGGAGCCCATTACCTATGGTCAGACGCCTTGCTCAGCCTTGAAGCAGGGGAGAGGGCTTGGTCCCACCTCAATTGAGTGTACCAGGCTTTGTTGACTCCCCATGGGATACCTTATCCTTTTGGAGAAGGAGATGAGGGATAGGTTGAGGGTAGATTGGGGGGAGAGGGAGGAGGGATGAGAGGAGGATCTGTGGTTGGTATGCAAAATGAATTAAAACATTTTTAAAATAAGAAAGTAAGATATTCTCAACTGAAAAAAGAAAAGAAAGGGTTTGTGGAGGTAGTTGTCTTTATCAGGACCTTATCTGTGAAGAGGAGAACAAGTACAATGGCAGAGTCCATGAAACTGTGAGGAAACATGTTCTATTTTTTCTCGCTTATTTTCAATATGAGAGAAGCTTACACATGTTGATATAGTCAGTTGTAAGGAATCTGCACTGCTTGGTTTTTGGTCAAGTTCATATAAGCTTGAGTCTTTTGAGAGAAGGAACATTAACTAAAAAGATGCCTCCCATGGGGCCTGTAGGCAAGCCTGTAGGGGTATTTTCTTCATCAGTGATTGATGGTGGAGGGCCACCCCTGGGTAGGTGGTCCTGGATTCTATAAGAAAATTAGCTGACATTGGGATAGCAAACCAGTAAGCAGAATTCCTCCATGGTCTCTGCACCAGTTCCTGCTTCCAGGTTCCTGCCTTGAGTTTCTGCCCTGATCTCCCTTTGTGATAGACTATAAGCTGTAGAGTGAAATAAACCCTTTCCTTTCCAAGTTACTTTTTGTCATAGTGTTTTATTTCAGCAATATAAACCTTAACTAAGATAGAACCTGTAAAGAAAGAACACTTAAAGATAGGACTGTTATGTGAGTAAGGGTCACAAGACAGTCAGGATACATGATGATCTAGCATGTAACTTACTCAGTAGAGGATGAGGGTCACCACCTCCACTGATGTGGAAAAGAAATGAAAAAGACTGTAGAAGGATCCAGAAAGAATTGCAGAAATGAAGGGAAATCCTTCCCAGTGGTCCCTTCCCTGCATTAGCATATCATTGCCTTTCTCCATCCTGCTCAGTACATGGGATGCTGATCTATATGGAGCTCTAGACTGGATGTGAGCAGACTTGGGAGCTGCCACAAAGGACAGAGATGCCACAAAGAAAATTAGTTGCTGCCAGGCTCAGGGGAAATGGTTGATACACTGAATTTCTCCTTAACAAGTAAACAAGCAAATAGTCTTTCAAAAACAAGTTGTTGGGGGCCAGCAAGCTGGCTGGGCATGTAATGGTGCATTCTGTGCAAGCCTGGTTACCTGAGTTCAATTCCTGGAACCCACATAAATGTAGAAGAGAATCAATACCATAAAGCTGTATGCCCTCCACTCATTCACTGTGCCACATGCCACCCACATACATACACATCACACAGAGAGAGAGAGAGAGAGACAGAGAGAGAGAGACAGAGAGAGAGAGAGAGACAGAGAGAGAGAGACAGAGAGAGGGAGAGAGACAGAGAGAGAGAGAGAGAGAGAGAGAGAGAGAGAGAGAGAGAGAGAGAGAGAGAGAGAGAGAGGTTTAAAAGTTTGCAAACTTGTGAAGACAATATAAGGCCGAAGGCACAGAATTGAAAGAAGCCTCACTCTCACATGCCTGCCCTGTGCTTGCATGACTCTGATAGTGTGGGCCTCATGAACAGGGTCTCTTGTAGTCAAGGCTGGCCTTGAACTTGCTATGTAGCAGAGAATGACTTTGAGCTCATGATCCTCCTGTGCATGTGCCACCAGGCCTTAGAAGTAGCCTTTCCTCTTCAGCTCCTACTTTGTTTTCTGTAGTGCTCGGGATCAAAACTAGGGCTTTATCCCTGTTAGACAGGTACTTTGGCACTGAGATGCAGCTGACATTGTGAGCACTTAGTGGCTTGCCTCTCTTTCTTACCCTTAGCCTAGACCCTGTATGCAGGGTCCTGATCCCCTAGGCAACTAGGAATATTTTGACATATTTCCTTCATACATCCTTCAGGTCAGCTCACCTAATCAGTTATTTGTTTCACCAAGCAAAGGCCTTGCTGCTTCTACACTTTTCTATCCAGGCTTATTTACTTTGACATTATAATGAAATTGAATTTTCTTTAAGACTGCTTTGATTATGGCTCCATTCACTGGCAATATATATTCACTGCAGCAAATCCAGACAGTCCAGATAAGCAGGACGAAGAAAATAAAGAATCATCTGTAATCTCCCCATCCAGAGACAATGACTGCCATCACTTCACTGCCTTCTGATAGCAATTCATAATGCAAAATCTATTTCTGAAGTAGAAATAGACTGCCAGCTTGTGGAAGGCTGTGCAAAGAATATCTGAAACTAGCCAAGTACATTGAAGCTGGGGGAAGGAGTTGGAGAAGGAAAGAAAGACATTTGAGTCGCAATGTTGAGTGGGAAGCAAGCACACCCTGACTAAGGACTCTAGGCTTTACTCTTCTCATCTGTTCCTTCATCCCAAGTGCACAACCTCCATCTATGGAGAGATCATGCAAGAAAAAATACAAATGGAAAATCTTCTTTTTTGCAATATCTTTTTGGCAAGGAATCTTTTAATAGACTTCTTTATAAATGGATTTTTTAAATGTATTCTCTGAGAATTTCATACATACCATGTGTTTTGATCAAATTAAACCACAAGTCTTTCCTTGCCAACTCCTTCTAGGTGCCCCACCACATCTCTCTCGCAACTTTATGTACTCGTTTTTATTAACCATGAGTCTAATTGGTGGTGCCAGTTATATTTGTGCATGTAGGGCCATCCACTGGAGTATGGGCAGCATCCCAGGGATCATGTCTCTGAAGTGAAGTGACACTTCTTCCTCAACTAGCCATCAACTGCCAATTGCTCCTTAGCTTTGGGTGGAGACTAAGCCCCTCCCTCATGTGTTTTGAAATAGTAGCTTGTTTGATCACTGTGAGTGGGCCTTGAACAGGCTTAACACGGTTTGAACTTTTTTTTTTTTTTTGAGAAACTCTGGTTCTGTAGTCCCCTAAGTGAAAGACACATGTTGTGTTCCCAGGTAAAAATTAAGATATGTGGTGACTGGGTACACTAGATATGATTACGATCATCCTTATCACTAATAATATAATCACTTATATTATATAATAATATAATCAGCCTTTTTAGAAACCTGATGAACCTTAATAGTCCTCTTACCCATCAAAACAATAACAAACCCTTTCTTTAACATTGCCCTAGTTTCTCAACAGTCTCCTTTTCTCCCAGTGCCTTTATGACCATTACCACCACCATGATTAACACTTCTAACTCTACTGCCCCTTCTTTTTCCTCCCCACCTATGATTATGGGCAAATGAGATCAATTGCCATGCCCAACATTCTGCCTTGCTTCCCACCTTCCTTAACCTGTTCAGCTCCATTTTCTCAGTATACCTGTTCAACATTGCCTTCCCAAAGTCCAACCCCAACAATAATTCAAGCATGAACCCTTCCCAAATCCAGCTAACCAGAAGTGATTTTAACTATATTTTTGTTCCTGTTAATATTCTTCAAAATGAAGGATGTTCTCTTGAGTAGGAACGTTGAGTGTTTTTAGGTTAGGATACTTGGCATCAAATATCAGAATAAAATAGGAAGTTCCAACCATAACATACAGTTTTAAAATACTGTGATAAGTGGTAGTGGTTATATGTACAACTAACTAGAGCTTTTGTTTGAAAGATTTGAGGATGCCTATGAAGCAAAGTTCTTATTTCTAATTGGAGTAAATAGAATATGGACCAGTTAAATAAAAGGTGAGGTGGACATTGTGGCACATACCCATAATACCAACACTCTAGGCTGCTGAGACAAAAAATATCACAAATTCCAGGGCAGCCTCAACTACATACTTGAGATTCCATCTCAATAAAATAAGTAAAAATCAAATATAAGAGTTGAAACCCAGTGTATGAGGAGATCAAGACTAAGAGCTGCGAGACAAGTAGAGTAATGAGTTCTCTCCACCTTCTTTATTAAGGTGGAGGCATTGTAGATAAAACACGAGGTATGGAAGAGAGAAAACTGAGAGCCAGGGGTGGGCCAGACCCTGTGTTATGCACTTGGTGGACATCATCCCATTTAGTTTCCAACGTGCTTTGATGGAATTGTCACTATAAACGTGACTTGAGGCTGTATCACTCACTAGCTCTTTTCATTTTGTCCAGGAATGTTAGATCATTCAAGTCTTAGATTCCATCTGTAAAACAGGACAATCAGTTATGTTTCCCTGGAAGGTTCTTCGAACAATCAAATGAAATACATGTGGAAAAAGACCTCTCTCACATAGCATGCATCTAAAAAAAAAAATCTATGTTATACAGCAAAGGGCAAGGGAAAGGGACACTTTTGTCCATGAATTCATTTATGTGTACACCAGACCCTGGGATGGCTCAGAAGCTTCCTTCATCAAGTATAATTTAAGAATGAGGGACCAGCAACTCACTGTTAAAGGGAATCGGAGCTCTAGAGAGATTATTAGGAAATACCAGAGGGAATGTGCTTCCATGATGGGCCAAAGAGACTATGAATAAACATTTCCCAAGTACATTTTTGATACAGAACTTGTTTCCAGAATAGTTAACTCTGAAAACACAATAATATGAGAAAGGAGGATTGAGACTATACCTGTCTCAACAGCCTGAAAGAGTTTGCTGGGATGACTCTTTGAAGGACAAGACCGGGGGACTTCAAACCTGACTTTTCTGTACTAGTAAGGGAGGCTGGAACCTCAGTGTTCAGTACACAGACAGACAAGTCTGCTTGCCCAAGATGTCTTCAGTCTGGTCAGTCTCAAATCTATGAGAATACATTCGTGCAGGCAGCTTTGGTGGGAGGAAGATTTACAGACTTTGCTCTATTTTCCCCCAAAGCAGTTCCCTACAAGAGGTCTCTAATCCCCATGGCTATAAGTGAAGGAGAAAGTAAACATGGCTTGGCAAAAAGATGCAACTGGAATTTGCTCATAAACTGAGTGGGAAATAAATTTCCAATGTGACCCTAAACCTAGCTAAGTCTGTGCCTGTACGTTCAAGATGAAGGAATCTGTCTCCCTTCCTTTATTAATATTCAGTTAACTGAATTTATTTAAAGGTATGTAGTTTAACAGTTATTGATACACACACACACACACACACACACGCACACACGCACGCACGCACGCACGCACGCACGCACGCACGCACGCACGCACGAAACTACCAATGTAATCAAGATAATAAATACACTGTGACTGCAAGAGTTTCCTTGTCCCTCCTTCTAAATGTTTCCTCCCCACTTTGGTTCTCCCTCTTCCCAAGCAGTAAGCCATTGCTATGTTTCTGTCATTAGAAATTAATTTGCACTTTATAACTTTTTTAGAAACATAATCATACAATATGTACTCTGTTTTCTAGCTTCTTTATGTCAGCAGACTATTGAGTTTTATCAGTGCAGTCCCATGGATCAAGAGTTCACTCTTTTTATTGCTAATCTATAATTTATTAATCTATAAATCATAATTTATTTCTGTGTGCCTTTGTGGTTAGACATTTGGGTTGTTTCTAGGTTGTTGCTGTTTCAAACACAGCTGCTATTTATATTCATGTACCAGCCATTATACAGACATATTCTTTCATTTTTCTGAGTAAATGTCTAGGAATAGATCATATGGTAGATATATGTATACCTTTTTAGGAAACTCCAAAGAAGTTTTACAAAGTGGTTGTACTGCTTTATCACAGAAAGTCCCTGTTTTTCTTTACTCTGTTCAACGTATGGAATAGTCAGCCTTTTCAAATTTAGCTATTCAAATTCTTGCAGTTTAATTTGCATTTTGCTATTGACTAATGATGTTGATCATCTTTTCATATAATTAATTGCTATCTTTGTATCTACTTAGGTAAATCACCTATTGAGGAGATATTGTGCCCATTTTTTTCATTTTTCTTTATTAAGAAATTTTCTACTCACTATACATATCACCCACAGATCCCGCATCCTCCCTCCTCCCTCCCTTGAGCCCTCCCTCCCAAGCCACCCCACATCTCCATATCCCCCAAATCAAGGTCTCAAATGGGGAGTCAGCAGAGCCCAGCACACTGAACCTAGGCAGGTCAAAGCCCCTTCCCACTGCACCAAGGCTGTGCAAGGTGTCACACCACAGGCAGTGGGCTCCCAAAAGCCTGCCCATGCACCAAGGACAGATCCTGATCCCCCTGACTGGGTGCCCCCTAAACAGTTTGAGCCAAACAACCATCTTCCATATCCAGAGGGCCTAGTCCAGTCCCATGGGGGCTCCACAGCCACTAGTCTACAGTTCATGGGCTTCCACTAATGTGGCCGGTCACTTCTGCACGTCTTCCCATCATGATCTCGACGTCCCTTGCCTGCAGAATCCCTCCTCTCATTGACTGGATTCCCGGAGCTCAGTCTGGTGCCTGGCCATGGATCTCTACATCTGCCTCCATCAGTCACTGGACAAAGGCTCTATGATGACAGTTAGGGTATTCACTAGCCTGGTCACCAGAGTAGACCAGTCCAGGCACCCTCTGGACCACTGCCAGCACTCCAAAGTGGGGTCATCCTTGTGGATTCCTGAGAGCCTCCCCAGCACTCTGCCTCTTCCTATTCCCATGATGTCCTCATCTATTGTGGTATCTCCCTCCCTGCCCTCCCATTCTGTCCCTGTTCCAGCTTGACCCTCCCATTCCCCTATGTTCTCATCCCCCACTCCTCACCCTCTGCCACCCCCCTACTCCCAGTCTGCTCATGTAGATCTCATCCACTTCTCCTTCGCTGGGCCATCCATGTGTCCCTCCTAGAGTCTTTCCCTGTTAGCTAGCCTCTCTGGAGTTGTGGGTTGCAGTAGACCATCCCTTTCGTCACATCTAGTATCCACTTATGAGTGAGTACATACTATGTTTGTCCTTCTGAGTCTGTGTTACCTCACTCAAGATGATATTTTCTAGCTCCATCCATTTGCCTGCAAACCTCATGCTATCATTGTTTTTCTCTGCTGAGTAGTACTCCATTGTGTATATGTGCCACATTTTCTTTATCCATTCTTCAGTTGAGGTTGTGCCTATTTTAAATGGAGTTTTTTATATTGTTGTTTTCAGGGTTAATTATTCTGGACACAAATTCTTTATCAAGAATGTGCTTGGAAAATATTTGCTGATAGTCTGTGGATTACATTTCTGTCTTTATATTCATGTATTTTCAAGAGAAAAAGAAGGGTTGAGCCACAATTCAGCAAAACTTATTAATTAATGTCATTGATAGATAATGTGTTGGTGTCGCACTACTAATTCTTCATTAACTCGAGGTTAGAATACTTTTTTTCTTATATTCTTTTAAGGTTTTACATTAAGATCTATGATCTATTTTGGGTTGATTTCTGTGGGTGGTACAAGACATTATTTGAGGTGACTTTGCATGTGGATATCCAATTATTCTTGCATTATTTGTTGAAAGAGTTTTCATTTCTAAGTGAATTTAATTTGTACCTTTTTCTGAAATCTGTTGTTCATATTTGTATGGGTCTATTTCTGACTCTCCGTTTCCCCCTTTTTATGCTAATATCACACTGAATTGATTACTGACGCCTTATAGAAAACCTTGAAATCCTCCATTTTGTCATTTTTTCATAATTTATTTTTGGAAACTCCGGGACTTTTGTACTTCTATGTTAAATGTAGACTCTAATTGTCAGCATAAAATTTAAAAGCCCTGCTGAAGTTTTCATTAGGATTGCACCGAATCTGGAAAATCAGTAGGCCATTTGGGGAGAATTTACATATTAGGAATATTATCTTTCAATCAATGAACAAAATCGTTGTCTCTATTTCACTAGGTTTTCTTTGATTTCTCTCAGAATGTGTTACAGTGTTTAGAATGCACATGGTCTGCACTTGTTTTGCAAAATGTGTTGTTAAGTATTTGATTCTTTTGAATCCACCGGTGGATGGCCCAACGCCAGTAACTCTGTGGGCAGCACAAACTGGAATTGACGGGTTATTAAATTATGGGTGTATTTGTTTTTTTAATTTCATGTTGGATTGTTTCTATTGAAAAATAATAATTTCATGTTTTTCCTCTCCCTCAGTTCCTCCCAGATTCTCCATACCTTCCTACCCACCCAACTTTATTTTCTTTTTTCTCTCTCTCTTTAAAAAATGACAGATAAAAACAAAGACAAAACAACAACAAAGTCCAAGAAACACACGTTAAAACCCCCACAGAAACACAAAAAAATGAAAATAAATATAAACAAGCAAAATAACAATAAGACAAAAACATGTCCCAACAAAACAAAATGAGACAAATCTAAAAAATACCATTTAATTGCTTTTGTGTTGGCTGACTACTCGTAGAGAATGCATCCTGACCTGAAGTGTGATTAATATACCCAGTAAGCTTCCATTTGAAAAATCTTATTTTTTTTTTCTTTGCCAACAGGTATCAGTTGCCCATCATTTTTTTGGCTGGAGGTGGGAGCCCATGTCAACTTCCCAGTCCCAGCACTGGGACCCCGTCTGGTTTGAACCTGTACAGGCCCTGTGCATGCTGCATCAGTTCTGCTGTGTCTAGAAGACACTGTTTCCTTGGAGTCAACCCCCACTCTGGTTCTTAGAACCTTTCTGCTTTCTCTTCTGCATAGATGCCTGAGCCCTGATGGGATGGCTTTGATTAAGATATCCCATTGAGGACTCAGTGTTCCAAGGTCTCAATCTCTGTGTTACTTCCCATCTACTGCAAGAAACTTCTCTGCTGTGGGCTGAGCCATTTTATTGCTGTGTTCCTTTAGTAGAATATAGTATTAGGTTTTTTCGTAGGCCCATGGCTTATCTAGTCTCAGGCTCTTGATCTTTAGTGATGTCAGTCATGAGTTCCATCTCATGGAGTAGTCCCTAAATACAAAAAAGTGATTGGTTACTATCATAACATTTGTACCACTATTCACCAGTACATCTTGTAAGTAGGTCACTGTTGTAAGTCTCAGGGTTTCCAGTTGGGAGATATTGATGATTACCTTTCTCCTCTAGTAGCATGCAGAGTACATTTGAGGATGTCAGTAGGGGTGAAACTTCTAGTTAGGCACCAGCTCAGCTTCCCCGTGTATGATCTTATATGTAAGTGTTGTCTTCAGCAACCGGGGCTTACTACTAGGTTGTGAAGAGCATCAAATAGATTTGGCAATAGCCCATGATGTTTGTGATTTGGGCCAATGACTCAACAAGATATACTCCATTCCTGGCACTGGAGGTTTTACTTGGTAGCATAAGTTGTCTAACTAGGGCATTGTCTTCCCTCTTATTTGATGAATCCATTTAGACTTCTTCTGCATGTGTATATATTTTAGGGAGTTATATCGCAGTAAATTTCTGTATGGTTTTTCAAATTGTCTTTACTGTTAGTTTTCCCTTCCCATATTTCCTATTTTACCCTTCTCTTTGGTCCCCTTCCCTATTTAATCTTCCTATTCTAGTTGCCCATTTTTTTTCCATAACAAAAAATTCTATTTCCCCTTCCTTAGAAGATCCTCTTCTCCATCCCCACCTTAGTCCCTACTAGATACCTAACCTCTGTGGCTATTCAGATTGTTTAACTCATGTCAAAGGCTTGAAAGATAACATCCACTTATAAGAGAAAACCACAATATTTATCATTTTACATCTGGGCTAACACAGAATGATTTTTCCTAGCTCCATATATTTACCTACAAATTTCATAATTTTTTCTTAACAGATTAAAATATTTCATTATGTAACTATACCACATTTTTATTATCCATTCATCAGCAGATGGACATCTAGGCTGCCATTTTGAATAAAGCAGCAGTTAACATGGTTGAGCAGGTGTCTCTGTAGTTTAAAATAGTGGTTGTACAAGTTTGTACTCCCGCCAGAAATGGATAAGTACTCCCCTTTCCCCAAGTCCTCAGCAACATGTGCTGCCATTTCTTTTGTTTATCTTGACCATTCTGACTGGTGTAAGATGAAATCTCAAAGTTCTTTAGTTTAATTTCCATTTCCCTGGAGGTGAACAGTATTGAGATTTTCTTTAAGTGTTTCTCAGTCATTTCTGTTTCACCGTTTGAGAATTCTCTGTATAGTGTGTAACCTATTTTTAATTGAGTTTTTTTTCTTGGTGTCTAGGGTTTTTTTTTTTAGAACTTTTGGTAGGATGGCCATTTTCACAGTATTAATCCAACTGTTCCATGACCATGAGAGATCTTTCCCTCTTATGGTGTATTCTTAAATTTTTTCTTCAGTGTTTTAAAATTTTAATTATGCAAGGCTCAACTTGCTTGATTAGAGTTACTCCAAGCTATTTTTTGAGACTATTGTGAAAGATATTGTTTCCCTGATTTTTTTTCTTAGTTAATCATTTGTATATAGGAAGGCTACTGATTTTTTGTGATAATTTTGTATCCTGACACCTTGCTGAAAATTTTTACCAGCTCTCTTGGTTACTATTCTGTTGCTATAAAGAGACACCATGACCAAGACAACTTATAAAAGGAAGCATTTAACTGGGGGACATTCTTCCAGTTTCAGGATAGTCAATGACCATCATGGCAGGTAGCATGACAGCAGGTATGCAGGCATGTTCCTGGAACAGTAGCTGAGAGCTCACATCTAGATGATCCACAAGCATATGGCAGAAAAAGAGAGACTGAGCCTGGTATGGGCTTTTGAAAGCTCAAACCCACCCCCAGTGACACAGTTCCTCCAACAAGGCCACACCTCCTAAGCCTTCTCAAATATGTCCACCAACTACCAACCAAACATTAAAATATATAAACCTATGGGAGCCACTCTGATTCAAACCATCACATCATCTGTAGAAGTTTTTGGTGGCGTTTTAGGGTCTTTTATATATAAAATCGTATCATTTACAAATAAAGATACTTTGACTTCTCCCTTTCCTATTGGTATCTCCTTTAACTGTCTTATTGCTCAAGCTAAGACTTCCAGTACTATATTGAATAGGAATGGAAAGAGTGGACGTCCTTTTCTTGTTCCTGAGTTTAGTAGAAATGCTTTTAATTTCTCTCCATTTAAGTTGATGTTGGCTGTAGGCTTGCTGTAAACTACCTTTATTATGTCCTTTGTATCCCTAGTCTTTCCAGAACTCTTATTATGAGAAAGTGCCGGATTTTGTCAAAGGCCATTTTCTAATCTAATGGGATGAGTGCATGGCTGTTGTCTTTCAGTCTGTTTAAATGGTGGATTACATTTGTTGATTTACATATGTTGAATCATTCCTGCATCTCTGGGATGAAGCCAACTTGATCATAGTTTATCTTCTTCAGAGGTACTTTCTGTTGCACCCCTCTACCAGGGACTCTACATATATATTTGTTTACTTAAAGTTGGCCCATAGCTTACTGATCCTCTTCTCAGTATTGTTTTTCATCTCCATGTTTTGCTTGGGATATTTTCTATGGCAGTGTCACCAGTTAATAAATCCTTTCTTTGGTGAGATCCAATCTGGCATTAATGCTGCTCAGTATATTTTTCATCCCACACCAAGTATTTTAGCTGTATAGAAATTTCATTTGGGTCCTTTTTTTAAATACCTTTCATATATCTAATAGTTTTCTGAGAGATTGTGTCATGAAGATGATGGATAGTGTCCTCATTAGCACTGGACAGTGATGTTGGCTGCCATATGAACATGAACATCTAATTTGTCCACATGACTTTTCCTCACATAACTGTCTAACTGGACTTTTATGCTTACCACATGTAGAGTGGTTATTATCCAAAAAAATCTCCTGCCTTGCTAGTTTGCCTTTTGCTAGAACTTCGGCTTATTTGAGCTGATTCTTCTTGGGACATTTGTTACCCATGTCTACTGGCATTTCTAGGTTGCCAGCATTTCTGCCATGTAGTTATTATGGCAAAAAGAAAACCCAGGGGCCACCCCAATGTGCTATTTCTTGATTCAGAGTTCATTGTTCAGAAGATCTTTTTTTTTTTTTTTTTGCTTTTAATCCTTGTTTTATACACAATGTGCAAGGTTTTAACTATTCTTGGCAGGAGGCATAGGCAAAAAATATCAAAAGGGCCCCAAACCTTTAACTCTGAATGTCCAGCAATGGACTTAGAGGTGTAGTGCTGCAAATCTAATGCTCAGTACACATGAAACTAGGATTTTAAATCATTAGGCTCCTTAGTGCTTTGAAGGATAGGAGATACTGGGGATAATCAAAAGACTTTTCCAATATTCTCAATTATACAGTGACAAAGGCATAAGAAGATTAGTGACAGTAGTAACAACTGAAATGAGAGAAGAGATGTGAACAAAACTTGAAATACAAACGTAGTTTGGGGGAATGGGATTAAAAATATAGTTCGATGCAAAAGTTTATAAAACTTTGAGAGTCCTACTGAGAAGGTTTGATCTTAGGAAACTCATGAAGACCTTCTACAGCTTTACATCATAGTACTAATGTTCTCATATTAGTCTTAAACTGCCATAACAAAATACTGTAGACTGAGTAGCTTGAACAGTATTTCTTTTCTTACAGTTTGGAGGCAGAAGTCTAAGGTTTGAATGCCAATATGGTCCGCGTCAGGTGACAGCCTTGTTCTGGCTTGCAGAGAGCCTTCTCTGCTCTCTGGTTTCTCCTATGACCTTTCCTTTGGGTGTGCCTTCCTGGAGAGAAAGCCAGCTCTCTAGTGTCATTCATTCCATCTTTGTAGAGCAACAGACCTATTGAATTATAGCTTTACCCTTTTGGCTGAATGACTCCTAATTCCACCTTAAAGACTGACTGTCTTACAATTAAGGCTTCAACCTATGAATGTTTTAAGGAAATAAACAATTATTCTTTGATATGGAGATTTCTGGAAATACTACTCTGCTAACATGCATAACTTTTTACAGAAATCTTTTCTGGTCTTTGAGAAGTGCACTAAATAAAAATAATATGTTTAGGTATTATATACACACATTAAAATGCCATACTGCATCCCATACATACATGCAAGTCAAATGATAATTTCAAACTAATAAGCTGTGAAGAAATTTAAGGATTAGTTGAACACAGCGGTCTTCTTTCAGTCCCTGAAACAATAAACAATATAGATTCTATTGGTTGCCTTTCTTTCTTGGATTTTGTATATTTGAGATAAAAGAACTAGCTAGGCTTTATGAGTAATGGAGTCATTGACATTCTCATGACTGCCAAAATCATCTGAGTTATCTTTAAGATAAATCCCTTCACAGATGTAGCCAATGCTTCAGGCATCCATTTTATTGAATGTGGACATTATCTGATGGCTGACCTCCTTGATACAGGAAATAACTCTAACTGTATATTGAGATAACCTGAGTTCTAGCTTTAGCCATTATTCTGTAATATCCGCTTTATTGAGAATTGGGGATTAATTATGAGATAGTTGAGGCTAGCACATTATGGGTAGATGATAAAGAAGGCTGGTATCCATAAAACTCCCACAGACAGCCGTCATCCTTTCATTCCCCTTAGCCATCTGACTTTTCTTCCAGCACTTTCAGAGGGTTGCTTCTCTTCCTTTCTGTCACCCCAGCTGCCCATACTTGACCTTACCAAGATATTCAAAATGTTCTACTAGGTGTTTCTGGGGCTACACAGACCCAACCTGAACCAAATTATCTTGAGGACCCTGGGACCAAGTCACTATCTTGCTTCCTTCTTGTAACACATTATCAGACTCTTTGGTATGCTGTGCAAGTCAGATAGTATGCTCTGCTAGCTGACATCCATTTGGGGAACTTCTCTCTCTCTCTCTCTCTCTCTCTCTCTCTCTCTCTCTCTCTCTAATTGAAAATGGTCTTTTTTCATACAATATATTCTGAGGATGTGGTCAGTTTTGGAGAGCATGTCATGGGGTACTGAAAAGAAGGAATATTCTTTTGTGTTTGGGTAAAATGTTCTGTATTTGTCAATTCAGTACATTTGGTTTATGTCTTCAGTTAGCTTGAGTATTTCTCCATTTAGTTTTTGTCTGGATGACCTGTCTATAGGCGAGAGTGGGGGTATTGGAGTTGCCACTATCACTGTGGGATGATCATTATATGATTTAAGCCGTAGTAATGTTTCTTTTATAAACTTGGGGCCCTTCTGCTTGCTACATAGATGTTAAGAATTACAATATCTTCTCGGTAGATTTTTGCTTTAGTGAATATGTACTGTTCTTCCCTATCTCTTTGGATTAGTTTTGATTTGAAGTCTATTTTGTCAGATATTAAAATGGCTACACCAACTTGCTTCTTAGGTCCATTTCCTTAGAATAATTTCTTCCATCCTTTTACTCTGAAGTCATGTCCTTCCTTGATATTAAGGTGTTTTCTTTTGATGCAAAAGAATGGATTCTGTTTTTCATACCCATTCTGTTAGTCTGTGACCTTTTTATTGGAAAACTGAGACTTTTGATGTTAAGAGTCGTCAGTGAGCAGTGTTTATTGATTCCTGTTTTGTTATTATGGTGTGAAGGTTTCCCCCTTCTTTTGATTTGCTGGTCTGATATTATTTGTTTCTTGTGTTTTCCTGGGTGTGGTTAGCCTCTTCAGGTTGAAGTGTTCCTTCTTGCACCTTCTGTAGGGCTGACTTTGTAGACAGTACTGTATAAATTTACTTTAATCGTGGAATGTCTTTCTTTCTCCATCTATTGTGATTGAAAGCTTTGCTGGATATAGTATTATGAACTGGCATCTGCAGACTCTTAGAGTTTATAGAACATCTATCCCGGCCTTTCTGGCTTTTTGAGTCTCCATTGAGAAGTGAGGTATTACTCTAATAGGTGTGACTTTATATGTTATTTGGTCTTTTTCCCTTGCAGCTTTTAATATTCTTTCTTTGTTTTGTACTTTTAGTGTTTTGATTATTACGTGATGTGGGGAATTCTTTTCTGGTCCAGTCTATTTGGTGTTTTGTATGCTTCTTTTACCTTGATAAGTACCTCCTTCTTTAGGTTTGGGAAATTTTCTTCTATAATTTTGTTGAAGATATTTTCTGTCACAGTGTCCCAAGTTTCCTAGATGTTTTATACCAGGAGATTTTTGTATTTAATATTTTCTTTGACCAATATATCCATTTCTTCTATTGTATCTTCAATCTCCAACATTTTGTCTTCAGTCTCTTGTATTCTGTCAGTGAAACTTGCTTCTGAGTTTCCTATTCTAGTTCCTAAATTTTTCATTTCCAGTTTTCACTCAGTTGTGGTTTTCTTTATTTTTTCTATTAGCACTTGCAAGTCTTTAACTATTTTCTTCATTTTACTCCACGGTTTGTGTTTTCATAGATTTCTTTAAAAGATTTATTCATTTCCTCTTTAAGGACCTCTATCATATATATTTATAAAGGCCATTTTAAGGTCTTTATCTTGTGCTTCAGCTATGTTGCATATCTCAGGGTCTACTGTGATAAGGTTACTGGACTCTCATGGACGTATATTGTCCTGGCAGTTAGTGTGATTTTACACTGGTATGTAAGTGTCTGGGTTTGGGATGATTATAATTCTAAGTGCTGATATTTGGTCTTGTCTTTGTTTCTGTTGTCCTTTTTGATTCTTAGAAGAGTGCTGTGCCTGGTATGGAATGCTTCTGAGATTGTGCCAGGTTTGGCCAGTGGGTTTTCTACCTAGAATGTGTTTCTTGGTGTTAGGAGCTGATATTTAGGGATAGAGATGGGCTAGAAGTGGGCACTGGGGGTCCACAGGAAGGAAGAAAGCAGGATGTTCTACCCAGATCTACTTAGTCCCCTGGGAATGGGGATAGAGAAGTGGAAAGACTGTAGCCACTAGTCTGCTGCAAATCTGGGAATGAGAATGGAGGGTTGGGTTTCGAGGAGAGGAGCGAGAGCGAAGATCTGAAAATCTCTTTTCTGCTTCTCTGGCTGGTGTGGCCAGTGGGGTCCCAGAGAATGCCTGTGGGAGTTGTCAGCTGAGACAAGAAAAAATGGGGTAGATGAGGGAGACTGTAGGTGATCTGTATACTCTACTAGAAAAGGGGGCACAGAGGAAGGAATGGTGAAGCAGGTGGTCTGATGCAGAGCTGGGGATGAAACTGGGGGACTGGATTAGAAGGAAAGGAGGGAGAATGAAGGCCTGAAGATCATCTACCTGCTTCCCAGTTGGGGGAACTTGAATGCCACCATCCATTGTATATTTGGCTTGTGTTCAAAGTAAGTTGTATACAGAAAGAAGTCTCTGGACCTTCAAGCATCTCCTCAGGTGGTAATATACAGAGATCACAAAAGGATCTTTTGAAGCTAAGTGATTTCTGTTACTATAAGATATATATGACAAGTTATATGTGTATTATTGTTCTTGAAGTTAAAAGAGACATTTTCAATCATAATTTTAGTTGTTTATTTTGTTGGGTACTTTTTACTAAGTTGAATGTGGTAACTGGGAAATGTTCAGGCTTTGTATATCCTAAGCATGTCTTTATATATTCAGGCCAGCTAATTTTACATGGTAGTGAACTAGAGAAGTCAGGAACACTGTTTCCATATAAGAGAAAAGATGTATATAAGGAGAGCCATTGAAGACAAGCCTTGGGGAGAAGAAATCTAGCATCTTTTTCAGTATTTATTTATTATTTGCTTGGCATTGAACACATATTTACTCTGTACTCTCGCCCACTCTGGGAGGTGGGGGCTGCTGTTTCTTACATATTATAATAATGCAGCTAAGGCATGAAGAAGCTTAAACAATATCCTGAAGATCACACTCTAAGCAAGTGTCTATGTTGGAACTTAGAGGTCTGAAAGTTTCCAAAATTATTATACCATGCAGTTTCTAAACACGTTGCTTTTTTCCCACAAATTATTTTATTCACCTGCAAATTTCTTTACTTATTGAGGAAACCATTTTGAATTTTTAGTCTCTACCATAGTAAAGACACAGTTATGATGTGCTTCTGAGCCAATGGAATTGTCAAGACCAGACCTTAACAAAGGGTCTAGTTCAGCAATTTTAACTGCCAGAGGGTGACTGGGTCTGATGCAAAACAGGTAAAGAGAAGCTGAACCAGAGCAGTTCACAGAGCAGGACACCAACCTCCAAGGAACCTGGGAGTGGGGAGTGGGGGATATCGCAGAAAGTAAATGTAGCTAAGATGCCAAAGACTCAAGAACAGAAGCAGACAGATGAGTGAAGTAATCACTGCTCTCTGCCAAGGTCTCTGCCACTGAACTATAAATGTCTGTTAGTGACAGTAAAACCAAGTGACAGTGAAAACCAAAACCATGCGTGCGTGTGTGTGTGTGTGTGTGTGTGTGTGTGTGTGTGTGTGTGTGTGTATAATATGCTCATATAATATATATGTATATGTAGAAATGATAAAGACAGTAATATATGTAATGTATGTATATATAGGAAGACACAGTAAATATATATATGATATGTTCATTCACATACACATTTGGAGAGACTTGGGAAGATATATAATATGTTCATATAATACATATGTATATATAGAGAAGACACAGACAGTTTTATGTATTCACTCACATACACACATACACACACACATATATACATACACATATTTGGAGAGACTCAGGGAGAACATATTCAGGTGCCACTTTTGTTGGCCAACTAGAATAGATCAGCAGTTATCAAAATGCCATAGTTTTCATTGAAGACTGCTTCCTCATTGTGACACATAACACTAGAGGGTTTGCCTAATGCTCTAACCCCTTGAGTAGATTTTTCGGACTTTCCTTCCACCATCCTTAGCCAAAAAAACTTACACAGGAGTGACTGTGAGCTTCCAAATTGCAGATGCTTAGATCAAACATGAAATTTTGTCTCACCACAAAAATGTCTTAGTTGAGCTCATGTTTACTCAACTATCTAATTTTGCCACCTTCCAAAATAGCTTTGCTTGGCGCAACACATGGTGCAGAAGCACTGCATGCACGCACATATATATATGTGCACATGTGTGCATATCTGCATGATAGTGATAAGAGGCAAGAAAAGGCAGAAGGCAGAGAGATGCTCATTTGCACAGTTGAACCTCCTCCAGGCTTTGTAATTTCCCTGCATTGTCTGCACAGAGCCCTGGCAGTCAGAGTAGGGAAGACGAACATGCAATTTATTTCACTTTGTTTTCCTTCTCTGGGTCTCAGCAAGCCAGCAGGTATTCCTGGAGATGACATGAACAAGAGGCAGGATGTTGCCAAAGGAGGAAACAGGCACTGTGGAACACAAAAGGCAGCTAGTGGTAAGCAAAATTCAATCCCACAGATGAGTCTCCACCCCTCTAGGAGCTGGCTGGACAGCATCTACCCCTCTCCCAAAGCTGCCTTACACTTGTGCTTCTTCTGGACCCATGAGTCGGTTTCCTAGATGACTATTGAGCATACACTCTGAAGTGATGTAGTTTCTCAGCTTCTACTTCCCAGCCTACGCTTGTAAAACACACCTGTCATCAGTTAACGATTCCACAGCAAATGAAGGAGTTTGCCTTCTCTGGTTAGCAAGTGAAGGAGTGAAGTCTTAAACTCCCCTCGAACATGAGCATCCAGGAAGTTCCTGTTTTTTCACCACCCACCCTGCCCTTTACCTTTCAAAAACATGAGTTTAATCTAGGCACAGGTTTGTCTTGCTTATCAGACTCAGTGTTCCTTTGTAGCCAGTGCTGAAAAAGAATTCCTCTATCCACCCCTGGGGTCAGTAATTGTAATTTGCCAACTCATAAGTGAACATATTCCATATGGCCAATTTTTTTTCAAAAAACTCAAAACTCAGCAAGTTCTGTCCTTGTCACAATGTATGCCTGTGTTTGCTCTAAAAAAGCTGTGAGGGACTCAGGGCACATTTTTGGACTCAGCTCCTCCACCTACAATTATCTTTAATAATAATAATGGTTGAATGGAATCAAAATGAGTTAGCTTGGAACACTAGAGTGGGTGTTTAATTGGCCCTGCCATTCTCAAAATTTGAGATAAAAATAAGACTACTTAAGAAGGCCCTTCTTAGCTGGGCACTTAGGAAAGTTAGTGTGTCACCAACTCCTGAGTGGCATTATGTACCTACCTGCCAATCCTTAAATTAGCCCATTCTGCCTCCTAGCATTCAAGCCACCCAGCTTCCTGAACTGCTTCCGTTCATAGAGGGCTATTCTTTCAGGCCAAGTCTATTTTTGAGATGGTCTGGCAGTTCTGCAATGTTTTCCTTCTGACAAGCCCTGGCAACTTTTTTGATGTGATTTTCTTTGGCATAGATATACAGATATCAAAAGATCGAAGACAACCTTAGAACAGTGGCTCTCAAAGGGTGGGTTCTCCAAGTGGGAACCACTGTGTCCTGAGCCTCCTTAAGGGGCTTTCCCTCTTACTCCAACTCCATATTGGAGAGAAACTTCTTTTCTTAATGGACTTTGTTGCAAACTCCTAAGTTGTCGTCCAAATGTGGACATAGCGGGACCACTGTACTCACGATCGCACAGCATTTGTGGTGGCCTGCACAATACCTGCACAAACGGTGGGTACTGAACACCCCCACCAACACATATCCCTAATAGAGTAGTTTATTTACAGCTAATGGTTTCTGAGGAATGGATATCAGTTTTCTTTCAGGGTGTAGTTCCTATTATATTAAATTAACCTGCTCTGGTCAAGTGCATGGTTTCACACTCATGAGTATATCGACAGCACAAATTGGACTCTGTGGATTATTTCTTTTAAATGGAGGGTAAGGAGGTTAGGCTGTATCTGGGAGAGGTTAGAGAGAGAAGTGGAGGTGAATATGATCAGAATAGTCAGAAAAAATATAATAACTACAATGTTAAAGATTTAAAAGAATTGCAAGGGGATGTAGTTGATATAATTCAGTGCTAGTAACATGTTTATAATTTCTTTTATAATAACAATCCACAGCAGTAAAAATGATCCACAAAGTATTTTATATTTTTAAAAAATCCTATATTTTTCAAAACAAACAAACAAAAAAAGCACGCAGTAAAGACAGTGAGACAGTTACACACATATTTGGCTACATAGAAGAGAGTTGGGTGCGTGCACTGGTCAGTTTTTGTCAACTTGACATAAACTTAAGTCTTTTGGAAAGAAGAGACTCCAGCTGAGAAAATGTTCCATCAGATTGGCCGGTGGGCAAATATGTGTGGCATTCTTTTTCTGATTAATGATTTAAGTGGGAAAAACTAGCCCACTGTGGGTGGTAGCACATTTGGACAAATGGGCCTGGGTTGTATGAGAAAACAAGCTGAGCATGCCATAGAGAGCGAGCTGGCAAGCCAGGAAGCAACACTCCTTTGTGGTGTCTGCTTCAGTTCCTGCCTCCAGATTCCTGCTTGAGCTCCCGCCCTTCCTTCCCTGGATGATAGACTGTACATTGTAAACCAAAAAGAATTTTTTCCTCCCCGATTTGGTTTGTGTCGGTGTTTTTACACAGCAACAGAAAGCAAACTGCAAACGAGGACAACAAGCCAATTCAAAATTGAGCCAACTACTTGAACAGACCTCTCTCTCTCTCTCTCTCTCTCTCTCTTTCTCTCTCTCTCTCTCTCTCTCTCTCTCTCTCTCTCTCTCTCTCTCTCTCTCTCTCTCTCTCTCACACACACACACACACACACACACACACTCTCTCTCTCTCTCTCTCTCTCTCTCTCTCACACACACACACACACACACACAAATGGCTGGTGTGTGTGTTAAAAAGATTCTTGGCATCATTAGTTGTTAGGGAAACAGAGACCAAAAGCACGGTGAGATACAACCAGGATGGCTGAAATGAAAGTCACAGAAACTAATACATCAATGAAGACTTGGAGAAGCTGCAGCCTTTGTGCATTACTGGTAGAAGCATCAGATGATCTGGGCATTGTATGAAAAAGTTGGATGGTTTCTCAAATGATTATCTATGGAACTACTGCATGACCCAGCAGTCAACTTCTTGTCATTTATTTCTTTTTTTATTAAGAAACTTTTTATTCATTTTATATACCAATCACAGATCTCTCTCTTCCCTCCTCGCACCCCTTCAGCCTCCCCCTCCCAACCGACCCCCATTCCCTCCTACAAGAAGGTAAGGCCTCCCATATGGAGTCAGCAGAGCCTGGTACATTCAGTTGAGGTAGGTCCAAGCCCCTCCGCCTGCATCAAGGCTGTGTGAGGTGTTCCACTATAGGTAATGGGCTCCAAAAAGCCAGCTCATGCACCAGGGATGGATTCTGATCCTACTGCCAGGGGGCCCCTTAAGCAGATCAAGCTATATAACTGTCTTGCTTGTACAGAGGGCCTAGTCCAGTCCCATGGAGGCTCCACAGCTGTTGGTCTAAAGTTCATGAGTTCCCACTAGTTTGGTTTGGTTGTCTCTGTAGGTTTCCCCATCATGATCTTGATTCCTCTTGCTCATAGAATCCCTCTTCTCGCTATTCCACTGGACACCTGGAGCTTGGCCTGGTGTTTGGTTGTGGATTTCTGCATCTGCTTCCATCAGTTACTGGAGAAAGACTCTACGATGACAGTTGAGGTATTCACCGACCTGATTACTGGGGTAAGCCAGTTCAGGTACCCTCTCCACTATTGCTAGTAGTCTAAGATGGGGTCATCCTTGGGGATTCCTGGGAACTTCCTAGCACCGGGTTTCTCCCTATCCCTATGATGTCTCCCTCTATCATGGTATCTCTTTCATTGCTCTCCCACTTCATCCCTGTTCCAGCTCGACCATTGTGTTCCCTTATGTTCTCATCCCCCATCCCCTACCCTCCATTGCCCACTCCCTATCCCCAGTTTATATCCCCTTAATCTCCTTTTGTTGTCTTATTGCTCTAGCTAGGACTTGAAGTACTATATTGAATAAATATGGGAAGAGTAGACAGCCTTGTCTTGTTCCTGATTTTAGTGGGACCACGTTGAGTTTCTCTTCATTTAATTTGATGTTGGCTGTTGGCTTGCTGTAAATTGCCTTTATTATGTTTAGGTATGTTCTTTGTATTCCTGATCTCTCCAAGACCTTTATCATGAAAGGGTGTTGGATTTTGTCAAAGGTTTTTTCAGCATCTAATGAGATGATCATGTGGTTTTTTTTCTTTCAGTTTGTTTATATGGTGCATTACATTGACAGATTTTAATATGTTGAGCCATCTTTGCATCACTGGGATGAAGCCTACTTGGTCATGGTGGATAATTCTTTTGATGTGTTCCTGGATTCGGTTAGCCAGTATTTTATTGAGTTTTTTGCATCAATGTTCATGAGGGAGATTGGTCTGTAATTCTCTTTGTTGCATATTTGTGTGGTTTGGATATCAGGGTAACTGTAGCCTCATAAAAAGTTTAGTAATGTTCCTTCTGTTTATATTGTGTGGAACAATTTGAAGAGTATTAGTATTAGCTCTTCTTTAAAATTATGGTAGAATTCTGCACGGAAACCATCTGGTCCTGGGCTTTTTTTTTGGTTGGGAGACTTTTAATGACTGTTTCTATTTCCTTAGGGGTTAAAGGACTATTTAAACTGTTTTCCTGGTCTTGATTTAATTTTAGTATGTGGTACCTACTCAGAAAATTGTCAATTTCTTTTAGATTTTCCAATTTTGTGGAGTACAGGTTTTTGAAGTATGACCTGATGATTCTCTGGATTTCCTCATTGTCTGTTGTTATGTCCCCCTTTTCATTTCTGATTTTGTTGATTTGGATGTTCTCCTTATGCCTTTTGGTTAGTTTGGATAAGAGCTTGTCTATCTTGTTTATTTTCTCAAAGAACCAACTCTTTGTTTCATTGATTCTTTGTATTGTTCTCTTTGTTTCTATTTTATTGATTTCAGCCCTCAATTTGATTATTTCCTGGCATCTGTTTCTCCTGGATGAGTTTGCTTCTTTTCATTCTAGAGTTTTCATGTGTGCTGTTAAATCACTAGTGTGAGATTCTCCAACTTCTTTATGTGGGCATTTAGTGCTATGATTTTCCTGTTAGCACTGCATTCATAGTGCCCCATAAGTTTGGGTATGTTGTACCTTCATTTTCATTGAATTCTAGGGAGTTTTTAATTTCTTTCTTTATTTTTTTCTTGACCCACTGGTGATTCAGTTGATCATTATTCAGTTTCCATGTGATTGTAGGCTTTCTGTCATTTTTGTTGTTGTTGAAATCTTCTAACTTTAGGCCATGGTGGTCAGATAAAATACAGGAGGTTCTTCCAATATTTTGTATCTGTTGAGATTTGCTTTGTGACAGAATATATGGTCAAATTTAAAGAAGGTTCTGTAGATGTAACGGTCTTATTAAATAAGAAACACAGAGCCAAATGCAAAGTTAAAAGCCCAAGAAGTCAGAGCAGTAGCTAAGAGCTGAGACTAAAACCGCCTTCTTATCACACGCTGCCGCTGCCATCCTTCCCCTGAGAAAGAGACCTACTTCCTGTGTGTCTATCTTTTTTATTGACTTTCTGTTCTGCCTTCTCATTGGTTGTAAACCCAACCACATGACCTCCTCTTCACTGCCTGTTACACAGACCTCCAGGCCTCTATGGTTGGTATTGAGATTAAAGGCGTGTGTCTCCAAACTGGCTATGTCCTTGAACACACAGACACTGCCTGCCATATGATCAGATTAAGGGCATGTGCTACCACTGCCAGACTTCTGCTATGGCTTGCTATTAGCTCTGACCCCCAGGCAACTTTATTTATTAACATACAAATAAAATCACATTTCAGCACAAATAAAATATCACCATAAGGTTCCATGGGGTGCTGAGAAGAAGGTATATTCTCTTTTCTTAGGGTGTAATGTTCTGTAGATATCTATTAAGTCTATCTCAGTCATAACATCTGTTAGATTCCTTAATTCCCTGTTAAGTTTCTGTCTGGCAGATCTGTCCATTGGTGAGAGTGAGGTGTTGAAGCCTCCCACTATTAATGTGTGGGGTTTGATATGTGATCTAAGCTTTAGTAATGTTTCTTTGACATATGCGGGTACCCTTGTATTTGGGGCATAAATGTTCAGAATTTAGACTTCGCCTTGGTGGATATTTTCCTGTGATCAATACATAATGTCCTTCCTGATCTCTTTTGACTAATTTTAATTTGAAGTCTATTTTGTAGTCTACTTTGTTAGATATTTGGATGGCTACACCAGCTTGCTTCTTAAGTCCATTTGATTGGAAAGTCTTTTCCCAGACTTTTACTCTGAGGTAGTGTCTGTCTTTGAAATTGAGGTTTGTTTCTTTTTTTTTTCCCTCCCTGAGGTTTGTTTCTTATATGCAGCAGAAGGATAGTTCCTGATTTCATATCCATTCTGTTAGCCTTGTTGTTTTATAGGTGAATTGAGTCCATTGATATTAAGGGATATTAGTGACCAGTGATTGTTAATTCCTGGTGTCTTTTGGTGGTAGTGTGTGTGTATTTCCCTTCTTTGGGATTTACTGCTGTGGCATTATCTATTGCCTGTGTTTTCATGGGTGTATCTGACTTCCTTAGGTTGGAGTTTTCCTTCTAGTGCTTTCTATAGGACTGGATTTGTGGATAGGTATTGTTTAAATCTGCTTTTGTCTTGGAATGTCTTGTTCATTCCTCCTATGGTCCCAGATTTCCTGAACTTTTTGTGTTATGACTTTGTTGGTTTTGGTGTTTTCTTTGACCAACAAAGTCATAACACAAAAAGTCCAGGGAGTTAGATGGGTATTTGTATACTAATATTCACAGCAACATTATACACAGTGGCTAAAAATGGGACATAACTCAGTGTCTATCAACAAACGAATAAGGAAGCAAAAATTGGTATACAATGAAATATTATTCAGCCATAAAAAGAATAAAATTATGTACATCTTTAATCCCAACACTCTGGAGGCAGGGGAAAGTGGATCTCTGAGTTCAAGGCCAGACTGGTCTACAGAATGAGTTCCAGGACAGCCAGGGCTACATAGTGAGACCCTGATACATGCTAGACTTACATGGACCTTTAAAACAATACACGGGTCTGGTGAGATTGCTCAGTGGGTAAAGCACTTATGAAGGCAGCATGAGGACTTTTGGATTTCTAGTACCCATGTAAATGCTGAGCGGGCACAACAACGTGACTATGATCACAGTGTTCAGGAGATGGAGTCAGTGGATTCTGGAAAGTTGACTAGGCCCACTGAATCAAATTGGTGAGCACTAGCTAGGTTCAAGTGAGAGACCCTTCTTCAGTATATGAGGTGGAAAATGATGGAGAACACCAGATACCAACCTGTGGTCTCATTACACACCCACACACATAATACCCACATATGTGTAAGCACACATGCACATATACATGTCCACTGAACACAAAATCAAAACAACAACATTTTAAGTTAATGTTATGCAATTCCATCTTTATGAGGTACCTGTAGAAAGAAAAATGGGCAACAGCAGGGATTATGAGGAGGCAAAAAGAGAATCCTTGTTTTATAGGTATAGAGTTATAGGTGAGGAGGATGAAAAGTTTACAATGAGATAGTGCTTTATACAACAGAGGGAATGCATTTAATACTGCTGAATTGGAGACTTATAATGGGTGAGACAAAAATATTATGTGTATATTTTACCATGATTAATGATTAGAAAGGTAGGTAGAGAATATGCTCATTATGAACACAGATGAATCAAAAGCATGAAGTAGAATCAAGTCTAGCCATGACCAACTCTTTGGCATTTTGACACAATGTTGTCATCTACAAAGTTCATGCTGTGGACCCATTCAATTGAGTTATCAAAAATTGCACAGAAATCTCATAATATTTTATATAAGTTAGTAATTCTGTGTTGGATCACATTCATAACTATCTGCTCAGTGGCCTCAGGGACAGCAGAAAATATAATAAAGTTTCCCACTTGGCTGACTTTCCAAATGACGTATGGACCCTTTAGGAGATGATGAGAAATTCTGCTCAGTGTTCATAGCTGCCATCCCAACAAACTGATTCAATTCTGCAATGTTATCGTGTCTGTTTCTTTAAAAGACACACTGAAATTTTAGAGATCAATAGGTAATGTGTGCATATACTCTTCTCTGCTGCTCTGGTTCCTACCTCTCCATTTTCATCTTGTATCTCTCTCACAGTTGCTCTGCACTATGTTATTGGTCTCCCTTCCATTCTTCAAATGCACTGGGCTCTCTCTGACCACAGAGCCTCTGTACAGGGTCCCTCTGTCTTAAATATCCTTCACCTCTATAGTTGCATGATTGTAGCCAATTTGTTCTCAGAGCTCATCTCAAACATTGTTGTTATAGAAGTCCTCTTTCCCTGAGCCCCTGGCCTCAACGAGACCTCACAAAATCATGTGTTCCTTCCTGCTGGAGCACCTATCCTAGTCCATTACTGCATAACTGTGACGGTTTAACTAAAATGTGTCTTCCTCTTAGGTCCGGAAGCTTCATGAAGATACTATACACAATTTGACTCATCTCTGCCAATGCTGCCTCAGTTATGCTCCAGAGAAACACTTGTTCATATTCTTGTCCTGTCTGAAATGTCTGTTCCCTTCTCTCTGTGTTGTAGCTTTAGACCTCCAGAGTCTGGGTCAGTAAAAAACGTTCCTATCTAAGGAGTAAACGTGCCTATCTAAGGCATCCTCGGATTCTAAGCCCAGGCTCTTCCCTACCAGCACTTCTCTCCCATGGAAACATGTAGGTTACTATGTACTTTCAGAAGTTTCTTTCCTAAACAGGTCTTGTCTCCTCTTAGAAGTGTCTGCCTTTGAACTTGGGCTGACCTAGGCTCAAATTCTAGCTTCGTTATTTAGTAACTGTTGAGCTTTGGAAGATCTTTTCTGTTCTGGTCAAAGTCAACATGATCTTTTAGGCTATTTCCTGCTGAAGATTCTAGAAGCTCTATAAGGTGCTGTTTGACTGCTATCTTTCTTCTTTAAAATAGCTTGAGATATCACTGACATTTGAAACTCATATATACTTAAGGTGTACAAGCTTGGTGTTTTGATATACATTGTGAAATGGTTGCTACAATCAAACTAATAACCATATCCATTGCCTCAATATGGTTAATACTGGCTGTGTGCTGGAATACTTAAGATGTATTCACATAGTATATTTTAAATATCCAATACAGGATTATTATGGACTCCCTGTTGTACATCAACACTCTGGAACTTATTCATCCTGCAAACCTGAAATTCTTCCCCAGCTTCTTGCTTCTGGTGACAACCAACCCGCTCTCTGACTCACTAGAAAGGGACAGGAGAGGAAAGACAGGTGCAGTCGATCAACTATCAGAAGTGTAGGTGTATTCTAAAATAAAGAAGATGAAAGAATAGTTATTCAAACAAACAAGCCAGGCGGTAGTGGCACATGCCCTTAACCCCAGCATGGGGAGGGAGAGGCAGACAGAGCTCTTTGAGGTTGAGGCCAGTCTGGTCTATAGAGTGAGTTCCAGGACAGCCAGGGCTACACAGAGAAGCCCTGTCTTGAGAAAGAAAGAAAGAAAGAAAGAAAGAAAGAAAGAAAGAAAGAAAGAAAGAAAGAAAGAAAGAAAGAAAGAAAGAAAGAAAGAAAGAGAAAAGAAGGAAAGAAAGAGATAAATAAATGATAGTTATTTCTGGGTAAGGTTGCTGGTGGCTTTTGTGTTCTGTATATTCTCTAAGGTGGCCTCTCCACACCATGGTGTTTATCTAGTCTCTCCCTCCTACTCTACTAAAACTAGAGACCAAGCCCAATAGTGTTACCTGTTTGTACATTTTGCACACATTTTGAAGCTGCTTGCAGTGGGAAGAGACATTATAGACAGCAAGTCCCCGGGATCCCTCTTCCAGTTAGGCCCCATGGTACCCTGAGAGCCAGAGGCCTGAACTGTTGTATCCAGGTAAAGATTTGACACTTGTTCTGAGATATGTCCCAGTGCACAGGCATAATTGCTGGATGAGCATTCATCTACACCACAGCTAAGTGTTCACTTGGTTTTCAACCAGGTAGAGTCCTCCAAACACCCCATTTTAACCAGGTACTTTCTCCTGTTCTTACGTGTAGTCAGGTCCCCCACCCAGACCCCCCAACCTGCCTATCTCTGTAATGGGCTTGCTTCTTTTTCTTCTTTTTGTTCCTTTCCTCTTTCATTGTTCAGACCTAACAAAGCAAACAGCTACCAAAAGAAACAATTTCTCCTTGGGTTTCCAGATCTGGCTTGGTCCCAATAACATTATTCCCCACTGCTTAGGAACTGGAAGCTGAAGTAAACTTGAACTACTATATTATGCTACTCACTTTCCATGAAGTGTTATGAATAAAAATAAGCTGCTCGTGTTGAGATGAACCAGCTTCCAACATACCGTGGGTGCTCATTAAGTGTTAAATAATAATAATATGTTTGGTGATGCAGTAAGCTTGATTTATACTCATTATTATTATTTTTGCTTTCTTCCTAATCTGTGAACTTGGATCATGTGGGTTGGGCCACCCCATTGTTAGGGGAAATTAGTGAGGGAAATTAGTGACGGCCGCACACATTTCTCTCCACCTAGCACACCACAATGACAATTTACCTGTCAGCCTTCCTGACACTAATCTTTGCCCGTGGCTCTTTCTGGTCTGACTTTCTAAATCCCCTTGTAGTTATTTAAATCTTTGAAGGCTTGTTCTTTAGGGAGACTGAGAAATGATGGTCATGGGCAATATATTATTTCTGGGGTGGGAAAGAAAAACAGCCTTTTCAGGGCTTTCTCTCATTTCCACCAGAGCTTGAACTATATTGTGCTTCTCCCAGGTATCAGCAAACATGTGGGTGGTTGCAGGGAGGCCGCTTTATAGAGTGTGGGTAATTGCTTGGTCATGCCTATCAATCAGCAAGGCTGTACTTGAATTTCTCTGATTAACTACAGACATTTGGTGACAACATTTGACTTGGAACCAAGTTCAAAGGTACGCATTTTTCTCAGCAGCTTTTCTCCATATCTTAAACTATCACAATTAGCCAAAGATTATTTTGCAGCTTTTATAAGTTTCAATAGTCTAATTGTGAAGACCAGGAGAATGCAAAATCCTATGTCCAAAACGGTGTGGGAGTGCTATGTTGGATCCACTGGGTGACTCTGCACGCTCCTTGGGATTCTCACTCCACAACATGTCTGTTTCAGAATGTTTTCCCTGTCCCCTGTGCCTGCAGACTGTAAGACAATCCTGGTGACTGCAGATAATCCGCTGTGCTTTCTTTGAATACTGACCAGACCAAACGAACTCTTCAAAACACTGGAATCTCTTATCCCTTTCTTCTGCCCACAGTGCCCCCGAAGCTAACTGTCCTACTCATGATGGAAGAAAAGCTCAGGACTGACCAACTGGGTTTTCCATACCCTAAATTATAATATACCTGCCCAAAGGGAAGGCTATATGGATAAAGACAATGAAGTAGATGGTATCAAACAAGGATCAGTGTGGAAGTTTGGGTTCACTTTATGCTCAGTCCAATAACCCTGGGTATTGATGCTTCAGTATCTCAAGAGCTGATATATTAACACCACACCTTAAAATTTGTATTTTAAATTAACATAATATTTACAAGTATTTATAGAGTGTGGTATGGCATTCCAATACATATATGTAATGTGTTTTGATCAGATCAGGGCAATTGGTGTACCAATTACCTTGAACATTTATGATTTGTTTATGTTGAGAACTTTTTGCTATCTATTTCTAAATACATAATCAATTGTCATCCACCATAGTTATGCTACCTACCATGCTAAAATTCTACTCAACTGTACCCCAATTCCCACTGTCTCTATTGACCCCAATTCTACTCTCAACTTCTATGAGCTCAACTTTTTAGCTTCAATCAAAATAGTAACAAGTGGTATTTGTCTTCCCTTTCCTGAGTTTTTTCACTTACTATAACCTAAAGTTACAATTCTATATAAAATCCTGTTTTAGGAGATAGAAGGGTCTGCCCCATTCAATTTGGCTTTGGCTGGATACATATTCACATCTTTAATCTGTCCCTTATCAAATAGGTAACCATTGACAGGTGACAACCTTGAAGCCTGTTACTGTAAACTGAGGGTCACAGCCTTGTTCTGAGTTTTTGTGATGTTTGGGTAATGCATGTGGAAGAGTCACACTGAAAGGCCTAAAGAAATATGAGTTAGTCTGCACCTTCTTCAGTCTTCTTATCAGTTCTAAAAACAAGAATAATTTGTATCCACTTGAGTGAGAAGTGGAGAGTAGAGTAAAATAAACAGTGCCGAATCAGAAGCCTGTGGACTTTGGGTTATCAGGGTCAGTTCAAAGGAGACATTTTCCAGCCCTTTCATTTAGAGACTGAAGGTACAGAACCGTGGTTTTGGTATCACCTGTTTGCTCATGCTATTCTCAACAATTACCTTTCTATCAAGATGTGCATGGAATTTTGGAGTTCAGTCTTAACAACACAGACTGAGGACATAAGGGAACAGCATGACAATCATGTTACCTCAGTTGACACCATTCAGAGAAATTAATGTTTGTAAACTGATAGCTTAATGTCCTGAAAATGCCTGTAGATAAAGGGGATTCTCAGGGCATGATCAATACAAATTCATCACCAATACAAACTTATGACTAAATGGCAATCTATGTAAAAATAACTAAGGAAGAGCCACGTGTGGTAGCATGAGCCTTTAATCCCAATACTAGTGAGGAGGAAGCAGGTGGATCTCTGTGAGTTTGAGACCAGCTAGGACTACATAGACACACCCTGTCACAAAAAACAAAAATTAAATAAATATCTAAGGAAAAAGAGAGAACCACTGCTAACCTAATATTCTGATTTCATCTCAGTGAGTATACAATTCACTTTTGCTAATGTCATCTGAAGGCTATCATCTAAAACACAAGAAGTGTCCAAAAGAAGGTGCTTATAACAAGGGTCATTCCCATTGATGTCAGATGGCACTTTTGAGTTGCTGAGCTTAATCACACACACACACACACACACACACACACACACACACACAGAAATCTGCCTCGTAATCTTAAGCCCCAAATTGGGCTGCCATTCTGACTGAGAATTTCTGGTTCTACATTCTCATGCTGTCTGCAACATGCATCATCTTTATCTTCTCCTTTTATGTCCAACTTCCAGGTTTCTTAAAAGCAGCATTGTCCAAGCCTACATCTCTGTGTTTAGGTGTCTTTCAGCCCAATATGAGTTCTTTGGGTTAGGAGGAACCCTAGAAAACCATCCAGTGCTGGCACTTATATATAAAAACCAACAAGGACTCAGTAAGGACTGTATGTTTTGCTACTGAGAATGATTCTACTTACTTAGTCCTGGCTGGCTTGAACACCACCACTCCCCATACACATACCTCTACCTCCTGAGAATGGCATTACAGATGTGAGCTACTGCATCTGACATGCATTTGTTTTTGCTTGGCTTTCAGCAAGCAAAAAGGAAAACAGACCATGCCCAACCTATGCCCATCCAGTCTGATAGCTGGGTGCCAAAAGTGTCTGGGAGGAAAGAATAAAATGAAAAGAAGCCTAGGTGTCTATAGGTTTGAGCTCTGTCAGCTTCAATGTTTGAAAGGCCCCTACAGTCATGCTAGAATATGTTAACTTTTAAGATGAGCACCTAACCTATTTGGGCTTTGTCATAAGAGTATTTAATCCAAATTCATATCTCAGTTGCATAAACAGATTCCATTTCTCAGACATTTCTGGCCCAAGTCATACATTTGCAGCAGTAGTTGAGAGCTTTGGCTTTGCCGGATGGCTGAATTTAAGAAGATCTTCATTAAAATCAATGGAGAAGAAAATTAAGTCATTTAAATTGCTATTTCTGGACTTGTGAAACTTGAAAGTGTCCAAACAAGAAATATTCCATTATTTATTATGGTGACTGGATCCGTGACCATTTAAGTACTTAAGCTAGTACTCTTCCGTCATTCCACCTTGTCTGTGCTCCTGGTAGGGCTAAGAAAGAGAGAAATAGAATGTTAAATGCATAGTAGCTCTGGCCAATGCTATCATCTTAGTGCAGAGTGTTGAGATATGTGAAAAGGTTGGTAACAGATTATATGCAGGAGTTTTGAATTAGTGTCTTGCTCACCAGGGCAAAAGACATTTGTAGTTTCAGTCATTCTTTGTTTTTCTTGATAAACCAGCCTTGGAGACTCAGAAGGAATTCACTCATGGTGGAATCAAGAGGTTGCTTGGGATTTACTTTGGTGGGCACTAGGGATTGTTGGTTCATGAACAGTTGCCTGTGATTGCCAGATCCCACTCATTATGTGAAAGTTTTACTACATTCTTTCTATTTCACTCAGTATTTATCAATAATACCTCAAAAACACTGAAATAAACTGGGCAACTCTTTGACTATCTCCTGTGGTTTACAGCTTCCCTCTCGGGTTGTTTGTTGTTGTTGTTGTTGTTTAGTTGGTTGTTTGGTTGTTTGGTTGGTTGGTTGGTTGGTATTTTGTATCAATTCCAATCTAACTTCCACCAAGGATAGCATAGGTTTGTAAAGTGAGTTTAAGGGGATACACAAATCCACTTCCATTGTAGGCAACCTTTGTTGGAAAGGTCTATATCTGCTTTCCCCAGAGAGCATGTTACTTTCACTGGATTTTTATAAGCAGTCACAGCTCCAGAGACTCACAGGAACTTCCCTGTCTACAAAAAAAATGATGTGAGCATTGTGTTTTCTTGTTTTAATTGCATTGCCTTCATCGAAAAAGACTACTATATAAACCATTTCAGCGTTCCACCCAGCCCTTGTCTGAGAGCATCATTTCTTTATCATTGTGTTTGCATTCTTCCGGCAGAGGCCTTGATCATCACATCTGCCTGCCTCAGATCATGTGTGAGTGTCCTTCTTTCCCTGCCTAGATGCCCTCTGGTCTTCTGCTGCTCCAGTGCTGCTGGAGTTGCAGAACCAAGGTCCACTTCTGGAAGCTGGAGGTGATATAGGGAGATCAGTCATGTCTACAGGTTTCCTTGTGATCCTCTACCTAATAATGGAAGATGCATCTTTGTGAGTGCTTCTGCTGGCTGTTCTGTTTAAATTCCTACCTATCATAGGTTCACTTTCCAGGTAAGGGAAAGGAATATGGTTTTCCTCTCTCTCTACTTAACTACCCTTGTACATCATCCTGCTTCCCAGAGCAACTGTAGTCTACTGCAGTCACTCTGATTTCAAATAGCTGCCTCTAGTCCAGGAGTATGCATGAGTGGCTTGAAGGATTAAGAAGAAAACTCTATAGCAGTATTTAGCTACCATATATTGAGTGCTGAGTGTGGGCCAAGGTCTGTGTCAAGAGTGTTATGCATGTGCCTTCCTGAAACCTTGGGAGCTGTAAACATGTAAACACGCTCATCTCTGAAATTCCATCCCAAGCTCCAACACTAGTCCTTACATTGTCCATATTCTTCTTACTGCCTTCCCAGTGAAAGCAAAGTATAAACATGTTTCCAGAACAAACATGTCCACTGGTATATAACACTCCTCCACTGGTGGACTTGCTTCCATCAGCGTTCACTTTCAGAGGTGCTGCTGAAGCCTTCTCTGCGGCTGCTTTGTTAGTTTCCATTTAAATTTGTTTTCCAGTGTCAATACTGATAGTCCCAAAGATTTCTTCAACTACCAGATCTGGAGTGAGTGACTCGTCCAAACACAATTATTATGCCATCCTATTTGGCCATCATAATTAGCTAAGCATTTTAAACCTTCAAAATGCCCATTTCAGTGGTTAATAACAATGGGAAATAAATTCAGGCATATATGCTGGTGTGTGTGTGTGTGTGTGTGTGTGTGTGTGTGTGTGTGTGCATGTGTATGTGTGTGGTCATTACCAACCTATTATGTGCAGCAGTTCTATTGTCCACCCCAGAACTATAATCATAGACAAGTTCCCCCTGCTCCTCAGCGCACTCCAGCAGTCGCCTGCTCCTGCTGCTCAGCCAGTGTGTGCTTAGTGAATGCAAATTCATATTAATATCAATCAGCCTAAGCCAAATCAGCCTCTCCGGAGTAGGGAAGTGAATCTGCATAAAATCCAAATGAGATAATATATGAGAAAGGACTCTGAAAATTATAAAGTGCTATACAAATCAAGGTATTTTTATAATAAAATCATAATTTATTACAAAGCCAAGTATGAATTATTTTTAAGATGGTCTGCTAGTTTAGATTAGCTGCACCATTAGCAAGTGCTCAATAAATATTTGTTCAATTGTGCTGTTGAATTGTGATAATCAAGACTCAACTGAACATGAAAACAAAGAATTCTATGAAAGATTTAATTAATGCAATAGGTTAGAGAATATGTAAAAATAAAGATTAAAAGAATCAGGATGGCTTCAAATACAAAAGGAAATAATTTATGTTTTCATTTGAGAATTATAATATATCCTTGAAATCGCTTGCTTTTCAAAATGAGGCAATTGCCATTTACCACATTATAAAAATATTTTAGAAGTTACTATACAAGATCTTCAGTTAATTTGCATTTGAATTAAATTGTACAGCCCTAACTAAATATTTTATTATATATAATTAATGTGTGGGTGTGTGTGCACGTACATGTGCTTGAGTGCAATGGTGTGCATGTAGAGGTCGGGGAGAACTTGTGGGAGTTGGTTCTCTCTTTTCACCATGTGGATTCTAGGGAATACTTAGGTTATGAGGTTTGGCAGCAGTATCTTTACCTGCTGAATCATCCTATTGGCCTTTAATGATGGTTTTAAATATTTTAAATTACAACCCAGGATGGAAAAGATGGTGCCTCATGTCAAAACACTTAGGATGCAGAAGTGTAGTTTGTGATTACATTTATCACAATATCACATCAATCTTTTAGCTCTGGTCATTTATTACTTTATAAGTAGATATAGAACTTGGTTAAGAAGAATTTTGGTTTCTCCCAATACATATTGTTTGTAACAATGCCCCTCTCTATTTGTTTAGTTATGGAAAATACATACTTTCACAGTGAAAATCATATTTATTGATTATTGAGTATTAAGGTACATGTCTTTGTTGCCTTGTGTATATTTACTCAACATCTAGCAGGAAAACTGAAGATACCTGAATGATAAGACTGAAATCCATTGGTGAGTAGACAGAGCTTTGTGTTTGACATTTGGAAAATTTTGAATATCTTGGTCTGTGTATGAGTCTTCACAGTTAGATTCTATACTTGGATTTCAAACATTTTATAGCTCTTGTTACCTGAGAGCTATACATAAAAACCTTTGGGCTGAGAGTATGTCTCAGCTGGTAGAGTGCTTGTCTGATATATTTGAAGCCCTGGTCTCTAGTACAATATCAACTTATCAACTATGTGTATTGGTATATGCCTGTAATTCCAACAGTTGGGATGCAAAAACAGGAAGATCAGGAGTTCTAGGCAAGCCTCTGTCATACAGCAAGTTTAAGGCCAACCTGGGATACATGAGGCTCCTGTCTCAAAACCTACTCAAAAAAGGAAAGAAATCCAACTTGTAACATTTGGAGCATTTAAGTTCTACTTAAAATGTGAGATGGGCAGTCCATTGAAAAATGGTCACAATGGAAATAGATAATAAGCCTTCTGAAACCCTTCATGTGGCTTTATTTTCTAAGTACTTAAATCAATATTTTATGCAATTTATGATCGAAGGAATCTCCAAGAACAAGTTCAAGAGATTCTGCAAATAAATTTTCCAAAAACACATTTAAAATTCATCTGGGAGACAACTCGGTAGGTTAGAACACTTCCTTTGAAAGCATGCTCTATCCTGAGTTCTATACCCAGCACTACATAATCTGGATGCAGTGGTAAATTTCTCTAAGCCCAGTGCTCATGGGATGGAAGCAGGAAGGTCAGAAATGCAAGGTCATCCTTGGCTATATAGTGAATTTAAAGTCAGCCTTGGATACATGAAACCATGTATTAAAAAAGAAAAAAAAACTCTTGCCTGTCAAGTTCATAAATGAAACAAACATAAGCAGGAGAGTAAATGTAATGGCTGACATAGGTAAGTCATAATAAGATCTTGATGAGTTATAATCATAGGTAAAAACCAAAAAGATGAATGCTGACACAAAATAATAGTAAAGAACTAAATTTAGATTTTGAAAATGTCAATTGCCAAAGTATATAATGAGAAATATTTGTCCTGGCAGCACACAAAGTGACAAAGCTCTCAAGGACACTGTGAGTCACCAGTATTTTGATGAGAACAACAACAAATAGACCAAAGAAAATCTAATAGCACAATCTCAACCCACGTTAGTATAAATGTACAAGAACATAGCTCTAATCTAATGCATTGCTTAAAGGCGTGAGTCTTATAAAGTTCTGATTTTGCCTATTAGGCCTCCAACCAGATACTTAGAGTATGTGATTGGCTGTAAGAGTATGTACTTGGCTGTATAAAATGGACAGATAAATTTAGAATGTCTCACCAAATAGCATTTCAAGCCAAAGGACTAGATAAAAAATTAGAATGACAGTAGTTATCACCACTGAGAACAGACATAAGCTCTGTAGTAGTGTACAGAGGTAGCCGTACAGAATATCACAGGCTTAATGACATAAACATAAGAAATATGCTTCCATACAGTCCTGAAGGGTAAAAGTACAAGATCAAGATGTTGTCAGGGTCTGATTAAGTTTTAGTCCCCTATCCTTACCTTGCAGACATCTACTTTCTCCATGCACCTGTCCACATGACTCTAGGATCTCTCTGTGTCCACATTTTCTCTTATAAGAACACCAGTCAGATTAGGTTGGAATCCACCCTAAGAGTTCTGTTTTCTTCCACTAGCCACCTTAAAGGCCCTGTTCCTGTGTGTGGTCACAAAGAGTGACTTGGGGTTGAGAATTGGAAGGATGCAGCTGGGGATATAGCCTTGGGTTCTATCACCCCTACCTAAAGGAGAAGAATGCTCAAGGGAAAATAATCCCATAATGGAATCAAATAATTGAGTCTTGTTCATACATCATTTAGAAGTCAGTAAAAAGGCGTCAACAGGAAAGGCAGAGTAGGAGCAGCCAAATAAGAGAAAACCCAAGAGAAAAGGGGCATTTGGAAGCCTAAAGAAGAAAGAAATTTCAGAAAAGATCAGTGGTTAGCCATGTCCAAAACTGTAATAAATGAATACAGATAAGAACTGAGTCTCCCAAGGAGAAGAAGGCCCACCGAAGCAACTAAGGAGGGCTCATAGGGGTGCACAGAGACTGAAGTGACAATCATGGAGCCTGCGTGGGTCTGCACTAGGTCCTCTGCATATATCTTATGGTTGTGTAGCTGAGTTCTCTTCTGGAACTCTCGACAACAGGAGTAGGGGTGTCTCAGACTCTTTTGCATGCACTTGGGATCCCTTTCCTCTTACTGTTTGCCGTGTCCAGTCATGATATAAGGGTTTGTACCCAATCTTATTGTATTTTTTTTTTACGTATTTTTAAAATTTTTCTCTTATGTATTACATCCCAACCTCGGTTCCCCTCCCTCCCCTCAGTCTCTCTCCCTCACATCCCTTCTCCTCCAGATCCACACCCCCTCCATCTCCCCTCAGAAAAGAGCAGGCCTCCCAGGGACATCAATCAAGCACGGCATAATATGCTACAATAATGCCAGGCACATATTATCAAATCAAGGCTAGATGAGGCAACTCAGTAGGAGGAAAAAGGCCCCACAAGTAGGCAAAAGAGTCAGCAACTGCCCTAGCTCCAACTGTAAGGAATCCTACAAGAACACCAAGTTACTCAGCCATAACATATATGCAGAGGACCTAGGTCAGACCCCTACAGGCTCCCTGATCTCTGCAAGCCCCTGTGAGTCCTGGTTAATTGATTCTGTGAGCTGTGTTCTCATGGTGTCCTTAACCCCTCTGGTTCTTCCTGATCCTTCCTCCCCTTCCTCTTCAGGACTCCCTTAGCTCCACCTAATGTTTGGCTGTGGGACTCTACTTCTGTTCCCATCAGTTTCTAGATAAAGTCTCTCTGGTCTCTTTGATAATGATTCTGCTAGGCCCTAGTCCCAGAACACTCTGTAGGCAGGACAAACTGAAGGTCGGAGGTTTTGTGTCTGGGTTGGTGTCCTAATCCCTCCACTTGAGGCCTTGCCTGGTTACACAAGATGGCCGGTTCAGGCTCCTTTGTGTCCTCCATTACTAGGAGTATTAGTTAGGGTCATCATCATAGATTCTATGGAGTTTCCATTACACTTGGTTTCCACCCTGCCCATGAAATGCCCTCCAATTCCAGACATTTCTCGAAGTATTTTCTTCCCCACCCTAAGTTAATTCCCCCTGTTCCCAACCCCAGTCACCCCTAGTCCTCCTCTGGAATCTGTTTTGCTAACAAGGAAGTTCATAGCACTAAGTGCTTTCATAAGGAAACTGCAGAGATCTCATACTAACAACTTAATCAGTACATGTGAAAGCTCTAGAACAAAAAGAAACAAACCCACCCAAGAGGAGTAGTTGGCAGGAAATAATCAAACTGAAGGCTGAAATCAATAGAATAGAAACAAAGAGAACAATACAAAGAATCAAAGAAATAAAGTTTGTTCTTTGAGAAAATCAACAAAATAGACAAACCCTTATCCAAAATAACTAAAAGACAGAGAGAGAATATCCAAATTAACAAAATCAGAAACAAAAAGGAGGACATAACAACTGACTCCTAGGAAATCCAAAGAATCATTAGGTCATATTTCAAAACCTATACTCCGAAAAATTGGAAAATCTAACAGAAATGGACTTAGATACCACTTACCAAAGTTAAATCAAAATCAAATCAACAATTTAAATAGACCTATTACCCCTAAGGAAGTAGAAGCAGTCATTAAAAATCTCCCAAACACCCCCCCAAAAAAATCCCAAGGCCAGACAGTTTTAATGCAGATTCTACCAGACTTTAGAAAAGAGCTAATACCAATACTCTTCAAATTATTCCACAAAATAGAAACAGAACGAATGTTGCCAAATTCATTTTATGAGGCCACAGTTAGCCTGATAATCAAACTACACAAAGACTCAACAAAGAGAATTTCAGACCAATCTCACTCATGAACATTGATGCAAAAATACTCTATAAAATACTTGCAAGTCAAATCCAAGAACACATAAAGAAAATCATCCACTTTGATCAAGTAGACTTCATCCCAGAGACGCAGGGATGGTTCAACATACAAAAATCTGTCAATGTAATCCACCATATACACAAACTGAAAGGGAAAAAAAAGTGACTATCTATTCAATATAGTACTTGAAGTCCTAGCTAGAGTAATAAGACAACAAAAGGAGATCAAGGGGATACAAATTGGAAAGGAAAAAATCAAACTTTCACTATTTACAGATGATATGATAGTATACATAAGTGACCCTAAAATTCTACCAGAGAACTCCTACAGCTGATAAACATCTTCAGCATAGTAGTTTATTGTATCTTGTTAGGCCATGTTCCATGGATATTCCTTGTTGGCCTCCTGTTTTTTAAGGGAAACAGAGGAGGGGGATTTGATCTAGGGAAGAAGAGAGGTGAGGAGAGGGACTGGGAGGAGTGGAGGGAAGGGAAACTATGATTGGTATGTAATGTATGAGAAAAGACTAAACATTAAAAAAAAAAGAAACGAGTGTCTAATGGAAACCTCTGGAGAGGAGCAAAGTGATGATGGAAAGTGGGAAATTGGGCTAACCTAGGCTTTGGGCAGCAGGGGGTGGGCATCAAGGAAAACACTTTACCCACAGCAACAGCCCACGCATCTAACTGAGTAGAAGACACCGAAAAAACATGAGTCAGTTCTCTGGTTTCTGTCTGATTTGTCCACACCAGTGTCTCTCCTTACCACACCACCTGCCTCATACT
The DNA here is from genome assembly GCF_949786415.1 of Peromyscus eremicus. NCBI lineage: Eukaryota > Metazoa > Chordata > Mammalia > Rodentia > Cricetidae > Peromyscus > Peromyscus eremicus. Next base: position 116,359,547 of record NC_081439.1, read on the forward strand.
GTTCCTACCTGAGTCCTCTTTACCCATCCGGACTCAGCCTGTTTGCTTTGAAAGCTAGAACGTGAAACCCTGAGTCCAAGGCTCTGTTTGAATCATAAACTGTATGACTTTAAGTAAGTCACTTCTCTATGCTGGGCTTATTTCCTTGGCTCTATGTTCAGCAGGTAGGCTTTCAGGTTTGATTGAAGTTCCCGAAAGAACTGAGCAACTGCCCTAATCAACTGCTTCCTTTTCTCGTTTATACATGAACTCTCAGAAATTAGCTTTATGAAAGACCAAGCCAAAAGGACATGTAGGTGAAGACTGAGTGATGCAAAAAGCTCTGTGGCTGTTTCCTTCTGTCCATGTCGTGTGTGTGTGTGTGTGTGTGTGTGTGTGTGTGTGTGTGTGTGTGTGTGTGTGTTAAGATACAAAGATGAAAATGGCTCTTCCTATAAGAAATGTCTGTGATTATACATGTCTATTTTGCAGCACTTTGGGTCTTTACATGATAGATAACACAGCTGTCTAACTTTGAATTCTTGCTGGCTTGATTCACTAGATTATGTATTTCTGAATAAAAGAGACCAAATTTTCTGAGCATTATTTTGGCAGGGTAGGCACAAAGGAGAAACAAAATAATTTATTGATCATCTGCTAATTGCTGAGGAGTTGACATAAATTACATATATTAATTTTGACCAAAAAGCAAAAAAAAAAATCTGAGGGAACAGACAGTAGTCCACATATAAAGAAAGGAGGCCCGAGCTGGGTGTGGCAGCGAACGACTACAGGTCCACTACTAGGGAAACTGAGGCATGAAAGTTTGTGGCCAGACTGGGCTGCATAGTGAGAACCTGCCTTAAAAGAGGAAAAAGAATGAAGGAAGGAGAGACAGTGAATGGAGAGAGAAAGAATAGAAAGTTTGGAGAGAAGAAACACCTTCCCCAAAGCTGCATAACTAATCAGAGGTTGAGGCATAATTTGCATTCTGGACTCCAAACTGTAACCTAGCTCTTCCCACTACTTCGTCTCACACACATTAATGCCAAGAAATGTTGGCTGCATTTGAATTTCTTGCTGGGGCTGTAATTACTGAGAGGAAATGACATTTTGATTAGCCCAACAAACAGCTTCTGCTTTTCTCATAGAAATTTATGATAGTCCTGGTTCATAGCCAGCTCTCTGGAAATTAGTTATCTTGATACAAACGAAACCATTTTTATTTGCTTTCCTTGTTCCATCATCAGAGCAGATTAGAAATGGTGGTGACTCATAAACTGATGACACACAGAAGGACCGCTGAGAGAATCTACTCAAGGCCCTTCCTCTAAAGGTGAAGAAACCGGGACCCAGACAGGGCAGTTGATCTGCCCGAAGAGCAGCAGACAGTGGAAAGTACCAGAGTCAGGACGGATAACTGTCTGTCTGTCTGTCTGTCTGTCTGTCTGTCTGTCTGTCTCTGTCTCTGTCTGTCTGTCTGTCTCTCTCTCTCTCTCTCTCTCTCTCTCTCTCTCTCTCTCTCTCTGTCTCTCTCTCTCTGTCTCTCTCTGTCTCTCTCTCTCTCTCTCTCTCTCTCTCTCACACACACACACACACACACACACACACACACACACACACACTTACTTTATGTTAGAAGCAGACCCTTTGATGCTAGGGGAGCCGCAGATCCCCTGGATTCCCTCAGTCCCGATGCCTTTTGAATGACAGCGCCTCACAGCATTGCCTCGCTAAGTTAATGCTGGAAGAGGTGGGGAAGGGAGAGCCACACAAACTCCAGAAGTGCATTCTCGCGACTTCTACAAACTTTGGACTTTTCACTGTTATCATTTTTTCTTTAAGAATGTTTTTATGCTCCAAAGCAGTCAAATTCGAGGTATTTTACCTGTGAACTCTTTGGGGGCAGTGTAATCATTAATCAGTCTTCAGTTTTCATCGGTGACATTTTCTTCTCTAAGAAACGGGCAGGTAGGGTTTCAGGTTTGATTGACCCTGTCTCTTCTGCCCTGATCAACTGCTTCCTTTTCTGGTTTATACATGAACTCTCAGGAAATAGCTTTATGAAAGACCAAGCCAAAGGGCTTGTAGGTGAAGACTGAGTGATGCAAAAAGCTCCGTGGCTGTTTCCTTCTGCGCTCTGCCCATCTATCTCTGTCCTTCAGTGCAAACAGCCTGGCCATGGTTGGGAAAAGCTTCCTTCTTTTCCTAAGCCTTCCTCTGGCCCTGCTGCCTCTGCAGAGGGCTGTGGGCATCAATCTGTGCTATTGTGAACTGGCAAACCACACGCCTTGCCATGGCATAGGGCAAGTGATCATCTCACATGCATCAGCAATGACATCCAGATTTCATGTCTGGAGCCAAGGCCAGCATACTCTCTAAAGGTCTATAAGGAACAGTAAATGCCCCATGTGTGAATACTAACAACAGTAAATACCAAATCCTGACAGACATTTTGCTTCATTCACAAAAGCCTCATAAATTACTCTTTTATGTCCTCTTTCATGCTTCCTAAGTCCTTCCAAAAGGCAGGGTTCACTGCTTTGAGCCTTGGTGATCTGAGCCAAATTGACCCATCAGTCACTGATTGAGCTAACAATTATGCAGCACCTACCATATGCTGTGCTTGGCACACCAGGAGACTGCAAAACAGGGTCCAGGGGACACATAGGAGGGCATTCTGAGACAGCGTGCAACCGTGGGTTATGGAAGCTCCAACCAAACTCACTTTCCTCTGTGACTTGCACCCACCTTGGACCAGGCCAGTGACCAATCTGCTCCCTTCAGACACAGAGGAAGCAGTCACTGATATCCATCCCAAAGAGCGTCACCCCCTTACCCACATATCAACCAAGACCAAGGACAGCAAACAAAACATATTTCCTTGCTTTTGAAAGATAGCCTTCTTTGTTATTGAGAAATATTTCCAAACTGTGCTTAGGTTTTCTCTGGTAATGGATGTACCACGAAACAAGTGCCTAAAGCAGCCAGCCAGCTCAAATCTATTGAATCATTTTGGTGCAGAGAAAACAGTTCTGTGCCTCCCTATCGATCCATGTCCATTTGCCTGAGTATGCCATTATGTAACAGCACAGGAAGGGCTGTTTTAAAGGACAGAAGATTGTCTTTCTTCCTTTTCTGTTTAATGAGTAAGCTTTGCAAGACAAAACCAGGACGACTTCCTGCTTATCTTTTGTTTGTAGGTCTTGTTGAAAAGGGAGCATTGATTTAGTTGTCCAGAACATACTCCATTTTCCTGAAGAACTTATATGCTGGAAGTTGTAAAAGGAACATTGAATTAGGAGTCAAAGCTGAGACTGTAACCTTGACTCGCCATTAACAGAGGCACGACTTTTTTAAAAAGTAACTTCTCTTCTCTGGCCCTCAGTTTTCCCCTGTCTAGAATGAAGGAGACAGGACAGAACTTAAGAAGCACCTCTCCCACTTAGCACTTGAGTAAACTTGAGAAAGCCAATTCACTTCCTTGGTTCTCAGTTTATAACCTAAAAAATGAAGACAGCAGCAGTATCTTGTTGCTTAAATCCTGAATGGTCTTATAATAAAAACTCAGAGCCAGATACTGGGTTAAATGCTGAAAGATCAGAGAGACAAAGGAACAAGCACAGCCACTTCTCACCTCGCCAACTCCATGAACCCTCTGACTGAATGCCTCTGAGTCCTCAGTGGAAAGGGTCTCTCTAGTTCCTGTCTCCTTACACCTTATATGCCTTTCTCCACCCACCCATTTCACTTCCTATCTCAACCTTCCTAGTGCTAGGATTAATGGCATATGTGCTTTCCAAATACTGGGTTAAAGGTGTGTGCCACCACTGCCTGGTTCTGTTTCTCTCCTAGACTGAGTCAATCTCGTGTAATACAGGGTGGCTTTGAACTCACAGAGATCCAGATGGACCCCTGCCTCCCAAGTGCTAGGATTAAAGGTGTGTTCCACCACTGCCTGGCCTCTATGTTTAATCTAGTGACTGGCTCTGTCCTCTGATCTTCAGGCAAGTTTTATCACCACAGTATCTGCCCCCTTATATTTTGATGAGGTTTAAATAAAAGAGAACAGATGAAAGGATAGCACAGTGGTAGGACTGCCATATTATAATCAAGAACTAAAACTAATTCTTAGTATTCTTCCTCAATGTTTTTGTGAATCTTTCAGATCAATAAATATATTATTTAAGTTGTTTTCTTTTCATCACTTACTAAAACATTTATGACCTAACAAAAGCATATTAAACAACTGGCCGAAACTGATCAAAAAGAAAGCTCAGATCACGTAATTCCTTTTGTGCTGTAGAATTGTTTCAGAAAATGCTGTTTCTTGAAGCTCAGAGAATGAGGAAGTGAATACCTGATGCTTTATGTCTATGGAAGAAATGACAGAAGACAGAGATCACTGACTCTCCCCATTAGCTTGTGCTTTGGCCCATATGAAAGAAAATGGCAAAGGATTTGCTGCATTTGTTGGGAATCCAATGACTTTTCTGTTATGTCCCTAAATGTAAGATTGCAGAAATTCACTTTGAAGTATAGGTGCTTTATCAGGATTCAGTGAACAATGTGTGATTTGGGAGGTGTTCACACACACATGCTCACACGAGAAGAGAAGATTACCAGACAGAGGCAAGCCTATGGACCTTACTAAAGCCCAAATTGTCAAAACTCCTCAGCATACTGCCAGTGTGGCTTCCTTAAAATGCTAAGACTGTATGAGTGTCCCTTATACAAGGTAGCTTTCCCATACAGATCTTAAGTAATCATATAGAGTTGTGATAAGTACTGTTTCCAGTTAGATGTGCATTATAAGTATATAAAACAGCAATGTTCAATCTTCCTCTGCACTAAATTTTTAATATCCTTTTCTTGTCAACAGAATGAGAACACACATGGCCATGTAAAACTGTGTAAGTGCTTGATATGAAAAGATAGGAATCTAAGACTGGTCCAGGAGATTTCACTCTGCCCACTTAGGGGGGTGGCATTTCATCAGTGACTCCTGAGAGAGCAAGCTGTGACATAATCATCATCTCATCTGTTGACAAAGAGTCTATTGCTCATGTCAATGCTCCCTAGGACAGGAAGGCCAGATCCAATTTTGATATAGCTGTTTCTTGGCTGTTGTTAGAACTCTGTAGCAGGATTGCGTCCTTTACCAGCACACTCTGACTGCTGCAGTCATTTTGCATGGCAGTATGTGGAGGTGTGAGGTGAGACTGTGTCTTTAGACCGAATGTTCATGTAACAACATTGCTAAAAGCTTTGCCTTGTTATCTCATCTCCATTTTCTATTATGTGTACCAAACTAGTGACAGTATAGGAGGTAATTGCCAGCCTGCCTAGAAGATCCAATTTGTGCATTAAAGTAATGCTGTCCTGATCTTACAGCATTGGTTTGTTTATTGTTTCTTTTGTGATACATTTTTGCTCACCAGCCTATACATCCATATTTGCCATGCTGAGCTTATAATAGTGGCAGAACACCCTCTCAATATGAAAGACAAAATTCAAACTCCTTTCAAGAGTATTAGTGAACTACAGAAATGGGAATTAGTGGTAGGAGTAATGGGAGAAGATAATGTGTCATTGGCATTGGTGTCCCAAGATGAAAGTACATAAACAGTAAGTAATAAGCTTACTGGACAGGGGTTGGAACATATCTAGAACATCATGCTAAAATATAGATATTGCATTTAAGAGTAAGAGGAGGGAAATGTACCAAGAAGGTAACCAGGATGTGGAGAGATGTTGGGACTGTGTAACAAAACTAAAAATGTTAAAGTTACTGTATGTTTGGCCAGGGAAGAACACTAAGCTCTAGAATATTGACTTTTTACAAGACAAGAAATGGAAGAGAGGCATACAATTGTTTTCTATTACTGCACAAGAGAGATTGAAAACAAATAGGTGGCCATTATAAGAAAGCACATTTCAGATCAACAGAACAAGTAAACTTTAGAGAAATAAAAACTACCCAGTAGTAGAAGTCATTGACTTAGGAAGCAGAAACTTCTTCCTTGAGATGTTAGAGCTGACTATGCCTCTGGCAAAGATGGATGGCATACCGTCAGTGTTTGCATTCTCTGGTGGTATAACCCCAAAGTTATCCTTTTGGTAATTTTAATTGTTTCTTCTATAATGCTAGCCAAGAACGAGGCACATAAAATCATGATTCCATTTGTTCATGCACCCACTTGCCACCCATTCATTTGTTTAACAAGCATGTATTGAGTGGCTGGCTACCATATCCCAGGTATTGTGCTAAGTAAAGGAACATAAGAGTTCAAAGTATAGGTTAGAAAGATAAACACAGGTAACTCCGGTAAAGAGTGATATATGCAAGCCTTTAATCCCAGCTCTCGGGAGGCAGAGGCAGCCAGAGCCTTATTTACAGAGTGAGTTCCTGGACAGTCGGGGCTGTTACACAGAGAAACCTTGTCTTAGAGAAAAACAACAACAACAAATAAACAAAAAAAAATAATGATATATATAAAAACAGAAAGATGAACAGTTAGAGTCATAGAGATATTGTGGAGAAGTATAATCTAAAAGGAGATGATGGAGTAGAAAGTCATGACAAAGTATAATCCGAAAGGATGGATTTGCTCTTGTTAAAGAGGTAAGATAGAGAAGGCCAAGAGACCAGAAGACTTCTAAGTAAGAGGGTCAGTATGAGCAAATGCAGAAAGATATCATACTGCCCACTTGCCACTGCAGAAGTAATGTAAATTCTACCATGACCAGAGATCAAGAGAAGAGATGAGGTAGGAAGTACAGTGCTGGGCCATGTCATCATAGACCGTTCCCAGAAACCTGGGGATGTATAGGTTAGAGATAGGAAGCTGGCTCCTGACATTCTGTAATTCTGTACCTACCCTTGGCTATCCCTATACAATTCTTGTGTCGCAGTTGGAACCAGCAAAGCAAAACAAAATGAAAATGTAGGTCAGCTATTTTCTGCTGCCACAAAGTAAGGTGACTTTCCAGAACTACATTTCCTGACCTCTGTGTCTGTTATCATTTTGATCCAAACAGAACACAAAAACCTAACATTGGAGGGTTTTTTCTTCATTTATCACAAATTGAAAAATATTGTGGAAGTTTTCTAAGCCATTTCAAATGTTTATGGGCAGGAAATGAAATAATATTTGTAGCAGTGCCTTCCGGCATGGCCTGTCGGCCAATTGCTATGATAGCTGGTTTGTAAGGTACCAACAAATGGAATCATCTTAATAACCACAAAATAAAAAGCCTTCGAGACTTTAGCACTGTTCAGATTTTCAAAGTAAAGCGCTTATCTCTTTAGAAAATGCATTTTATATGAGCTTCAATTTTTATCATGCCCCCATATAGGCTTTCTTAACCAGATGGCCAGCCAGCCTTGAGGATAACTCAGACTTAGGAAGAGCTGTTATTTTTATTTTTTTCTTTTCATTTTTTTTCTTTTCTTTTTAGTAAGTTGTCATGTTATTATTTTCAAATATTATACTTGAGAATCCTGTGCTTTATGCATCTCATACTCTTAGGTGAATGCAAATGCATCTGTGACAACAGTTCTTGAAAAGAATTCATTTGTGTTAGATTTTTAATATTCATCTTCATTAACTTTATACTGAATGTACATGAGATGTTCTGGATCAAAGAGAGATTATTGTTATTCAGTTACAACCCAAATAAAGGCCTCAGTTCCCCACACCCTCATTCTGACCTCTGACACTGTGAAAGCGGGTCGGATATCTTATGCATACTGTAGGACAGGTAACGAACAGAGAAAAGTGGAGTTTTCTCTACATGTAAGAGAAAGAGGCAGCCCCTTCCTCTTTTCCTCTCCAAAGAAAGACAGGTAAACAGATCCTGGGTTCTTACTCTAGCCTAAAAAAATACAGATGAATTTTTCTAAGGACCAAAAAAGTCTTCAACTTTCACAACTTTGAAACATCTGTAAGGTCCCTAGCTTCATTTGCCTTGAAATGTAAACATACACCTCCAAAGTCAGAGAAATCTCCCTGGAGTTTTATCAGTAGCTAGCTTTGTAAATTGCCTTAACAGCCATCTTACTGAAGCTAGCTCTTAGCCTAAGATCTCAAGTTTCCTGCAAAATTTATTCCTACATACCCAAATTCTGTAGACACACACAAATATTTACTTTATGCCCAGAGGCATGTTATACATTCAATGTGGTAAACATATCTTTATATTAAGGATGAATGCTTACTTAGCAAAATCCCTTTCCTCATGTGCAATCAAAAACCAGCTCGGTAAGTTCTTCACATAATGAATTTCAGTGTAATTCATGCAATCAATTCAGCAAGTATTTATTGTGTGCCTACTGTGTGCCATGCCCTGTCCTACTAAGGTGTTTAACACAGGTATACTTGCTATTTTACTATTCCCCTCTACACACTGTTCTCTTCAGTTAGAGACTCCTCTCTGGTGAAACCAATTCTTGTTCTACATGCCATTTCAACTGGCATAATGCAGTTTGGAAAATTTGTGAGTAAGATGTGGAACATTACTGTTTAAGGACTGTTAAGTTCAATAATTTTTCTTTGTACTTCACCACCTTTCCTTACCACATAATCCCAACTGCTCATCTCTCAGACACATCTTCCTTCACTAAACTCAACTATACTAATTTACATGTTAGGTTAACTTGAATGATTTCTCAGGTTTTACTGCAAAAATGTTTTCAACTATCAAACTGTTTTTGTTTGCCACATTAAAGCCCCTTCTTTATTACTAAATCCAGTGAAAATTAAAAGCAGACAGGATTTTAAGAACTTGCTTCACATTTAATAAAAGAAAATGAAAGAATTTATAAATCAGAAGGTAAGTAAAAATGAAAGTGACCCTTTGTTTTGTATTTCTCGGCCAATAATAGTATTAGCATTAAAAACTGGAAACAAGTCAAAGATCTCAGAGTTGAAATAAAGCATTCCATTAGAGAAGACTTAAGCATATCTGAGCAACAGAAGAATCAGCAGACAAAACGATGCACAACTAAGATTAACAAATGTAAGGAACAGGAGGGAAAAGATCCATGAATTAAAAATAAACAGAGCCTCAGAAACTTGGAAGTACCACCAGGTATATTATATGGAAGCTCCACATAGGAATGAATGAGGAAATGAGGAGAACACAAAGATTTACAGAAAGAATGGGTAAAAATGTCCCAAATTGATAGAAACAATAATTCGCAAATCCAAGACTCTCAATCAACCTAAAGAGCTACACATATAGACCCATGATGACCAAATGTCAAACTATAAAGACAGACTCTTGAGAGCAGTAAAACAAAAACAGCTTATCACGTGAAAGGAACCCCAATAATAGCATGAGCTGAGTTCTCATACGAAGCCATGGAATCGGTAGGATGACATATCTAAAGTTGTAAAATGTCCTAGAAAATTCTCTATCAAGAAAACTATTCAGCAACTGGAGAGGTGACTCAGAGGTAAAGAGCACCTCTTCTTGGTGGTGGTGGTGCCCCAGCACTTTGGAAGCAGAGACAGGTGCATCTCTGAGTTCGAGGCCAGCCTAGTGTACAGAGTTCCAGGACAGCCAGGGCTGTTACACAGAGAAACCCTACCTCAAATTTAAAAAAAAAAAAAAAAAGAATCATTTGTTGCCCTTATGGAGGACCAAGGTTTGATTCCCAGTACCCACACACGACAGTCACAACTGTCTGTAACTCCAGTTCTGGGGAATCTGACACTCTTTTCTGGCCCCCACAGGAACCAGGAATACATGTGATGCACAGACATACATGCGAGAAAATGTCCATACACATAAAATAAATTTTCAAAACAAGAAAACAAAAGAAAAACACTCCTTCAAAAATTAGTGCAAAACTGAGACACTTCTGAGTAAACAAAAATGATCAGAAAGCAAGCCTACACTATAAGCAATACTGTAGCCAGGTGTGATATGTGCCTGTGATCCCGGTGCATGTTTAAGGCCAGCCTGCTCTACATAGTGAGACCGTATCTCAAAAAAAAAGAAAAGAAAAGAAAGAAAAAGAAAGAAAGAAAGAAAGAAAGAAAGAAAGAAAGAAAGAAAGAAAGAAAGAAAGAAGGAAAGAAATACCAGCAAGAGCTCTTTGGGCTAAAATGAAAGGACGATAACTTGACTCTATGAATAAGCAAAAAACATTGGCATAGGTAACAAATTACTAAATATAAAACAGATTATAAATATATATTCTGTCACTTCTCTATCCTGTCTTATTTAAAAGAACCTTGCATACACCAGAAATTATATATTTATGCTGATTGACATATAATATATGTATAATAATATGTATAACAATAAAAATGGTGCCAATCTGAATTGTTAAGATTTTAGTAATAATTACTGAATAAACCACTAAGAAATAAAGTGTAAAAGTTACTCAGCACTATGTATTTTGTTATAGTGATACAAAATGGACTAAGATGATATTTAACCCAAGAATTACTAGATATATACCCTAAAAACTATGAGATACTTGAAATAAATAATATTCAGATAAGTGGAAAGGCAACCTATGTTTATTAGTTACAATCAATATTGTTAATATGACAAAAATATCCAAATTATTTTATAGATCCAAGCAGCCCTATCAATTAGACTAACAATTGGCTTCTTTTTAAAAATTGGCAACCTACTCCTAGGATTCATATGGAAGCTGAACTATGGTGGAACACAACTTTAATCCCAGCACTTGGAAGGCAGAAGCAGGCAGGTCTCTGTGAGTTCGAGGCCAGCCTGTTCTACAAAGTGAGTTCCAGAACAGCCAAAACTACAGAGAAACCCTGACTAGAAAAACAAAACAAACAAAGAGATTCATATGGAAATTCAAATGACCCAGAAAGGCCAAAATGTGTCTTGGAAAAGGATGTTGGAAGATTCACATTTACTGATTACAGCACAGCAATAATCAATGTAGCTAGTGTAAACATAGACATGTAGATTAAAGGAATAGAACCGGAGTCCCCAGTCAATTGATTTCAACACTGTCCTTCAGTGAGGAAAGACTATTCTTTCCAGCAATGGTTCTAGGACAGCTGAATAGGCTCATGCAAAAGAGTGAAGTTGCCTTTTACCTTCACATCATATACAACAGTTAGCTCCGAAGTGGATCAAAGATCTCAGTGCTCTTAACCTATACAAAATTATACAAAAGAAAGCAGGACTAAGTGTTCATGGTCACGAATTTGGCAAAAAAAAGGAAAGATGTATGAATGAGACTTCATTAAAACTAAAATGATTTTACTTCAAAGGACACTTTTAAAAAACTAAATGCCAATTCAAAATTGCACAGACATTTGAAAATAAGCTATCTTTCATAAGACTTGCAGCAAGTATCTTGGTAAATTAAAAACTGCCCTAACTCAATAAGCAGGCTGGAAATGTAGCTCAGTTGGCAAAGTACTTGCCTAATACACATGAGGCTCTGGCTTCAATCTCCAGCACGGCATGACTCAGACAAGGCCTTGAATGCCTGTAATTCCAGCAACTGGAAAGTGGGGGAAGGAGAGTTACAAGTTTATGACTAGCCTTGAGTTTGAGTATGGAGGAAGTTTAAAGCTAGCCTAGGCTACAGTAAAGCCTCTAAAAACAAAACAAAACAAAAAAAAACCCACCATAATATAATAGCAGCAACAACTAAAAACTAACTAATGAATAGAAAAGGAATTCAAATATAATTTTCTACAACGATGAAATACAAATGGATCTTGAAAACAGTCTTAACATTACCAGTCATGAGAGAAACACGAGTCAAATCTATAATGAAATTCTGCTTTATGCTCACTAGAATACATATAATCAAAACGGAAGATAAGGGCTGGAGAGTGCAGATCAATGCCACAGTGTTCATCTAGCATATGCAGGGCTCTGTGTTTCATCCCTAGCACTGAAAAAGGTAAGATAATATCAAACACTGGAGAAATTCAAATTCTCATGCACTGCTGATGGGAATACAAAATAGGACAGTCACTTTGGAAAATAGGTTGAACAGCCCTAAATGCCAGGAATAGAGAAATGAAAGCACATCCTCACTTTAAAACATGTACACAGATGTGTATGATGGTGTCATTTACAACAATCCCAAGATGGAAATGAACCAAACTCCCATCAACCTATGAACAAACGAGCATAGCACACCCATACAATGTAATATTATTTGACTGTTAAAATGAGCGAATAAGTAATAGATGTTACAGCTTGGATGAACCATGAAAATATTATGCTAAGTGAAATACACCAGATCTAAAAGTCCACATTTCATAGAGAAGGAAATGGAGAAATGATTTCCAGAGCCTGGGGTAAAGGAATATGCCAATTGGGATTATTGCTAAAGAATACAAGGTTTTTTTCCTTAGGGTTATAAAAATATTGTAAAATCAGGTAGCTGTGATGGCATATACTAAAACCACTGAAATATTTACTTAGTGTTTTGTGTGTTAATGTGTGTGTGTGTGTGTGTGTGCAGATGTGTGTGTATGTAGGTATGTGCATGTAGACATACAGGTGTGTATACATGCATGTAGAGACCAGAGAACAGCTTCATGGATTATTCTTTAGGAGCCATCAACTGATTTTTGAAACAGGGTTTCTCACTGGCCTGCATCTCTCCATGTAGCCTAGCCCAGATGGCCTGTGAACTCAAGGAATATGCCTGTCTCTGCCTCCCCAGAGCTGAGATCACAAGTCCATACCACAATGCTCTGCTTTTGTGCAGGTACTGGCCACTGAACTCAGGTTCTCGTGCATGCACAGTGAATAATTTTATGACTGAGCTATCACTTCATATGTTTTTTGAGGCATTGTCCCACTATTGCAGCCCAGGCTGGCCTTGAACTAATGATTTTGCTTCAGCATCCCAAATTAGGATTCTAAGTATATGGTACTACACTTGGCCCAATTTACTTTTTCTCAATAACATTTCACTGTGTCCCATATTTTTATTGAAGTCAAAATTTTACCAAAAAGTAAACCAAGAAAATGAAAAAGCTATCATGTGAGTTCTAGTTCTGGGAGAGACGGTGTGTTTTGAGAAAGTGGAATAAAATAACACATACTAGTTTTGAGCTTAACTGCCACCTAAATCATAGGAGAAATCAATAACTTTGAATCACAGAAGCATGTACAAGATGTAAGGTCCCAAGAGATCTGTCTAGGCAAGCACAAGGTAGTGACAAACGGGCTGACCAACTTTCTTAGTTTGCCCAGAACTGAGGGGTTGGGGGTGGGGTGATACAGGACTTTCAGTTCTAAACCTGGGAATATCTTGGGCTAACCCAAGATGCTACCACATTCTATATAACACAATTTATCAACTAGGCCTAATGACCTGAATCCAGATGAGTCATAGACTGATAAGTGCCTTGGTGTATACAACAGGCCCCTGTGTGTCTGAAAAGTATCACAAACAAGAAGAGGACATGCTTGGGCTCTGGTGGTCAATAGCTCTTTTCTTTCATATACACAAGACAAATGGCTATGAAAGAGGACATGGATGTTTTTATTTGGGGAAAATAAGTGAAATGGCTGGACTATTGTGCTAGGTGATACTTTGTCTCTCTGCAATTATTTTCATACCTTTTATCTATATTTTAAAAATACTCAGTGTAAGAAAGGTAAGACAAATTATTTTGCATGCTCCACTTTTTAATTAAAAGCTTCATTTGAAGTGAAAATAAACAAATATAAATTACTAGCACACTTTTCGTTGCTCAGCCTTGCTACAAGCAGTACAAATATAAGGTCCATGTGTTCTCTTCTAACTATAAGGTAGGTAATATTATTATGCTAATTTTACGTATGAAGAAACTGATACACAGTCAGGTTAAGTAGCTTACCCAAGGTCACATAGCTAATAGTTGCTGTAGGATTCAAGTCCTGCCAGTTTGGCTTTGGAGTCCAGGGTCTTAGCTATTAGGGTAAGCTGCATCCTCAAATGAAATTAATGTGACTGAGCAAGGAGGTGCAAACTTACTTGGTCAAGGCAAGTGAGGAAGGGCTTGGGCCTTAACACACCTTCTTTGAACTCTACTATGAATAGACTAAAGGCCTACAGTCATAACTCTCAGATGCCTACATCGTACAGCAGAGGCCTCTTTTGCAGAGAGGAATATATTATTTGGAAGTAGGTATATTTTAATGGTTGGCTCTAAAACTTTCAGTGTCTTCCAGAAGGCTTCCTATGTTAAATTCATGGTTTACCTTGACTACAGTAAGTTCAAACATAGTTGTGAAGATGACATAGTCGAGGTTATGGGTGGTAGAGCTTGGAGAATGGAGCACAGTGAGGATAAGCCAGTAAGTATATTATCAGAAAACATAAATCTATTTCCAGTGGAAATTCTCAAGAACACTATAGGAAATTAATACAAGGAACTGGTATAATCTCACCTAATAAAGCCAAGAGCAGGTGTCAGCTAGTCCTGCAATCAAAACAACTTAATGAGATTAGTCTCTAGCATACAGAGAGCTTGGGGATCTCATGGCTTAGGTTAAGTAGGATTCCGTTTTCATTAATGGGATAGACAAATAAGAAACTTTGTTACAGCTGAAAGTCTCCCATTCAGTAAGTTTTTGTTTTAAGTGCCTACTACATGCCAATATCTGTGCCGTTAAGGATTCTGAGATGGAAGAGACAGACACTCTGTGCTTTTCTGATCTTATGGTCCATTGAGTAAAATAGACATTTTTCATGTAACAAGAAAGGCATAGTTATAAACTCTGCTAAGTACTTCAATGAAAAGAGTAGGATACTATGAAAAAGACTGACTATAGTGGGTAACTGAGCTGGGAACCAAAGAGCCTTTCTACTTCAGTGGGATGTGAGCTGATACCTGGAAGATGAGTAGGTAGACAAAGATTTGGAGGAGGAGTTGAAAGTGGACACCAGGCTAATGGGTCTGCAAGGGGAAAGAGCTTGGTAACATTCTAAGAACTGGGTGGCTATGTGTCTGCTGAATACAGAGCAATGGCCAGAGTGGCTCAGAATAAGGATAAACCAACAGGATGTTCATATCTCTTATGTCTTTGCAAACCAGGAGAAGAGTCTGTTTTTTACTTTGAGTACAATGGGAAGTCATTTTTAATGACTTTAACTATTTTATGGCATGGATAGTGACATTAGCCAGCGTATGATTTAAATGCTGTGGATATCGTTCTGTATAAATAAAACACTGATTGGCCAGTGGCCCGGCAGGAAGTATAGGTGGGACAAGGAGAGAGGAGAATTCTGGGAAGTGGAAGGTGGAAGGCTGAGTGGGAGAGACACTGCCAGCCGCCACCATGACAAACAGCATGTGAAGATGCCAGTAAGCCACCAGCCATGTGGCAAGGTATAGATTTATAGAAATGGATTAATTTAAGATATAAGAACAGTTAGCAAAAAGCCTGGTACAGCCATACAGTTTGTAAGCAATATAAGTCTCTGTGTTTACTTGTTTGAGTCTGAGCGGCTGTGGGACTGGCGAGTGACAGAGATTTGTCCTGACTGTGGGCCAGGCAGGAAAACTCTAGCTACATTTCCAAACTATATCAAATCCTGAATTAAGAAGAACAGATTAGGGACTGGAAAGATCAGTACTTAAGAGCACTTGCTCTTGCACAGGATCCACATTGCATTCCCAGCACCCAACGGCCTGTAACTCTTGCTCCAGGGGATCTCTTCTAGTCTCCTCTAACACTGCACTCACACATAGCATGTGCACACATAGACACAACTGCACACAAATAAAAGTAGCAAGTCCCTTTTAAAAAAGAAGAAATTAGAGCCAGCAAGATGGCTCAGCAGGTAAAAGTACTTTTGTTCAAGCACCAGAAGCTGATTGTGACTCCCAGAACTCACAGTGGAAGAAGAAAAGCAACTTCTGAAGAAGATTGTCCTCTGACCTCTACATGTATAGCATGGCATGTGCATGCAGAAATACACACACACACACACACACACACACACACACACACACACACACACACGCACACACTAGTAATAATAATAATAAAATTTGTAAAGAAATTATTTCTTGGTAGAGCTATTTTGAGCTGTTGTCAGGAAAAAATGCTAACAGTGTCTGGCAATAATCAGTGGGTGGATTAGAAGAGGCAAAGAAACTTTGAGCCAGAATAGTGGCAATATGGCTAAATAGACTCTTTTTTTTTTTTTTTTTTTGGCTATAAGAGATGAAACAGGTTTGAAGAGTATTTGGAATCTGAATAAAGATATGTAATAGTGATTGAAACAGTCAAAGTTTAGAGCCATTTGACCTGGAAATATGATGGCAAGCAAAACAGAATACAGTTAAAAGATTTAAATTATCGCATTTCAAAACTTACTGTAAGGATACTTTAATCAATGGTTGGCAAATAGAGACTTAATTCAGTGGTAGAATACTTGCCTAGAGTGTGCAAAGCTCTGAGCTTTAAGAAAGACTAGCCATATAGGTGAATGTAGTAGAAGAGTCAAGAAATAAACCCACATACATGTCTTAGAAATTCAGGTAGAGTAAAGATGGTAATTTTAATTTTTTAAATTAGAATATAATTACACCATTTCCCTTTTTCTTCCTCCAACCCTTCCCATGACCTCCCCCTTGCTCTCTCTCAAAACCATAGCCTTTAGCCTCTTTGTCTTTAATTGCTGTTGAATGATTAATAATAAATACAACCTGCTAAGTCTACATAATGTTACTTGTATGTGTATGATTTCAGGGAAGACCACTTAGTATTTATGGTGCTTTGAAAGAAAATAGCCCCCAAAGGGAGTAGCACTATTAGGAGGTATGGACTTGTTGGAGTAGGTGTGGTGTTGTTGAAGGAAATGTGTCACTGTGGAGGCAGGCATTAAGGTCTCATATGTGCTCAAGATACCACCTAGTGTCTTAAACCACTTCCTGTTGCCTGCTCAAGATATAGAACTCTCAGCTACCTCTCCAGAACCATATCTGCCTGCATGCCACCATGTCCCACCATGATGATAATGTACTGAACCTCTGAGTTGTATATAAGTGAGCCACCACAATTAAATGTTTTCCTTTATAAGTGCCATGATCAAGGTGTCTCTTCACAGCAATAGAAACTGTAAGACAGTATTGAACAACCAGATGGTGGGGAAATGGGGGACTCTTCTTGGGGAAGACTATTTCTCTGACTTTCAGCATTTCTTAGTTGCCTATATCCTTTAACTAGAATTGGGGCTCCATGAGATTTACCCTTCTTTGTTAGCATGTCCATTGGTATTGTACTTATTCAGGTCTTGTTTAGGTAGCCATGTTGAGACTTCATGGATGTTTCCTTCCTGATGTGTCTAGGAGAAAGAAATGATTTTAGAACTACTAGATATCCATATGTAGAAAGAAAAAACATCAATGCATGTCTCAAATCATGTATAATAGATCATATCTCTAAACATAATATACAAAACTATAAAAACTCAAGAAGAAAACTTAAAATATGTGCCTTGAGCTATGTATTAATCACAGCATTTATGAGACTGAGGCAAGAAGATTACCAAGAGTTTGAGGGCAGACTAAGCTACATAATGAGTTACAGGCTAGCCTTGGCTACAATGTAAGAACATGCCCCTTTGCCTTAAACAAAATTAGTAGATATAAAATAAAATAAAATCTGAGGGGAGATAGAATGGATATGGAAAGAGCTAGGGGAGGGAAAATCATAATCAAAATTTATTGTATGAAAAATTTATTTTAAATAAAAAATTATTATTTTTAGAATTTAAACTTTATAACAATCATTTTAAAATGAGAAGAGAGTTACAGAGATGACTCAGCAGTTAGGAAGGAGTACTAAGTACTCTTCCACAGGACCCAAACTTGGTTCCTGGTGCCCCCATCAAGCGGCCAACAACCACCTGCCACTCCAGTTGCACATACACAGATACATGCACTCATAATTCAAGCAAAACCAAGCCACTGGCTAGGGGAAAATACTAGAAATGTGCTAGAAGTTTGATACGAGACATAGATCAAGAATACGTAAAGAAGAGTTTGCAAGATAGTTCAGCAGGTAAAGGACATGCTGTGCGAGCCTGCTCACCTCAGTTTGATCTCCACAAAGTCACAGAAAGGTAAAAACAGAGAACTGGCTCTGCAAAGTTGTCCTCTGACCTCTGCACATGTGCTGTGATATGCATATGTGTCCCTCATCCACTAGTAACAAATAAAATTTTAGATGGAAAATAATGTATAAAGAAGTCTCACCATTCAGTAAGAAGAAAACAGACACTCTTCCACCACCAAATGGTCAAAAGCATGAATAGAAGCTCAATGGTGAAAATTTCTCAGTATTGTCTGGTTCATCAGAGAAAGGCCAATTAAAACCACACCAAGATATTACTATGTGATCACTAGAATGGTTAAAATTAGAAGACTGCCTAATGGAGCTGGAGAGACAGCTCAGCAGTTAAAGGTGGTACTGCTCTTGCAGAGGGTCAGTTCCCAGGACCCACGGTGGCCAGCTCCAACTTCTGGCCTCAGTAAACACCTATGTTCACATGCACATATCCACCCACAGATACAAACACACATATACATAATTAAAAATAAATATTGCTCAAGTTGATGTCTTCTAAGGGAGATAGAATTATTTTTTTCTCCAGGGATGAGCTCCCTGAAAGGTTGTCCAGGCTCTACACTCTACACCCATGTACATAGAGACAACACTAATTAAACTCAACAGATTATATAGATACACACACACACACACACACACACACGCACACACACACACACACACACAAATCATGTGCATTCACTAGAAACCACATTTGGAAATTCAGATATTCATGTTGTTCTAAAATATCACCATGTGATATCTTTCTTTCTCTTAATCCTGGCTCCTCCCAGTCAGTCATATTACAGAGCCAGGAAAAAACTAATATGCTATAGAGAACTGAGTGGTTGAGCTAAGATGCTGAGTAAAGTCGGTCCAATGCATTGTTGGTTTATGGCATCTTCGACTTATAATGCCATCATCTGGAAATGTCATAGTAAACTGAGGAGCATCTCTGTAGAATTCCATTATAATAAGTGACAGAAAGATCAATTTTGATGGTGGTTACACTAGTGAAGAACTAATCAAATTGTGTCTTAAGGAAATTCAAGCAGTGTATTGTGTGTAAATTATACCATCATAGTTAGTTTCTTTACACTTTATTTTTAGCTTTTGTGAACTAACCAGGAAAATATTTCTGTAGTCTATGTCATTAATTTGACACTAAGAAGAATTCGGAAACATTTGCAAAAACAAAAGGTAAAGAAGTATCTACTCTTTCTTTGTGAGTATTAATAAAACACTAAGAGTTGCCAGGTGGTGGTGGTACATTGGTACATGCCATTAATCCCAGCACTTGGGAGGCAGAGACAGGCAGATCTCAGTGAGTTTGAGGCCAGCTTGGTCTACATAGTGAGTTCTAGGACAGCCAGGAATGTTATGCTGAGAAACCCTGTCAAAAACAAAACAAAAACAAAAACAAAAAAAACACTAAGAGTCAGTCTAGCACTCTGAACAACCCATTGCTACTATCTGTTGAAATAAAAAGATATCCTTTAATCCTTTCTTTTTCTATACTACTAAGATGGTTTCCCATGTATCTCTCCTCCCATAACATAAAACCTCTGAAACTTGGAAGCAAACTAGTTTTCTAACCCACAGAAATATAGCAAAATAATAGAGAAGAGACAGCACTTACTGCATAGCTGATCTGTGAGCTTCCTGTGAAATTGGTCCATTTAATCCTTCCAGTAACTCTATTAAAGGAGTCACAGCATCAGTATCCCCATTCTCCTAATGGGAGAGTGATTAAGCCCAGAGAGATTAAGCATCTTGTCCAAGAACACCCAGCTAGTAAGTGTGAAAGGTTGAAAATGAAATATCTTCACCTACAGAAAATTTCTTCCAAGCATGGAACTTTTATAATAAATACAAAAAGTAAGTGATGTGGCAAAGGCAAGCTGGAAAACAGCAATGTTCTTTTCACTGGGGTCTTAACTATAACACAACCTCAGTTTTGTGACTGCATATTGAAGGCACACGTGGGTGGACTGGTGATTGATAGAGACAAAGACTACCTCTGGTTGGTGAAAGCATGTATGATCTCTTTTCTTTCCTCTTTCAGTTCTGCATTTACCAAAAGCCATCCAACAAGTATGTGTTGTGTTACATTCATCATTGAAAATTTTGACATTTTAAACCATATATGGGTTTTAAATATTTAAGTAGTCTTTGGCATTATATAAAAGTGAAAACTTTTTACAGTTAAGTTAAAAGTTCATTTCTTACACAGTATATATCACAGTAAAGAGTGGAAAGCATTGAGTTATCCCTGATGTGTTGCCTATTTTATAGAATAATTTCATATACTGCTTGATACT
This sequence comes from Peromyscus eremicus, assembly GCF_949786415.1. NCBI lineage: Eukaryota > Metazoa > Chordata > Mammalia > Rodentia > Cricetidae > Peromyscus > Peromyscus eremicus. The sequence continues at coordinate 116,379,919 of NC_081439.1, forward strand.
ATTCATAATGGCTTGGCGATGGGAATTTTAACAAGGCTGGCTTTTAAGCAAGTGCTGCAAACAACATTATGACAATCAACTTGTTTTGCCATGCATTTTAGAAAAGAGATGGATTAATTGAAAATTTATATGCAATAGCATGGGAGTAATTATATGTAGTAAGCCAAATTTACTTATGATAATAGACTTAATTGGAAAATTCTTTAATGTACCATTTTAATAAGGGCATTAAAGAAATTGGGAAATTTGAAGAACATCCAATCATTTCTGAATTATAATTGTAAATGAGTGCAGATGACCTAATCTGCTTACGTAAATGATAATTATTAATTTAGCAATTGCACAAATGAGCTCAAAACATGGACTGCAATAATTACAATATGAGCCAATAACTTCCTTGTCTGCCATTTGCACAAATGATTAAATTATATGAGGAATGTTTTCTCTATACTTTAAGAGCTAATGTAAATTTAAGAACCCAGGGAAATTATTAGTGTAATTAAAACTAATAAGTATACACAAATATGGAAAACAAACAGCTGGATTTATAAAGCTTGAAGTCCTAATATCATGTATCTTTCATTGTAGCTGTAATGAATAATGAATCACTAAAAAAAATGTGCTTCCTGTAGTAAGTTACGATGTACAGTATTGATGTTCTAGTGCATTTTGCACTTTAGGCTTTTCCTCAAGAACAATATTTGCTCATTACCCTTTCACCACCGATTAAGTTTACGTTTTAAAAATACAGCTATATATTGTCAGTTAACCAAGGGCATTAAATGGAAACCCGAGGTGATATTCAAAACGTCGTTAAAAGCCAAAGACGTTTCATTTACAGGAGCCATGATTCACATTGAATTTGCACAGAATGGTGTTGGGGGAAGGAAATATCAGAAAATCGCAGCTATTTATGGGTGGTGAGGGGAAATTAAGCACAAAATTCTCTGTCAATTAAGGAGTAATGGAGCCCAGGAAGGTCCACAAATGAGGTGGCAGCAGAGCAGTTGTGCTGGAAGCAATAACTGGGCTCTGTGCTGGGTGAGGCACCCCATGGGGCTCTCGGCCTGTGCCCAGCTGCCTGCAGAAACCCATGCCTATCACCAGGACCTTCGGTGTCCCTTTGGGAGGCAAGGGCCCTCCAGCAGCCGGCTCCCTGGGAAGGCCTGCGGAGCAAGGCTAGGAACTTAAAGTGACAACACTAGAGCTTTGACCCCTTTGTCTGGCTTTTTGTCCCAACTGCTTTAGAAGGGCAGGATGGAGTGGCAGGTCAAGTCCTCAGTAAATCAGAAGCAGCAAGAGCAACAGCCACTCCCACGCCTTGCAGCCAAAAGAAGGGTATGGGCTGGGCCTGCAAAGAGGTGAGGATAATGGTGTGGCCTAGAATACATATTTAAATGGCAGGCTCAAGGGTGTCATTGAGGCTGGGGCAGTCAGCCTCTGTGACGAGCACAGATACCCACAGCCCCACTTCTTGCTCCAATAACTCCATGGCTCCCCCATCCTCATTCAGGGCTTCTGCTTGAGGGTTTTTTTAGATCAATAGAAGTGTCTCATATCCTGGATATGTCCGTTGACCTTGTTCAGCATCTCAATTTCCTTGTTTGTAAGATGGTTGCAATACTGGTTGTTGCTTTGGGAGTGGCTGAAACATGCATCTCCGGCACTTAGAACTATCATTAGCCTTTATTTATCACTCTACCTGGAACTCACGGAAAACTGATAGCCCAATAGAAACTAAAAGAAACAGATGACATAATTTTAACTCCAGTGTGCATGTCACCTTCAGAAACAAAAAAATGTGTAACATACATGTCAGGTTTACAAACTCTAATATGCACAGGGATCACCTGAGAATCCTTGGAACTCAGACTTTTTTTAAAGGCTGACACTCTGTCCTTCTAACGGGCTTCTAAGTGATGCCAACATTTCTAGCAGTAAAGATTAAAACAATAAATATACAGCAAACACATACTGACTATCCACATCAGGAGAGGGAAAGGTGCCAGCATGCCTGAAGACTCCCAGCAGTATACCTCATTACTCTTGGAGTTAACCACTCCCCTGGTCTCTACAGTAATCACTGCCTTGCTTTCCTTTCTATTTGGAACCTATACCTATATCCTTAATGCTAATGACACTTGCCTATGTTTAAAATTCAGGGGAAAGAAATGATAATATGCACATTCTTTTGAAACTTGCTTGTCTATCAATCTTTTGTTATATCATATTGATAAAAAAAGAAACATGATTTGTTTGTCTTCACTGTTTCATAACTCACTTTCATTATTCACATTTTTAAATTTTGATATAATACGGTATTAGTAATTTGCTGTTTTAACCACTCTAAAACTTCGAATTGACATGTAACAATTACACATTCCTGTGGGGAACAGTGTGCTATTTTGACATATGCATACAATATGCTATTGATAGAATCGGGTTTATTACAGTATGTATTTATTGCTTGAACCACTTGTCATTTCCTCTTGTTGGGTTTGGTTTTTTTGTTTTGTTTTGTTTTGTTTTGTTTTGGTTTTTGGTTTTTTTTGGTCTTGAACTTGCAGAGATCCACCTACCTTTGCCTCCCGAGTGCTGGGATTAAAGGCATGTGCCACCACCACACAGCTGGGGAAATATTTTTTAATCCTATACAATAAATCTTTGCCATCAGAACTCGAAACCTTGATTCTCCTATTTAACTATATTTTTGTATCTGATTATCATTCCCTTCTCTATGCCACCTGCCCTATACCACTGCCAGCCTCTGGTGTCCCCTATTTTTTCTCTAGTTCTAGTATGAACCTTTTTTAATTTTCCAATTCTGAATGACAACATACAGCATTTGTTTTAAGAGCCTGCATCTTGGCCATCTTAACACTACAGCTTGACAGAACTGATTGTATTTTCAATATTGTACAGTTATATCCACTAGCTGTTCCTAAAACATTCTTATTACTTCTGACAGGGACTCTGTAAGCATCAAGTGATAGCTCCCAGTTCCCTTCCCAGGCCCCTTACTACTTTTAAGCTATTTTACGTCTTCATAAGTTTACCTATTGCAGATATTTTACATATGTAGCATCATAGAGTAATTTATCTTCTTCTATCTGGCTTATATCACTCAAGTAAGTGTTTGGGGTCCATCTGTGTTGTGCCACAATTTTGTTCTTTGTTATTTGAGCTAAAGAATATTCCACTATATATAACATATTGCTTCATCCATTCATATGTTGATGGGCACTTACATTGCTCCTATCTTTTGACTAGTGTGAAAAGTACTCTGTGGATATGGGCATATCAATATCTGCTTGAGTCCTGTTCTCAGTTTGGGTTTCTATTCAGAGTTGGAATTACTAAGTCATATGGTACTCTGTGTTTAGATCTTTGAGAAACTATCGAGCCATTTTCCATAATGACTCTATTTTATACTCCCACTAGTAATGCACAACTGTTCCAGTGTCTCTTTTTTCTAAATTTTTTTGGTTGGTTGGAGGTTTTTAAACGGGGTCACACTCTGTAGTCCAGGCTGGTCTGAGACTCACTACGTAATCCAAGATGGCCTACAACCTAAGACAGTCCACTCCTGCCCCAATGTCTTTCCCTCCTGTCCCTTTATGTACTGCTGGGAATTGAACCCAGGACCTCATGCATGCTAGGCAAGTGTATTGACACTGAGCTACACACATACTCAGCCTTTTTTTTTTTTTACCTTTTATTCTGAGACAGGCTCACATTGAGTTGAATCAAGTGGCCTCGAATTCACTCTGTAAGTCAGGCAGATCTTCAATTTGTGATCCCCCTGCTTCAGCCTTCTCAACACCTGGGATTAGAGACTTAAACCACAAGGCCTGACTCCCTCTTTTGTTTCCACTTTTAGTGTTTGTGTGTTTTATCTTTTTCTGACAGTTTGTCAAGTATGTTGACCAGTTCAGAGAGCCACCTTCCTTTTCTACACCAAATTTTATTATCTCAGGTGTGGTATTAATTATTCCTTCCCTTTTACGTCTTTGTGTTTTATATGCTTTTTTCTAGTTGTCCAAGGTATAAAATTGGGTTGCTTCTCTGACATCTTTTGTTGCACACATTGCTATTTGTTCCTATAGTTTTTCTGAGTACTGCATTCACTATGTCCCATAGATTTTAATATGCTGTTTCCATTTTCATTTGTCACTAAGTTCTTTCTGATCTATTGTGATTCTTTTTTTTGCCCATTTGTTTGTGAAGAGTACGCTGTTTTATTCACACAACTTATGGAGGCTCTAGATTCCCTCTGTTACAGATTGCAGCCTCCTTCTGCTGTGGTTGGAAAGGATGCCTTGTATGACTTCAGTCTTTTCAAATGACTTGAGGCTTCTTTTGCAGCCTAAGTCATGCTGTACCCTGGACAGTGCCCCACGTGAATTTAAGAATATATATTCCATATGAAGTTGAGTATTTTTCTTTCCAAATCTAACATGGTATGTACTCACTCATAAGTGGATACTAGATATAAAGCAAAGAACAATCAGACTGCAACTCACAGAACCAGGGAGGCTATATAGCAGGGGGACCCTAGGATGACTGTGGCTTATAATAAGTTTTGGTTTTACTCAATTACTGGGCAAGCCTCAGGGAAACATTTCACTGTTAGGATAAGAATTTGTACTGTATCAAGCTGATAATAGAAAAACAAATAAATAAGTAAAAATAAAAATAAATTTTAAAAAAGAATATATATTCTACTATTGAGTGGGAGATTTCACATTCCAGGAGACATCATTGTTGTGTAATGCTCCTTCAGTGCTCTGTCTCTTTATTTCCCATGACATTTTTTACTTAACACTTATTCTGCTGCTGGGCAATTTTATCATTTATGGTCTTGTGTTATTATAAACAAAGCTAGATTTCATAAAACTAAAAGGATTCTGCACAAATAAAAAAAAATCAGAGCGGAATCCCAGAAAAATGGGAGTGAATCTTTGTTAGCTATACATATGACAGATGATTAATATTCAGAATATATAAAGAACTCAAAAAAACACAAAGAGTCAAAAACTAACAAAAAACTACTCATTCAAAAGAATGGGCTGGGAACCTGAATAAAGAGTTCTCAAAAGAAGAAAAAATAGATAAGAAATATCTCAAAAAATTTTTCAACATCTCTAGCAATTAGGAAACTGCAAATCAAAATAATTTTGAGATTTCATGGGACCTTGGTCAGAACGGCAAAGACTAACAAAATACCAATGGGCAACAAATGCTAGCAGGAATGTGGGGAAAACAGAACTCACCTTCACTGTTGGTAGGATTGCAAACTGATCCAGCTGCCCAGGAAATCAGTGGGAAGAATGCTCAAAAAGCTAAAAATACATCTACCATATGACCCAGATATCCCAGTCCCTCCTTGGCATATACCCAAAGAACTCAGTAGCCTACTCAGATACCAGCTCAGCCATGTTCATTGTGCTGTTTCCAGCAGCAAGAAAATGGAAACAACTGACAAATGGATAATGAAAATGTGCTATATATACAGTGTGGAATATTATTCAACTGCAAAGAAAAATGAAATCGGGAAATCTGGAGGTAAATGGATGGAACCAGAAAAGATCGTATCGAGTGAGGTAATCCAGACCCAGAAAGACAAACATCCCATGTTCTCTCTCATCAGAGTCTCCCAGCTCTAAATCTTCATATGTGGGTACACATCCTGAATTAAGTGCAGAAGCCAGAAAAGTCAAAAGGGCCCATAGTCAGAGTGGAGGGAGGGGGCAATAGAGAGGGGAATAACAGGGTACAAGTGATCTGATGGGGGGACGGAAAAAACATGGGGGCTCTAGTTAGTGAGGGAGATAACTACAGAAGAAGGGGGTAAAATAACACTAAGGATGTCTGAAAAAGTCATAAGGAATCACACCATTAATTATCTGCCTATAATACATGTAAGACAATATATAAGTAAACATGTATCATTTAAATAAAAATGACCAGTCTGAGCTTACAATGCTCCTTCAAAGAGCCAAAGACCACCTAACAAAAACTCCAACACCAGGCATGAGAAGCCCTCTTTTGAGTTATTGGTCAGGGTTGCCAAAGAGACTCCCAAACATTACAGTCTATTGCTATTGCCCTTGGTTGCCTCTCAAACAGAGAAGGTAAGTCCTATTGCTGAAGACACTATGTACTTCAGACACAGGGCTCAGAGCCCTCTGAGCTGGAACTGACCTGAATTCCTCCTCCCTGAGCACTAGCCTTCGTGGTACCAGAAGGTACTATGTAAGCTTCCAAAGGAGTGAATAGCCAACAGTCCTACCCAGCTACGATGCCTATGAATCACAACAATGGCCAGTATGGCACAATAGCCGTAAGGGTGCAGTGGTAACTTGCATATCTTGGTGATAACCAACAACTCTGTAATTGGATTTAAGACCCACTCAATAAGAAGAAAATCATGCCTGGTACCAGAAACCTAGCCAACTACCAAGGGATGTTGACGTCATGGATCTTGGAGGAGAACTTGCAACTGCCACTTTACTACACCAGCAGAATCCCTAACTATATTCTCAATATTTGTCCTTAATATCCACGGATAAGTGTAATCCTCGCCTATCATCAAGGAGACTCCTTTATGCAACACATGGAGACCACTACAGAAAACCACAACCAATCAAACTGCAGAGTTATAGAGCCCAGTCCCAAATGACGCATCTCTATACAACGTCCGCACCAAAGGCTCAGGGATTGTTGAAGATGAGGAGGCAGAAATATTGTAGGAGCCAAAGGAACAAGGAGTTTGCAGTGAGACTGTGTCTCCTAATGTCAGAAGCTACACTCAAAAAGTCTCATCAACGTGACTGCCTAAACATTAGCTGAACAAGGACAACAATAGAAATGCTAATATGGGCAGGGGAAAACCCAAAAGGCCTCAACCCTAGACAAAGAACTACAGGTAACTAAGGAATGCTAAGAATGGGAGAAATGGTCTTTCCCAGAGAAGAACACACCAATTGGTTATCCAATACCGAATGATCATCCCTGAAAACATGCATACAAGTAACATTATACAGACTGAGCAGGTTGTACTTGCATATTTAGGAGTATATGCATATATAAGAGAAATTAATAAAAAGAGGTCATGAATTTGAAATGGAGAAAGGAGAGGTATATGGGATGGTTCAGAGGGAGGAAGGAGAAAAAGGAAATGGTCTAATTATATTATAATCTCAAATCCTCCTATCCGGATGGGCCTTGAGTCCAATTAGACCCTTGTTTGTTACCCCTTGGGAATATCTTGCTATGCTGGTCATTGTCGTGGTCCATAGACTTATAGCTAGATAAAACTATTGATTGTTCTTCTCTTGGCAGCTTGCATAACACCTTTAGTTACTATGAGAGCTAGTTCTCAGGTAGGAAGTTTCCAAGTCAGTTCCAGCTCAATTCCTCTAAGTATGTATCTAAAGCAGTGGTTCTCAATTTTCCTATTGCTGAGACCCTTTAATACTCATGCTGTGCTGACCTCCAACTGTGGTGATATTGTGTCCCCCAATATATTGTACACCTTAATAAACTTATCTGGGGTCAGAGAGCAGAACAGCCACAATATTAAACATAGAGGTTAGGCAATGGTAACACACACACACACACACACACACACACACACACACACACACACACCTTTAATCCTAGCATTCCAGAGGCAGAGATCCATCTGGATCTCTGCGAGTTCAAAGCCACACTGGAAACAGCCAGGCATGGTGACACACGCCTTTAATCCCAGAAGTGATGGCAGGAGGCAGAAAGGTATATAAGGTGTGAGGACCAGGAACTAGAGCCTGGTTAAGCTTTTAGGCTTTTGAGCAGCAGTTCAGCTGAGATTCATTCTGGATGAGGACTGAGAGGTTTCCAGTCTAAGGAAACAGGATCAGCTAAGGAACTGGCAAGGTGAGGTTAGCTGTGGCTGGTTCTGTTTCTCTGATCATTCAGCGTTCACCCCAATACCTGGCTCTGGGTTTGTTTTTATTAATAAGAACTTTTAAGATTCGTGCTACATCCAACCATAAAATTCTTTTTGTTGCTACTTCATAATTGTAACTTTGCTACTGTTATGAATTGTAAATATCTGTATTTTGCAATGGACTTAGATGACCCCCGTGAAAGGGTTGTTTGATCCCCAAAGGGGTTGTGACCCACAGGTTAAAAACCACTAGTCTAAAGTGTCCTGTATCTTCACCAATAGGTCTTATCTTTACATTCTGGGAAGCAACAAAGGGCAACAGCCATAGCCTATATTATTTGAGGGGTCTCTTTAACACCCCTGACCAACAACTCAAAGGGAGCTTTCACACGCATGGTGCTGGGGCTTTTGTTACATAGTCTATAGTTCTTGGGGTACAATTTCATTCAAATTGTGTTTGTGCATTTCCAATTAATCATAAAACAGTGTTTCCCTGTAGCTTTTCCAGACACTCTTAGTATCATTTATGCCTTCTCTCTCTCTCTCTCTCTCTCTCTCTCTCTCTCTCTCTCTCTCTCTCTCTCTCTCTCTCTCTCTCTCTCTCTCTGTATTGTCCTCCCTACACCCACCCTGCCCAATGGTCCCTTTTTGCTTTTCTAGTTTCTATGTACTCCAGATTACAGACTGATATTTGAGAATTTGGAGCAAGTAACCACAAATGAGAGAACATTTTGTGTTTGCCTTTTGGGGTCTGGGTTACCTCACTCAGTATAATATTTTCTAATTCCGTCCATTTACCGGCATATTTCACTTTCCCTTACATCTGAATAGTATTCCATTATTCATTCATCAGTTGAAAGATAATTTAAGTTGTTTCCATCTCCTAGTTGTTGTGAATGAACTTGGATGAGCAAGAATCTGTGGAATAAGATGTTGGGACCTTTGGATATATGCCCAAAAGTGGATAACTGGCTTGTGTGGTAAACTTAATTGTAGCTAGAGCTTTCCTGCCTGACCAATGGTCAGGACAAATATCTCTCACCCACCAGTCCCGCAGCCGCTTAGACCCAACCGAATAAACAACATAGAGACTTATATTGCTTACAAACTGTATGGCTGCAGCAGGATTCTTCTTATCTAGTTCTTATATCTTAAATGAACCCATATCTATTAGTCTGTAAGTTGCCATGTGGCTCATGGCTTACCAGTACCTTACATCTCGCTTTCCATGGTGGCAGCTGGCAGTGTCTCTCTGCCTCAGCCTTTTACTTCCCAGAATTCTCCTCTCTCTTTGTCCCGCCTATACTTCCTGCCTGGCTACTGACCAATCAGTATTTTATTTATTAACCAATCAGAGCAACACATTTAACATACAGAACATCCCACAGCACTTAATTTTGGTGTTTTAAAACTTCTCCATGCTGATTTTCAGAGTGCTGTAGAAGTCTGCAACCACCCCCAGTGATTGAGTGTTCCCTTTTCCTAAATCTTTGCCAACATTTCTTGTCAGCCATTTTCTTGATCATAGCCAGTCGGAATGAGGTTAGATGAAATAGTAAACTTTTAATTTGCATTTTCCTGTTATAGGACCATAATTTTCTTTTTTTTTCTTTTTGCTGTTTGCAACAGGGTTTCTCTGTGTAGCCCTGCCTGTCCCAGAACTCAGAGATCTGCCTGCCTCTGCCTCCTGAGTGCTGGGATTAAAGGAGTGAGTCATTACTTCCCATCTTCATAATTTTTGTATCAAGTACAAAACTATTCACCTATCTCTAGGACGTAATTATGGTCTCCTATTTTTAAGATAAATTTTATGGTTTTATATCTTGTTTGTGCTGACTAGTTTTATGTTAACTTGACACAAACTATAGTAATCTGAGGCGAGAACCTCAATTGAGAAAATGCCTCCACAAGATCTGGCTATAAGCCAACCTGTAGGACACTTTCTTAATCAGTGACTGATGGGGGAGGGCCCAGCCCATTGTGGGTAGTGCCATCCTTGGACTTCTGGTCCTGGGTTCTATAAAAGAGCAGGCTGAGCGAGCCATGAGAAACAAGCCTATAAGTAGCACTCCTCCATGGCTTCTGCATCAGCTTCTATCTCCAGGTTCCTGCTCTGTTTGAGTTCCTGTCCTGACTTCCTTCAGTGACGAACAGTGATTTGGAAGTATAAGCCAAATAAACCCTTTCCTCTTCAAGTTGCTTTGGGTCATGGTGTTTCATCATAGCAATAGTATCCTTAACTAAGACAGGTATGTTTGTTTGTTTTCTTTAGACAAGATTTCCTAGGTAGCCTTGACTGTCCTGGAACAGGATACATACACCAGGCTGGCCTTGAGTTCACAGAAATACACCTGCCTCTGCCTCCCAGTGCTGGGATTAAAGGCATGTGCCACTATGCCTGATCCATAGTTTTGGGTTTTACATTTAAGCCTATGTCCACTTGAAGATGATGTCTGGATTCAGAGTGAGAAAAATGAAGGTTCCTCTTTTTGTCCATGGATGTCCAATTGCCTCAGCACTACTTCCGTTTGTATTTTCATTAAAGTTGGATGAAGTCAAAGTTAAAAACACAAAGTCTCATTTCAAAATCCACTCCATAATCCTTGTAGTCTAAGTTTGAAACTTTTATGTTATCTTTCAGGGACTACATGTCTTTGTTCCTTTTATTTATGTAGGTTGTGTGCGTGCGTGCGTGCGTGCGTTCATGCATGCATGCTTGTGTGTGTGTGTGTGTGTGTGTGTGTGTGTGTGTGTGTGTGTGTGTGTGTGGTGTTGTTGTTATAAAACCAAAGGTCTTGTCAATGGTAAGCAAGCCCTCTACCAGCCAGCCATATCTTCAGGCTTAGAGATCCATTTCTTCATTTGTGAAATGGAGATGATGCATAGATAACTCTAATCATAAAGTTAAGTGAAATAGTATGTGTGCCTAGCATATGGTCAAAGTGAATGCCATCCATAGTAGTTACTAGAGTCTTGCTATCAACTTTGAAAACTGGCAAGGTCAGTAGACTCTACAGTAGGTAACTCAGGTCTTCAGACATTTTACAAATATGTTAAATGATTTATAAAATGGATCTGTTCTTTGTAATGCAAGGCTGTACGTACACACAGATGCTTAAAGACATCTAACATCCATTCCCACAATGAGACATTATAGAAGTTTTACATCCAGTACAGAATCTCCAGATCTGGAAGGCACATTAAAGATCCTAAGGTATGCATTGTCAAGATGCAACTAATGACAAGTGCAACACCGTAGGCACTGATTCAACTTCCTTTGTATAAGGCAGTGCTTATAAGAAAACAATCAGATGTCTTTCTTCTCCATCTTCACACAGTAGTGATTTTGGAAGGACCAGAAGAAGTATGAGCAGGCTGAGTGTATGTGTACTTACTATTTTTCCTTACTTGTTTTCGATTGTAGGTCAAATGTTGCCCCTTTACACTCAAAAAGCAACTGAGTGAGGGGAGGGGAGACTTTCAGCACTTGTCTAAAACCCAAGTGGATTCCGAATGTTGTTTGAGGCATTCACAAGCCTGCTGAGTGAGGAAAATATTTGTCATAATACACAACTGGCAGTTAGACTACATCAGGGAAAAGAAAGAGCCATGGCATAACTAAAAATCTGTGTTCATGTGACGGTGGCAGCAGCTCATACACCAGCTCCCACACCTGGGTTCCTGATTGGATCACTGCTATGAACAGCTTTTCGGACCCTTTAGCTGCCGCCCTTTTCCAGGCATGAAGCTTCTCTTGTGTTTTATACTACCACCACCTGCTGTTCTGTTCCTACCACACAGAGTCTCTCCTTCCCTTTTCCACAGAGAAAGGAGTGGACTGCAAGCCCACAACAAGGGCTTCTTTGAGGGGGTTTAAGCAATCATTCAACCTTTAAAGGCTTGATTCTTAAATCACAGACTTTTAAAAATATAATTGCTTTGTTTTGATGCCTTTAAGGTATCATTTTTTTCCACCATGGCAAAAGGAAACACTTGTGTGGGTACAGATTTATTTGTATTTGTAAATACTTCTGTAGCATCCGTTTTATGTGCAAGGCATTATTTTAAATATGCTAACTATTGTCTTTTTTATTCCTCAAAACAACTTTATGAGATCCTATTTTAGAGATGAGAAAATGTAGGCACAGAGAGCTCAGATAGCACCAAAATCACTGAAATGTACCGTGTTGTGGCTTTTAAAAGCATATGTCCAGGGGTGTTGCACATATGAACTCACAGTGAATGTGCCTAAGACCTCTGCAAGCTTTAGCCAGACAAAAATCTTACATAGAAGTGGGGAAAATGAGCAGGAAACCCCACCAGTAACTGAGGTGCTTTTGCCATTTGATAGCTGCTGGGAGAGGGAGAATCAATTTTCTTTAACGATGTGCCTGCTCCCCCCCCCCCCGTAGGTCAACAACACTCCAGGGCAGCCCCCACTTCCAAGACTAGTTGGGCAACACAAAGTGGATTCAATGAGGAGAAAAAGAAAACTCAAAGTTGGGTGGGAAAGGACAAATAAAATATAATTTTTAAAGGCTATCTGTTCCTTCCTGTGGGAAGATCATTTATTCCTGTTGTGTTGACATTAGCCTTGGCTTTGTGACTGATGATGTCTTACCCCTGTGGGAAGAGCCCTCTTTTTCCTCCACATGTATATCCATTTTAGCCTAGTGATTTAATTTGTACTGTCGCATATGTACAGAAATAAAATGTTCTGAATACAAGTCCAAGTACCTGTCTGAGGATTCACTCTGCTCTTTTTTCCTTCACCCACAAGGCCAGCAGTGTTGAAGAGGGGGATGTTTCTTCAAATACGATCCTAGAATGAATACTGATAACACTAGCTGAAGTCAATACAGATAAGATGGACAGCATGACTGAGCACTAAACTTTTGTCTTGTAAACCACAGACATGGTTGGGTTATTTGATCATGCATCTGTCATCATTGGCAGTGTTACAAACAGCCGTCAGATCTCGGTGACATGCAGCAATAAACATTTATTTCTTGCTTTCAAGTTGGCAGGTCCATAGCTGAACTAAACCCCACACATGTCATCACATAGTCCAGGATGGGAAGCCAGCAGCCATCAGTGCCATGTTCTCATACACAGAATGCAATGACAGGATTGCAAGAGGGCACATCCAACTGCCCGAGTGTATTCTACAGAACCACTGATATCAGAACTTCGTATATTAGAGAAAGCAAGTCACTTAGCTATGCCTGAAGTTCAGAAGTAGGAAAACATAAGCCATTCACCATAGTGCAAAAAACAATGGTGTGAATATATACTTAAAGTATTGATATAATGAAGAATTCAAACTAATTACTGAATATGCCACAATAGCTAGCTATGTGATTGTCACTGTCGATAGGCCAATTCTCATCCAGGCAGTATAGTTTTGTCATAACGTATATGATTTTTTTCATTAATTTTTAAAATTTTTCATTTCAATGTGTAACAACTATACACATTTATTGGATTCATTGTGCTATCTCGTTTGCACAGTTTTGAATCAGTGGATATTAATTGGGCAAAATGTTGAGTTTCATTATGAAACCCTTTATTATATTTATCTCCTATTACCTTTTTTTGCTCTGCTTCTCCCCTGGTCCTCTTTCCATAAAGTCCCGTTTCTACTTTGATGTCTTTTTAACAAAATCTAGATTCTACTTATGAAGGAAAACATGTGATACATTTCTGTCTGAGCCTGGTTTACTTTGTTTAACATGACAATCTGCAGTTCCATCTATTTCCCTCACGTGACATCGTTTGCATTTGGTTCTTTATAAAACTCCATTGTGTGTGTGTGTGTGTGTGTGTGTGTGTGTGTGTGTGTGTGTGTGCTTGCGCACACATGCAACATTTCATTTACCCATTTATGTGTTGATAGGCATCTAGACTGACTCTATAACTTGCCTTTTGTGAATAGTGTGGGTGTGCAGGTGTCTGTACTATGCAGGCAGATTTCTTTAGACAGACAGATATAATGTATGGATTGTAGCTTCTGTACATTTGCCATGCACAATTCAGTGAGTTTGGGCATATTTACAGACTTTTGTCACCATCTCCACTAATTTTAAAACATTTAATGCCACCTCAAAAAAACACTACATCTATCAGTCGTCACTCTGCACTGTGCCCTACTGCCAAATCCTTTCAATTACTAATCTGTCTTCTGGCTATCTAATTGCCCTTTCTAGACAATTTGTATAGAGAAAATCATGCACTATATGGCCTTTCTTGCGTGGCTTCTTTCTTAGTGTACTGTTTTCAGGATTCACTCATGTTGTAGAGTATATCAGTTCTTTATTTTTGTGAACAAATAACAATTCATTGAATATAGATACCACAATCCATTTTCTACTCATCAATTAGATGGATTTTGTCATGTAGCCACTTCTAATTCAGTTCTCTTGAGTATCTACATCACCCTAAAATTTCTAGGTCATATGGTAAGTTATCAAATGTGTTGTCATATAAATTAATCATAGTACTCCTTTAGAAGCTTTATTTTGTAAGGTAGATAGTGTATCCGTTCTCATCCCTCACTTTAGGAACTTTAGTCTCCCCCAAAGCTTGATTCACATAGTTCAAGATTTATCCATTTTTATCTTTTCAAGGAACCACTCAACTTTTACCTTCACTGAATTTCCTGAATATTCTACTTTTCATTTCATATAGTTCTACTCTATGTTCTTTCTGTTCATTTCACTTTTACCTTGTTTTCTTTTCTGGTTTTATAAAGTTGACATTTAGGTTAGCACTTCTAGATCTTTTTAGTGATTAGGTTATTGGTTAAGTTATTGTTTTAAAGTTCTTGTTTATATTTGCTTTCTAAAATTTTTGTGGTACTAAGAATTAAACTCAAAGTTTTGTGCAAGCTAAATAGGTACTCTGTAAGTAAGCTACATCTGTAGCCTGAAGATTATTTTTTTCAAATAGATGTATAAAGGCTATAAGTTCTCACTCTTCACATGCTATCACTACAGCTCATAAAGTTTGATAAGTTAGGTTTTATTTTGTTTTGTATGTAAGCATTTTATAATTTCTTTTTGGATTCATTGATTTGGAAGTATGTTCTTTAAATACACACATACAAAGACATATAATGAAACTCATTATTTTGTATGATTACCTAAAATTTTAAAAGTGTATTCTTTAATTTCTACATATATCTGAATTTTCCCCAATGTTTTTTTTTTAATTTTATTACACTGTGGACAGACAACATGTTTTATGATTTTAGGGGCAAATAATAATCTATTACTTGTAGATTCTGAAATTTGTTTATCTAACATTATTTAATCTAATAATGTTCAATATTACAGAACCTTCCATGTACACTTGAGAAGGTTCTGTATTCACCATTATTGTTGAGAGTATCCTATAGATGTATGATAATTCTAGTTTATGTTTGGGGTTCTTTAAGTTCCCATTTTCTGATTCACCTTCTATCTCCTTAGTTGAGCCATTATTGAAATTGGGTACAGATAATCTCCAAATAGTGTAGTTAAATTGTATCATTGTCCACAATTCACTTTTCCCCTATCTTATTTGAAAGATAACTACATAAAGCATTAATTATGACTGTGTTTTGATGAACATACAATGAACGAAGTTATAATTTGTATGACAGTAACATTACAGAGGTGAGACAGCAAGGAGATATTTAAGAGAAGTGTTTTTACGTGCAATTGAAATTTTGTTGCTATTAATCTGAACTAGATTATAAGGACAAGATATTATTTTCAATTTCAGGGCAAACACTAAGAAAATAATTTCATAAAAATACCATAAAGGAAATTGCATGTTCATTAAAATAGTACAGAAGGAAGCACTTAATATAAAAATCATAAAAGAGCAAGAAATGCAAAACATATGGAAAGCAAATAGCAAGTGGGACATGAAAATCTGATTTTACCACTAATTACACTAATCAGCACACTGTTGGTTGATCATATGCTCCTATTAAAAGGACAGAGGTTAGACAAATGGATTCTAAAGATTACGTGCTATGATTATGTTCTGTTTACAGAAATACGTTTTAAATTCAACAATGCTAAAAGGTTGAAAGTAAGAAGATGAAAACATATTTACCATAAAAACAATGACAGCAATTAAATGACAGCTGTAAAAAGCTGTACTAATTATTAGTCATAATGTATTTGAAGAAAAATATTAGGCTGTGGCATGATGGCACATGCTGTTGATCCCAGCACCCAGGAGGCAGAGGCAGGCCGCTCTCTATAAGTTTGAGGCCAGCCTGGTCTATATAGTGAGTTCCAAGCCAATCAAGCCATAGTGAGACACTACTTAATGTGAAAAATAATAATAATGAAAAGCTAATTTTTTTAAATTTTCAATTTCAAAATATGCATATGACAAGTACAGTTGATCCTTCTATCTCATTGGTTCTTAATCTGTAAGTCATGACCCCTTTGGTCAAATGACCCTTTCCCAGGGGTCACATATCTGATATCCTACATATCAGATATTTACATTATGATCACAACAGTAGCAAATTTACATTTCTAAAATAGCAACAAAATAATGTTATGATTGGGGTCACCACAACATAAGGAACTGTATTAAAGGATCACAGCATTAGGAAAGTTGAGAGCCACTGTTTTATCTTTTCTACCATTCAAAAGCATAAAAAAATAAATGATATAAAGATCAAAAAATACTGTCAAGCATTTTAAATATGTGAATGAAAATGTGATAATGTAAACAATGAGGGAAAATGAAGAGTGAGAAAGGGAAGACTAAAAGAGAACCACACGGCAGTGGCGTTTGACACGAGACAGAGATATTTGTCTCTGCTTTGGAGAAAGATTCAATGCAGAATCAGAGGTGGTGATATTGAAAAATGGACTTCTGGAGTAGATTTACTGGCTTTCTTTTATAAGCTTATAGTTTCTGTTTACACAGTCAAAGAATTCTTTTTGAAGAATATGATACTGCTTCTAGCTTGTAAATTCCTTGAGGGCACAGGCCGTGTCTTATAGATCCTGGTATCTCACATAGCATCTAAATAATTACTAGCTGTGGTAGCAGTGTTCAATAAATATCTGTAGAAGGGCTGACTACAGAAATGGAAGGACATTAAGTATTTTCAAAAGCAATAAAAAAGGGAGTTTAATAAAAATCAAACTCTACTTTTCTGAATATTATTTTAGGTCAATCATGAATCCATATATTTCAAAATAAGTTGAATTTACATCTTGCCAATTCACATTTATTTATATATGAAATTTTATTGTTTTAATATGCACTGAAATGTTTATAGTTCTTTTGAACTTCAATTTATATTTCTCTAGCACTTCATTTTGAAATTTTTAAGCTACAAAAAATTAAACATATATAGCCTTTATTTAGATTTACCAGTTGTTAATACTTGATCCCATGGATCTTATACAACTATTAAATAATGAAGAGTGGGGACACTCATTGATACAGTGCTCATAAACCATGTGCCAGGCTTTAGATTTGATCCTCAGCACTTGAAAAACAATTCTCTTGGGCCTCTACCAACAATACAAAAGATGTTGAAGCCTGTAGTGGAGAGCAGCAAGGATGTTTTCTCAGCTCTGATGAAGTCAAACCTCATGCATTTCTAAGACTTCAGGATCCTTTAATAGAGACTGGTAGACTTCCTTCAATTTATAATTTTAAGCAGCCTGCAAAAAATGTAATTGGTTAAATCTGGCACATCCAAATGGTATGGCCATTGATGAAAAATGTAATTGAAACAGCATTTCAACATTTGCAAATAGTGTAAATAATTTTCACAGAGCAATACTTTTTATTGTTGCTACAATGCTATTAATAAATTATGTTCATAAGTATAACATACAAATAATATTCTTTTATTCATGATGCATATTTATTTTCAATTTTTAAAAATAAATATGTGATTTATCACAGCACCCAGCACAAAAGCTTTTCATTTGCTTTTCTGTTTTTTTTCTGTGTTATAAGGGAGACTTAAGTTTGTAAATCTTGAATTGAGTGCGACATTTCTACTCTGCATGTCAAGGTTGAAGTGTAAGTTAGGTAATAAACATTTGAAACCACAGTACACATAGCCTGGCAACTAGCCACTCATTTGAGCTGGTTCCCTGCAATGCCATTGTCTTTGCTCACAACGGATTTCCAGTTTTTTAATAACATAACACTAAGTGGCAGACTTTAGAATTTTTTAAAACTTTTTTAGAAGTTTCTGTCACTTGAACTTTATCCCCAATAATTCATGTGCAAATTAGATTACTAACTGCACTGTGTCATATTGTACTTTTTGAGGAATGAAAGATCTATTTTAGTCTTTCCCATTTCTCTGAGTGTTTCTATATTGTTATTTACTTGCCCTTGGCAATGGTCTTGTGAAATCAGTGGTAGTAGGTACCCCATTTTACATACAAGGAAACTGGATCAGAGTTTTAGTGACTTTCCCTGAGACATGCTCCCATGATATCTAGGACAATCTAGTTTCTCTTTGCAACATTAGTTATTTCATGTCTAATTGCTGACTTAGAAAAGTCTATGCAGCAGCTTATAAATAAAATAATCTTTTTTTAAATGTTCAACTGAGACTAGCCTTATGGTCTGGGTCAGCAGCACAGTGGGTAAGGAACATTCTTAAGAAGCAAAAGATGAAGAGGAATCTGGAACAACCCAGATCTAGAAATGTAAACATTTTTCAGTATGCTGAATGCTGCTTTGAGGAAGAGGCTTATTTTATTGCCTAAGAGCAAGAACTAAACTATAGGTGAAAACAATGGTAATAATAATGATCGACTTCTCGACTTCGATGGATTTGGAGAACTGGGTATTTATGAGTCCTTTACACAAGTTCTTTCATATGACAATGAAAACAATTATATCCATTCTGTAAGTAAGAAAAGTGAAGCTTTCAGAGGGGAGGGGATTTTTGTTGTTGTTCTTTTGGTTTGGGATTTTGCTTTAAGTGATGTAAACAATAATGGTAGGTGAGGGATTTAAATGCAGCTGATTCCAGAATCTAAGGCCTTTCTTTCTTTGTGCCTTACTACACATAGATGGGAAGTGGTATTATCTAAAGTTTCCTAGGATACTTTAGGCACGAACTGAACACTACATCAGGGTTTTTTACCATTGATATTTGCCATTAAAACTAGCTCTAAGATAGGTGTTTGCTCAAATTGAACACTGGTAGCGAGTGGGTGGAACTTAGGGATTCTGAGAATTCTAGGAGATGGGAGAAATAGTGTTGGTATTTGTCTTGGGAAAGAAGCAAAGATTCAGTGGATGAACAGTTCTCAGAGGTCAAGAAAGCAAGATGGCTTCTATCATCTACATGGGTAAAGAAGAAAAAAGATGTTTAAGACCACCATCTACCCACCTTGCTGCTCAAATCCAAACCTATCAGTCATCACCTAGCCTTCCTCATGTGCTTTACCAGGAGGTTGAATCAATTCTATCTCCAGTGTTTGCCAAATCCTTCCATGTCTCTCCATTGTCATTGTCCTGGTCAAGGTTCTCTTCATCTCCCATCTGGATAAAAGTAACACCACCGAGTGCTCTTGCTTACTTCACTCTTGGCCCCTACAGTTTGTTCTCAGGAAAAAAAAAAGTGACCTTGTGAAGATATATACCAGATCGTGTCATGCCTTGGCTCAAAGTATTTCAGGGACTCCCCTTTCTCAACAGACAAAGACAAAGTCCTTTCAAACACATATAAAATTCCCACATGGATGGTGAAGTGACTGTGACTCCCTGGTCTCCCCCCAAACCATACTTCTTACCTACACCATGCCACAAGCAGTGGATGGAGTGGTTGCTATCTACTGAATTCTGTAATCAGACTGCTTCGTCTTGACCATGCAGCAACTTGGTAACATGGACAACTGACTTAAGATTTTTGTACCTCAATAATCCACATCTGTAAAATGAAACAACGGTATCCATTTCGTAGGTAATAACTCCCTTAAATGAGAGAACTGGATGAGTTTTTGTGTGGAAGATTGTTCAAATAGTCCTTGGAATTTAGTGGGGAGATTACTATAATGTTAGGCTGGTCCAGCTGTGCTTCCAGGATTACATTTGTTGCTCCTTTTTCCTAGAATGTTCTTACATCAGATTACCATTAGGCAGCATCTTATCAACCTCAAAAACCACAGCATAAATGCCATCTTCACAAAAGCACCCAAGAGGCAGAGGCAGGCAGATCAGATCTTTGTGAGTGTGAGGCTAGCCTCGTCTACAGAATGAGTTCGAGGACAGCCAAGGCTACACAGAGAAACCCTATCTCAAAAAAAAAAAAAAAAAGCACCCAAGAACTTCCTCACCTCAATCCAACCATCTTTATTAGAACCCCTGATTTCACTGTCTTCGTGACAGTCACCACAATTTGTTAAATGACTAACTGTACTTGCTATCTTAGGAGCTAGTTAATACAGTAAATTTCAGTTAAATGAGGCTTGGAGCCTGAAAGGCTCTTCGCGACATTTACTAGGAAAAGAATCAGAAACCTATGTTTTGGAACTCTATTTTCATGCTCCTTCCCTTTTTGTTTCTTCTTAGTGATTAGTAAAGTCCTCTTCAGAAAATGTCAGCTTTCCCAGCTGTGCTGAGGCAAGGCTAAGGGGCTTTGTGTACTTAACTGGCCCTGTGTCACAGGAACTAGAAGATAACATGAGGGCTGGAGAGATGGCTCAGAGGTTAAGAGCACTGGCTGTTCTTCCTAAGGTCCTGAGTTCAATTCCCAGCAACCACATGGTGGCTAAAAACCATCTGTAATGAGATCTGGTTCCCTCTTTGGGCCTGCAGGGATATATGCAGGCAGAATACTATATACATAATAAATAAATAAATCTTTATTAAAAAAAATAACATGAGTGTGGTATTGGGAACCTAAGGGAATGGCCCCCAGTAAAAATGATTAAGCTCTGAGGACCAAGGACACAATCTTAGCCTTGCAGAGCTCCCGATTCTTTTGTTAAGGAATGTTGGGCCCTAACCAGACATACAGTGAAGACGACGACTCCTCACATGACTGGAGCTCAGTAATAAGCCATAAGGTGTGTGTATCACTTCCCGCTGTGTGCCATGCTCTGTGCCAAGCCCTGAGCACCTGTTATCTTACCTAGTCCTGTCTGTTATCTTGTGAAGTCTGTTTCGTTTTGTTTTTAATTTGCACTGTTGGATAGTGGATCCAAGTGGCTTCATTCATACTAAACAAGTGCAATATAGCTGAAATTTACCTCCAGCTCCAACTTACATGGATCTTTGGATGGCTTTTTTCAGGGGAAGAACCTGAGGTTCCTAAGGGCCCAATGGTTTTCCTGAAGTCACAGAACAAGTGTGTGGGGGCTATATTTATGTCTGTGATCTTAACAACCTCATGTGATAATAATGAACTTTATGATCTTTTCTGACTTATGATTGTGTTTTACCAAATTCATCTAACAAGAGAACAGTTTGAGGTCAGGAATGTGACTCCGTGGTAGAGTGCTTTCCCAGCATGTATAAAACCCCCAGCTCTGCCACATAAAAATGTTTACTTCGAAATTAAATATAACTATGTTGTTATTCCTCAACTTGGGGCATTCTTTGTCCTGACAGTTTCTGACAGTTTCTGTGTCTAATTTTGTCACAAATAATTAGAGACCTGTTGTTACTCATATCTTGTAAGAAGTAGAATGCTGTTAAATGTCCTGGAATGTATAGGACAGTTTTCTCTCTCTCTCACACACACACACAAAAGGAACAGAGCCTTAAATGTCACTAGTGAAAAGTGTGAAAACTTCTGATGTAGAAAAAAAGGAAATATGTTTCATTGAAACAATGTGCCAAAAGGAATGGATGGTTTGAGGTATCACTTTACGTTTCCCTCTCGAAATGGACTATTCCAAAAATTCACTGCAAAGTATGTCTTTTGTAGTATTCAGTGTGGGTCAATATCAGCTAGCTCTTCTGAAAATTATCATCCTCTAAACGCAGTGAAGCAAAATGTTAAACCACAGGACTGGCCACCCATGATTTTGCCCATTAATACATTCTTTGCCCCCTTAATTCCACATTAATGCAGGGTTGTAAATAGAGTTCAAAAATCTGCCTGAGCTCATGACTCTGGGCCAACCTTGACCTCTTACTGCTGTCTCACAGAAATTGCTTCTCCAAATTTCATGGATATTGGGGTCCCCATTACATAAATAGTGGCTTCAATTTTGATTAAAATTCTTAAGGCACAGTCATATTTCCTTTCGCTTTTGTGGCGAGCCTGTGTGATACAAATGAATGCATTAGCACACGCAAGAGTAAGGAGATGAGACCGGCTCTTCTAAGCTAGTTTGCCCATTATTGTGAATTCAGGGCACAGTTTTGATGAGCAGAAACAAATGGTTTGCTCCAACTCATCCTAGCACTCTTTTATTTTTCCAAAAGGTTGACTATAACTACTGCTTTGTTAAATTTTATGAATTACATTTCAAAAGAGAAAATGCCACTCTAATCCACTTTCTATTGATGACAGCAAGATTAACTGTTGCCTCAAACTCATGTCCCTCCCACAACGACTAGCAAAGTATTTGTAAGTGTTGCCCAGGGATCCACTGCTCATTAAAAAGACTCATGTTGCAAATACAGATCTGGAAACCTATTGGCTTCTAGAACAAATACAAATAAGCAGATTATGTCGTTTATCCCCTCTCTTTGTATCTGTAGCGAGAGGAGTATGAAATAGAATGTGATATAATAGATTTTAAGGAAACACTAACATAGAGAAATTCTGCTGGAGAAATACTTGTTTTTAAGAAATAAAAATGCCAATAAAAGACTTTCCTGAGGTTGAGAGAAGCAAAGTAAGGACCACCTGGGTAGAAAGATTTACTTTTGGTAGATAAACATGTTTTATAACTAGGAGGTTTACAATATGGTGAGTGTACTAAATAGCATCATATTATTCATTTTAAAATGGTTAATTTCATGTTATGCCAATTACATCTTTTTTAAAAAAGGACAAGAAAGGCTCAATAAACAGAGTTAAGTCTATGCTTAAACCATGTATGTTTGACTCTGTTCACAGAGTTAGCATGCATCTTCATCATTACAACATGCTTGATATGTGTTTGCACACTTGAGGTGTGTATATTTATTTTCCTTTCCTGTTGAAAAAATCAGAACTTAAACTAATAAGGGTAACTAAGTTATAAAAAATAGAATCTCCAAATGGTAAAAATATGTCATTCAGATTTTAATTGTTGGGGAAGTTAACCACTATAAATACCAGATGTGTCCTAAATGCTTTGGTTAATTTCCATCCTTCAACTTTCTAATAAAGGGCGATAGGTGTTTCGTTACTGGGACGAGAAGGATTGTTTTATCCTGCCTTGCATGCCTGTTTCAGCTGAAAGACAAAGTAGAAAACAAGTTATGAAGTAAGTGCCCTTTCTGTTTGTTGTGCACCCTTCCAGTTTGCTTTAGACAACTGGCCTTTTGTCCCAGTATCTTAGTTATATCCCCCTGTGTTTCAGGGAGGGATAGCCCAACAATTCTCAAATCTCCCTGTGCAAAACCAGGTGTGAAACTCACACTCCTTTGCTACATTCCTCCAGAGCCCCTTAAAAAAGAAAAGAAAGAAAGAAAACTTCCACAAATCACGCCCCTCTTCTAAGGCCAGAATAACTCAAAGCAGCGAGTTCAGATGAAAATTTCATTTAAGGTTCAGTTGTGCAACCCCCTCTAACTCCCCCAAAGGTCAGTATATTTCTTGGTCTGTTTGATGTTTCCACTTAAGTCCCAACGTGGAGAGACACAAATCAATTGTTTTATAACACACACCGTGCACACAGTCAGAAAAATAGAAAAATCTCTACTGGCCACCGCTAATATCTTGGCGAGGGCAGGAGACTGTGGCTCACAAGCACAAATCCACGCACGTGCCTGTACACGCCCCCGCACCCGCCCCCACCCCCGTGCGGAGACACACACACACACACACACACACACACACACACACACACACACACACACACACACACACAGCCAATCTATAAAGCCTAGTGCCTTCCCTCAGGCTGTTTTTTTCCTACTCTTTTCTGCCTGATTACAAGGTTGGGGGAAGGGACCAGAGGCAAAGTTCGCCGAGCATTCTTTCTTAGCTCAGCAGCTAGGGCTCCGCTCGGAGCTCCGCGGTTCCCTTCCCCGCCCCCTCCCCTCATCCCAGGAAGGGCCTCACACATTTTCCTCTACCTAAATACCAGACTCTCCCCCAAATCTGTTTGATGCCACTGTGGACATAGTTCCTTGAAAGGAGTCATCCTGCTGTTAAGTAGAAAACTGTCCTAAACAGGGGTGAGGCTGGTAAGTGAGGGTGAGAAAGCTAGCAGGGGAGTAAGTAAGCCGGGCCGGGAATGACAACTCATAACAAAACGACGGTTAGATTATATTTAATTTTTAATGATTAATAAAGAGAAATAATGACGTTTTCGTTTCCAAAGAATCCGTTCCTTTTCGCGGGCGTCTTGCCCTCGCGGTCGCTCCCCCCAGCCTTGCAGCTCCAAACAGAGCAAGGAGTCCCCAGATAACTATTTAGTATAAACAAATCGTGAGGATTTAATGGAATTACCTCAGCCTGCTAGTAAATAATTTATAGTAGGCAGTAAATAAAATATGGTTCTGCGTCTTTAAAAGAGTTGTCAAGTAGAAAACACCCACCAGAGGGACGTAAACCCCAAAGAGTGCTATGCTCAAAGACGCGGGTTGGGACCAAGAGCAGGGTGAAAAGACAAGTTTTATAACCCGAAGGAAGGCGTGGGTGCTGCCAACTCCGACGCCGAGGGCTCTCAAGGAAGATTCCCGCCGGAGAAGGGGAGAGACCGGATGTCCTTTTCATTTGGCAGAGGAGCAACTGACTAAAAAGCGTAGGAAGGGGGCTGCACCTTCATAATAATGCCTTCCATTAGAAAGCCTAGCCGCTTTCAAATTCGTTATCACCCTGATCCTCGAAGCCACTCTCCTAGAAAAGCAGGCCAAGGATTTGATTCCCATTTCGTAGATGGGTTAAGAAAAGGCTCTGAGGCTGAGGCAAGGTGAGGGTGTATGCCTGCTGAGGATTAAGTAGGATGCTGGGGTCCAGGTCTCTCCCGCTGGGGTCAGTGCAGTTCTTCCTGGGAGCCCCGGGAATGGGCTATTGCTCCCTGCCAGCAAAGCACGTAAGCACTCTCCAGCCCAGCACACTTGCTCAACTTTATAACGCTTTGGTATGTCTTCTTTTTTTCAGTGACCTTCTTTTTTTCAGGACCCCTCTAAATAAATTTTCTTCCCCCGCCCATCCAGCCCCTACAAGGCTCATCCCCAGTTCAGAGGGGACAGATTTATGAAGGTCTCCTCAAGGCTACCCCCAAGACAGCCTTGACCATGAAACCAGAATCTTGAACACTTGACCTAAATTTCCAAGGGCATCTGTTTCCGTCTGTAATTGTCACCAGGCTTCATTTGAAATTCGATCCTGTGTCACTAATGGTATTAACAGGAGCTGAGGTCCAACCTTCCAAAGGGAGGCTGCTGCATATGAATTTACATCCAAAGGAAAGTAAATCAGTTTCTGTAAACCCGCAGCAACCCCCTCCCCTAGTACAATAAAACTGTTGTCGCAATCAATAAATCTCTGGTTTGGGGCAATAAAAATTAGATAACTGTCTCTCTTTCTCTCTTCTCACCCCCACCCCATTAAGACAAAGCCACTATTCAAAGAATGAGGCGTCTTGTTAACCATTTCTGAAATCCCTCGCTGTACCCGGCGCCTTTCAGACACGCACCTCTCAGTCATCGGAGAAAACCAGACGTTTAATTACGGTGACTTTTGTTCGATCATTACGGATAATAAAGGCAACCTTTTCGCTAGATACAATTATAACGCAAGCTGCTCCAACACCTGCACGGATCGCATTTGTCTCCAGCGTGGTTTTTCACTCCTCCTCTAAACTGCCTTTGAATTTCTCCTTCTCTTCTGACCAGAAGATTTAATATGTTGCAAGAGATAGATTTCACGAAAACGCGTTGTCCCTTCTGTAGCTACATCTGCTCCGACCTATTAAGAAAAGTAAGACATTTTGATACTAATTGCAAATAAATTGTGATGTGTTCACCGAGTAATTGATTTAATGAAGTTCATATGAAACTCCTGAGATTGGCCAAGTGAAAGGCCCCCCGGTGTGTCTATTGTAGAGGGAAAGGAAGGTTGGTTTTTCGTTTTCTTTCTTTTAAAAAAATGAGTGGGGGGAAGAGGGGTGATGTGGAGGATGGAAGCGGGTGTGGGGCTGTGGGGGTGGGCACAGATGTTACCTCCGCAGCGGACGCTGTGGCGGGCAGGAGCCTCTAGTGTAGCTCCACCCAGCCAGGGCTGCTAGCCTCCCTGCCGGGAGCACAGAGCCCAAGCCGCAGCTCCAAGCTCAGCCCCCTCCGCCTGAAACGCACAGCCCCACAGTAGACCCGAACGAGTGGCCTGCAGAGAGGAACCGTGCGCAGGCCGCCTGCCTACTCAGAGATGCAAAACGCTGCCCCAGGCTCTTGTTGCTCAGCGAGACCTCCCCTAAGCCCATTCTCAAGCCTTAACGCCAGAGGCTGGTAGGCTAGGAGGGGAGGAGTGGCCCCAGACAGCTGTCCCTTGAGTCCTGACTCTTAGGCTTAGTAGCTAAACTAGCACCACACTAACCGGGGATTCTGAATGTGGAGCCCTAAACTCACTCTGCAAGCAAGCATCTGGACAATGAAGCCACCTTTGTCACTTACGCGGGTTTACTTTACTCCTTTTGAATAGCCAAGTATATGGGTTAAGGGCTCAGGACCTACAGGATGCAGAGAGAGAGAGAGAATATAAATTTTTTGAACACCTACTGTGTGCTGCAAACCCTGTACTTCATAAACACTAGTTTCCTTTCACTAAACAGTAAGTGGGAAGTTATTACTCTTAGTCCTTAACAGATTCGGAAACGGAGGCAGGAAGGACATTTGGGAGCTATATGCAGCAACGCCTTTGCTACCTTGACTCATTGACCAAGCTGACTCTTATGGAGGAGGAAATATGCCCACACAAACCGTCGCTAGTTTGCCCGAAAGACCTCCAAATAATCTACAGGATAACTTTGTGTAGGGGACATAAAAGGACAGCGTAGAAGTCGCTGCAGGGCCCAGCATATTTCTCGGAGTTAGCGGAGGAAAGTCTTTCAGTCCGGTTTGGAATCTTTGTTTCGTTTTGTTTCAAAGAAAGAAGCACTCGATTGAGTAACCCAAGCAAAGCTAAAGACCGGCTCCAAGTTCATCTGAGTTGCCCAGCTGGTGAACTTTCTCCAACTTGCTTCCCCTGGCATCCTGAGGGCCCACCTAAATTGAATCCTCCGCGTTGGCAAGGTACAGCCCGGCAGGGCGGCGGGGCTGACTCGGCCCGGCAGTGGGACGCCACCTAGACCGCGAGTGGGCGGGAGTGTCGAGGGATGGCCCTCCCATCCCGGCTCGCTCACTTTAAGGAGGCTGCACCGGCTGCGTATATTAAGAGATCGCTAGCCAGGCGCAAACTGGCTCTGACCCCCACCCCTACCGGTGCAGGGAAGAGCTTAAAACCCAAGCGAATACAAAAGGTACACATTAGGACCCGGAACAAGGGCCATGTTCTTTTCCGCAGACGCAAAATGCGATGCAAAGAGAATAAATGAGCCCTTTAGGAACCCCCTTCAACATTTTTTACAGGCCAGTGCTCTGGAGAGTCGGGAAAGGGAATGAAGTCAGTTTGGGCTAGGCCTTCAGGAATCCCACCCTGTCCCTGAATGAAGCTGCGAACCAAGTGCCTAGACAGTTTCTTTCTTTCCGAGAAGCTCTGGCTCACCAAGGTCCTCTAGGGACCGTCCAGCCCCGGCCTACTCTTGTCACTGTTCATTCGTTGATCCGAAGCATCTCGCTTTTCCTCGTATTTTTTTTTTTTTTTTGTGTGTGTGTGTGTTTTGTTTTCTTGCGGGGGGTTGGGGGCAGAAAGATGAGGACTACCCACGGGGAAGCCAGCTATCCACATGAATCCTAGGCTTAACACCCCTAGGGCCCAAGAGGGACATAAGGCCCTCTGGAGCACCCTCCCCCACCTCCGCGCCTCTGAGTAGATGAACTAGAAGCAACTTTCTACCTACCCTAATCACAAGTACACTTTCTTAAGCTATGAAATTCAGCCCGCCCCTCCTTTTGGGCACAAACAAACCGTGGCGTCCTCCAGGTCCCAGGACGTTGAAGGAGGGGTGGTCTACAGAGCCTGGAGGAAGAGAGGCCAGGGGCATGGGCTGAAACGGTTTTGGGGATTGTTGAATGAGGCCCCCGTTGGAAAAGAAAAAGTTAAGATCTGAACGCCTTGGCTGGACCGAATTGTTTTGGAGTGACCTTTTCTCCCCTAGGAAGTAGGCGCCGGCAGCTTTATGATAAGCGCGGGTTAGGGGAACGCAGCTTTTGTGCAAGTTTTCACATTCCCGAGGCTAGGGGAAGATTGACAGGGGACTTAGAAGGTGTGAGAGTCACCATATCTATCCTGCAAAGTATGAAATTGCAGTCTGTGTGTCCCAGAACTTTGCCCCATCCACCGAGCAGCTGCAAGCGGAGTCTGGCTGGTCTGCTCTCCCCTGGCCGCAGCGCCCCCTACGGCCGGGAGGTGGACCCTGGTGGGCTTCAAGTGCCAGGGACCCGCTGGCGGGAGGCGAGTGGACGTGAAACTGGTGCACTCCAGCCGCTCCTGAGAAGCGGTCACCCGCGGGGGCTTGGCTTCTGAAAGTGCGGTTTGGGTAGCTGGGAGTGGAGATTTACGATCCTGGAGGACAGAGCGTGAAAGGGGTATCATCATCAGTTTTGACTGAAAGAAAGAAAACATATCTTTAACAAAAAGAAGGGCCCTTGCCATTCACCCGCGTTGTTAGGACAACGTGAACTATCTTGAAATGATTAGTTCCACTTCAAAGGAATTTACATTCAACAGTGAAAACTCAGCCTCTTATTTATTCGAAAAGGCTTCACTACCGAGAGTCATATGTCCGGTCCTTCTATTTATTTTTCCGCGTTCACGGTGCCATTGTATTAAATCAACGTTGAGATCTGCACAACACATTCATAGCGGCCAGCCTAGGATTCTGGAGACCCAGAAATACAGGTAGTGAGGGCGAAGGGGGATGGGGTTTTGGTTCAAGTTAAGGTCTGGGACCACTCTGGCTCCTGCCAGGCCAGGAAGATGGAGTGGTAAGGGTGGAGCGCGGATCTGGCGCAGTTGGGGAGCCCGCAACAGAAATAAACCTGCCGCAAACCCAACCAAGCACAGGAAAGGAGAGAGAGGGGTGCGATGCGGTTCTCACAGTTCTAGACATTTCGGGTTTCTTGTGAAAAAAGCAGATCTGAAAATACCCCCGGGGCATTTCAGAAACATCTGTTAAAAACTGATGGGGGTGGTACAAAATACTTGGACACAATTCATGCCTGTAGCCACAGACTGAGAAGACCAACTCCAAGCCTTAGTTGCACACACCCCCAGGGGGCACACATTGGCGCTCCGCCCATCTTTCCCTGTCTACTCCTCGCCCTCCCCCACTGTGGTCACCAAACTCATGAAACTCTAACCAAAGAACAACTGCACTAACTTTATAAGGCAGTCCTTGGAGTTGCAAGGGGGGTCGGGTTTCTCTAACTGTCCTTGCAATGCCCCTGGGATGGAAGGAGGTTCCAGTTCATAACTACACACCAGCCATCAACACTTACCCGCCCAAGCCTTCTCTCTCCTCCCTGTTCCCTACTGCCCTTTTCTACAATCTACCCTAAGGTTTCCTCACCAGAACAAACGATGCTAACCTTTTTCCAGATACCTTTTTCTGCCCTCTAATTAAGCATAAAACAGAATCGGCCTCAAGCACGTAGTCAAGAATTTATTCATGATTCTCTTGCTTCGCCACCACTCCCCCAAGCTGGGTTCATGCTCAAAATTCCTGACATGAACTCTGACATTATTGTTTCTAAATGGGTTCTGAGGTCTCCTTTCTTAGGTTTGGAAGCACCCCCAAACTGCGTGGCCAGGAGTTCAAAGAGGTGGCCACTTGCCACCTGGTAGTTACTGGTACAGTGACAGAGGAAGCCCTGCTTTCCCTATCTTGTTCAGGTTCTGTTAAGCCTTCTGGGGGTGATGCTTCTATCTGGCTCCTCCTGAATTTATTTCGTTTTCTTGGACACATCTGATGATTCTTCTGGTCCTTGTCCTGCCTGAATCTGAAACTTACACAGAGGCATCTGCTACCCCTGAACCTCCAAGCTGTCCAGGACTGCTTTCCTGACCTCTCATCGCCAGGATGAGTTGGGGGAGCATCCAATTACCACAGAGTCAGAACCTCAAGGCAAACTGTGGATCTTACTCTTCCCACAAAATGGTTTGGGAACATGTGAAGACAGCCATGACATTCCAGACCCTTCCCCCCTCAGATCTCACACCCAGGCAGGCCTATGAAGTGAAGGCTTCCAAATGGGTTGGTGTTTCTCACTCAGTGGTGGCTGCACTTCTCTGCAGGTGGTAAACATACTCCAGTATCCCTGCCAAGGTCTGTTCCTGTGGGGTTGCATGAAACCTTGGAAGTGCCTCTCTTGCTCTCAGTCAGTAAAGAAAGAAAGACAGAAAGAAAGGGAGTGGGAAAGGAGAGGCCCTGGTAGAAAGCGGTGCTGGGAAGGCGCAGGAGGCCTCCAGCTGAAAAGGCTTGAGAATGAGGCTGAGGCTCCCAAGGCGGCTCTGGTGGGGGGAGGGCAGGAGGAGGCGTGTGAGAAAAGTGACACATCCTAAAGCAAACCCCAGGAGAGCTGAGGATCTCGGAAGGCCTCAAAATGTATTTCTAATTACTTTTCATGCTCTCAGAAAAGGGGTCCTTTTAAGCCCTGTTTTAAAAGCTTGTTATTGTACTGAGTTATAGTGCACAGTGGAAAGTGCTGTTTATACATTATAACTTGGTGTATCCGGTGGGAGAGGGGTAAGGGCTAGAAATGCACTTCTGTGGCAAAATTGGTAGAAATTCAGCTTTTAGAAACTTCTGGAAAGAAAACAATGGAGTTTTCTTATTATAAGGATTGATCAGGGATTCAGAAGTGACGCTTTGCTCTGCAGTTGGTAGATTATTTCTAATCGGGAAAGGAGCCGGTGTCCATGTCTCCTCTCTGTTTAATGTGTCTCTCAGGTAACTGAGGCAGTCACGACTGTACAACAAGTGGGAGTGGATTTTGTGACCAGGACTGCAGAGGAGACATCCGGTCAGCAGAGGGCACACTCGTCACTGTCAAACCCTAGTTCCAGATTGGGAGGTGATGAGGGTAGGTAGGACTGGAATGGTAGATATAGTCACATTGGAATGGGGACCCAATGCGACCTGAGAAATGAGAATAATTTATTTCTTGACAGTAAGTGAATATAACAAGAGAAAGTAGAGACACATTATGTTTTATGCTCATGGAGTTCCCCCCACCCCAAAAAGTATGTTAGACTTCACAAAAACAGACCTTTTAAAATCTTGGCTAAGAAATTGAGGTCAAAATATTCACTGAATCAAGGACCTAAGATCTGCTCTCTGTTCATAACACCTCAAAACACTTGGGCCTTTTCAAAACCAGGAAACAGCTGGGAATGCTGTAAGAGCGCTGTACATGACATCAGCAGCTCTTCATTGTAGTAAGCAATTAGGCAAATCACTTCCTCCTCTATGAGTTGAAGGAAGACAATAGACCTAAGATTATCTTTAACTCTGGGAACAGAATGAAATGTGAGCCCACTTACAATTTATTTTCATAGTTTAAAAATCTCAAAACAATGACTTAAAGACTTAAAGAGTATCGTTATCTTAGAAGAAGGGGTAAAGGTAGCTGGCCACTTTGTGACGTTGTCTTGTGTTATCTATTCTTCGAATGATATTCGTCTTGCATGGTCGGAATGATAGAAGTCGAGATCTTCTCTCTCAAAGTGAACACTGGGAACAAATAAGTTGAAGTAGAAACAGTTGAGGGAAATAAAGCCAAATACCAAGTCACCCTTCACACAAAAAGGGGTTGTAGACCTGAGGCCAGACCAGAATACTGATGTTAGTATACCAATAGCATTCTCCTAGGCTCAGACTGAAGACCTTGAGAACCTTCAGATTCCCAAATACCACTGTTTCTTTCCTTGTTGACTCATTTGTGTTCCTCAGTGATTTGCAACCTACATTAAAATCCTGGTTTTCCTCTGATGAGCGAATTTAAACTAATTTGATCTCCTGAAGCAGATCCTTCAATTGGGCTTTCTCGCTGCTGTCTAGACTTGTTTACCAGGAAGAACAGAGCCACCACGGACTCTGTTATTCCCCTCTGTAACTGGCATGGAACTTCTGACACTGACAATGAGAAAGCCTCTGTAGATGCTGGGCTTCCTCACTAAGTGACTTGGGACATAGTACACATAGTGAAATTCAGGACATCCCCAAAGAAGACTTAAGGTATCCTGTATTCTGGAGCTGGCAAGATGGCTCAGGAGAGCTGTGATACCAGCCTGACAACCTGAGTTTAATCTGTGGAAGCAAAGAAAAGGTGGAAGGAGAACTGATGTCACAGAGTTGTCCCTTGACTTCTATACATGTGCCATGGCATGCACACAACCACATACACACTTCTCACATACAACACTAACAATTAATTAAAAAATTTAAAAGATATCCTGTATTCTGCAATCCACCTATCTGTGTCCTACTCAACTCATTTTACAGGTGCAGTGGTTTAAATACATCCCCTGTGAAGTTTGAATGTTATAGTTAAGTATAGGGGGTGGGTGGGGGCTGCGTGTGTGTGTGTGTGTGTGTGTGTGTGTGTGTGTGTGTGTGTGTGTGTGTGTGTAGGGCATTGAAAGGAACCTATTTTGGGGGGAACCTATTCCTCATGCTGGGTTGCCTCGCCTAGCCTTGATGCAGGGGGAGGAGCTTGGTCCTACCTCAACCTGATATGCCTTGCTTTGTTGACTCCCATGGGAAGTCTGTCCCTTTCTGAAGGGAGAGGGAGGAGGAATGGATGGGGGTAGGTGGGAGGTGGGGGGAGGGAACTGAAGGAGAGGAGAGAAGGGAAATTGTGGTCAGTATGCAAAATAAATGAAAAAACTTAATTAAAAAATAATAAGAGTAGATGGGTGGTGGTGGTATACATCCTTAGTCTCAGCAGGCAGGTGGCAGAGGCAGGAGGAGCTCAGCGAGTTTGAAGCCAGGTTTGTCTACAAAGCAAGTTCCAGGACTACACAGAGAAATCCTGTTTCCAAAAAAACCAATAAAGCCAGGCAGTGGTGATGCACTCCTTTAATCCCTGCACTTGGGAGACAGAGCCAGGAGGATCTCTGTGAGTTCAAGGCCAGCCTGTTCTACAGAGTGAGATCCAGGACAGGCACCAAAACTACACAGAGAAACCCTGTCTCAAAAAACCAAAATCAATCAATCAATCAATCAATAAGTAAAGTAACAAAAAAATTTTAAAACAATAAATAAAATAATAGAGTATAATAATCTCCCTATAAATAACTAGCATTTTTGGTTGGTCCTGGACACTTTCAGACATTAAAATTTTTTTAATTAAAAAAAGAAAAGAAAGGGGCCTATGAGAAGGGAGGAAGACATCTAAATGGTTGGAGGGTAATGAAATATTTGTGAAATGAAAACAGAAGGTGGTGCTACTTGAGGTGAAGGAGACCAGTAAGAAGAGAAGGTGGGGAGACTGGAGAGAGAAATAATAACAAAGTACAATGATAAATATGAGTGAAATGCCATAAGGAAACCTATCTCTTTGTATACTAAGAAAAACTATCTAAAATGTTTAAAAGGGGACTAGAGAGATGGCTAAGTGGTTAAGAGCACTGACCACCGAGTTTAACTCCCAATACCCATATGGCAGCTCAGAACCATCTACAACTCTAGTTCCAAGGGGAATCTGACACCTTCTTCTTGCCTCAGTGGGCACTGTACACATGTAGTGAACATACATCTAGGCAAAAGACCCAATCATATAAAACAAAAATAAATCAATCTAAAATAAAATTGAAAGAAACCTTATCCCTGGTGTAACGATTTCTGAGAGGTGAGGACTTTTGAGAAGGGAAATGAATTAGTGACGTTCTAAAAGGCCTTTTAGGACTCGGTTTACCCTCTTCTGCTCCAACTCTCTGCCCCCCTAGATTTTCCTCCTTTTCAGAGCAGGCAAAATTCAAGGCTTCATCTTGGAAGCTGAGACACCTGGCTCCAACTGCTCGAACTTTGCCTCCAGAACTGAGAAGGAACACATTTTTTGTTTTTATAAATGATGGAGTCTTAGGTTTCTTCTCATAGCAGCACAAAGTGACTTGAGATATTAGGGTTATGAGTGTCAGCTGTGAGTTTATAGATAAGGAGATTACAGAGAGATTAGCGTAGCATTTGACAAAGTTAGGAGTTTGTAGGCAACTATTGTCATTTACTTTGGATCCATAATATCTAGTATCAAAGTTGTTGGCCACATGCAATTATTAGACACTTAAAATGTGGGGTGTGTTATAATCAGAAATGTATGCTGGACGTCCAACACTTTTAACCAAAAAAGAATTTTAAGTATCTCATTAACTATTTTTATATTGGTTACATGTGGAAATGATAATGTTTTAGCTCTATTCAGTTAATTGAATATATTTGTGGTAGTTTGAATATAACTAGCCCTCATAATCTCATAGGGATTGACACTATTAGGAGGTATGGCTTTGTTGGAGTGGGTATGGCCTTATTAGAGGAAGTGTGTCACTGTGGGGGCGGGCTTTGAGGTTTCCTATGCTCAGGACATTGCCCAGTATTTCAGTCGACTTCCTATTGCCTGAAGATGTAGACCTCTCAGCTACCTCTCCAACACCAGGTTTGCCTGCACACTGACATGCTCCCCACCATGATGATAATGGACTGAACCTCTGAACTATAAGTGAGTCACCACAATTAAATGTTTTCCTTTGTAAGAATTGCTGTGGTCATGGTGTCTC
Organism: Peromyscus eremicus; assembly: GCF_949786415.1. Taxonomy (NCBI): domain Eukaryota; kingdom Metazoa; phylum Chordata; class Mammalia; order Rodentia; family Cricetidae; genus Peromyscus; species Peromyscus eremicus. The sequence goes on from NC_081439.1 coordinate 116,414,889, forward strand.
TTCAAAGCAGTAGAAACTCTAACCAAGACAGAAATTATTAAAATCAACTTCAAATGATTCTCTTCACTCTTTTTTAATGGGAGCTACCAAAAAAATAAAAACAAAAATTATACAGGCAATTCAAGTTTGTTACTGAAATTCTGTTTCTACTGGGAAGCCCTGCTCTAGACAGCTGATAAAGAGTTGCTATTATGTATTCTGTGTCCAGCCTTAAAACAGACCCAAATTTAGAAAAACCAAAATTTTCTTGAACTTTGGGTCTCTAGAATTAAGCATAGTGCTTGATACATAATAGGAGCTTACTACTTTAGAAAAAAAACTTCCTTCTACATGCATGTATTTATTGAGTGTGGGCATGGGCATGTTCATGCCATGGTGCATGTATAGAGGTCAGAAGACAACTTGCTGGGTTTGGTTTATTTCTTACAGCATGTGGGCTCTGGAGATCAAACTCAGGTCCTCAGGCTCAGTAGCAAGCACCTTTAGCCATTGTGTTAGTTCCAGTTGGTGCTTACTGTTGAATGAATGAATGAATGAATGTTCCTCAAACCCTGCTATATCACAATACACTGACTTTGGAAGACAGAGCTATAATTAAATGTCCCTTCTCTTAAGAGGTCCACCTGCCATTGCATGGTTAAAAAGAAAAAAAGAAAGAAAAAAAAAAGAAAGAAAGAAAAACAAAAAAAGAGAACTTGAGAAAATTAAGGTTTTAATTTAAACATTAGCTTAGCAAATGCCTTCCTGTGTGATCTTGAACAAGCTGTTTCTTAATGGCACCCTTTCCAATGAGATTGGGCCAAACAGTTACTCTAGGCACCTCCCCATATTCTGAGCCTATGACCAGGAATGGGCAGAGCGGACACTGCTATTTACAGTCATTAGCATGCCCTGCTTAAGTGTCTTTTGATTGTCTTTTTCCTTTTCCTTTTTACCATTGTCTATTATACTCTGAGCTTTGTTTATTTTTAGTATTAGCTTTGGAACTCAGGACCTTTCTTATGCTACACAGGAACTCAGTCACCGAGCCTCATCCCCCCACCCTGTAGTCCTTGTTTTGCCCCTGCTTCCTACCCTTCCACAGCATATTATTATATACATAGTATATTCATGCCTCTATGTTTACATTTTTCTGCTTCTCTAGTTTCTAGGGACAAAAAAATGAGGCAGGAATAAATAAATAAATAAATAAATAAATAAATAAATAAATAAATAAATAAATAAATAGCCTTCCCAGTCCTTGAAGTGAATATAATGCAGGTTTTCTTGTGAGTAAGGACCTCTCCTTTATTTTGACCATGCTGATGTTGGAGATAGGAACTACAAACATCAGAACTACCATAGGCATCACAGCCACCACAGCCACCACAGCCACCACAGCCACCACAGCCACCACAGCCATCACAGTCTCCACAGCCACCACAGCCACCACAGCCACCACAGCCACCACAGCCACCACAGCCACCACAGCCATCACAGTCTCCACAGCCACCACAGCCATCACAGTCTCCACAGCCACCACAGCCACCACAGCCACCACAGCCACCAGAGCCACCACAGCCACCACAGCATCACAGCCACCACAGCCATGACAGTCTCCACAGCCACCACAGCATCACAGCCACCCTAGCTACCACAGCCACCACAGCCACCACAGTCACCACTACCAACACAGCCACCTCAGCCACCACAGCCACATCAACCACCACAGCATCACAGCTACCACAGCCACCGCAGCCACCACAGCCACCACAGCCACCACAGCCACCACAGCATCACAGCCACCAGAGCCATCACAGTCTCCACAGCCACCACAGCATCACAGCCACCCCAGCTACCACAGCCACCACAGCCACCACAGCCACCACAGCCACCACAGCCACCACAGCCACCACAGTCACCACTACCAACACAGCCACCTCAGCCACCACAGCCACATCAACCACCACAGCATCACAGCCACCACAGCCACCACAGCCACCACAGCATCACAGCCACCACAGCCATCACAGTCTCCACAGCCACCACAGCATCACAGCCACCCTAGCTACCACAGCCACCACAGCCACCACAGTCACCACTACCAACACAGCCACCTCAGCCACCACAGCCACATCAACCACCACAGCATCACAGCTACCACAGCCACCGCAGCCACCACAGCCACCACAGCCACCACAGCCACCACAGCATCACAGCCACCAGAGCCATCACAGTCTCCACAGCCACCACAGCATCACAGCCACCCCAGCTACCACAGCCACCACAGCCACCACAGCCACCACAGCCACCACAGCCACCACAGCCACCACAGTCACCACTACCAACACAGCCACCTCAGCCACCACAGCCACATCAACCACCACAGCATCACAGCCACCACAGCCACCACAGCCACCACAGCCATCACAGTCTCCACAGCCACCACAGCCACCACAGCCAACACAGCCACCACAGCCATCACAGTCTCCACAGCCATCACAGCCACCACAGCCACCACAGCCATCACAGTCTCCACAGCCATCACAGCCATCACAGCCATCAGCCACCACAGCCACCACAGCGATCACAGCGATCACAACCACCACAGTCTCCACAGCCACCACACCCACTACAGCCACCACAGCCACCACTGCCACCACAGCCACCACAGTCTCCACAGCAACCACAGCCATCACAGTCTCCACAGCCACCACAGCATCACAGCCACCACAGCTACCACAGCCACCACAGCCACCACAGCATCACAGCCACCCCAGCTACCACAGCCACCACAGCCACCACAGCCACCACAGCCACCACAGTCACCACTACCAACACAGCCACCTCAGCCACCACAGCCACATCAACCACCACAGCATCACAGCCACCACAGCCACCACAGCCACCACAGTCTCCACAGTCTCCACAGCCACCACAGCATCACAGCCACCACAGCCACCACAGCCACCACAGCCACCACAACCACCACAGCCACCACAGCCATCACAGTCTTTACAGCAACCACAGAAACCACAGTATCCACAACCACCACAGCCACCACAGCCACCACAGTCTCCACAGCCACCACAGCCACCACAGCCACCACAGCAATCACAGTCTCCACAGCCACCACAGCCACCACAGCCACCACAGCCACCACAACCACCACAGCCACCACAGCCATCACAGTCTCCACAGCAACCACAGAAACCACAGTATCCACAACCACCACAGCCACCACAGCCACCACAGTCTCCACAGCCACCACAGCCACCACAACCACCACAGCCACCACAGCCATCACAGTCTCCACAGCAACCACAGAAACCACAGTATCCACAACCACCACAGCCACCACAGTCTCCACAGCCACCACAGCCATCAGCCACCACAGCCACCACAGCCACCACAGCCACCACAGCCACCACAGCCACCACAACCACCACAGCCACCACAGCCATCACAGTCTCCACAGCAACCACAGAAACCACAGTATCCACAACCACCACAGCCACCACAGCCACCACAGTCTCCACAGCCACCACAGCCACCACAGCCACCACAGCAATCACAGTCTCCACAGCCACCACAGCCACCACAGCCACCACAGCCACCACAGCCATCACAGTCTCCACAGCCATCACAGCCATCACAGCCATCAGCCACCACAGCATCACAGCCACCTCAGCCACCACAGCCACATCAACCACCACAGCATCACAGCCACCACAGCCACCACAGCCACCACAGCCATCACAGTCTCCACAGCCACCACAGCCACCACAGCCAACACAGCCACCACAGTCTCCACAGCCATCACAGCCATCACAGCCATCAGCCACCATAGCATCACAGCCACCACAGCCACCACAGCCACCACAGTGATCACAGCGATCACAGTCACCACAGCCACCACACCCACTACAGCCACCACAGCCACCACTGCCACCACAGCCACCACAGCCACCACAGTCTCCACAGCAACCACAGGCATCACAGTCTCCACAGCCACCACAGCATCACAGCCACCCCAGCTACCACAGCCACCACAGCCACCACAGCCACCACAGTCACCACTACCAACACAGCCACTGCAGCCACCACAGCCACCACAGCCACCACAGCCACCACAACCAGCACAGCCACCACAGCCATCACAGTCTCCACAGCAACCACAGAAATACAGTATCCACAACCACCACAGCCACCACAGCCACCATAGCCATCACAGCCATCACAGCCATCACAGTCTCCACAGCCATCACAGTCACCACAGCCACCACAGCCACCACAGCCACCACAGTCTCCACAGCCACCACAGCCACCACAGCGATCACAGCGATCACAGCCACCACATTCTCCACAGACACCACAGACACCACAGCCATCATAGCCATCAGCCACCACAGCCACCACAGCCACCACAGCTACCACAGCCACCACAGCCACCACAGCCACCACAGCCACCACAGCCACCATAGCCATCACAGTCTCCACAGCCACCACAGCATCACAGCCACCACAGCCACCACAGCCACCATAGCCATCACAGTCTCAACAGCCACCACAGCCACCACAGCCACCACAGCCATCACAGTCTCCACAGCCACCACAGCCATCACAGCCACCACAGCCACCATAGCCACCACAGCCACCACAGCCACCACAGCTACCACAGCCATCACTGTCTCCACAGCCACCACAGCCATCACAGCCACCACAGCCATCACAGCCACCATAGACACCACAGACACCACAGACACCCCAGCCATCACAACCACCACAGCTACCACAGCCACCACAGCCACCACAGCCACCACAGCCACCAAAGCCACCATAGCCACCCCAGCTACCACAGCCACCACAGCCATCACAGCCACCACAGCCACCACAGCCACCATAGCCACCACAGCCACCACAGCCATCACAGTCTCCACAGCCACCACAGCCATCACAGCCACCACAGCCACCACAGCCACCACAGCCACCACAGCTACCACAGCCATCACAGCCACCACATCCATCACAGCCACCACAGCCACCACAGCCACCATAGCCATCACAGTCTCCACAGCCACCACAGCCACCACAGCCACCACAGCCACCACAGCCATCACAGCCACCACAGCCACCACAGCCACTACAGCCACCACAGCCACCACAACCACCACAGCCATCACAGTCTCCACAGCCACCACAGCCACCACAGCCATCACAGCCACCACAGCCATCACAGCCACCATAGACACCACAGACACCACAGACACCCCAGCCACCACAACCACCACAGCTACCACAGCCACCACAGCCACCACAGCCACCACAGCCACCATAGCCATCACAGCTACAACAGCCACCACAGCCACCACAACCACCACAGCCACCACAGCGTCACAGCCACCACAGCCACCACAGTCTCCACAGACACCACAGACACCACAGCCATCAGAGCCACCACAGCCACCACAGCCACCACAGCAATCACAGTCTCCACAGCCACCACAGCCACCACAGCCACCACAGCTACCACAGCCATTACTGTCTCCACAGCCACCACAGCCGCCACTGCCACCACAGCCACCACAGCCACCACAGCCACCACAGCCACCACAGCCATCACAGTCTCCACAGCCACCACAGCATCACAGCCACCACAGCCACCACAGCCACCATAGCCATCACAGTCTCAACAGCCACCACAGCCACCACAGCCACCACAGCCATCACAGTCTCCACAGCCACCACAGCCATCACAGCCACCACAGCCACCATAGCCACCACAGCCACCACAGCCACCACAGCTACCACAGCCATCACTGTCTCCACAGCCACCACAGCCATCACAGCCACCACAGCCATCACAGCCACCATAGACACCACAGACACCACAGACACCCCAGCCATCACAACCACCACAGCTACCACAGCCACCACAGCCACCACAGCCACCACAGCCACCAAAGCCACCATAGCCACCCCAGCTACCACAGCCACCACAGCCATCACAGCCACCACAGCCACCACAGCCACCATAGCCACCACAGCCACCACAGCCATCACAGTCTCCACAGCCACCACAGCCATCACAGCCACCACAGCCACCACAGCCACCACAGCCACCACAGCTACCACAGCCATCACAGCCACCACATCCATCACAGCCACCACAGCCACCACAGCCACCATAGCCATCACAGTCTCCACAGCCACCACAGCCACCACAGCCACCACAGCCACCACAGCCACCACAGCCATCACAGCCACCACAGCCACCACAGCCACTACAGCCACCACAGCCACCACAACCACCACAGCCATCACAGTCTCCACAGCCACCACAGCCACCACAGCCATCACAGCCACCACAGCCATCACAGCCACCATAGACACCACAGACACCACAGACACCCCAGCCACCACAACCACCACAGCTACCACAGCCACCACAGCCACCACAGCCACCACAGCCACCATAGCCATCACAGCTACAACAGCCACCACAGCCACCACAACCACCACAGCCACCACAGCCACCACAGCATCACAGCCACCACAGCCACCACAGTCTCCACAGACACCACAGACACCACAGCCATCAGAGCCACCACAGCCACCACAGCCACCACAGCAATCACAGTCTCCACAGCCACCACAGCCACCACAGCCACATCAACCACCACAGCCATTACTGTCTCCACAGCCACCACAGCCGCCACTGCCACCACAGCCACCACAGCCACCACAGCCACCACAGCCACCACAGCCATCACAGTCTCCACAGCCACCACAGCATCACAGCCACCACAGCATCACAGCCACCACAGCCACCACAGTCACCACAACCAACACAGCCACCGCAGCTACCACAGCCAAATCAGCCTCCACAGCAATCACAGCCACCACAGTCTCCACAGCCAACACAGCCACCACAGACACCACAGACACCACAGACCCCACAACCTCCACAGCCACCACAGCCACCACAGCCACCACAGCCACCACAGCCATCACAGTCTCCACAGCAACCACAGAAACCACAGTATCCACAACCACCACAGCCACCACAGCCACCACAGCCACCACAGCCACCACAGCCATCACAGCCATCAAAGCCATCAGTCTCCACAGCCATCACAGCCATCACAGCCATCAGCCACCACAGCCATCACAGCCATCACAGCCATCAGCCACCATAGCCATCACACCTACAACAGCTATCACAACAATCATAGCCATCACAGTCAGCACAGCCACGATAATCACAACAGCCTTCACAGCCACAACAGCCATATCAGCCACCACAGCATCCACAGCTATCACAGCCACCACAGCCACAGCAGTCACCACAGCGACCACAGTCTCCACAGCCACCACAGCCACCACAGCCACCACAGCCACCACAGCCATCACAGCCACCATAGACACCACAGACACCACAGACACCCCAGCCACCACAACCACCACAGCTACCACAGCCACCACAGCCACCACAGCCACCACAGCCACCATAGGCATCACAGCTACAACAGCCACCACAGCCACCACAACCACCACAGCCACCACAGCCACCACAGCATCACAGCCACCACAGCCACCACAGTCTCCACAGACACCACAGACACCACAGCCATCAGAGCCACCACAGCCACCACAGCCACCACAGCAATCACAGCCATCAGCCACCACAGCATCACAGCCACCTCAGCCACCACAGCCACATCAACCACCACAGCCACCACAGCCACCACAGCCACCACAGTCTCCACAGACACCACAGACACCACAGCCATCAGAGCCACCACAGCCACCACAGCAATCACAGTCTCCACAGCCACCACAGCCACCACAGCTACCACAGCCATCACTGTCTCCACAGCCACCACAGCCGCCACTGCCACCACAGCCACCACAGCCACCACAGCCACCACAGCCATCACAGTCTCCACAGCCACCACAGCATCACAGCCACCACAGCATCACAGCCACCACAGCCACCACAGTCACCACAACCAACACAGCCACCGCAGCTACCACAGCCAAATCAGCCTCCACAGCAATCACAGCCACCACAGTCTCCACAGCCAACACAGCCACCACAGACACCACAGACACCACAGACCCCACAACCTCCACAGCCACCACAGCCACCACAGCCACCACAGCCACCACAGCCACCACAGCCATCACAGCCATCAAAGCCATCAGTCTCCACAGCCATCACAGCCATCACAGCCATCAGCCACCACAGCCATCACAGCCATCACAGCCATCAGCCACCATAGCCATCACACCTACAACAGCTATCACAACAATCATAGCCATCACAGTCAGCACAGCCACGATAATCACAACAGCCTTCACAGCCACAACAGCCATATCAGCCACCACAGCATCCACAGCTATCACAGCCACCACAGCCACAGCAGTCACCACAGCGACCACAGTCTCCACAGCCACCACAGCCACCACAGCCACCACAGCCACCACAGCCATCACAGCCACCATAGACACCACAGACACCACAGACACCCCAGCCACCACAACCACCACAGCTACCACAGCCACCACAGCCACCACAGCCACCACAGCCACCATAGGCATCACAGCTACAACAGCCACCACAGCCACCACAACCACCACAGCCACCACAGCCACCACAGCATCACAGCCACCACAGCCACCACAGTCTCCACAGACACCACAGACACCACAGCCATCAGAGCCACCACAGCCACCACAGCCACCACAGCAATCACAGTCTCCACAGCCACCACAGCCACCACAGCCACCACAGCTACCACAGCCATCACTGTCTCCACAGCCACCACAGCCGCCACTGCCACCACAGCCACCACAGCCACCACAGCCACCACAGCCATCACAGTCTCCACAGCCACCACAGCATCACAGCCACCACAGCATCACAGCCACCACAGCCACCACAGTCTCCACAGACACCACAGACACCACAGCCATCAGAGCCACCACAGCCACCACAGCCACCACAGCAATCACAGTCTCCACAGCCACCACAGCCACCACAGCCACCACAGCTACCACAGCCATCACTGTCTCCACAGCCACCACAGCCGCCACTGCCACCACAGCCACCACAGCCACCACAGCCACCACAGCCATCACAGTCTCCACAGCCACCACAGCATCACAGCCACCACAGCATCACAGCCACCACAGCCACCACAGTCACCACAACCAACACAGCCACCGCAGCTACCACAGCCAAATCAGCCTCCACAGCAATCACAGCCACCACAGTCTCCACAGCCAACACAGCCACCACAGACACCACAGACACCACAGACTCCACAACCTCCACAGCCACCACAGCCACCACAGCCACCACAGCCACCACAGCCACCACAGCCATCACAGTCTCCACAGCAACCACAGAAACCACAGTATCCACAACCACCACAGCCACCACAGCCACCACAGCCACCACAGCCACCACAGCCACCACAGCCATCACAGCCATCAAAGCCATCAGTCTCCACAGCCATCACAGCCATCACAGCCATCAGCCACCACAGCCATCACAGCCATCACAGCCATCAGCCACCATAGCCATCACACCTACAACAGCTATCACAACAATCATAGCCATCACAGTCAGCACAGCCACGATAATCACAACAGCCTTCACAGCCACAACAGCCATATCAGCCACCACAGCATACACAGCTATCACAGCCACCACAGCCACAGCAGTCACCACAGCGACCACAGTCTCCACAGCCACCACAGCCACCACAGCCACCACAGCCATCACAGTCTCCAAAGCCACCAAAGCCACCACAGCCACCACAACCACAACAGACATCACAGTCTCCACAGCAACCACAGCCATCACAGTCTCTACAGTCACCACAGCCACCATAGCCATCACAGCTACAACAGTCTCCACAGCCACTACAGTCACCACAGCCATCACAGCCACCACAGCCACCACAGCCATCACAGCCACCGCAGCCACCACAGCCACCACAGCCACCACAGCCACCACAGCCATCACAGCCACCACAGCCACCACAGCCACCACAGCCACCACAGCCACCACAGCCACCACAGCCACCACAGCCATTTCAACTACTGCAGCCACCACAGCTATCACAATCACCACAGCCACCAAAGCCATCACAGCCATATAGACTGCATGGCCCCCACAACCATCATGACTGGCACATGCCCATAATCCTAACACTTAGGAGGCAGAACCAAGAGGATCTCCACAGCTTCAGTCCAACTTTCTCTAGATTTTAAGACCAGCCAGAGCTCCATAGTCAGACCTTGTCTTAAACAGACCCCAAACTAACCATCTAAAAGACGAAAGAAACCAAGAGTTTATAATCAAAGTCTAAGTTGTAGTTACTATATAGAAATCTTTCCTCTCACTTCTATTCCTAGAAACATACTTGCCCTTACCTGGGGTCCTCAATTCCTTTCATGGATTGCTTGGACAGTGTTAGTTTTATTTGAACTTCAAACCAAAGTAAAGAATCTTCATGCTTTTTGCATCCCTTTTACATCATATTATATTTTTGGGGCAGATTTGTTTTCAAAAACTTAATTTCCAATTCTTACATACAAATAAAGTGAAATGCTTGATGACAATAACCTTATAGCTGTCAAGATTGCTGAGAATATGTCCAGACTGTCATGGGGTTAGAAGGATCTTGGTGGATGTCTTGCCAAGCCACATTTACCTTTCTAATGCATCCTTCTTTGGTAAGAGTAACAGATGTCTTTCAAACTTGAATGAATTAAAGCACCCTGTCATTACTTCCCTACTTTCCTGTATTACCACTCCAAGAGATAATGAGTAGTCTGAAAACATGGCCTATGCCTTAGCCATCCCTAAGTCCCAGCACACAGTGCCAAGTAAACCACATGGAGTACTCAATGTTGAACTGAATTGTACTGTATAGTTAGGGAAGTGAGATGACTCCTCCCTTCCTAAATAGTCATTTCTACATTCACTTATTTATTTAGTACATATTCATTGCAAGTATTTTTTCTGCTGAGCAAATGGAAAGAAGAAGTGTTGAGTCAATCTTATTAAAGAATGGTTTTCATTTTAAGTATCATTTATTGAGTACTTATGTATACTCTGCTATGTAGTCTTATAAACTGGCATAGTCTTTGCTCTCTCAGACCTCTGGATAAGCATGACAAAGGCTGGAGTTTTAGTATAACTCATGTATTGCTTCTGTGAGAAAGCCCTTCCCCCATTACTTTGCATCCTCTACATTTATTCTTCTGTGCACCTTGTACACCTGGACCATAGCCCTTGATACTCCATATTTTAGTTGCCTATGTGTTTGAAAACCTCCCAGGGATGGAGTCTGAACTCATCACATGCAGGAACACAGGCTTCATCAACGTTCTTTTGCCACAGCATAACACATCCCCTAACACAGAAGGAGCACATAGTAAAAGTATGCTAAATTAGAAGATGAAAAATTGGTCCTGGGCAGTGGTGGCACACGCCTTTAATACCAGCAATCTGGAGGCAGAGGCTGGCAGATCTCTGAGTTTAAGGCCAGCTTGGTCTACATAGCAAGTTCCAGGGTAGCCAAGGCTTCACAGAGAAACCCTGTCTCAACAAAACAAAACAGCAACAAAAATCTAACATTGCCAGGTTCTGCTGACTCCCCAAGGGAGACCTTGACTGGGGGGCGGGAAGAGGGGGGAGATTTGTGGTTGGTATGTAAAGTGAATAGAAAAGTTCTTAATAATAAAAAAAATCTAACATTGTCAGATGGGCCATGATGGCACTCACCTTTGATCCCAGCAGTTGGAAGGCAGAGGCAGGTGGATCTCTGTGAGTTCAAGGCCAGCCTGGTCTACAAATTGAGTTCCAAGACAACCAAAGCTGTTACACAAAGAAACCCTGTCTCAAAAAACAGAAAAAAAAAGGAAAAGAAGAGGAAGTAGAGGAGGAGGAGGAGGAAGAGGAGGTGGAAGAAGAGGAAAATGATGAAGAACTGGCAATTCTTTATACAAAATGAAAGTAGTTTCTGGGTCAGAATCATTTGTAGTTTCTTAAGTGTGGGATATGACACAAAACAAAATGAGGAGTTACTAAAGGATGAAAGGAAGAATATCTTGGGTCTAGTGGGATGGCATGTGCCTATAACCCAGTTCTCTGGCAGCTAAGGCAAGTGGATTATGAGTTTGAGGCTAGCTGGGCTATGTAAGACTGTCTCAAAAGAAGGCAGTGGAGGAGGATGACAACAAGGACAAGGAGAAGGAGAGTCAATGACAAGCAGTGAACAGAAGGAGGGAGCAGGAAGAGGAGGAGGAGAAGAAAGAGGATCTTGGTTCTGGAATGACCTAGAGTTAGTCCAAGCAAGATTCTGCTCTCATTGCATTCTTTGAGCATTCCATTGTCATGCCGTATGTAGCATAATAACACAGTAAGTTAGCAGAAATCACAAGGTTTTGGACGTATTGATTCCAAGCAGTTTAAGAATAAGGGGGGGGGGGTGTTGAAGAGATGGTTCAGTAGTTAAAAGTACTTGGTGATCTTGCAAATAGCTGGAGTTGGTTCCCAGCACCCATGCCCAGCAGCTCACAATTTCCTGTAACTCCAGCTCTAGGTGATCTGAGCCACTCTTCTGACCTCTATGGCACCTGCACATATGAGCATACACACACACACACACACACACACACACACACACACACACACACACACATACACACACATAAATGATAAAAATAAATCTTAAGGAAAAAAAGAATATAACTGGGAGTATATTTCACTCCTCTTTTTACAAATATAAGGCTAGAATCAAAGTCAGTTTCCATATCCATGTTTCTCCTTCTATTTTTTCTCATATTCCTTTGATTTAAGAATGTTATTGTGGGGCTGGAGAGATGGGTCATCGCTTAAGAGCACTAACTATTCTTCCAGAGGACCCAGGATCAATTCCCAGTATCCACATAGCAGCTCACAACTGTCTGTAGCTCCAGCTCAGGGATCCTACAACCTCACACAGTCATGTATGCAGGTGAAACACCAATGCACATAAATAAGAACAAATAACATTTAAAAAGAATGTTATTGTGCCTGAAGAAAAGTAATGTGTAAAAACTAAACCACGTAAAATGATAGCAAGGGAGTAATTGTGTGCAAAACAAGTACTTTTCATTTCCTGGATTTAAATGGGTTTTGCTTTGTGGTTTGGGGTTTTCAAATAATGTACAGGGTTGGAATTTTTTTCTGGTTTTTGTTTTTGGGTTTTTTTTAGATTAAAACTTTTTCAGTTTTGTTCTTTTCTTAAGTATTTTAGTTAGCATACCAAACAATGGCTTTCATTATTTTTCATTTTTATAAGGTACAATTATATATGCATGTATATATTTATAATCTAAAGGTAACTTCTGATGAATGAAGCTTTATTTTTCCAGTTGTAAAATATGAACTGGCAACTCAATTTAGATCCTTGTAGAAGTTGTATTTCCTTCTCCTATTTGCTTTTGTGGTTTCTTTCAGGACTATTTTCCTATCTATTGTACAGAGGGATTTTCTAGAACAGCACCCTTTGATCTTTCCAACACAAAAGACTACATACCTTCAGAAGCATCACTTGGAAAAAAATGAACCAGCCTCTTTTCCACCTTAGCATTTCTAGAAGGAGTTTAAAGCTTGATAGTCTCTGCCTTTATCCCTTTCCATATCTGCATGCTTTCCTTGTTACTCACCTAATATACTTCCTTGTGCTGGGCAGAGTATTTTGTGTAGTACTTCGTTTTCTTTCCTGTATGTCTCTCTTTTAGTTCTGTTTTCCCAGAGTCCCCAACTTTGTCCTTAAGCAGATTGCAATCAGCATCTGTACCTCCTAAAATACTCCAGTGTTTAAGTCATGCAGCTCTGGTTCTGAGTAATCATGACCCCTACAGACCCCCCCCCCCTGTTTCCCTGCATGTCTTTGGCACTCAAGCACAGAGCCCCCACTGACTTCTAGTCAGAGAGCCCTGAGTAAAAAAAGGAAGCCTTTGGAGTTGAGGTTTGGGGCCTTGGTGGGGAAGTTCCCTTCTCGGTGATCATAACCAAGTTCATTAAGCAATTTTTTCCTGCTCCATTTTCTCCAGAGAGGAGGCTTGGGGCCTATCATGTTGGAAGGCTGCTGAGAATAGAATAGCTTCCGTCTGGACCTACCCCTTAATTCTTCTAGACATCTCAACCCAGGTTTGCATTTGTTTCCAGCTGACTGACTTCCTGTCATTTGAAGAATCAGTCTGAGATTCAGTCTGCAGTCTAGTGGTTGGCTTGAGCTTGGCCTGTTTTTTTCTGTTCATTTGTTTTTGTTCTGTTTTTTAGTTTTTGTGTTTTTCCCTCTGTTGCTGAGAAACCAAACCCAGGGCCTTTAGCACAAGTAAAGCGGTTCCTCTTTATCAACATTCTTCTACTTCTTTCCTCTCTATTACTGTAGCTTTCTGAGCTATGAAGAATAGATAGTGTGATCATTTTTCGTGATGGAGATGAAGTAGAGAAGACATAAAAGGGTATTAGCTTTTCCTAAGTGATATGAGATGTGTGTGGGTATGTGTGGGGCGAGGGTGTATGTGTGTGGTATGTGGTAGAAGGGGTAAGTAGGAGACAATATAAATTATTTACTATTTTCAGGCCTTGTATTTTCTTTTTCTCAATCTCTATAAAGTAGTTACTGCCTATGTTCTTTAAATGTGAATTGAAAAACATTTACCTGTATATGCAAAAGTCAGCAACACCCAAAAACTAGCTGCATTGTCTTGTGTTGAGGCAGATGCTGAGATAGTTAGGGTGCCAAATATTAACTGGTTCCTTGGGATTTGCATCTGTAGGAGCAAGATTAGGCAGAGATAAGTTGTGGTGCAGGCTCAAGGGTTGCTCAGCCAACCTCATGGGACTCTGGAGAAGAGGAAGAGCAAATAACTTGTATACAAATGATGACCTAAACATCTTTCCTATCTATACCTACTTCCACCCATTTGTAGACTATTGCAGTGACTTTCTGAGTTTTCTCCTTATTTTCAATATTTAAATCCAAAACAATCATGTGGATTCCAGTGGCTCCCTGGTGTTGTGGAATAACCTTTTTGTACACTGTAAAGATGTGTCTTTGCCAGGGTGCCTTCTGATTGGTTTAATAAAGAGCTGAATTGCCAATAGGTAGGCAGGAAGAGGTTAGGTGGGACTTCTGGGAAGAGAGAGAAGAAAGGGAGATGAATCTAGGTGCAGGAGAGACACCAGGAGATGGAGAACAAGAAAGACATTCGGGAGGAGAGGTAACAGCCACAAGCCACGTGGCAGCACTTAGAGTAATAGAAATGGATTAATTTAAGTTATAAGAACTAGTTAGGAACTAGCCTAAGCCATAGTCCAAGCTTCCATAATTAATAAGTCTCCATGTAGTTTTTTGTGAGCTGGAGGCCCTGACACTTGCAGAATAAAGCTCAATGATCCTGACTATAACCACTCAAGGCTCTCCACTATTTTGCTAGGCACTTTTTTTTTTTTTGAAAATTTCAATGAAAATGTCATGTAGTTTTTGTTTTATCACCTCCCTCCAAACAGCCATGCATTTTCATGCCACTGGCCATGCCTTTGATCATGTGTTGGATGTCTCTGTCTGAAACTCCCATGGCAAATTATTTCAAATTGTTCACCTTTCCTATATCTACACCTTTTGCCATGTTGACTTTGTGGTTCCACTAGAGGCCAAATGTACTTATACAGCCTTCAACTTTGGTCTCATCCCTGTGACTCCCTTTGGACCTTAGCATATTAACAGATGAGATGCTCATAGGGTTTAATGTGCATTCTTACACTTCTGTTATATCCATGAGTGGTACTTTGTTTGGACAGTGGTTCGTCCATGACTAGAGGTTTCTTAGAGCATGAGAAAGTGAGCTGGATGTATAGCTCAATGGTAGAGAACTGCCAAAATAGAAAGCATGAGAAAAACTGGCACTTTTGTGCTCTGTCTCTCTCTCTGTGTCTCTCTGTCTGTCTCCTCTCTCTCTCTCTCCCATATCCAGCCCCTCCACATACCTTGCAAAGCCCAGCAGTACTCAGGCTAGACCAGTGGATCTCTAACAACCTATAGTTTTATAAGGAAGAAAAAGCAATTGCTGTTTAAAGGCATTTTATAGTATGATAGTTGTAATACAATAGCAACACAAAATCAGTGAACAAAAGAAGCCATCATAAATTGACACTATATGGGGTCTATCTTAGTCACTGCCCTATTGCTGTGAAGA
Organism: Peromyscus eremicus; assembly: GCF_949786415.1. Classification (NCBI taxonomy): domain Eukaryota; kingdom Metazoa; phylum Chordata; class Mammalia; order Rodentia; family Cricetidae; genus Peromyscus; species Peromyscus eremicus. Next base: position 116,431,140 of record NC_081439.1, read on the forward strand.
GACATGACCAAGGCAACTCTTATTAGAGAAAGCATTTAATTGGGGTTTGCTTACAGTTTCCGAGGTTTAGTTCATTATCATCATGGTAGGAAACATGGTGACATGCATGCAAGCACTGGGAGTAGTGAGTTAGAACTATGTCCTGATCCATAGACAGCAAGAGATGGTGGGCTTGATGTGGGCTTTGAAACCTCAAAGCCAGTGACACCTTTCCTCCAACAAGGTCACACCTAGTCCAACAAGGCACTAATCCTTCTAATCCTTCTCCAACAGTGGCACTTCCTGGTGATTGAGCATCCAAATATATGAGCTTATGGGAGCCATTCTCATTCAAACCATCATAGGGTGACACAGTATCTCTCTACGGCACCACTAATCTACCATCTCTCACTACAGAACTGCATTTTCAGTCCACCCTACCCCTTACACAGGAAGCGTCATGACTATTTTCAGAGGGGTTTTTGTACTAGTGCTGTGGTTACGGGTTCTTGGGACCTTGCTTCCATCTTCTCTGGAACAGGACAATTGGACCAACTTGAGTTAGGCAAGTTCAGTCAGCTGAAAGCAGGATGGTAGCTTCACTCAAGCAGTGTAGGTTCATCTCCTCTCTAAGAACTCTAAGTGGGAAGCAGCTCTCAGAAAGCCTATGGGTAGGGGATATCTTCAACTTGTCTGTTGAATTTTTCACTAGATCAGAATTGAGACATTTCTTATTGCAGAGTAATGAACAGCATTTTGTTTTATGGTCATACTCAGTATTCTTATAGCCCCAAATGGCCAAAGCTTTCATGGCCTTACAACAGGAGCATTTTATTAGCCTGTGGCTATTACTCTTGCTTAACACTGGCTCTTTAAATAGGCTGAAGTTTTTGTCTTTGTGTATGTGTGTTTTTGTATGTACATTCATGTGTATGTCTGAACATGGATGTGTCAGTACTATGGCATGTGTGTGGAGGTCAGAGGGAAACCAGTCAATTCCTTGTTTAAGGCAGGGTTGCTTGTTTTATTCTGATGGATATATCAGGCTAACTGGTCCATGAGTGTCCAGAGATTCTCATTTCTCTGCCTCTCATCTCCCTGTAGGATTGCTAGGATTACAGACATGCATGTACCTGAGTCAGGTTTTATGTAGGCTCTGGGGATTCAAACTCATGTTCTCACACTTGCCAAGTAAGTGCTTTTCTCACTGAGCCAACTCTCCAGCCCTCACTGTTAGAAAGAGCTGATCGACAGTCCCTAATGTATAACAGCACCCAGCAAATATTAGTTAATGTAATTTGCAGTTGTTGTTTTTTAAAGGCTCATGACTGGATATTTGGATCTGCTGGCTTCCAGATATGGAGGTCTTCTTACAAAATCTTCAGGCACTAAGGTTTCAGGATGGGACAGGGGGCTGAAAGAAACACCAACTGACTAGGGCCCTTTATGAAGTTACTGACATTCCTATGGTGATTGTTTAAAGAGTGAATATTACTACATAGGAGAAAGGGCATCTTTGGGTGTCTCTGTTTTGTGCATGATATGATTTTCTTTCATTATATTCATTATACATAGACTGTTAGGTTTCATAAAGACAATTTCTTTCAAATATACCATGCTTTTGGGCCACATTCACTCCTCATGCCCTCTTCTTTCTCTCCCTCCCTTTCTCCCTCTCCCCTCCATCCCCTCTCAATAGTGTCTTCACTTTCCCCAGTCTCCCTTCTTCTTTTGCACCATATATATCTGTTTTTATGTATCTGTAAGCAAAAAGTATCTAGGATCTACAAATGAATGAAAACATGATATTTGCACATGTGTTTATAGCAGAACTATTCATAAAAGTCATTTATTAAACTAACCTAGGGATCCAGCAACAGATAAATGGATAAGGAAACATATACACAATGGACTTTTATCTGGCCATAAAGAAAAATGAAATTATGTCATTGATGGAAAATGGATGCAACTGGAGATCATATTAGGCAAAAAAAAAGACAGATTAAGTGAGTGGTTTTTTTTAACCTAGAGATATAGTTATGAAGGAAGTTGTATACTCTGTCTATTACTTCTTAGGAGACACTAGAGACAAAGCATCTAGCCCTGAAATCCTCACACTGGCTGTTACTGCTCAGCTGGCTGATGGGAATCTGAGGGATGGAATGCAACTGCTCTGGAGTCCTGCTGCTAAACCATGTGGTGTTTGACAGGAGAGGAAATGATATGGAAGAGAGAGTCTTAAGGTCACTACCTGAGTTAAAATGATTCAGCATAGGACATGGAAGCCCCTAACCCAAGCTAGCAGTCCTAAGGCAAGACAAATATAGGTCTGAATAAAGGGGAAGTTGTTTGTATTTGTGTTTCGAGACAGAGTTTCCCTGTGTAGCCTTGGCTGTCCTGGAACTAGCTCTGTAGACCAGGCTGGCCTCGAACTCACAGAGATCTACATGCCTCTGCCTCTCGAGTGCTGGGATTAAAGGTGTGCTCCACCACTGCCTGGCTGCCAGTGCTACTTTTGCAAATGAATTTTTGCACTGTAATTGAGAGCTGTACTGTTCTGGCACTAGAGGAGAAAAACTCATTTGTTACTATTCTTATTGTCATCTTGTCTCGAATGGTTCTCCTTTCCTTACCCTTCACTGAATAAGCCTTTTCAAAGAGCAATTAAATCTTACTTCTCTATTACACACTGTAGGTACCCAGTGCCTATTGAACTAAATACTGTGATCTTTGTCCTATGAAAAGTTTTAAGTCATATATCTATTTGTATTTCCAAAAGTATAATGTGAACATCAGTAGGTCATCTTAAGATCAGAACATATATTGTTTATGTGTTAAATAAAATTTAGATGTAATCAAGGAGACTATAAAAGAAAACAAGTTATAAGGTGTCATCCAAACCTTCTATTAAACTTTAAACAATAGCTGTGATAACTGAATCTGACTTTTTTTCTTTGACCAGCAGGAGAAAAAGTCTTTAATTCAGCCACTTAGGAAAACTTGAATCATGCCAGCAGCTACACAGCTAAGCATGGAAACAAATCCTTCCTCAATCAAACTTCAGGAAGAATGGAACCCCAGTCCACATTTTTAAAAATAATGTATTTACTCTTTGGGATTGACAATAATGGGGTGATGTAGAATGAAGAAACAACAGATTTATGTACAGAAAATGTGGGATCAGAAGGGATGTGAGCTCCGATGGATATGAACTAGCAGCTGAGGTGCTTTAGCTAACATTGGTAGGGGGTCACTGTTGGGAAGCAGCCTCAAGCTGCAGTCATGGGAGTAGGAAGCTGTAGACTTTCTACATACACAGCTGACATCCATACTCAGACCAGGGGAAGGCTTTGGCATTCCCCTGAACCTCATTGTGGAAGACCTTGTCATTTCCATGGATCTGAGGGCATTAGGGTTCTTGACATGGCTGTGTTTGTGTCAGTTACACTCATTCACCCCAGTCCACATTAACTGAAGCCTGTGAGACACTCTGAGCCAGAGAATCTGGTAATGCCACATCTACTCTCTTGTCATGGAGACACTTGGAGATAAATGTATACTATCTTAAATTACTCGTGTTGGGGTAGTTTGTTACACCACAGTAGATAACTACCACATTTTACCACTTTAGAATGATGAGGGCAGCCGGGCAAGTGGTGGTGCAGGCCTTGAATCCCAGCAGTCCAGAGGCAGAGCCAGGCGGATCCCTGTGAGTTCGAGGCCAGCCTGCTCTATAGAGGAAGTTCCAAGATGGCTAAGACAACACAAAGAAAAAAATTAAAAAGAATGATGAGGGCAAGAAACAAATTATAGTGGAGTAAGTATAAAGAAAGGTACATAGGAAATATAGTAAGTTCTAAGAACTGGGATAGCCAAGGGAAGAACCAAAAGCAATATTTACTACTCCAAGCTGAGTTCTAGATGGCAAAAAATCAATTAAATATTATTTAAAACTGTTAAGATTATACAGACTTATTGTAGCCTCAAGACTATTTGAAGTGACACTTCTTTTTTTAATTATTTATTTTTATTTTATGTGCATTGGTGCTTTACCTGCATGTCTGTCTGAGGGTACCAGATCCCCTGGAACTGATGTTCCAGACAACTGTAAGCTGCTATGTGGGTGCTGGGAATTGAACCCAGATCCTTTAGAAGAGCATCCAGTGCTCTTAACTGCTAAGCCATCTCTCTAGCCCCTGAAGTAACACTTCTTAAATATTTGGGAATTTGGATCTTCATTAGGTTGTTTCTTGTTAAGAATCTGCTAAGGAATAATAATTGTAACCCTTCATACTTGGCTATCAATGTATACCTCGTGTATGGTTTGGATAAGTGTGTCCCCCAAAGCACATGTGTCCCCTGTCTTCAACTACTGTGGGTAGTGGAAACTTTAAGAGATGGAACCTAGTGCAAAGAAGTTGGACCATTAGCAGCTTGATCTATAAGGGGACTATTCAGATCTAGGCCCTCCCTTCTTTTTGTTTCCCGGCTTCTAGGAGTTGAGCAACTTTGTTCGACCATATATTCCCACCATGTTGTGGTGGGCCTCATCACAGGCCCAAAAGCAGCAGGGACAATGAGCTATGCACAGAGTCTCTGAGCCATGACATAAACCTTTCCTCATTAGATGCTGATTACTCCAGGTGTGCTGTCCGAGTGGCACCAAGCTGATGAACATACTTGGCGGGCTTATGACAGGCTAAGGAGTCAAGACGCACTGGCACAACTGTCTTTCAACCCTCTTGATTCGGTGAACTTTATTTGCACAACACAGCACTGACTGTTGACACAGTAGTGAATAGCTAGACAGATTTTGCTATAACCTACAAGGCTAGGTCCACAGGCCTTGCTTGGCAGCAGTATGTGCATTTCGGGGTGGGGTGGAACAGAGTAGGTACTGCAGTGCAGCACGAATAAGTCCTTACAAGCAAAATGCATGTGGAGCTGCATACTGCCAGGCTCATGAGACTTTAAGCTTTGCTTCATTATACAATTCTCCCCCCTCTGCCAGCAGTGAGTCCCCAGCTGTTGCTCTTAGCAAAGGACTGACATTAACTGATACTTTATCTCTTTTATGGGTAGAACACTTGATTCTAGTGAAAACTCTGTAAGCTTTGAAGAGAAAACTCTACCAAGATTTTTGTTTTGCATTTGTGTGACATCTGCAAGGGGCTTCAAGGAAGCTTACCTGTTTGTGGGTGCACTTTGGCGTGTTGCCTTTGAAGCTTGACTTCTGGAGTCTGCCTAATTACTCTAGCGCAGTGGCTGGACACATAATTCTTCAGGAAACCAAGTATTCTAGAAAAGCTGTGCAGAAGCTGCCAGGCAGCCCATCCATCCTGAACCCTCCTGCTGCACTTCAAAGGGCGACCTCCTGTCTGACTCAACTTAGGAAGTCTGCAAACAAAACTTTAGTAGCTTCAGGAGGCAAACACAACACTCATGTATGTGTAGAATTCATAGCGTTCCAACTCAGATGGGTCGTTTTAGGAGCATATAAGCAAATAAAGCAAGGGTTTATTCAATCCATGCAAATTACTGACACATTTTTCTTCCTCTGGGAAGTAATGATGGCTAGACAGTTCTGTATTCTGTTGCAGTATTGGGTATTGTCATTATTTATTATTTGACAGGTACTATATAGCACATATTGTATGCTGTAACTTTCTAGGCAGTATACACAGTGTTAACTCATAACTCACTTTAGGCATGAAGAAACTGAGGTAGAGCAGTTAAGGACCTTGGTGACAGTTACAAACTCAGAGACTGTGGAGCTTGGATTTGTGCCCAAACAGTCCATGCTGTACCTCATTATTTGATATTTTTATTTTTTAAAGCTGTTTTAATCACATCAGACTTTTAATTTGCATTGTCTTGATGGCAAAAACTGTTTAACATTTCAATTTAACAAAAAAGACTAGGAAGAATTTTGGGAAAGAGAATTCCTGTACACTGCTGATGAGAACACAAACTAGTATACCCACTATAGAAATCAGCATGAATCAATACATAGGTTCAAAAATACAACAAACGAACACAGAACTACCGTGTAACCCAGATCTACCCTTTTGGGTGTACACTCAACAGACTCTAAATAAACCACAGAGTTACTTGTACATCATGTTTATTGCAGCCTTATTCATGATTGCAAAATTATGGATGCTCCTTAGGTACCCATCAATAGAAGAATGGATAAAGAAAATGTGCTACACGCACAAAACAGAGTTTTATTGAGGTATAAAGAAAAGCAAAATGTAAAATGGATTAAATTGCAGAGAATCACATTAAGCAAAATAAGTCAGACTCAGACAAACATTGCTTGTTTCCTCGCATTTGTGAATCCTAGATAGTATATACATACATTAAATCATATACACACATATTTCTCATTCTCATATATATTTCTCATATATATATATATATATATATAGAGAGAGAGAGAGAGAGAGAGAGAGAGTAGAAAGCAACTGAAGAAATGAAGGGGACTAATGGGAGGTGAAAAATGATAGAGTGGGGAGTGAATGCTGTAGGAGCACATGACATACCTGTATGAAAATATCTTTACGAAACCCATCACTGGCACAATGAATATATACAAGTAAATGGGGGTAGATTGAGACCATGGGCTCATCATTAACTCAGGCTGGTCTAAAACTAGGTACATAGTAACTCTTGGCAATCTTTCTGCCTCTGCCTCCCAAATGCTATGATTGCGGGCATGCACCACCATGCCTACCTTTAAAAATTACATTAAAAAGAGACCTTCAAAACTTTCAAATTCACACTTTCACCACAGAATAGTTTGGAGGAGGGAGACTCTAAGATGGCAGAGGCCAGCTCTAGCTGGGGGCTGGCCCTAGCAAGGATGCTTCTTCCAATTCACCTGGAGAGAGGAGACTCCTTTGCTCCCAGAACAGAAACTTCTGACTTGAACTGGGAGTTCTCAGGAGATGGAAAATGGTCACCACAGGGGCTTCAGCTTGGCCAGGGCACTCACTCTAGTCAGCCTCCAGGACTTGACCAATGGCTACAGGCAGAAGGACTCATTCCTGCCTCAGCCTCTTAAATGCTGCACTCAGCTGGGCTGTGGAGGGGAATTCATCCCTGCAGCTGCTTCTAGCCTCAAAGGCTTGTGCTCCAGAAACAGGAAGCTCCAGGCTGGCTACTTCTCATATGAAGCCTTGCTCTGCAATGTACTGGCACCATAAAGCACCTGAGAGCTTTAAGCTTTTCCAAAATGCAATGGCTCTAGGCTAGCATGCTGTTTCTGCTAGGGAGAGTTCAAACTTGTTTCATTTAAATCCAGCTTGACAATTGACTTTAGTTTGTTTTTAATCAATTCAAAGATTGAATTGATGATAAAGGGCTTCCCATTTGTACTCTTTACAAAGCATTTTTTGTCAAAGTCACAGAAATATTTTAAGAATGGTATTCAGGGCTGGGGATGTTGTTTGGTAGATTGAGTGCTTGCCTAGCATGCACAGGGCCCTGAGTTTGATCCCCAGCACCACATACATAACACATGGTAATATAGGCCTGTAATCCAATCGCTATGGAGGTGGAGGCAGGGAGGTTCAGGACTTCAAGGTCATCCTTGGCTAGACCAGTCTGGAAAACATAAGATCCTATCTCAAAAACAAAAGCAGTGTAGTATATTTTTTTCTTTATTTACGTACTAAATTATTACATGGTAAGTTGTCAATCTGATGCCTCAGAAGCTTTGGCACATATTGAAAGTATTCTCCTACATAACCACAATACAGACATTAAAATTGGCATGGTAATACTGACACGTCACAACCATCTAATCTTTAAACATCATTCTGGTTCTGCCAAAGGTCCCCAAAAGGTCCTCACTAGCAAGAGAATCCAATCAAGGATGAACAGGGAGCATTTAATGTGTTGCAGTTCTTCTATCTTTCCTCGTGTTTTTAAAAAGAGTACATGCCATTTCTTTTGTAGAATATCCTTTAGTTTAAATTTGTCTGGTGAATTCCCACAATGACTTTCCAGCTCTGCATTTTTTTTGGCAGATGTGATGCTGTGTTTTCATTGCATCTTATCAGGTGGCACATGATTTCAATTTGTCCCATTACTCATGATGCTCGCTTTGATCACTTCATTAAGGTGGCAGTATCTGCCATGTTCCTCTGCTGTAAAGTTATTCTCTTTGTAATTAATAGGTATTCTGTGTGGAAGTACCCCAAGACTATGTCAATCCTCCGTTTCTCATCAAACTTTCACCCACTAATTCTAGCAGCCATTGATGTTTCTTGGCTGAATTAATTATTACTATGATGGTTGCCAAGTGGTGATTTTCCAATTCAATCATCTCTTAAACATTTATTAGTTGGTTTTTCATGTCAGAAAAAGCTTTTACTTCTCCCCATTTATTTACAAAAGTACAGACAATTATATAAGTATGGATTTTATGTTTCTACAAAATTTTACAAGTCTTTCTTCTCTGATATTCTGCAATATTCAACATAATCTCCTTTCAGTAGACCATGGAGCAGACAGCAGTCAAAAAATAAAACTATTCTCAGAGAGCTTGTCAATCTCTCTACGCCACAGAGACCCATTAGAGAAATTTTATCTCATTGTAACATATGGGTTTTCACTAGAGGATCGTAACAGCTACCTTAATTGAACACTTAAAATGTATTGTGTGCTAAGGTGTTTGCATGCATTATTTGAACTTCCCTATAGCCCAACTCTATGGAGTAGGTATTACCATCATCTGCAATCTTCATATAAAGAAATCATGACACACATTTACTTGCCTAAGGTTCCAGCACCCGTCAGTAATAAAGTAAGGACCACAGCCTGTGTGACTCCTAAGCTGTGCCACTGTCACTTTGAATAGTCCAGTCTCCAATTCATCTGCTACAAAGGTCTCTGAGACCAGGGTGATTACTTTCCTTATTTTGAGCTGTTCTCTGGGACACTGTTGACCTCTCCTCTGTCCTTGGGACATGGTTCTATTGATTTGATCATAGGGGCTAAGGTTGAACCAACCCACTTGCAGGACAAAAAGCAGAGGCTGTAGAACTTTATATGAGAAAAGTAAACAAACTTTGTAGACATTGAATTCAGTGACCAAAAAAATGCAGAAAGAAAAAACCAAACAACTAAAATCTGAAGCTCCTCCTGCATAGCTGTAGTATTAAATTTGTCTAAGCCTAAGAATTTCCATCTACAGAGTTCAGTTTCCAAGGTATGTCCGTGAGTTATGTGCAATGTGCAGAGTTCCACAAGGCCACTCTGCCCCAAGAATTGAGAGACCAAAACAGGAACAAGAGCAATACATGGTACAAGTTAATGGGAGACCTAAACCAGGAAAATTGACCTTGCAGGTTAAGGGTTCTGTTTGCAGTTGCGACAGTAAAGAGTAAGTTCCTGTTTGTGCTTGTGTGACACATCTGCACTGGGTGTGCTTGATCACATGTGGGCGGGAGGTGTATGGGCAGGAAGTATGGCAGAATGTCTGCTGGCCCCTAACTGGACCTGATAGGAAATGTGGTGAATTGTGGGGTTCGCCTTTTTAAGCCCCTGCAAAACATGACTCTTGGTCCTGGACAGAGTTCATCATTTTATTTAATTAAAGCTTATTTCAAATTTGGCTCAAAATTGTGGAACTGGTCTTTCTCTTGCAATTTTCAGGATTAACAGTATCTCTACTGGAATTGTGCTCTTGTGGGAAGATTCTCAGGGATTGTACAGTTGGCAGTCCTTGTTGAAAGTATGGAACAAAAGTCCAACAAATCTGGGACTTCATTGAGTAGGATTGTGAAAGACCAACTCCTGGAGTACCTCTTCCTTCTTTTCCTTCTTTCCATAAATATTTAATTAAGCACCAGATGAGGCATAATGAGGTAAATATGGTTCTTTAATTGTTGTTATTGTTGCTGTTGTTTTTGCTGCTTTCTTTTATTTTTCCGACACAGAATCTCAAAGTGTAACTCAGGATGATTTTGAACTCTCAATTCTGCTTCCAGGGTGCTGAGATTATAGGTGTGCACCAAGCGCACACTCAGTGAATAAAATTCTTTACCACAGAGTTGAGATTCTTTTATTGGTAGCACTTGTGTAGTAAACAGGCATGGAAAAGTGCTAAGCAAACACAAATACAACATCTTATAAACCAGCTCTTCTCAAAACTCTCTGTTTTCCAAATATTCCACGGTGAGCATGTGTTCCAGTAGTCACTCATTTTTTCTCTCAGGGAGCAATCACTGACAGTCATTTCTGCATTGAGCACCAAAAGTGAGAAGGTAAGAGACAGCAACATTCAACTCTTTCTATGCCAGGATATGATCTAGTGCCTAGCTCATGAAGGACAACGATTCCTGCTGTGAGACACAGACTCCCGGTCACCAATTTTGCATGAAAAGTTAGACATGGCAAAGAAGGTTCTAAAGGCATTTTCAAAGAATAGGCTTTGAAGCTTTAAGGGTAAGTCAACCAGATAAAAGGAAAGGTGGACTTTCTTAAGAGAGTGAGAATTGGGACCAGGAGAGCCCCTGGACCCAAGAAACCCAAGGAAGTTCTATCAGAGACAAGGATGGCAAAGCTGCCGCTAGGCAACTCAGGCTCCTGAGGTCAAATCTTGAAAAACCAAGTAAGGGCAGAGAGGCCATTACTAGGACCTGTATCTCCCAGGCAGATAACAATCTTGAAAGGGTACCAAAATGCATTTATCACCACATTCCGCTCACACAGCAAGTTCAAAGGAAATATCTCCTGTTATTGCTCAAAGATATTCTAAAGTGGACTATACACACACACACACACACACACACACACACACACACACACACACACGCACACACGCACACACGCACGCATTGTTTGTGCTTGCTAAGCTTACGTATTGCCACAGCTATAGTTTGTGCAGGCTCTTGCAACTTTGCAGAAGCAGCTACAGGTTAGGCCTTGGGCTTTGGTGGGCAGCCAAAAAGCCCAAAACAAAACAAAATGAGTGGTTTGGGGAAATTTACTACTAGAAATACACACTTACTCTGCTGCACTCCAAGATAATTTTCCCTTGAGCTGGCTATGGGTTGCCACATGCCTTGGTCAGGGCCTGCTCTTAGCTAAACTTCTTCAGATCTTCAAGCTGACTGTGGCTGGTAATACAGAGCTGTTCTGCTGTAAGACTACACCCAGAACTCAGCTCTCTGCTGCCTTATCATCATAAGCTGCAAAAGAATTCTGGAGAAGGGGTTATTAGTGTGACTTGACTTTCACCTCCAAGGACCTAACATTGTAGCACTCAGAAAATCTAGTTTTGTGTTAGCCAAACATGTAGGCCAACCTGGTAGACTCTGGATCACCTAGTTTTGACCTATGTGACCTTGGGTGTGTCACACCACCTCTCAGAAAATCTTCAGTAAAAAGACTGAGCCTACCTGGAAGTGTCACTGGCATGACTAAACAAGATAGCCGTAACACTTTGATTGAAATGGAAAGTCGCAGCCTAATTATTCCTGTTGTCATTCTTCCCTGTACAGGAAGGAAGGGCCTAGACGAGCTTAGTACCTTTTCGTAATAGAGGTGACAGCAAAAATACCCAGTGAAGAGTGTAAGCAAGGACTGTCAGCAGAGCACAGGCTTGTGGGGCAATTGACAGAGGCAGTTTCCAGCGACTACAACCCTGCAGTGGCCTTGTGTGGGGCACGCCCTTCAGGTTGTCTTCTACTCTTTTTCTGGAACTGACTTCCTAAGAGCCAGTGTTCAGGGGCACTTTCTCTTTGCTCATCACTCAAAGCGGTTTTTCTCTGAGAATGTGGCACAGGATCAGGATTGGTATCTGCTTTCAATTTCATGCCACCTCTAAGGGAAAGGTCACTGAATTTGCACATTCATTTCACACTCAGTACCACACACAGATAACCAAATGGAGTAGACAAGAAATTTTATTCAGTGGCCAATAAATGGAAGAGGTCTTGGCCTAAGCTTTTAAAGTAGTGCTGGGTGATGAAGGGGGTGTGGCCTGCACGCCATCTTTAGAGAAGAGAGGAGATTTCCAGGGATCAGGTACCACCTATTTTCTTCTCGTGAACAAATCTGTCATGATATTAGAATTTTTTAATCATTTTAATGAGAATATAATAATTCCAAGGCCACTTGGCATTTCAACATAATATCTGGCCCAGATATTCTGAGCTGGTCTAGAACTGCCTTGGGCAGTTAGGAAGAGCTGTTAAGTTGATGAGAGCATGTGGTTATTGGAATTCAGCTGTAACTCTACATGATAAAGCATCTTTAACTAGGCCGGGCGGTGGTGGCGCACGCCTTTAATCCCAGCACTCAGGAGGCAGAGCCAGGCGGATCTCTGTGAGTTCGAGGCCAGCCTGGGCTACCAAGTGAGTTCCAGGAAAGGCGCAAAGCTACACAGAGAAACCCTGTCTCGAAAAAACAAAAAACAAACAAACAAACAAACAAACAAAAAAGCATCTTTAACTAAGTAAAGATGATAGAACAATGAATGATTGATTGGTGACCTTGGGGCTCAGATGGTGATAAGTAGAACAATTATGAATAGTCCCCATTTTCCAGATGAAGAAACTGGAGTTTAGAGAGGTTAAATGATACTCTTAAAGTCACAATCCACATTATTCACCTTCTAGCATTTTAAACAGATTGTTCAAAATAAATTTATCTAGTCAATAAATATCTATGGAGAATGGCAGACATTTTTAGGGGGACTCCACAGGTTAATAACAATGGAAAGCAGCAAAAGCACCATGATTCTTACCCTTTGGGGGTTTATACCCCAGGAAGGCTGTATACATATTAAACTGAGGAACAATTCATTAGCAACTTCATTTCTCATAAAAATAAGTACTAGAAAGGCAACAAAAAATGAAAGGGAGCCTGGTGGTGATGGTGTACCCGTTTCATCCCAGCACTCGGGAGGCAGAAGCTGGTAGATCTCTGAGTCTGAGGCTAGCCTGGTCTACAGAGTGAGTTCCACGATAGCCAGGGCTATACAGAGAAACCCTGTGTCAGAAAAACAAAAACAACAAACAGGAAAAAAATTGAAAAGATTTTTTGAGAAGGAAGCTGAGCTGAAAACAACCTGATGGGTCAGCAGGAAGCATGAACAGACATGTGGAGCCCAAGTGCATAGCTCCCAGGCAAGAAGTGTTCCAAGGCTGATGAGATGGGACAAGAGTGAAAGGCGGGGCCATGGAAACAGATGCGGTTCAAAGAGGCAGTATATAAACACTCCAGAATAGAGTTGAATTTGATTGTAAGTGTGCTGAGAATCTTGGGAGGGCTGGAGGGAAATGAACCGCAAGGAACAAGAATAACATGTGTTTGGGGAGATGGCTCAATGGCTAAAGAACTTGCTGTCCAACCATGGGGACTAGAATTTGGACCCTGTCTTAGGTTCTATTGCTGTTATAAAATACCATGATCCAAAGTAACCTGAGAAGGAAAGGATTTATTTCAGCTTACAATTCTCCATAACTGAGGAGAGGTAGGAACTCAAGCAGGGCAGGAATTGAAGCAGAGCCATAGAGGAGTGCTGATTACTGGCTTGTTCAGCCTGCTTTCTTAGAGAACCCAGGACCAGCCCATGATGGCACCACCCACAATGGGCTAGACCCTCCCACACCAATCACTAATTAAGAAAATGCCTTATAGACCTGCCTACGGCCCGATCTTATGGAGGCATTGTCTCAATTATTCCCTCTTCTGGGATAACTCTAGATTATGTCAGTTGACGTAAAACTAGCTAGCACAGATCCCTTATACCTCCTTGGAAGTAGAAACAGGAGAATCCTCCAAAAGCTCACATGCCGGCTACCCTGGCATATGCAACATCAAACAAAATAAGATTCTATTTCAACCAAGGTGAAAGGTAAGAGAGGAAAACCCAAGGTTGCCTTCTAACCTTCACATCATGGAGTTTCACATGTGTGCATGCACTCACACATACACAAACGTGCACGTAAATATATCACGTACACACACTCACAAACTAGTGTCAAATCACCAGTTCGGTTAATTATTGGAGCTATGAAAAAAGCTGGTTCGTTTTGTTCTTTAATGCAAGTGGTTTTGTTCAGTACTGTATTAACTACCTATAATCTAAGAAAACATGGACAGATAAAGAAAAACAACAAAGCACATTTTATCATTTTTATCGTAATGTAGAAAAGGGATAAGCATTTAAAAAGACAGATAGACAACACTCAGTGCAGCCAACAATTAAAGTACAAAGTACAGGTACTAAATGGTTGAATCTGAGTGATGAGGCTACAGTGATTTTTCTTCTCTCCCTCCCTCCTCCCCCTCTTCTTCCTCACTTTCCCCTCCTCCTCTTCTTATGCACATCTTCCAACTTTTCTTTAAGGAACCTATTTACTTATAAATTTAAAATCATAACAAAAAGAAAAGAAACATCAGTTTAAGTGATATTTCAGACCAGTTTGACTGTTCCTAGCAGTGCAAAATAAGCTACTGATCACTTCAAAAAAGTAGCTAGTTTAATCATGCTGTTTGTTCATTGAGAGTTAATTTAATAGACTTATCCTAGAAAATAATGCATTATTCAGTTTAATCAATATTCATTTGTTCTTTGCATAATCATATTTGCAAAAGCATTTGTTAACAATGTGCCTGAAGACTTACAGGGAAAAACCGTTCTATAAGTAAACTACAGTTTTTGAAATAAAATAAAAACAATAAATCTACCAACATTAGACAAATGATTAATCCTAATGTCCTGCAGGTTTTCATTTAAAATGCAGCCAGGAGTCTTTTGTATATGTGTTTTCACTGGAAACAGCAATAGATACACTGTCAAATTAATGAATATCATGTTCATTTTGGAGGAAATTAAATCTGGGCTTTATTGAACACTTGCCATATTTGTGTAACATTAGCACTTGCTTCAGACCCTCAACTGAATAGAATAGTTAGTGCTATGGATATTTGTAAATATTTGCTGTTGTATACCTAAGAAATACATATATTTCAATTTTCATGCAAATGCTTAGCATTATACAGACATAAATAGTTTTCTTGGACTTTTCAAACATTGTGACTTGAAAAATGTCACCTTTTTTAATAATAAAAAGTTTTTATTTGTATTATT
Organism: Peromyscus eremicus; assembly: GCF_949786415.1. NCBI lineage: Eukaryota > Metazoa > Chordata > Mammalia > Rodentia > Cricetidae > Peromyscus > Peromyscus eremicus. Next base: position 116,446,231 of record NC_081439.1, read on the forward strand.
AGAATTTTTCTTTAAAAATTATTTTTAAGTGCAAGCCTGGTGGCACATTCCTTTCATCTCAACACTCGGGAGGCAGAAGCAGGCAGCCTGATATACAGTCAGTTCCAGGACAGCCAAAGATACAAAGTGAGACTTGTCTCAAAAAACAAAACAAACAAAAGGATCATTTTTTATTGTGATTTTTATGTTTCATCATGTGATTAATGTAATTTTTCAGAGCTTGGACTTTGATGAATAATTGGTTATGATAAGTATACATTTATTACAACATAATATATAGTGACCAATTTTCAGCTGCATTGAAAACTGACAGGAAAATATAGCTTTGAGCAGAGAATCAGGGAAGCTAATATGAACAATGAACAGAGAGAAACTCCCAGGTGGGAGAACTAACCTGGAAGAATTTCCCATGGGATTTCTCAGGCTGTAACTTACACATTGTTTTTTATTATTCTAGAAGTATCTAAAACCTTAAAATCCTTTATTATTTCAAAATAACTATATGAATATGCTTAGTATTAGTATGATAGCCCATAAATGGGAAAAGAATGAAAAGAAACAATAAATAAAACCCCGAGCTCAGACATGGGTCTAATATCTAGAATATGTATTAAAAACTGCAAAAAATTATCTCTCTCAATTTTCTAATCAATAAGCAGGGTAATGAACTGAACAGACAGCTCTCAAAAGAAGAAATACAAATGACTAATAAACACTTTAAAGATGCTCAACATCCTGAGCCATCAGGGAAATGCAAATTAAAACTAGTTTGAGATTCCATCTCACCCCAGCCAGAATAGCTGTCACCAAGAAAATAAATGACAACAAATGCTGGCATGGATGTGGGGGAAGAGGAACACATTCTTCACTGCTGGTGGGGGTGTAAACTGGTGCAGCTGCCGTGGAAATCAGTGTGGAGAGTTCTCAAAAACTCAATAAAGAACTACACTGTAAGCCAGATGGAGCACTCCTGGGTATGCACTCAGTGGGTTTAAAACCCTACCACAGAAATACCTGCACATTCATATTCATTGCCACTCTATTTACAATAACAAGAAAGCAGAACAGCTTCGATGGCCATCAACAATCAGTGGAAAGGAAAAGTATGGTATGTGTACACGATGGAATTTTATTTGGCTAAAAAAAATGAAATTATACAAGTTGCAAGAAAATGAATGGAACTGGAAATTAAATGAAGTAATCCAGATTCTGAAAGACAAATAACCATGTTGTTTTCTCATAGGCAGATTCCTAGATTATATACACAGGATTTACAAGTTCTAGAGCAAAAACTAAATGGGGAACCATGAAAGGGCAGAAAATGTCTTAGGCAGGGAGCAGAAAAAGGGGGAGAACAGAATATATATGATATGAGAGTGGAGTAAGAGCTCCTGGAAGAGAAAGAGGCTAAGTTGGGGAAGGGGATGGAGGACTGGGGAGAGCTGTGGGATCTCATTCTTATGTAGAATCCAAAGAGTTGATGTCATAGAAGTTGAAAGTGTAATGGTGGTTATCCAAGACTTGGAAGGTTAAAAACAGGTTAAAAACATGTGTGTCAAAATAACCAGAGAAGAGTTTTTTACCATTCTCCCTACAAATAACTGATCAATATTTGAAGCAATGATATGCTAACTATCTTTATTTGATTGTTGCACATTACATATGGAAATATCACTCCGGAGCCCATAAATATGTACAGTTATTATGTAACTAAAAAGAAATTTAAAATAGTGTTCTAAAAATTAAAGAAACTTTGTCAGAATGGTCCCAAGCACAAGTGGATGCCATGTAAATACAGTTCATCAGGTGACAATAACAACTTAGGGAATGAATTACCTTTCAGTTGGCATCTCATGTGTCAACTACATAGAAAGACAGAGCATCTTCTTAAGTCTGAACTGAAAAGTGCATTGAACAAACATTGCCAGTACTGGTTACCTTAAACAGGATGATTAAATAAATAAACAGTTGAGAGATCTCCTATACGATAAGTCCCCTTACAGAGGGGCAGCTAATTGCTTTGAGTTTTCAAAGGAAATATTTGTCTAGAGAGAGGTAAATGGGAAAATGCATTTAAAGACTGAGGAAACACATAGGGCACACCTCCTTCATCAGATGTTTTCCTAACCCTTTAATATAAAAATGGGATTTTTCTTAGAATGTGATTTTGGAAACCTTTGTCACATTTTTTTTAATTAAAAAGACCACAAAAATAAACAAAAAAAACCACTTTTGTCACATTCTGAAATGATTTGTATCATTTCTTAGTAGCCAACGAGTCATGAAAGCAGCTCTAAGTTTAGAACAGAGGTTGATGACTGAAATATGCTTTAGTTTACAAACGCTGACATCAGAGCCAATGTTTCCGGAAGACATCCATTCTGGAAAGGCAAGCACATCTGTGCCTGAGGTGGCTGGGTCCCAATAGTTTGGGCTGCTCTCCAAAGGCAGCTAGGGGGCCATGTCTGTTCACTACAGTCAATGCCAGATCAATCATTTTTTTTTGTCACTTGGCAGAGTGACAATGATTTCTCAAAGCCCAAAGATCGTATTCAAATTTAAATGGAGATACAAACTTTCCTTAAAACATCTAAGAAGAATATTTTCGATTCTGCATCCTCAAACTCAGGAGCTTCTCAGTGTGAGATCTCACAATGACCCTAACACTACAGATGGTCTCCTGGATCTGCATGAACCTCATTTGAATAGCCTTCCAGATCAGACAGTTAAGAGCCACTAGCTGAGACAATAGTTTACAACCTGATTCCCAAGTCCTAGCCTGCTGATCCTTTCTTGCTAGATATGCAGGTATGCAAGCCTATTTTATAGATGCCTATTAATCAAGACACATCTGTCAGTATGGAGATCTCTCTCTTTCTCTCTGTCCTTTCCTCCCACTGTCCCTCCCCCCACCCTTCTCCCTTCAACAGGGAAGGGGCTTGGAGTGATGTTAGGTCAACCCTTATGCAAGGAGATCTCTCCTAGTTGTGGGGAAATTGGATTGGGCGGGGGATGTAGAAGGGATCATCTCAGACGAAAACATTTTCACAGGACCCAGAGTTAGTTACTCAGGTGGCAGAAAACCTCACCTAACACCCCATCTGTAGTCTCCTGAAAGCCCCCAGCTGAACAAACGAACAAATCAAGCCTGTCACTTACAGGATGGGACAGAACCACCACAAACAACAACAAAGAACACACTCACAAATCCAAGGAGAACCTAGTTTTGTAAAGGACCCCACTGAGGAAAGGACTTCTCTGTCACACTTGGAGGAGTCAGAATTTTTTACTTTTAAAAATCTTTTTTTTATTTTGTAATACAATGTATTTTGATCATATTCTCTACTCTCCCCTACCTTTTAAACTTTAGACATGTTTCATTATTATTCTGGGTTTCATTCAGAATAAGCACAGATGTTAGGTAGCTAGTAAGAGACCTGACAGTGGAGGGTGGTGGTGGGGGAATCTCCCAAGGAAGGGGAAATAGAATATAGTGGAATATTGTGTTATAAAAGGACAAAGGAGAAACTCGAATAGGAGGATTAAGTGGGGGAGGGTAAGGTAGAGGAGGGAATATGGGATGGGATAACTAACATTAAAGATCTTCTGGAAAAGCTATACAGCAACACTACTGCAGAAGCTTCCTAAAATAGAAAAGAAGTTTAAATGAAGTTCCCATATAATGGATGAGACAACAGCTGAACTAAACATTGTATGCTACCAAATTAAAACTCCATGCCATGAATAAGTTACATCTTTTTGAGTAGTTGGCCAAAGGAGTCCCATAAAGGTTCCCCCAGCAAAACTTTACCATCTATTAATTTTCACTCTTAAATCAGTTTCTTGCCAACCTGAAAAACTACCAAGCTGTGGTTACAAGCACACATGTGAAACACAGATTTCAGGTGAATTACTTTGTGATTTGGCAGTCGATACAGTCAGACCATCTTCCACAAAGGCAGTCTCCTTCTCTACCTGGTCTTAGTGGAAGCCTTCATTCAGAAACTTGGTATTTCCTGTTCTCCACTCCCACCAATCTGGAAATAGCATTCTTTGATTTATGCGGTTTTTGCACCTGTACGTCTATAATAGGGCTGCATTTCTTAAGTGATCTGTGTTCAGCTGGGGAAATGGTTTCTTGAAATACACAGTAATATGATGTTTTATATAGCATTAAATAATGCTGTTCTTAACAGTCTATTCATCCTACAGGATCCACCTTTAAACTGCTATCAATCTATTAAACAAATATACCTGTTTTGAAATTAAGGCACTCATCATAAAATTCATTTTAAGAGAAACGTTCCAACAAATACAAACACAGAAAATATTTGATCCCCTGGCCCACTGACCATCATTCCGGTTGAATGCCAATTGGTACCTCCTTGTCTATGCAGTCTGCTTTGAGATGCATTATAGTAAATACTAGAATTATGTCATTTCATCCTCTGTAGCTCAGAAACTGCTTGAAAAGATACAGATAGGGCTTGGAGCAATGGCTCAGTGGGGAAAGTGTTTGCTGTGCAACCATGAAGACTTGAGTTCGAATCCTCAGTACCCATATAAAAAGCTGGGCATGGATTCCTGTAATTCCAGGACTGGGGAGTAGAGACAAGAGGATCCCCTAGGACTTGCCTGGCCAGCTACTCTGCCTGAATCCATCAGCTTCAGGCTCCAGGAGATCCTGGTTCAAAAAGTAAGATGGAGAGTGTTAGAGGAAGATGCTTGACATCAACCCTGGTAAGATCTGAACATTTTTAGATGACCAAAATGGCATCCCCGTAGCTAATAGAACTAACCCTTTGTCATTATGTAATATTCAGTACACATTCACATTTCCTTGATTTTTTTTTTTTTTCGAAAACCCGAACAACTGGGGCCAGTGAGATGGCTTGGCAGCATTTCCCACACAAGCCTGGCAATCTGAGTTTGAAACTGAAACCCATGCAAATATGGAAGAAGAGAACTGACTCCACAAGTTATCCTCTAGCCTCCAGACATGTGTCAAGACATCCATCCCATGCCATCTCTCACATACACTAATAATAATAAAAAGAAAAGAAAAAGACAAAAATCCACCCTACTCAATTGAATCACTTTTTCCATAGGAGGAAGCAGGAACATTAGAGTTGTTTGGAAAATTTATATGCAGAACAACCCTCTGATTCTCCATCCTAAGGCCACACACAGAGTGGTGCTCAGTCAATGTTGGTTGAAGCTGGTCTTTCTCTTGGTTTAGGAAAGAAATCAAAAGTGACATGACGAAAGGTGGTTTCTCCAGTGCAACTCCCAGCATTGAAGCTGCAGAAGGCTGCTATTGATTTCTGTAGCTTCCCACCCAAGTGTGGTCATGCTTCTACTGAATATTGAAGGCATGTTGACGAGGTCACCTCTTGTCTGTTTCTGGTCTCCCACCTTGTGCATCTGCACTTAAGGGAGGCATGGAATTGTTTTAATAATTAAGGAATCGACTAACCTAAATGGAATGGTTTTGTTTTCTCCTTTCTCATTTGATGCTGCTATAAAAGATTAAGTGCGTGCATTTTCCCTCCCTCCCAAAGGTGCAAAGGCTCAAACACATGCCAGCTAACTGTTCTCTCCTATGCTTAATTGATGTTTTGCACTCACAGCCTTGGAAAGTAATCTTTTCCATGCCCAGTGTTAGTTGTAATGAGATATATTATGCTGACAGCTTGAGCTCTTGCAAAGGTATGGAACTCAGCATGTAAATAATTGTGTCTGCAATTTAAAAATTCGATATAAATGGTGCACTGTTCAGAGTAAAGGCTATGCTTGCCTGCACTTGGCCAGCTGTGCCCAAAGGTGCAGCACAGCCACTGTTTGGCCCGGCAGCCTTTACTCAGACATGGATAAACTGTGCCCACTCTGTTAGTGCCTGGCACATCACATGCCCAATGAGGGGCAAATGGGGATTAGGCAACAAATGTTTGTAGAGTGAATGAATGATTATACAAAGAAATCAGTCTTCACACAATGAAACTTTATTTCTGAACATCAAAAGAGAGGAATGAAATCAGACAGTCCCAGACAAGCCCACAGGAGGCTCTGACAGAGCTCTATCCGTGTGCGGTGACCAGAGGCTATTGGCTGACTCACACTGGCTAGCCACAGGGTGCAAATGAAATCCTTCATTTTCAAATGAGTATTTAATGTGTTTTTTCTCAAAAGATCTGGTCATCTCCTTAACACTGACTAATTAGTATTTTTAATTCTAGATAAGAAAGGGAAAAAATAGTCATAGTGAAAAGAAATTCTTTCAAGCCACAACAATGTCTTAGTGAAAAAAAAATATGGGGAAAAATCAAATATGAAAACAATTTAACTTAACCTGAACTGTTACTAGACTTATGGTCTGGATATAGGTAAGAGGTCTATATGAGAGCTCTAATCCCATGCTCGCACTGTGACCTGATACTTCATTTATGGGACTCTATCCATAGAAATAATCCAAAAGAGAAAATGTAATTTTACAAGACTATGTATAAAAAGGCTGTTTATAATAGGAGAAATTTGGAAATAACCCAAGTGCCCAACAGTAAAGAGACTGGCCAAGCCAAGAATATCATATCCGTTCTGCAGTTCATCGAGCAGGTGGCTTGTTTCAATATGTGGAAATGTCTGTATGAAATAATGTTAATTGGGAAAAGCAGAACACAAAGCATCATGTGCTCGGTGATTGCAACTCTGTGGAAATGTACCTGCTACTTAGAAAAGGGTCAGAGCTATGTCAGTGGTAACATAAAGACGGTTGTAGGTTACTGGATTCCTTTTCTGCATTGTAGCTAATGGTTTAAGTGTTGGATGAGTAGAAAAGAGGGAAAGGAGGGAGGGAGGGAAGGAAGGAGGGAAGAAGGAAAAGAGGGGGGGAAGGAGAAGGGAAACAACTCTCTGCGAGCTGGAGCCGCCCTTATTCACAGAAGATTATAGATTAAGCACACCATAAAGAAGTACAAGAGGAAAATCAGAAAGAAAGCTACGGGAACATCTAAATGGCAGTCTATATACCTGATACAAAGGCAAAATTCATTGGGAACGCATCCTTTCTGAATGCCTTGGAGGACTGGATAGCTGATTAGAGGCCATAATAACTAAGATGTGCTCAGATGTCTCCAGAGAAAGGCAACTTCTGGTGACCTGAAATGTTTACTCCTCAACAGAACACTTCACACAATGATGGCACTGTGAAGGGAAAAGTCAATGCCCATGGAGTTTGTCATCAACCAGCAGAAAACAGCATGCCAAAACCTTTTGATTGATTTCTGTACATGTGTAGCACCCCTGCTGGATTCTGTGGTTTAAACTGATCACTAATGAAAGTTAGAAAACATTCGTTTGAGATTGCATTTGTAGCGTAGCTCCTGTAACTAAAATGGGGAAGATCTCTGAAAATAGAGATATTCCCCAAGGATTTAGTCCTAAGGCTCATTGTAGAATATCTTCAAAGTTTTTTTTTTTTTTTTCCATTTGGTCATATTAAAATTTGCCAGTCAGGCTGTAATGGTGCACAGCTTTAATCCTAGCACTTGGGAGTCAAAGGCAGGTGGATCTCTGTGAGTTTGAGGCCAGTCTGGTCTACAGAGTGAGTTCCAGGATAGCCAGGGCTACACAGGGAAACTGTGTCTCGAAAAACCGAAGAAAAAAATTGCCAACATTGTCACTGATTTGTCTTTCTCAATGCTTTCTACAAAGGCAATTATAGTTATGAGGTGAGAATGAAATGTGTTTGGAAGAAAAGAGCGTCACATGCCCGTGTCTGTTGGAATAGTTGACTGTTACAGAACTGAATTGAGGGAGAACTCCCCTTAAACTTATTTTAGGTATCAACACATCCAGTATCAACGTGCAAGGGGGGAAGAAGCCAAAGGAGATGACAGACAATGGAAATGTGTTAGCTCTCTGAGGTTTTCATTTATGTGCCACCATTTTACTGCTGCAAAGAGACATCAAAATGGTGGTGCCTTCTGGCATTTCTGTGAAGAGAATCTATGGAAAACAGGCGCCCGCCCTCTGCGCCGCCGTGCTTACTGCGCTGCTGCCTCGGCCTGGAAAGCAGGAGCTTTCATGCCATAGGCTGCCTCTCCGGCACTTGTGCTGATATTGAAATTGCAAAATTAAAACACCATATTTTCTCAACAGAAAAAGATTTACCAGTTTAATTAAAGACTATATCCTTTTTCTTTGTGTCTCCCTCTCTCTGCTCCCCGTGGCCTCCTGGGGAACAGAAAACAAAACCAGTAACGTAAGAAATGGAGAGCTCTAAGGAGACTAAACACTTGGTCTGCATTTGTGAACATGAGCTGTATTAAGAAGTGACTGGGTCCTGTTTTCTTCTTCAGCTGGTGTTGCAGGCTCCTGTGGTGCGGTTTTCTCCTCATTCTTGAACAATCCAGGAGGCTATGTATTTTGTAGCTTTTTTTTAAGTGAAGGAATAAGGAAGTAGACCCTCATCATACTCCTGTGTTTAAACAGAACACTGACTCTTCCTTCTCCAATACTCTCAGATCCAAAAGAAGTTGTTGGGTTTTTTGTTTGTTTGTTTTATTTTTATTTTTTAAATTAATTTATTTTTATTTTATTGGTGTTTTGCCTGCATGTATATCTGTGTGAGGCTGTCAGATCCCTTGGAACTGGAGTTTCAGACAGTTGTGAGCTGCCGTGTAGGGGCTGGGAATTGAATCCGGGTTCTCTGGAAGAGCAGCCAGTACTCTTAACCTCTGAACAGTGTCTTGGGCCCCAGTTGTTTGTTTTATTATTTTTTCTTTTCTTTTCTTTTTTTTGGGGGGGAGGGAGTTGGTTTTTTTCAAGACAGACTTTCTCCGTGTAGCTTTGGAGCCTGTCCTGGATCTCACTCTGTAGACCAGGCTGGCCTTGAACTCACAGAGATCCTCCTGCTTCTGCCTCCTGAGTGCTGAGATTAAAGGCCTGTGCCACCACCGCCCAGCCCGTTGTTTGTTTTAAATCTCATGTGCACAGATGATGTGTGTTCCAAGTGTGACGGCTACATTTCCTTCAGCTTACAATGGAAATAATTTCTGTTCAACTCCCACTGTTACAATTCTTACCAGAGAGAGTATTCGAAAGGACTCTGGGAAGAAAAAAAAAAAAGGAAGGCCACAATCATTGAGGATGGTTGTTATCACTATTTTGTCCTTTGAGAGCTAGATAGTATTTACTCCCATAAGCAGGGTACTCATGCTCAAATCCTTAATTTCTCAATGTGGGTAATATCTGCTTAAAAGACAAATACTTCTGTAATGAGTTTAACTAAAGTTCTTGTGAGGTTGTTCTAATCCCTGGTTTAACTCTGTATAGCCGAGGTGTAAATAGTGATCAAGAGAGTCCCCAAATCAACACAGGTTAAAAAAAAAAGGCAAGATAAAAGCGACAGCCTACAGAATGGGAAAAGATATTCACCAATCCCACATCTGACAGAGGACTGATATCCAGAATATATAAGGAACTCAAGAAATTAGACATCAAAATGCCCAACAGTCCAATTAAGAAATGGGCTATAGAACTAAACAGAGAATTCTCAACAGAGGAAACTCAAATGGCTGAAAGACATTTAAGGAATTGCTCAACATCCCTAATCATCAGGGAAATGCAAATCAAAACAACTCTGAGATACCACCTTACGCCTGTCAGAATGGCTAAGATCAAAAACACTGAAGACACCTTATGCTGGAGAGGATGTGGAGCTAGGGGAACTCTCCTCCACTGCTGGTGGGAATGCAAGCTTGTACAACCACTTTGGAAATCAATATGGCGCTTTCTTAGAAAATTGGGAATCCATCTCCCCCAAGATCCAGCTATACCACTCTTGGGCATATACCCAAGGAATGCTCAACCACACCACAAGAGCACTTGTTCAGCTATGTTCATATCAGCATTGTTTGTAATAGCCAGAACATGGAAACAACCTAGATGCCCTTCAACTGAAGAATGGATAAACAAAATGTGGTACATATACACAATGGAATACTACTCAGCAGAGAAAAACAATGACATCATGAGGTTTGCAGACAAATGGATGGACCTAGAAAAAATCATCCTGAGTGAGGTATCCCAGACTCAGAAAGACAAACATGGTATGTACTCACTCATAACAGGATACTAGATGTAGAACAAGGATGACTGGACTGCTACTCACATCACCAGGGAGGCTACCTGGAAATCAGGACCCCAAGAAAGACACAGGGATCGCCCAATGACAGAGAAATGGAATGAGATCTACCTGAACAGCCTGGACAGGAGTGGGGGTAGTGAAGGGCGAAGGTCGAGGGAAAGAGAGCTTGGGTGAGTGGGAGATTCCAGCTGGATCAACAACAGAGAGGGAGAACAAGGAATAGGAGACCATGGTAAATGAAGACCACATGAGAATAGGAAGAAACAAAGTGCTAGAGAGGCCCACAGAAATCCACAAAGATACCCCCACAACAGACTGCTGGCAATGGTCGAGAGACAGTCCGAATTGACCTACTCTGGTAATGGGATGGCCAAACACCCTAATTGTCGTGCTAGAAACCTCATCCAACTACTGAGGGATCTGGATGCAGAGATCATGACTAGGCCCCAGGTGGATCTCTGGGAGTCCAATTAGCGAGAATGAGGAGGGTTTATATGAGAGAGAATTGTTGAGACCAAGGTCGGATAAAGCACAGAGACAAATAGCCAAACAAACGGAAACACATGAAATATGAACCAATGGCTGAGGGGTCACCAACTGGATCAGGCCCTCTGAGTGGGTGAGACAGTTGATTGGCCTGATCTGTTTGGGAGGCATCCAGGCACTGGCACTGGGTCCTGTGCTCATTGCATGAGTCGGCTGTTTGAAACCTGGGGCCTATGCAGGGTCGCTTGGCTCGGCCTGGGAGGAGGGGACTGGACCTACCTGGACTGAGTCCACCAGGTTGATCTCAGTCTGTGGGGAAGGCTTTGCCCTGGAGGAGATTGGAATGGGGGGCGGGCTGGGGGGAAGGTGAGGGGGGCGGGAGGGGGGAGAACAAGGGAATCTGTGCCTGTATGTAGAACTTAATTGTATTGCAAAATAAAAATTAAAAAAAAATGCTGCGATGTAAAGAAAAAAAAAAAAAGGCAAGATAGACAACCATCTGGGAGAAACGGGAAATGGATTGTTTCATCACCAGTTACTTCTAGAAAAACATGCTTGGCACAAAAGATAGAGGCTTAGATAACTTTTTCTTTTGCAAAGAAGGTAAATCAATATAAATGTTTGCTCTAAAATTTTGTTTATTTTTCAGAAAGTGGATTACTCATCAACTGAGACAATATATAACTAAGTCCATGGACTTAAAGCATTTGCTCCTGAGTTGCTAAGGAATATCAGTTACCCAAAGCTTTGTGGACCCATTCACAGTCAAAAAGAAATGTGATTTGTGACCCAGATACACTGCTCTTTGGCATACGTCCAAAGGACTCGATGTCCTACTCTACCGACACCAGCTCAGCCAAATTCATTGCTCCTATCCACAATAGGCAGGAACTGGAAATTACGTAGATGTCCATCATCAGACAAATGGATAATGAAATCGCGGTACCCACACACTGTAGAATATTACTTAGCTCTAAAAGGAAAATGAAATCAGGAAATTTGGAGGTAAATGGATGGAACCAGAAAAGATCATATCGAGTGAGGTAATTCAGACCCAGAATGACAAACATCCATGTTCTCTCTCATCAGAGGCTCCTAGCTCCAAATCTTCATATGTGAGTGCACAACCTGGATCAGGTGCAGAAGCCAGAAAAGTCAAAAGGGCCTATTGTCTATGTGGAAAGAGGGGAAACAATAGAGAGGGGAACAGCAGGGTACAGGAAATCTGATGGAGGAAATGGAATAAAAGGGGACGGGAGAGGAAGGTAACTACAGAAGCAGGTGGGAGGAGCATAAATTAACAGGATATCTGAGGAAGTCATAAAGAATCACGTTATTAACTAGCTACCTAAAATACCTATACTAAAAGTAAGTCAATGTGTAAGTATACACATATAGTTTACACGAAATCTTCCCATCTGATGACAATGCCATGTCCAAGAGCCAAAGACCATCTAATAAACAAACAAAAGATCACAGCACCAGGCATGAGAAGGGCTCTTCTGAGTTGTTGATAACGGTTGTCAAGGAGACTCTGAAAACACTATAGGCCAGTGGTTCTCAACATGTAGGTCAGGGGTTAATCGACCCTTTCACAGGGGTTGCCTAATACCATCAGAAAACACAGATATTTACATTAGGATTCATAACAGTAGCAAAAATAAGAGTTATGAAGTAGCAATGAAAATTATTTTATGGTTGTGGGTTAGCACAAAGTGAGGAACTGTGTTAAAGAGTCCCAGCATTAGGAAGATTGAGAACCATTGCTATAGGCTATTGCCCAAAGGCAGAAGGCAAGTTTCTGTTGCTGAAGACATCATGTACTTTAAACATGGGGCACAGAGGCCTCTGAGTTGGAACTTACCTGAATGTCCCCTCCCTGAGGACTAGCTTTCATGGTACCAGAAGGCAGAACACAAGCTTGCAAAATAGGGAAGCAATTAAGAATGCTACCCAGCTATAATGCCTGTGAACCACAACAATGGCCAGCTTGGCACAATAACCCTAAGGCTGTAGTAATTGCACACATATCTTGGCAAGTAACCAATAGCTCTCTAATTGTACTTAAGACCTCACGATTTCCCAACAAGCACTCTTAACTGCTGAACACCTGTCTCTCCAACGCTGCCACTGCTTATTTTGGGAGCACTATGTATGGATTGATCTATTTAATTTTCACAGCACTATAAAAGAAGTATTATTATTATCCCCATATTTCAGATGAGTAAACAGCCATATAGAGATGAAATTACTTGTCCAGCTATACAGCTAGTGAGTTCAGGAATCAGGCTACTAATACAGATAATCTGAGTTTATAGCAGATATACATACATGGGCTAATAATAATGCATGTACTGTGCCTGATTTCAAATACTTTAACCTTGGAAACCCCAAATATATTTTGCCAAACACATTTGCCTTTATTTGACAATTTATTGAAATAGTGTATGTAATTCATAAGATGTACCAGATGTACAGGGCCTTGTTTTTTAAGCTCCTAACATGTTGAGAGAAATAAAATATTTTGCTTTGTACAATATAGCCTACTTAAATTTTTGCCAGCTTGGTGCAAGCTAGAGTCATTTGGGAAGAGGCGACTGCAACTGAGAAATGCCCCCACCAGGTTGGCCTGTGGGAAGGATTATACAGGAGAGCGCAGCCCACTGGAGTTGTTAGCACTCAGTGCGGGGTTCCTAGGTAGGATAAGAAAGCAGTCTGAGCTAGTCAGCAGTGTTCCCTCATGGCTCCTACTCCAGTTCCAGCCTCCAGGTTCCTGCCTTGAGTTCTTGCCCTGACTCCCCTCGGTGATGGAGTGTGACTGAAGAGTGGTAAGCTGAAATTGACCCTTTTTTCCCAACAATAGAAACCCTAACTAAGACACAGAGTTCGCCGGGCGGTGGTGGCGCACGCGTTTAATCCCAGCACTTGGGAGGCAGAGGCAGGCGGATCTTTGTGAGTTCGAGGCCAGCCTGGTCTACAGAGCGAGATCCAGGAAAGGTTCAAAGCTACACAGAGAAACTCTGTCTCGAAAAAAAAAAAAAGACACAGAGTTCACCAAACTATAATCTCATAGAAACTAATATTTAAGAAGAGTTCAGTCCTTCCCTATATTAGACTATTCCAAGAAGCAGATTCAAAATTAGCCAAATCTAAAATTATCTGACTCTAGCAGCTTTGAGTTCTGTTTAGCTCTTCTAGCTAACTCTCAGGAATACATATGTCTAACACCTACTGCTAGTGAAATCATGAGACAATCAACACATTATTTTACTGTCGCTGATGTGTGGTTGATATTGGTGTAACCTAGCTGGGCATGGTGGCACACACTTGTAATTATAGCACTTGGGAGATTGAGAGAAGAGGATTATAAATCCAAGGCCAATGTGGTTTACAGAATGAATTTTAGGACAGCATAGACTAAAGAGTGAGACGCACACTCCCATTCATCTCAAGAGATAAATAAATAAATAAATAGATGGAATATTCTTTCTGGAGGGCATATGGAAAATAATTATCCAGATCCTTAAATGTAAGTGTGCATGCTGATCTGGCTATTCTGCTCTAAGTATTTATGTAAAGGAAATCATTTTAAATTTATGAACAGATGTCTTCATGAGGATGTTTATAACAGTTTTGCTTGCAGTATGAAAAATGGAAATAACCTACGCAGGCGGTGACAGAAAACTGTTTACAGAATTGATGAACCATTTATATAGTGAGAGCTCATGTAGCTGTGGGAAATGTTGCTTCAGTCTATGTCGTGTATGCAGTGGTATCCTGCTTTTCTAAGCATCCATGGATCCGTACGGCTTTGGTATCACAGGCAAAGTCCTATTTAATTGCTGCAATAGTGTTTAGTCCTTGCTTGCTAGGAGCTGAGAGGCTTTGCAGAATTACATTTGCTTTCTCTGTACGTTTACAACAGAGGGAATAGTAGTACATTAAAGACATGGCTAGTCAAAAACGTCAAAATGATGGAAGGACATGTTAGAAGCTCCACCAAAATTTTACTTTTGCTTGACTGGAAGAGGGAATGCACACCTGAAATCCTAACATTTGGGTAGGTGGTAGGACTGAGGGATGATGATCATGAGTTCAAGACCTGGGCTATATAGCAAGACCCTGTCTCAAAAAGCAAACAGCAACTAAAAGAAAAAAAAAAAGATACTGGCCTGGAACTCACCACATAGTCAAGGATTATCTTGAACTTCTAATTCTCCTACAAAGTCCTGAGTGCTGGTGTTACAGATATGCACCACTGTGCTCAGTTTATGAGGTGCTGAGGATCAAACACAGGCCTTCAATCATGCTAGGCAAGCACTCTATCAAAAGCAACCCATCTCCAGTTACTTTTGTTTTTATGTATTTCTGAAATTGTCTATGATAGACTAAACTTTAGTGAGTTTACAATAATAATTCTTTCTAAAACTAAGGAAAAATTAGATATGTGCAAAAGAAGGGGCTGCTCTCTATTACACGTCCATCTTCAAAACAGAGAATCTTTGGTGTGAAAAGAAAAGCACTTACAACTTGTTCTTGAAATGGAAATTAAATGGCTAAGGAATTGAAAAAATGGGACTGATTTTTAAAAAATGGAAGTGGTGCATTTTTCACCTAAAGAATGTTTCATTTAGGTGAGCATGGCAGCACATGACTTTAATCCCAGCACTCGGGAGGCAGAGGCAGGTGGATCTCTGGGATTTCGAGGCCATCCTGGTCTACAGAGATAATTCCAGGACAGCCAGAGCTGTTACACAGAGAAACCCTGTCTTGAACAACCACAGAAAAGAATGTTCCATTTGACATCCTGTTTTCCTATGTGTTGGTATATGAAATCAGGAAGCTGAGACTGCAGGATCGTCAGTGGGTTTGTCACTCTTCCATGAACACTTTGTAGATTCGGTTTCTGCTTAGTTGGTGTGTCTTTCCATCTCATGACAACCACCTACCATCAGATGACCTGCCTGCTGGGTGGATCTCATAACACAGACCCAGAGATGGCAAGGCAAGGCAGAAGACAACATCCACAAATATATATCTTTGGGAATCTACTGAGTTATTGAGTGAACCTCATGAAATGAAGTATTTAAAGCCAAAATGATGACTAATAACTCTTAAAATTTGCGACATTTTTGTTTATATTTATTTATGTTATGTCATGTTACAATTTTTGTTACATTTATGTATGTATGCACACATGCATGTGTGCCATGACATTCATGTGGATGTCAGATGGCAACTTGCAATGGATAGGTTCTCTCCATCTGTCGTGTAGGCCCTGGGATCAAACCTGGGTTTTCTGGCTTGGCAACAAGCCTATTCACCCACTAACTGAGCCATCTTACAAGCCCTAAGGGCAATAGTTCTTAAACAGAGTTTGTCTCCCAATATACCAGGAAGACACCTTGGCGAATGCAGTCAGGCAGGAGAGCTGCACAGCAAAGAGCCAAAAAGAGTTTGTCAGCAACCATCTCTGGCACAGTCCCTCTCCTACCTCATCCTTACCTACCAGAAGCTTCACTTTTCAGTAGCTCATGAAATTTCAATCAGCATTTTTAAAAGGCAGCAGAAAAAATGAGTATTTTGTTAATATCCATTGTTTTATTTTAAGCGATTTTTATTTATTCTTTGAAAATTCCATACATGTATATAATATATAGTGATCATATCCATTCGTCGTGGGTTTAGATGGGAACTGGATATTGTGTGAGGGAAATGGCTGATGTCCTTCCACAAGGGAGTGAGAAAGAGTAGCAAGCACACACATCCCTTCGTTACAGGAATGCACTCTGAGAAGCTCATTGTTAGTGGAATCTTTTCTCTGTACAGGTATCATAGGATGCATGTAAGACAACCATGGTATCATTAGTGCATGCAATCTAAAAGGACCACTACCATGGATGTGGTCTATCGTCGGCTAAAATAGTTGATGAAGCATGTGGCTATATGTTTTGTATGTTGTGGTGTGGGAATGTGCTAGCAAATTTTGTTAAATGTATTATTCTGAGGCATGATCAAAAGTTTGAAAAACCGGGTGTGGTGGTGTACGCCTTTAATTCCAGCACTTGGGAGGCAGAGGCAGGTGGATCTCTGTGAGTTCAAGGCCAGCCTGGTCTATTGTTCCAGGACAGCCAGGACTGTTACACAGAGAAATCCTGTCTAAAAAATCAAAAACAAAAACAAAAGCAAAACATCAAAAGATGAAGAGTTGGAGGTTTTTTGTCTTAGTTCTTCTTCTGAGCAGACTTCAGGGCACGGTCCTTTAAAGCTGAGGCAGTGTGTACATGCCACCGTGCACCTGGCTTGAGCTGTCAGATTTGCTGCCTGGCCTTCATCCTAGTCTGCTCAGCTTTTCATCCAGGTACATCAGGTATATCTTGACCAAATGTGGCATTTTAAAGACAGCTCAGGGTAGGAGCAGGATGGCATGCACACACTGCCTCAGCTACTGGAGTGTCTGAGACCAGAGGAATATTTGAAACCAGGAGTTCAGTGCCAGCTTGGGCACCACAGAGGTCTCATTGCTTTTTTATTTTCATTTTACTCATTTTTATTTTAGGTGTATGAATGTTTTGGCTGCATGTGTGCACACCACGTGCGTGCCCAGTGCTTACAAAGGTCAGAACAGGGCATCAGTTCCCCTGGAACTGGAGTTACAGACAGTTGTGAGCCACCACATAGGTACTGGGAGCTAAATTCAGATCCTCTTCAAGAGCAGCAAGTTCTCTTAACTAATGAGGTATCTTTCAAGCCCTCTCCTTTTAAATTTTTTAAATTACATTTATTTATTTGAGGAAGTCATGCATATTTCATGTGTGTGTCACCAGGCTTGGTGGAAAGCATATTTCCTCGCGGGGCCATTTTACCAGCCCCAAACCCCATCTTTAAAAAAAAAATAAAATAGGGTTGGGGATTTAGCTCAGTGGTAGAGCGCTTGCCTAGCAAGCGCAAGGCCCTGGGTTCGATCCTCAGCTCAAAAAATAAATAAATAAAATAAAATAAAAGCTCAGTTCCAGTACCATAGACTTTAAAGATGAGCAAAGTCTATAACTAATGCTCACCATAACCAGAGAAGACTGAATTTAAAGCGTGTTTTCTCCCACCTGGTCATGAACAAGGGGTAAGTTCATTTTATAAAACAAACAAAAAAATCATGGTTATTATTTTGTACTTTTAAAAAATTCATTCTTTAAAATACGCTTTAATGTTAATTGTTACTAATGGTATGCTTGGCTTACAAAAATAAAATAGGTTTATTAAGTTGCTAGTAGTTAAAAAAAACTAAAGGTATAATTGGATCAAGAAGTACAAGAAAAATTAATCTCAACAAACTATCTCCTGGACTCAGTTTCTGAGCAATTGCCCTATAGACTATAATTATGAATAAAATACCCTTTGAAAAGACCTCATCAGAATCAGAGAGAAATGAGAACAATGGGATAGGTATTACAAAAAATTGGTTCTTCTCAGATAATTGTTTTTAATAAAACGGTGAAAGTGTAGAAAACACCAGGCAACTATAATTAGGATAATAATCTATTGTTCTACAGGAATATGTACCCTGTTGTCTCTTCTATTGGAAAGCAACAAAGAAAATAGAGGATGGGTGAACACATTTGAAGGATAGTGACATGGTGAACTGTGGAGATAATTAATTAATTTTTCTTTTATGGCAGAACCAGCCAAATAATGAAGAGTGAATGTTGTGATGAATGCAGACTCAAGAGAGTGCTCTTTTTTTATTTTATCTGTTTTAGTTTTGAGATGCTGGCAGTGAAGGCAAAGACCTCATGCACTCTAGCCAAGTGCTGTCCACTGCTGCCACACGCCCAGTTAAGAGAGCATTCTGCTTTTGTTGAGGAAGCAAGACAATGGAAGGACTGCATCTACATAGAACTGTATCCACTTCCTAGTTACCTATACAATTTTATTTATTCACAATGCTATTGAGAACAAACCTCTCTTGTAGGCTACTGAAATCTAGTCTCATTCAGTAGCTTAGTGTTTGAGCCTATGATTCATTTCTAGCAGTGGTAGATCTGTAAAGTTGGGTATAAATTAAATCGTGGTAGTAATAAAGATGTGTTCTTAAAATGGGGAGCATAGCAGGATATAGGGCAGCTGAACAAAATCTAATTTTCATCATCATTTTTAAGATAATGATAAATATAGGAGCAATGTAAGGCAAGCTATCACCTCAGTTTTGGGTTGGGGAGGACAGGGAATCACTGTCCCGGAGTGCCTGTCTCCTTGCTTCTCTGAAAGAGGACACAGCCAAGCTCTTCCCACAGTACCTGTTGAAGAACATGCCTCTGCCCATCCCAGAGATATTGACTGCCACTACCCAGTGGGCTTATAGGCTGATATGGGGGTCATGCCAAAGATGCTACAGGAAGAGGGTCTCTCTGGCTGGGCCACAATGTTAAATTTTCCCGTATATTATTGACAGAGTAATAGAACTGGACAGAACAGCATCCATTTCGATCTGTTTTCTGTACATCATCACACGTTCAGTGCTTCTTCCCAGTTTCTCTATCTGCTGTGGATAGAAAACAAATTTCTATGTAGTTTTCCAACTTTAAAACACAACCTTTTGGTTACATACGCTTCTGTGTCTAAGCCAGGTGTAGTGGTCCATGCCTGCATTCTAAATACACACGAAGCTGAGGCAGAATTGCTGTGTGTTCAAGGCCAGTTTGAGCTCTGAGATCTTATCTACAATGTCCTAAATGAGCCAAGTATGGTGGCCCACATTGTTAATCCCAACACTCAGGAGACAGAGGCAGGCAGATCTCAGTGAGTTTGAAACCAGGAGTTCAGTGTCAGCTTGGGACTGCCTTGTACTGCCCTACATAGTTCCAAGCCAGCTAGAGCTACATGGTTAGACCTATCTAAAAAAAAATCCTAAATGACAGAATAAAATCAAATACTCTAATGTTTCTAGATAAGCCCTCGACAATTTTATTTTCTCAACCAAATAAAGGGATGGAGAAAGGGGTAGGGATTGATGGGATCCCAGTGATGTTTCATTTCTATTAGCACAACATTTAGACAAAAAGTTTCATTTGTCATGGAAAAACAAAGGAATTTTTTTCCAATTCTTTTTTTTTAAATTATTTATTTTTATTTTATTTGCATTGGTGTTTTGCCTGCATGTATGTCTGTGTGAGGGAGTCGAGTCCCCTGGAACTGGAGTTATAGACAGCAGCTAGCTGCCATGTGGGTGCTGGGAATTGAACCCCGGTCCTCTGGAAGAGCAATCAGTGCTCTTAGTTGCTGAGCCATCTCTTCAGCCCCTTTTTTCTAATTCTTAAGAAAGTAAAAAGCAATACTTAACCTCAATTTATAAGTTTTGGGGTCTTTTTTAAATGGATTTTTTATTAAAGTTTATTAAACAATATATTCTGATCACAGTTGCCCCTCCCTCATCTTCTCTCAGTACCTCTCCACCTATCTCTCTCTCTCTCTCTCTCTCTCTCTCTCTCTCTCTCTCTCTCTCTCTCTCTTTGGAAAATAATCAACCCCCTCCCAAAAAAAAAAACAGAATAGAATAAAACACACAAGCATCAAAGAAGAAAAGGAAAAGCGGAAGAAGCACATATACACCAAGGGGATACACGCGCATACAGAAACCCACAAACCCACAAAACTAGAGACCATAATACATAAGCAAAGGGCCTGTAAAATTAGAAGCCAATTTCCTAAAATACCGTTGAATTCACTTTGAGTTGGCTGTCTAGTGTTAGGCAGAGGACTCCCTGAAGTGTAGTTTGTTTCTGAGTGGAGGTTTGATGGAGACATGCCATCTAGGACTGCATAGTCCAAGGTCTCTGACTCTCTGTTCATTGTCCAGTTGTGAGTCTCTGTATTTGTTCCCATCTACTTCAGGTGGAAGCTTCTCTAATGATGGCTGAGCAAAACAAAGCAGGATGTTGTTAGGGAGTCATGTTATTGCTGTGTTCCTTTAGCAGGACAGAAATATTTGGCTTTCCCTTAGGTCCATGGCCTAACTAGTCTCAGGTTCAAAGACATAAGTGCCCCTTTGCATGCTAGTGGTAGGTGGCTCCTATGAACTTGAGCGTGGGGGCTAGATTCCAGAAAAACCAGGACAGGATTACAAATTGGAACTTTCAGTTCAATCTCCTCAACCTCAGGAGGGAGAAAGGCTAAAGGTTGATCTGATTTTCAACAGCCAATGTTTTAATTAACCATGTTTCTGTAATGACGCCTTTATAAAAACACCCCCCCCCGAAAAACATTTAAAGTGCTTCCAGACAAGTGAAGAAGTAGGAGGTCTGGAAGGTAGTACCCCTGAGAGGGCACAGGATCTCTGTATCCTTTCCAGTGTACACCCTGTGTCTCTTTATCTATGGATTTTGTGAAAGCTTT
The DNA here is from genome assembly GCF_949786415.1 of Peromyscus eremicus. NCBI lineage: Eukaryota > Metazoa > Chordata > Mammalia > Rodentia > Cricetidae > Peromyscus > Peromyscus eremicus. The sequence continues at coordinate 116,467,253 of NC_081439.1, forward strand.
TATAATAAACTGGTAAATACAAATGTTTCCCTGATTTCTGGGAGCTGCTCTCCCAAAGCAATCAAAATCCCAGGAGGGCATTGTGGGAAACCTGATTTACTAATACTCTCTTAGATGTTTCCGAGGTTCAGCCTTGAAATTGGCATCTAAGGGTGGGTTGGGCACGGACTTCGGGGCCTAAACCTGTAAGCTCTGATGCTACCTCCAAGAAGATTGTGTGACAGTTGGGTTGAGTTAGAGGCCATCTAGTTGTATCTGCTGCAGGGACATTGCTTGGTTAGTGAATACAGAGAAGTCCTCTGTACGCTTGGTCAAAGCACATTGTAAGAGTAGAGTAGAAGATACAGAACTAGTGTTTGTCTTCTCACTCTGCATCTCCTGAACCTTCCAGAACCCAGGACTATCAAAATGTGTCTTGGGAAAGAGCTCTGGAAAACCCCTCAGCAAATTGTGACTATGTGACTTTTATTGCAGTGGTCTGCAGCCTGTTCTTTCTGTGTCTAGTCCAGGGTGTGTTCCTTCTCTTCTCCAGTCAACCACTGGAGTGGCTTTCCCAAACTATAAGACTGCTTCCAAAACTCCCTGGACTCCTCTCAACTGCAGGACTTGCGCTCCAGTTCTCTGATGTGTCCCAGGCCTGCAGCAAACTAAAACTAGTGGTGGCCCACTTTCTCAGTCATGGACGTCTGTGTTTCCCTGAAGTACTCTTGCATCATGCTCTGCAACCACTCTGTTCAGATTGTTACCACATCTGTGCATTTTGATACTCTCTCTCAGCATTTCCATCTTCGCTGGTTTAATACAAGCCATACCACACTTGTATACTGACAACGGCTATCCCCACCAGGGCCTGGGGATGTAGTTAGCATATGTATTTAGCTTGTGCAAAGCCCTGGGTTCCAAACCTCTCTGAAGTCTTACTTCCATTGTCAGCTCCTTGAAACCCAAGCTCAGAATGAAGTACTTAACTCCTGGATTCTCATTTTGTGTTGCTACCTATTACAGTTAGCTGTGTATATGCCATACTGCAGACTGGGAGCTCCTTGAATTGGGCTGTGTTTGTCATTTACAGATGCTATTGTTTGGATCTCAAGTGTTCCCCCAAAACCATAAATTAAAGGCTTGATCTTAAGCATGGCACTATTTGGGGTGTGGAGAAATCTTTGTGAGGTGGAATTTTATGGAAGATCCTTAGGTCATTTGAGGAATGCCCAGAAGAGGGTTCTAAGGCCCTGGTCTCTTCTTTTGCTCTTTGCCTTCTAGATGATTAAATTAATGACTTCATTCATCTGTGCATTCCTACCGTATCAAAGACCTAAAGCAAAAGGACTGAAAGGTCTGAAACCTTTCTAACAATGAGCCACATCGTTGTAGTAATAAAAACCCAATTAATACGACAGTCCAGCTTTTCATCTTGTGCATTACATGACATAGGGACTCCGCAATGTTTGATGAATGGTAGTATTGAGTCTGTAGCACATTGTGCAGGCTACAGTTAAGAAAACTGAGGTAGGGCTGGAGAGATGGCTCAGAGGTTAAGAGCACTGGCTGCTCTTCCAGAGGTCCTGAGTTCAATTCCCAGCACCCACATGGTGGCTCACAACTGGATCTGATGCTCTCTTCTGGTGTGCAGATGTACATGCAGACAAAACACCCATATACAGAAAATATATGAATAAATCTTTTTAAAAAAGAAAACTGAGGTGTGCATTGAACTTGCCTGAGTGTTACATGGCTAAGCAGGACTAGAGTGAGGTTTTCTAATCCCACAAACTTTGATCTTTCCAAGTATGCCATATGAACTTCTTGGGTTAAGAATATAAATGGACACGGAATGTTAAGCATTTGCCATGTGCTAACTGAGAAGTAAGATGTAGAGGGTCAGGAAATGGGTGGAAATAAAGGAGCATTTTCTTTAGAACAGGTAAGATGGCATCTTATATGAACAAAAACATCTTGACTTGTGAAAGACTGGGAGAAGACAAAATAATCAGAAATAGCTTGGAGAAAGGGACGAGTTGGTGGCAGCCAGAGGAAGACAGCCACTGGTTGTCAAAGATCGGGAAAGCTAGGAAAGGCTATGTCAAACTGGAAATCTGTTCAGAGACAGTGATGAAGCCAACATTCTTTGATTGCCTAAAATTGGCTGTGCAGAGATGGATGGCAATGGAGACGTTTGCTGCTGGGGAGAGAATATACTTTAAATTTAATGAGGACAACTCAAGAAGCCCTGCTGATTCCTGATTGATAAGTACTAAGGCGCCTCACTTAACTTGCAGGCACAGCTGTCTGTGGGTATTGGGCAGCAGCTCAGCCCATGGGGAAACATGGTCCCTGCTTTCTTACATTCTTATGCTTTCACCTCCTGGACAGCAAGAGGGAGAAAGAGCAAGCCCACAGCCCTGCAACACCTCAAAAGAGTATTTTGTCCAAGGCGAATGTTGCCTATTGAATTCCCACCAGCCTGATTAGAAAGGATTATTCTGAAGGTCTGTGAAGTATCTGGTAACCAATCTTCCTGAGTTATTTTTGAATAGCTATTGAATGGATAATTTCCATACCCATTATCAAAATGATATGCTGGAGGTGAAATTTAGCTGTATTGTATTTGATCAGTAATTGCAGAAATGTTTCCCTCAGATTTAATGCCTTATTGGCAGCAGGTCTCCCTACAGGCGCAAAAGACTTTGGGATACTTTTGGGTTGACACAAATGCTTTATTATTGTAATATTTTTGTAGCAGTGTGGGGGGGGCAAGATTTATTTGGGCATCTGAAGATGAACTAAAAACGTTTTTTCTTCTTCACCTCCTGAGAGCTCCATTTGGCAACATAACATTTGCCATCAGCAACAGCAAGTGAATAACATCCAGCCTGGCTGCCCAAGCCCAAGTGCTTGGGAGCAGAACTAGGTCCCCTTTACCAGAAATAGAAGGACCAGGAAATAAAAGCTGAGACATTTGACTGTGGAAATGAGACTTGATTCCTGAGATTCACTTCATGCTGCCACACTGCAAAGTTCTAGAACAGTTGCTGCCAATCGAAATAAAACATAAGTCACATTTTTCAGTAGTCCTATTCAACAAAAAGATATAGAGCCTGGGGATATAGCTCAGTGGGCCCTGACTTCCATCCTCAGCATGGCAAGACCAAACCAATTGCAAAAGGGAACAGCTACAACAATTAATTTTAATAACATATTTTATTTGACCCAATTTATCCAAACTGTTATCATTGCATTATAAAATCAATATAAAACTATTAATGTCCTAAGTTACTTTCTTTCACACTAGCTCTTAAAATTCTAGTGAGTGTTTTCCCCTTATAGCACATTTCATTTCCGATCTCAAGCACTCACTTACCTGGTTGATTTGTATTCTTGGTATTAAGAACTATTGGCTGATTTTCTTTTCCAGTGACTTGAATGAAAGAACTGGAATTTGATCTGCACGTGGCTTGTAGTCATTATATCACACAGCACAGGTCTAGCCTGAGCTATGTACCAGGAACTGAATTTCCAATTAGTCCCTGATTTGAACTTGCTTTTATGGTCTGTTCTGCCCCTCGGACAGAAAAAAAGCTTAGAGCACACCTTTTACACGGAGGCTCTATCCCTATTCAGTGTTACAGTTCTGTGTAGATGCTACAGATTCTGCCAAATCCAAAAAACACATCACCTGCGAATAGCCTGAGCTGGTAAGACTGTGCAGTAATGACTTATGCAAAGAAAGGAAAAGGCAGCCTTCTACATTACTTTCAGCAGGAAAAGAGAGTAGATATTAGCCAGCATCAAGGTATTCAAAGTACACTGGAATCCACCAAATTATCTTATTTTTCAGCAGTGAATACAGCACCTGGCTAGGCTGAGCTTCCCAACAGTGTTTTTGAACAAAATCCTGGTATAATCAAAGCAAAGATGCCTCAATGAATGGGTTACGTTCCTCTATAATAGAATTCTGAATTGAATAGTGTTGAAAATTGGCAGACAAAATTGGGTTCCCTTAACTGAGATCTTCTTAGTTACAGAATGATATTGTTACTCTATTCTTCTGCTTATGATAGGTGTGGGTCCACAGCTGCCTATGTAAGGTACACTGAGGGAATATTAGCCCCTGGAAACATTCATGGCCATGAGGTGGGCTCCCTGTACTTCAGTGAGATGCAAGTTTGGTGTATGTAGATGGACTTGGCATTGACTTCTTTTCTGTAAGGCACTGGATGTTTCAAATGAATGAAATTTGTCTCGTTCATATGGTTTGTCTTAGTTACTTTTCTACTGCTGTGAAGAAACACCATAACCAAGGTAACTTATAAAAAAACATTTAATTGGGGACTTGCTTACAGTTTCAGAGGGTTAGTCCATGACTATCATGGTGGGGGACATGACAGCAGCCAAGCAGGCATAACACTGGAACAGTAGCTGAGAACTCACATCTCAATGCACAAGATAGAGGCAAAGAGAGCTAACTGAGAATGGTATGGGCTTTTGAAACCCTAAAGTCCACCCCCAATGACATACTTCCTTCAACAAGGCCACACCTCCTAATCCTTGTCAAACAGTTCCTCCAACTGGGGACCATATATTCAAACATCTGAGCCTATGAGGATCATTCTCATTCAAACCCCCTCAGCAGGAGGATCAGGAGTTTGAGATCAGCCTGGGCTACAAAGCAAGTTCCAGGCCAGCCTGGGCTGTTACTAGAAACATATATTGAGGAAGGAAGATCAAGAGTTTTGTTGTTTTCATAACAGGCTGGTGAAAAAAATTAAAAGGAAAGAAGAGATCTCAAGAATAGGGGGCTCTGGTTCCATCCTCAGCAGTAAAGAAATAAGTAAATTTGTCTCAGAGTTCTGCAAAGGTGCCCATGAGTTGCTTTTACATAATGACAAAATACCGAGACCCTTGATGTTTGTACCACAGATTTCATGTCCTGATTGTGATTAAAAATAGCTTGATATGCTGAATGGCAAAGGGAAAGTATAAGCCCATAAAATTCCCTTTGTAAATGGGAAGCTATATAATTTGCTCGGTTAAAAGACACTGTCACCAGGCACTTCCACCTCATTGGAAATTAGTCCCAGCAGGTGAACTATTATGTTTCTACCATGGGCTGGAAGTGTTTTCAGTATGTGCTGTGAGTCACCATTTCAAATCTTGGAAATTATACACAATAACATACCTGTAAACTTTAAAAACCAAATGAACACATTTAAAACATAATTTCAACTTTGCTTTTCTGAAAGAAAGAAAAGAGAAGGCACGTTTTTCTTTATTTTAAGTGGGTCCTCCTCGTAGGCATATATTAGTAGATTCCTCTCCCCATGACAATGTCTGGGAAGAGATCAGCTGATATTTTTTTACAAGTATTCTATGCCCTATTGGGGATTTTCAAATGATGGATTTCATTGCCTCTTTTCAGTTATACAACTCACTAAAATATTACAAAGATGGCGGTCATCAATTTTGCTGTGGTCACAGGTTTGGTTGTTCAGTTAATATGTTACAAATGAGTTCTAGTTTATCTAAGATGTGCATTAAGACAAACCAAGTCAGAGCTGTCTAGATAGCTTCCTGGTTTTTTTTGTTTGTTTGTTTGTTTTTGTTTTTGTTTTTTTTTTGTCTGCTGTCTAAAAGGTAGCACCTATAGCTATAATTCTCAAAGCTTAATAATGTGTGTATCCTGGGATCTTGTGAAGAGGCAGATTTCATGCATGTACTAGGTGTGGGTTCCATTCCAAGCACTACAATAAAAATATAAACAGAGGTTGATTCTGTAAGTCTCTGGTGTCTGAGGCTGAGATTTCTGACAAGCTTCTGGGTGATTCTGCTGCTGCTGGTCTCTAGTGTACACTTGGAGCAGTCAGGACTTTGACCATGAGCTGTGTTTATCCATTCAGGAATTCGATGTGCACTCCCTTAGGAAATGGATGTGCTTGTCCCTTTGTTTACTTCAATGGAGAGCATTCATTTTTTTGTGAAGGAAATGAAGGAATTCACATACCATACACTTATGTGCCGGGGACTGTGTTGGGCACTGTAATTCCAACAAGTACTATATAAAGTGAGTTGTGTTGCCCCACTTTGCCAGGGTGTTCTTACATTTGCTGTGAAAAGAAGCAATAAAAGGAAGGAAAGACTGGTTTTGGAGCACAGTTTGTGGGTACAGTCCATCATGGCAGGAAAGTTCCAGTGGCAGGAGCATGAGGCAGCTGATCACATTGTGTTCATGGGTAAGAAACAGAGAGATGAATGCTGGAACTCAGCTTCCTTTCTCCTTTTTATTCAGTCTGGAACACAAGCCTATGGGATAGTGCTGCACACATTCAGGATAGGCCTTTCCTCCATAGTTAAGCTTTTCTGGAACTACCCTCAGATACGTACACAGGCATATTTTCATGCTCATTCTGAATCTTGGAGTTGACAATAAAATTTAACCATCATAGCCAGTGATTTAAAAAACAAACAAACAACAAAAAAAAAAAACTAAAACCCTGAGAAGGAGGTACTGGATAAGGTCAAAACTCCTTTCCATTGGACCATCTTTATTTATCTATTTATTTATTTACTTGGCACAGGAGACAAAACTAAGACTTCATGTGTGCTATGAGGTCGTGTATGCTTTATCGCCGGTTGGTAGCCGCATACGCCTTTAATCCCAACACTTAAGAGGCAGAGGCAAGCAGATCTCTGAGTTCCAGACAGCCTGATTTATAGAGCAAGTTTTAGGACAGCCAAGACTGTTACACGGAGAAACTGTCTCGAAAAACGAAAAAAAAAAAAAATGCTTTATTAATGAGCTGCTTACTCTACTTCACCCTGCCAAGATTTCGGTCTTTTTTTTTTTTTAGATTTATTTATTTATTATGTATACAGTGTTCTGCCTGCATGTATGCCTGAAGGCCAGAAGAGGGCACCAGATCTCATTACAGATGGTTGTGAGCCACCACGTGGTGGCTGGAAATTGAACTCAGGGCCTCTGGAAAAGCAGCCAGTGCTCTTAACCTCTGAGCCACCTCTATAGCCCAAGATTTCAGTTTTTTAACGGAGGTCAAAAGCGCTATCTAAGGCTGGGCCGTGGTGGCACATGCCTTTAATCCCAGCACTCGGGAGGCAGAGTCAGGCAGATCTCTTGAGTTCGAGGCCTGCCTGGTCTACAGAATGAGATTCAGGACAAACACCAAAACAACACAGAGAAACCCTATCTTGAAAAAAAAAAGGGGGGGGGAGCTATCTAATTTATTATCTCTTAGCCAATGTAATATCTGCAATTTTCAAAGCCATAATTCAAACTGAAAATGTTTTACCACATTTCACAAAACATAATAGAGACCCATGGCAGTACAACCTCTCATTTTATAGTTTGAAATATACTACCGTTCATTTTGTATCCCTGAAAATGTAGCAATTATACTCAGTATCAACCTGGTATCTTATCCTTCAACAGGAAACCAGGTATTAGTGTTAAACTGTGACTCCTCTATGTCTGCCTTTGGTCACTCATCCCTGAGTAGGCCTCTTCATTGGCCAAATAAGGCCAATCCATCATGGTCAAAGTGAAGCCAAGGAATCACTTTGTATTGGCCATTGTACTATCCTTCCACTAACACTAAGAAGGCACTGAGATGAAAGGAATGGAGCACCTCCAAGAGACATTCAAAGAAAACACATTTTCAATTAGTCATGGATCCAGTATAACTCACATTCTATCTGGAAAAAAAAAGTACTTCTTTTAAAAGAAGAAGTGGAGAAGAGACAGAAGACGGAAACTATGCCCAACAATTGAGAGCGACTTGGGTTCTTCTACATCTTGGAAACAGATCTCCTTCTGCCTAGAAGTGAGGGGTCTTATCAGCAGTCTACAATACAACCAAAGCATCAGTCGCCAGCTTCCCAGGCTATTACTGAGCACCTGATACATGTTTTGTTTGGGGGCATGAGGGAGAATAAAGAGTATGAACCAAGCCCTGTTCTCAAGGGATGCCATATTTAGTATGGTGAATACATGCTAAAGTACTGGTACTCAGGGTAGTGCTTTTAGAAAACTGGGAGCTCATTGGAACTGTATTCTTAAAGGAGGAGGAGGAAGATTCTGGTCCTTTCATCTTTTACTTCATTTTGTCATTTGTGATGAGTGGTTTGTCTCTACCATGCATATCGGACATAATCCTCACCACAGTCCAAAAGTACCCAGGCCAACCAACCATGGACTGGAGCTTCTACAACTAGAACCAAAATAACTCATTTCCATTTACAAACTGATACTCTTAGCTGTTTGTTACTGTAACAAAACACTAACTAATAAAAGGAGATGGGCAAATGATTCCAATGAGCTACGGCCAAATAAGGTCCAGGTAAAAAGTACCCAAATTGCATTGGCAGTCTTATCCTGTTGGAAATATCAGTGAATGTTTCCAGGAAAAATTGTGTTTGAGGTGGTTTTCTTTTTTCTAATTTCATTTGTGTGCACTGTATTGACATCATTTCCCCACTCTTCCCTCTATCTCTTCCCATGTTCTCCCCATTCCTTCTAAAATTCATGACCTTTTATTAGTTTTCTTTTTCTTTAATTATTATTCTTTAATTATACACACACATAAGAATAAGTACATAAATGCAGCCTAAATATAAATTAAATTAATTTAAATCCATTTAATGTTGCTTGTGTGTATGTTTTTAGGGCTGACCACTTGGTATTAGATAACCAGTTAGAGTGCATCTCTGGGGAAGACTGATTCTCCCTTTCTTAGAGGTCATGAATTACCTCTAGCTGTTCATCTAGGGGTAATTCTTGTGAGATTTCTTCCATTCACATTAGCATGTCAACTGGTGTCATTGATCAGGTCTTGTTTAGGTAACTATATTGTTGACACTTCATAGGTACAGCTCCCCTGTCATATACAGAAGGCACAATCTTACAGCAGATGTTCTGGCCCTCTGACTCTTGCAGTCTTTCCCCCCTCTCTTTCATGATATTCTTTAAGTTGTAGGTGTAGAGGTTATGCTATAGATGTATCAGTTGGGGCTGAAACATGCCCTTTGGTCAGCTGTTTTCTGTATTTTGACCGGTGTGACTTTCTGTAATGGTTTCTGTCTGCTGCAAAAAGAAGCTTCTTTGGTGAGGTGTGAGAGCTGCACTTATCTGTGGGTATAAGGATGGATATTTAGAATGCAGCTAGAAATTATACTGGCTTGGCAAAGTGGCAGTAATACATTCTCCTTTAGGTTCTGCAGCCTTATCAGTAAAATAGGTAGAATTTAAGAAGCTGGAAGTATACAGAGAGAAGCAGCATAAGCAAAACAAAACATGGAAATGCAAAGTGTACAGTATAGTCAGGTCACTCTAGTTCAGCTATAGTATAAGAAGTGTTTACTGCACAAATGGATAAATGAGTTAAATACAAACATGGACAGGCATGTGAGTAGAATCTAAATCAACAGACTCTAAATAACTATTTCACTAGAAAGACTTGTATTGTTAACAAGCAATGTAATGATTTTTAGTAAGTCTAAACCATGCAAAAAAATTATCCAGCAAAATACCACGTAGCTTTACCATAAAGCAAAAAAGCTATACCAATATTGTATACACTAAGACAAAATACCAGAAATAAACAAGTTAAGGAAGAAAACATTGATTTGGACTCATGGTTTCGTAGGTGTTGGTCCTATCAGTCCATAATCCCTTGTACTCATGTGCTTAGACAGCGCATCATGATGGTAGGGGACCTAGAGTGGAGATTCTCCATCTCCTGTCAGGCAGAACAGAGGATCCAGGGGTAAGATATAGTCCCATAGATATATCTTCTTTACCTCCTCCCCCCAGCTACTCCCCACCTTCTAAAGTTTCAGAAACTTCCCAAAATAGTCTCTCCAGCTGGTCCCCAACCTTCGTTAAGTGAACCTTTTCAGAGAACACTTCATGTCCAAACCAAACTTCAGTATTACCCTGCCAGTTACTAAAGCACACTGTATGGCCAGCATGATTAAAAAACAAAATGAAACAAAGAAACAAAAATAGTGTGGTACTGACACAGAAAACAAGATAGATCAATAGTGCAATGGATCCGAACCAGCAGTTAGACAGTCACTTAGGATGAGAGTATAGCTCGGTGGGAGATGCTAGCCTAGCCTGTGGGAGCCCTAGGGGTTCGATACCCAGCATTCCCTTACTTGTGCTTATTTACACACTCTCTGTCTCTCTCTGTCTCTCTGTCTCTGTCTCTCTGTCTCTGTCTCTGTCTCTGTCTCTCTCTGTCTCTCTGTCTCTGTCTCTGTCTCTCTCTGTCTCTGTCTCTCTCTGTCTCTCTCTCTCTCCGCACTAAACACATATTCTCACACACATAATTTCAGTCAAATACCCCTATGAAGAATGCTAGGGATGTATCTCAATTGGTAAAGTGGAGTTCAGATCCTCAGCACCCACAAAAATGCCAAGCATGGTGACATAGACTGTTGTTATTTTAGAGGTCATGCTGAAGAATGACCTCTGTCCTTCACACGAACCTGAACAAACAAAACATATATCCACACCTGTGTAGAAGCATGTGCACACACACACACACACACACACACACACACACACACACACACACATGCTCCTGTGTCACGGATCACTCTTACCTTTCTCAGTCTCCATGCAGCCAGAGATCAATTTACTTAAAACTAAATATTAGATTATGTCACTTGTGTACTCTTCCAATGGCTTTTTAGCCTACACTCAAAAGAAAATCCTCAACCCCTAATATGACCTATAAAGCCCTCTGTGTCATGGCCCTTGTTACCTATCCAAGCTTACATATGTCTTTTAAAACAGTGTCTCTAGCATTCCAGGCAAGCCTCAAAAACACTACATAACCAAGGAAGCGCTTGAATGTCTGATCCTCCTACCTGCCCCTTCGAACTGGGATGACTATGGGCCACCAATGTTTCAACTCTCTCCTTTGCTCAATTCATCTGTCAGATAAAATATCAACCTTCAACAATTATACCTGAGGAAATTAGCTATTTCCTAGGCCTGAATACAAACCCCCATGTTGCCCACCTCATTGCTAATTTTGTCTTTTTCCCCACCGTGTGGCTAACCTGTGTTCTTATCCAGGTACTATAAATTTTATTTTAACAAGTGGGGCACATTTTTTCCAGCAATCTTATTTGGAACATTAATGTAGAAAATAGAGCAAAGTAGAGGTGCTTTGGTTGAAATTGGGGTATGTGTCCCTTCCGTCTGGCCTTCCTTCTGTCTCTGTGCGTTCTCTAAAGCAGCTCCAGAAAACCCAATTTGCAGATGATATTCTAGTAATATATGATGGCTTGGTGACTCATGTCTGTAGTCCCAGACCTGGAGAGCCTATGGCAGGACTTTTGCTTTGATTTCTAGGCCAGCTTGGATCACATAGTGAGTTCTAGAACAGCCTCTGGTGCAATGAAAGAGCCTATGTTGAAAAGAAAAAAAAGATAGAAGAAAAAGAAAGGAAAAAAACATATTCTAGCCAATTTAAAACATTCTATGTCTTCTGGTATCCCTGGCATCTCGTGTACCCCACCCTGGATTTCCATCAAGACTATTAATTCAAGTTAAAATCCTATCTAGATTTTAGGCCTAATCAAATACCACTTTTTCCATTAGTTCATTGATCTTAGTAGACAAACAGGAATTTTCTTTCCTCTGAACTTTGTTTAAATCTGTTTGTTTGTTTGTTTGTTTTTGATACAGGGTTTTTCTGTGTAGCCCTGGCTGTCCTGGAACTCACTCTGTAGACCACGCTGGCCTTGAACTTATAGATCTGCCTGGAGTAGAGTTTAATATTTTTAACAACATTTACTGTTTACATTACTTCTTTAGTTTCTGTATTAGGAAAACCAGTTATCACTGTTTTGTTATTGTTGTAACATGGGCTCGTGTGTAGCCCTGGCTGGCCTGGAATTCACTACATAAACCAGGTTAGCCTCAAAACTATGATCCTCCTACCTCAGCCTTCCAACTACTAAAATTAGAGTAAGCCATCAGTATTCCCAGCTTAGGGGGTCATTTTACAAAATAGCATTCTTTGAAGACTGAAAACTCCTTAAAGAAGTGAGCAGTAGGTGATTGCTGAGTGGATGATTCATCTGTGCAGCCTCAGTACTTCTAGCAGCGTCTGGTACCTAGCAGGTGCTCCATACACTTTTGTTCATTTAATCCATGGGTGCGTTTCCTACACTGCATGAAACTGAACATGTTTTATAGTTGAGCTTATTTAGCTTGTTCGTGCTTACTTGTTTTCTTTCTTTCTTTCTTTCTTTCTTTCTTTCTTTCTTTCTTTCTTTTTCTTTCTTTCTTTTTGTCATAAAAACAGACAATGCATCCTGTCTCCTGTGGTTCCTGAAGACTTCAGTAAGCTGCCAAATAGCATTATTGAATTTATGATTGGATTAATGAAAAGCTTGTAGCAAAATTATCCTAGTGAGGAAATGATCCTTTCGGGGACTTCATTTTCAACTGGTGAGACAACATTAGTTTAAATGAAGGAAAGCCTCTCATTGTGCAGACTTAGCCCAGCTGATAATCATGCCGGAAGGAGTTTGTCCCAGGGTGCCCCACAGCAGATGCAAAGAGGAAGACACTCTCTCTAGCAAACTGAAGAAAAGGAAAGCATGTCGTGTGACTTTAGAAAAACTAGCCCCCTTCTTGGGGCCTCCATTTCTCAGGTTTTCAGTGTATTAGTGCATTTTCATTGCAATGATCTCCAAGTTTCCTTCTAGACTACATCATCTATGATTCTCTCACATTGTAAGCAAAACACTTATTGCCACTGGACAGGGTCCCAGACTGCTACTTCTCTCAGGTACCTGGCATTTGGTCATAATTTTCCTTCAGAGAAACCCTTGAGAAACCCTGCTGGATCGAGGGGCTATAGCTAGTTCAGAGATTGTCATTTGCCAATGACCAATTAGATACATTTCCATGGCAGAATAATTCCCTACTTAAGGTCTATCTAGCAAACAAAACCCAAGTCATCAAATTGGACAAATCATCACTCTTGCCTGCAAACACTTACGTGTTAAAAGGGAGTGAAACCACCAGCCACAGTCTACACATGATATTTCACCTACTACCTGGTTGTCCCAACCCCAAAACTGTAGTAATCATAGAAGTGGCTAATTTCATGACAATTGCATATCTCCTCCCATTGTGTCTTATGGTTCAGAGTGGCAGGTGTCAGCCATTAGTAAATGGGAATAATTATGCCCTCACCTTTTCCCTACATGGATGAAAGGAGTACTTCTGGGAGCCCGTTTCCTGCAAGCACCACAGTGAGTTTGCTGGAACTAGTGACCTGGTTATTAGCAATCTGATGCTAGCCCACCATTGTTGCTGGAAGAATAAGAAAGTTGCTGTTCAAACAGTGAAACAGGAATGAGACTGCTCAACAGACATGGGTTTGAAATAGGGCTTCATCAGTAATTAGCCATGTGGGGGCTGGAGAAATGGCTCATAGGTTAGCATTGTTCTTGCACAGGACTCAGGTTTGATTCCCAGAACCCACACAGTGCCTCACAACCATTCATAACTCCAGTTCCAAAGGATCAGACACCCTCTCTGGCCTCCACAGGCACTTGACAAGCACATGTTGCACAAATGTATACGCAGGCAAAATAGTCATACACTTAAAATAAAATAAACCTAAAATTCGTTTTCAATAGATATCTGTGTGAACCAGGTCAAGCTAACTTTTGTGAAATGTGAGTGATAACAGTACCCTCCTCCAACAGCTGATACTTGCAGCAAAAAACTTAGAAAAGTACCTCATATAAAAATAAATCTTCACCAGGCAGCAGTGGCACACGCCTTTAATCCCAGCACTCGGGAGGCAGAGCCAGGCAGATCTCTGTGAGTTCGAGGCCAGCCTGGTCTACAGAGCAAGATCCAGGACAGGCACCAAAAGTACACAGAGAAACCCTGTCTCGAAAAACCAAAAAAGTAAAAAATAAAAATAAATAAATCTTCATTTGCCTAGCAGATATAAGGCCTTGAATTCAATTCTCAACACCAAAAGTAAGTGAATGAACACTATTTATTACCTCCCAAAATTTGACAGTAAGACCCTAATACAGAAGACATCACTTGTGTGAGTCATAGAATACAGAGATCTCAAGCTGATACTCAGTGGGAGCCAGTTCCACCTGGCTAGCTTTCATAATGCTGGAAGATACTAGGCACACTACCAAAGAAGAAAAGTAATTATCAGCCTTATTCAGCTGTGAACCTTGTGAGTTACAATAGCATTTGGCCTTGTAAGATATGCCCACTGGTGCAATAGTGGTATGAACAAAATGGGAGTAAGCAACCACTATCCGATTGGATTTAAGGCCTGAGTCACAAGATGAAACTCTTACCTGACACCATTGTCAAACCAAGACGCTGAGGCTAGATAGGTCATAAACCCTAAGGAAGAACCTGTTATTTTTCTGCTAAAGCATGCACCTTTGAATCCTCATCAAAGAAGCTTCTATTTGCAGTTAATGATGACTAATACAGAGACCCACAACTTGTCAAAGAGCACAGAATAAGAGACTGTGGAATGCCTCTCCCTAAACTGGACATCTATATCACACTCCCTCCTTCCAAGATTCAGAGATCATTGCAAAGGAGGAACTAGAAAGACTAAAAAAGACAGGCATGTGGACATGAGGTCTCACCCCTGGTTGAGAAGCTATTGGCAATTGAAAGGTTCTGGGAAAGGGAGAGTCAGCTTCCTTTAAGAGGGTGACCCCTAATAAATAAACAAAGCTCCAGTGGAAGGCCACACACATTCAAGAATATTTGGGCAGCACAAACTGTACTTGATGGGTTAAAAAATGACACAGATTTGATTGGGTAGGGAAGGGGTGTGGATCTTCGAGGAGTTGAGGGAAGGGTGAAAATGATCAAAACATGTTGTATGAAATTCTCAAAAACTAATAATTTTTTTAAAAAATTAAACAAAGGAGTAAATAAATAAAAACATAAATCTCTAACAAATATTAGTGATTGTAATTATTACTAATAATAATGCTTCTTGGGTATATTTAAGCTCCACTAATTCTGAATAAGATGCTACTGAATAATAGCTGAAAATTAGACATTATTAAAAATCGTCATGATATTTCAATTATATTTATTTGGGGTTTAATATACATTCAAGTACTATATGTATTTTAACTGAATTTCTAAGACAATCCTATGAAATACACATCTTTATTACCACTCCTTATTATCACCATGTTTTAGAAAGAAGGGTAATAAGATTCCACAGTTCTCAAGTGACAAAGTTGGAGTGTGATCCCAAGTTCTGTGGCACTCAAACCTGCATGTTGAACTCCATTGCTCTGCTGCTCTCACAGAATTAACTGTAGAGTATGTGAATGGAAATACACTTTCATCATCTCAAACCTGGTTGTTGTGACCCTTCCAATCACATACTCTCCTATAACAAATGGCCAGTAATTAGTTGTAATTAGCACATTATTCATGAGAAATAGTTGGAGGCAAATTGGTACCATGAGAGGTAGAAACTAGGAAGAAATGTACTTGTTTTCCTCGAGAAAGCAAACATTTCTTCTATCGTGTGTGTGTGTGTGTGTGTGTGTGTGTGTGTGTGTGTGTGTATGCATATACTGGGGAGGAAACACAGAGCTTCCCATGTGTGAAACAGGGGTTCTATCACTGTGTCACACCCTAGCCCCTTTTCTTCTGTTTTAATTCAATGTAATTTGGCTTACTCACCTTCATTCCCATTTGAGGTAGGCTCGAGACACACAATATTAATGTTTTTTATGAAAAGGAATTCTTATCTCATGCTTAAGGTTTGCTCATGAAAGTATTTGCAAAATATTGTGAAGTCGTTTCTACATCTTTCTCACCTACCTCCCCTCAAATGCAATCCCAAATGTCTGCTTCATTCCTTTGGAGAGAAAGAAATCAAAGAGGCTCCATTTTTAATTCATGGTGTGATTACAACGTTCTAGGTGCCAGTCTAACATTATGGAAGGGGTGTGTTTGAGTGTTGTGGGTTTTCTTTCTCATTTTCTAAAATTATACTTATGTGTGTGTGTGTGTGTGTGTGTGTGTGTGTGTGTGTGTGTGTAAATCATGGCACATTTGTGGCATGTTATCATCTGTGTTTTTTTAATAGTTTTAAAAGTAGAAGTTTGAAAATTGTTTCTGGAAACAACACAAATATAGAGTGACAGGCTGGGCCTCTGTCCTGGGTTCTGTATTTTTGAGGTCCTGCATCTGGCCTCCTTTTAACGGGAAGAAGAGACTCTGAATGTCCACCCAGAACCTGGGTCCTCTCCACACTGCTCCTAGACCAGACAGAATAGAGATGTTTTGGTTAGTTGTTTGTTTTTTCTCCATATGAGTCCAAACCCTCTTCAAGGACCTGATTGTCATTCTCCTTTATTTCTTCTCAAAATAATCAATAATGCTGCTAGTGGAAGTGCACCTATGGTTGACCTGTAATCTAAGTGGGGCAGTTTGTGCAGTTTTGATGAATTTTCCATTTGAGGGCTGAGTCATCTCCTGAATGTGCATGAAGCCCACTGTAGTAAGGGATGAAACCAAGGACAGAGAAAGGATAGGCTATAGGTTCAGGACTCTTTCCTTACAGCCTGGTTCCATCCCAGAATTCCAAAGAGTACAAAAATTGAAATTCCAATTTGGCTTCTCAATTATCATGGATATACATTTATCAAGTTAGGAAGGTAAGACCTATTTTATTTACCAAAATGTTAGTTTTTCTAGTCAAAGCCTTTTCCTAGCCTCACAAAATTTATGTGTGTGCTTGCTGTGTTAGTCAGGGTTCTCTAAAGGAATAGAACTGATAGAATGCATCGTAACTGGAGTTTTCCTGTGTCCACCCGGCTCCTGTAGCCACTCATGCCCAATTAAACACACAGAGACTTTTATTACTTATAAACTGTATGGCCGTGGCAGGCTTCTTGCTATCTAGTTCTTATATCTTAAATTAACCCATTTCTATTAATCTATAAATTGCCACGTGGCTCGTGGCTTACCGGTATCTTATATCATGCTTCTCATGGTGGCTGGCAATGTCTCCTCACTCCGTCTTCTTCCACCCAGCCTACTCCTCTCTTCTTGTCCCATCTACACTATCCTTCCTGCCTGACTACTGGCCAATTAGCATTTTATTTATCGATCAATCATAGCAACATATATTTACAGTGTACAGGACATCCCACAGCAATGCATGGACTTATTAGAGTGGCTTACAGACTGTGGTCCAGACAATGCCTGTGTCTCAATGGAAGGGCTACGAGTCTAGTAGTTGTTCAGTCCACATGGCTCAATATCTCAGCTGGTCTTTAATCTGCACTGGAATCCTGAAGAAATGCTTCAGCAGCAGGATAGATGAACTCAGAGTGAGGGCAAGAATGGCAAAAAGCAAAATCTTCCTTCTTCCACTTGCTTTTTAGGCTGCTAGCAAAAGGTGTTGCCCAAGTTTAGGGTGGTTCTTCCTATCTCAAATGATCCAATCAAGAAAAGAATCCCCAGATACGCCCAGCTGCTTGGGTTTTAGTTGATTCCAAATGTAGTCAAGTTGACAACCAAGATTAGCCACCACATTTGCCTCCCCTATAGCCACCTAACACGGTTGCTTCTTTGGGGGAGCAGTTCAAATCCTGCTCCCAGTTACTCCTTTCAAATACCAACCAGATTGGTTTTCTTCTCACTTTCTCTCATGTTACTTTTCCTCCCACCCCCTCTGGCCATGTCTGTCTGTGTGCTGTCAGTCTTTTTCAGGTGATTGTGACTGAAGAACAGGGTTCATCCATCTGCCTGCCTCTCAGTGTCCTGCCCAAACCCCATAGCTAGGAATCCTTGTTGAGAGTTTTCTATGAGAAAAGAGAAATGAGAGATGGTTATTTTCTTTTGTCATCATTGTCATTGTTCTTCTTTAATAAATTTTCCAACACACGAAAACAAAGAACAGTATATAATAAGTTTCCAAAGGCACCTCTTCTGGCTGCAGCAATAATGAGCTCATAGCAATAGTGGGTCGGCTATATCACAGGTTCTCAACCTGTGGGTCATGACCCCTTTAGGATCGTATATCAGATATTTACATTAGGATTCATAACTGTACCAAAATTACAGTTATGAAATAGCAATGAAATAATTTTATGAGTAGGGGTCACCATAACATGAGGAACTGTATTAAAGGGTCGCAGCATTAGGAAGGTTGAAAACCACTAGTCTATATCTCACTCTCTGAGACACAAGCCCCCGACGATCATATCATTTCGACCCTAAGTATTGAAGTATGAAAGACAAGAGTTTGTGTATCGTGGAGCTGATACTATCAAGCCCAGCGGAGCTACCGCTAGAAAGTGACAAGGCCTGAGAAGAATTAATTCTGGCAGCTGCAAAGGCTTGCGGGACAGGGCCTCATGCAAGCTGGTAGCCTCTGTGTGAGCAGGGAAGGCAGTCTCTCTCCTTCCCACTGTGATCCCCAGTGGCCAGGAGCTGGGGCAGCGTGGGGCCCATGGCTGTGGCTTCTTACTAAGCTGGTCATCTTTCTTTGCTCGCTTCAAACCCTGTACTTAGTGGTTTTAGACACCTTTGTGCACATCCATACTGACTTGTCTTAATTCTGTCAAAGCCTTCTCCCTCTCCCCTGGAGCTGTCTGGGAATTCTGGTTCATTGTTGCTGACCGTTTTTTACTTCCTTTGTGCTTAACTTGTTGAAATACGAAAGGGGTTGGACAGTGTCAGACAATATGGCCCCCGTCACGCCGCATTTTACATTGAAATCATCTTTAAGGGCTTTGCTCCTTGACACAGATGGTCTCCATATCCTAGGAGATGGTCTTTTGGCACGAAAATGAAAAAGCTGTGCCCCCTGGGAATCAAGAAACTTGGCGAGTTTATTCTCGCTCAAGTCAAACGGACACATCATTGTCCTAGGGCCTGGCTTCTGCTTCTCAGTTTTACCTCCTCTAGCAAGCATTTTTGACTCTTCGTGTTAAATACGTGTCTGAATCTCATTCTTATTCTTACTTAGTGGTGAGCCCTTATTAGTACTAAAGCCCCTCCCTTGTCCGAGGAACTAAAATGGCCTTTACCTTTAATGCCGCCACATTCAGACTCACCTTGCCTGAATCCTCTCTCAGCTTCCCCAAGGCCTATCTGTAAATGTAAGTATCCATCTTTTCACAGGCTCCTGCAGCAAGTTGTTGTACTCCTGCCCAGACTACTCTGAGGCTGCCACCTCTTGGAAGCCTCACTTCCTAATTCTTTTTTTTTTTTTTCCTGGAAGGTAAGGCTGAGGCTCCGATCACCTTTTTCCTTGGGGCTTCTTCATCAATTACTACCTCTCCAAGTAGGGAAAGTAACCAAATGTACCATCACTCCTGCAGTGTCTTTTTCTGACTTGTTTTATACTCTGATGGTTCTGGTTGGGCTTAGACAGCACATCACTGTGTTCATTCCGTTTCCTTTTACTTAAGTCCCAGTAACTCTTGATTTTCTATCTTCCTTATGGATTTCTCCACCCACTGGGCCAGACTGACATCAAGTGTTTGATTTTCCTGGAAAACTCTTTTTCCACCTTATGGATGCATTCCATATTCTCCTTCGTGGCACATATTAAATCTAAATCTAGTCTCTGATTGCTGAGTTAAATGTGAAATGATTATTCTATTCTTTCCCACTGCAATTCAAAGACGAATACCAAACAGTGAGCAAATATTTGAAACCTTCTTATCTCTCTGCATTGGTCTCTGTGTGTTCCTCCACGTCTGCCAACATAGCTCAGTAGTAGAGTACTTAGTTGCAGTAGAGTACTTAGGTGCACAAGGCTCAAGGTTCTATCCCCACCAACATGAAAGAAACATGTGTGCCACAACACGGTTAGAAAAGAACTATAAGCCGGGCGGTGGTGGCGCACGCCTTTAATTCCAGCACTCGGGAGGCAGAGCCAGGCGGATCTCTGCGAGTTCGAGGCCAGCCTGGGCTACCAAGTGAGTTCCAGGAAAGGCGCAAAGCTACACAGAGAAACCTTGTCTCGAAAAACCAAAAAAAAAAAAAAAAAAGAAAAGAAAAGAACTATAGCCACCATGCCCATCAATAAAAGGATGACTAAACAAATTGTAGCATATTTGTACAATGGAAAACTTCATGGCAATGATTAGGAATGAACTAAAGGTACATGCCACACCAGAATGTATCTCAAAAACCTAATATTGGGCTGGGAAGATGCCTCAGTAAGATGCATGCTGCATAAGCATAAGGGCCTTAGTTCAGATGCCAGACTTGGTACTATGTGTCTGTATAATTCCAGTGTAGGATGGAGAAGGTAGAGACAGGCGATTCCTGGAATGTGGATCTAGCCTTAGATTTCCATCAACTGATTAAAGGATAATGAAATTGTGATGCATATATACACTGGAATTTTTTTTTGCAGTTGTAAAGGAAAATGAAATTATGAAATTTGTACATAAATGGGTGGAACTGGAAAAAGTCATACCAACTGAGGAGCCCAGACCCAGAAAGACAAATGTCACATGTTCTTTCTCATATGTGAGTCCTAGCTTCAAGTCCTTAGAACTGTGTGATTAGCTTGGAGTACCTGTAGAAGCCAGGAAACTTGAGGGGGACCAGTGACACAGGGAAGAGATTTTAAAGTAGGGAGGCTAGCAGAACATTGGTGGTATAAAAGAGAGAAAGAGGTTAATCAGAGGCATAGGTGTAAGTAGGGAACAGGATGGAAGACTAGGGAAGAGAAGGGAGGAGAGGAAGGATAATTAACACTAAAGACGCTTGAAAAGCCGCTAAGAAACCTACTATTTTAGAAGTTTCCACATACCAAGAGCTTAAGTGTAATTATCCTATCCTCTATGGAGGGAAATATGTTGGCACCATATGTTATCAAATAAAAAGCCCAGTTTAAGTGTGAGATACCACCCTTTCAGTTGGTGGTGGTGATGCCTAAACCCCTTTAAAAAGGGAGTATTACCACTTATCAAAGTTTACTTTCTACTGCTGTAATAAAACACTATGACCAAAAGCAACTAGGGGTGGAAAGGGTTATTTCAGCTTATGGCCTACAGTCTACTATGAAATGAAATCAGGGCAGGAAGTCAAGACAGGAACTAATGCAGAAGCCATAGAGGAAAGCTGCTTACTGGCTTGTTCCCCATGGCTCACTTAGCATGCTTTGTTATATAGCCTAGGACCGCTTGTCCAGGTGCAGCACTGCCCACAGTGAGCTGGGCCCTCCCATGCCAAACATTAATCAAGAAAATGCTCCCACAAACTTGCTTATGGGCCAATCTTTATGGAGGCATTTTCTCAATTGATGCTCACTCTTCGCCAATAACCCTAGCTCATATCAAGTTGATTAAAACAAAATTAACCAGTATACCATTGTTCCTTGTTGCCCACCAGAACTTGATGGTTAAGATCCTATTGCTGCACACATTACCCACTCGAGTCAGGACATGGAGAAATTAAGCTGATACTGAACTGGACATTTCTTTCATACTAACTAGATTTCATAGTGCTGGAAAATATTATACAGGCTCTTGAGAAAGAAAAGTTATCAAAAAGTATTACCCAGATGTGAACCATTCGAGCTACGGTAATGAATAACCTGGCAAGATCTGCCCATTGGTGCAATAGTGGCATGAATGGGGTAACCAACTACTTCTGACTATGTTAAAGGTTCACCTCACAGGACAGAATTCATTCCTGGTACTGTAAACTTGGCCAAGAAAACTCCATGGCTAAGGAGATCATAGAACCTAGGGAAGAACATATTACTATTACATTGCTAAATCGACACAGGGTCTAACTGCTGTCTAAATGCTTGTCTGTATACCCACAAATTAGTGCAGCTCTCAACTGTCATCAGAGATACTCCTTTCTGCAGCAGTTAGTGATTGATACGGGTACTCACAGCTGGTCAGAGTACAGAGAATGAGTAACTGTGGAGTGTGCAGACCTAAACTGGACATCTATGTCACATTGCCTCCCCACAAGCTTCAGGGAACTTTGTAGAACATGGAACAGAGAGATCGTAAGAGCTAGAGGTTGAGAAAGACTGTGACAGAACACTAATTAGGGCCATGGCAAGGCTGTTGCACCTGTGAATTCCCAGCAGCTGTGGTTAGTTACACAAGGTCAAGCCCATCAAAACTCTAGTGTAGGTGGAGGGGGCTCATTAAGCTCTACCCCTAGCTGAGGAGCTTTGGCAGTTGAAGGCTGCAGGGGTAAGGGCATCCCATTTTCTTTGGGGAAGTGGCCCTAGTCGGTTGCCCATGCTTCAATGTATAACTCCATACCCATCTATGTATGGACAATACTGAATGACCTTGGTGGGTTATGAAAAGACATAAATTTGGAAGAAGACTATGGAATGGGGGTCTGAGGGGAGTTGGAGGGCTAGAAGTAAATATGATGAAAATACATATATACACATATGAAATTCTCCAGTAACTGAATGTAAAATATTTCTAAAGTAAGAAGATGTTCTAGATTAAGAAATCCTGTCCTCCCAGTATTGTTTGGGAAGGGTTTCAATTCCCTAGTTCTGTGTAAAAATCTACCCCAACACTTAGTAACTTCCAACTGCTATCACTGGATTCACTTGAGGCTTTTCACTAGAGTTCGGATTCATCTGGGTGGGTCTTCTCCAGATCTGGTGAGTGGTCCTCTGTGAGGCTGCACAGTGGGAGTTAGAGCAGGTAGCACCAGGTATGGCTCAAATGTTGGCACAACTGGACTCTCTCTCTCTCTCTCTCTCTCTCTCTCTCTCTCTCTCTCTCTCTCTCTCTCTCTCTCTCTCTCTCTCTCAAGTAGTCTCAGATGTTTCCTCATCCCTGTAGACTCCACATGTCTCCTGCAGCATGTCCCACATGATACCTCAACGTTCCTAGGAGCACTGAAACAAAAGCAGGTTCTTTGAAGAATGGATTCCTTCCTATCACAACCCAGTCTATTGCCTGGACCCAATACGAAGGTGCCCTTCCCCACCACCTCAGGCACAGGTTCTCTTCTATTGTTGTCCCCCTCACTCTAAACAGAGGTGCCCCTCTTTTGTAGTCCCCTCCATCCAAGCATAGATTCCCTTCTATTCCAGCCCCACACTCAGAACAGGGTTACCCCTCTATTGTAGTTCCCTGACACCCGACAGAGGTGCCTTTCTTTTTATTATTATTACATTTTTTCTATTTATTTTACATACCAACCACAGCTTCCCCTCCCCCCTCTCCTCCCACTCCCTCCACCCTTCCATATGCCCCCAGCAACTCCTGAGAAAGGACAAGGCCTCCCATGAGAGTCAACAAAACATGGCATATCAAGCTGAGGCAGGACCAAGCTCCTCCCCACTGCATCAAGACTGAACAAGGTATCCCACCACAGGGAATAGGTTCCAAAAAGCCAGCTCATTCACCAGGGACAGATCCCAGTCCCACTGCTAGGGGCCCCACAAACAGAATAAACTTCACCCTCATGAAGAGGACCTAGGTCGGCCCCATGCAGGCTCCCTACCTGTCGGTCCAGAGTCCATGAGCTCCCACTAGCTTGGGTCAGCTGTCTCTGTGGTTTTCCCTGTCATGATCTTGATGCCCCTTGCTCATAGAATCCCTCCTTCCTCTCTTTAGCTGGACTTCCGGAGCTCGACCTGGTGCTTGGCTGTGGATCTCTGCATCTGCTTCCATAGTTACTGGATGAAGGTTCTATGATGACAATTAGGGTAGTCACCAATCTGATTACAGGAGAAGGCCAGTTCAGGCACCCTCTCCACTGTTGCTAGGAGTCTTAGCTGGGGTTGTCCTTGTGGATTCCTGGTATTTTTCCTGGCACCAGGTTTCTCCCTAACCTCATAATGCCCCCCTCTATCAAGATATCACTTTCATTGCTTGCCCTCAGAGGTGCCTTTCTAGTCTAGCCCCACCACCATGAACACAGGTGCCTTCTATTTTAGTTCCCCAGACCCAAACAGAGATGCCTTTCTTTTCCAGTCTCCCCCTGCAAATAGAGGTTCCCTTCTACTCTAGTCCCCCAGTTCCAAACAGAGGTTGTCTTCTTTCATAGTTCTCCCCAACCCAAAACAGAGGCGTCCTTCTATTCTCGTGCACTGTGTCACTTAGCAGAGGCTTAGACGCCACACACAGGCCACTCCACTCCAGGCACTCTCTCTTCTCCACACCTGGGCTCATTTATAAACCTCTCTTACAAACCTTTCAATCCCATACACATTTATGATATGACTATTTGGGTATGGGGCACTGTACTTTTTTTTTTTTTTGGAAACTTCTGAATGAATCACAATTATTTGGATCCTTGAAGAGTTAATAGTGCATCTAGCAAGGAGGGTTCGAATCCATGTTCCCAGATACTAAACAAATGAGTTCAGAGTGACATCAAGGCTAAGTGGTTGCCCAAGAGCCATTGACCTAACAGGATGAATACTTGGGCAGAAAGAGGCATCTGGTTACCCTAGCAAGGCATAATTTTTGTAAGAATTTAAAGTTGTTACCACTGTGTGGCTTTTTATTGTGATAGTTAATATTGTCAGCTTGACAGGATTTAGCATTACCATGGAAATAAACCTCTAAACATGTCTATGAGAAAAATTTTAGACTAGGTTAATTGAAGACCGAAGACCACCCAAATGTAAGTATCACTATTCAATCATCTAGGAGTTAGGACTGAATAAAAAAGAGAATGTGAGCTGATTAGCATTCATCTCTCTCAACTTCGAACTACAGATGAAATGTGATCCACTGTCCCATGCTCCTCCCTCATGACTTCCCCACCGTAATGGATCATACTTTGGAACTGTGAAGCCTAAATAAACCCTTCCTTCCTAAAGTTGCTTTCTTGGGTATCTTGTCACAGCAACACAAAAAGTAACTAATAAAATTATTTAGATACATTCTTAGGTTTGTATTTAAATTGTTACATATTTAGTGTTTAAATTTATGTATAAGACCTTTGCCCTGTAAGACCTAGAACCACTTGCCTTGTTCATAATAATCGCCAATGACACGTTCACTTATTTTTTGAGCAAAGGTTCTTTAATTAGATTTTGCAAATACACTGGAGAATCTTGTGATGTTGCCTGCATCAGATGCAATGTTGTGGGATATTCACCAAAGAAGACTACTTGAACATGGGTTTAAACCAACAGAAAATCTTTATTAGCTGTCTGAGGGCTATACTGGGTGCTCTGTATCCCAGTGCAGCCCTGAGCCTTTCTCAGGATGAATTTTTAAGCACACACACACACACACACACACACACACACACACACTCAAAATGTTCTGGGTTGACACACTTCAGTTAACAAGAACAGTTAGCCAGAAGCAGAACTACAGAAGCCAAAAAGCAAGGTTAGTACATTTAGAGACTTTCCCAGAACTATGAACATTGATGGATTAGGTCTTTGCATGTTTTTGGAGGGGGCGCAGTTGGTGATGTCTATGTGCTGAGTTTTACAGCCTGATTGGCACTACTATCATGGAGTCAGTTGTACTAAGGTCTGGGGCTCTATTACACAATTCTGCACACTACTTTGTAACTGGACCTGTGGCGACAGAACCTCTCATCTTGCCTTTATTGTTTACTGTGACCCCTGCATTGTCTTCAAAAGAAAGACACACACTGTCCTTTCTTCAATATTCATTGTTGAATTGCCCTTGCAGGATGCACCTTTTTTTTTTTCTTACCTCTTGCATGCCTTTCTTAACTGTGGCCGTCACCGATCGCCTACACTAGCACTGGAAAGTTTGTTCAGTTGTGCCTTGATTCCCTTCGCAAACACGAAATACAAAGTTTTGGCTCCTATATTGTCAGCATGGTTGATCACAACTCCTACCAGAAGAGCCAGGGAAATCTGAAATTCACTCAAGAAGATGCACCAAGTCCTTGCTTAGACATCTTGAGCACCCAGAAAGTAAAGGCATTTCGTTTTTTGGATTTTTGATAGTACTGGGATTAAACTCAGGGCCTTGAGCATGTTAGATAAGCACTCTACCACTGTGCTACTTCACTTCCCAGTTCACTTTTCAGCTTAACCTACCCTGTGACTGCTGAATGTCTAGGAAATTCTACTTTACTACACATGACACATACGACGCTGCTTAAAAAAATACTCAGAAAAGCCACACCTGTATTCTCAGTACTCATAAGGCTGAGACAGGAAGATTCCCATGAGGCAACATGAAAACTTTTTTTACATAGCTTATTTTAATTGAGGTTTGAAATCCATGCCACAGCTTGCAAAGATATTCTTCTCAATATGGCTGCTGCTGAATGAATGAACTTTCTATTCATGACAAACAGTTACACGAGGAGCAGGGCATGTAACTAAGTGGTGGAACATTGGCCTAATATGTGGAAGTTGTTGGGTTCACACCCCAGAAACATACACATGCACACACACACACACACACACACACACACACACACACACAACACACATACCTGCTAAATTCTTATATAAAAGATCTCACACAATAACACAGAGCTATGGGACTGGAGAGATCGCTCAGTGGTTAAGAGCAGTGACTGCTCTTCTAGAGGACCTGGGTTCAATTCTCAGCACCCACATGGCAGCAGGATTTAACTCCAGGATTTAACACCCTCACACAAACATACATACAGGCAAAATACCAATGCACACAAAAGAAAAATAAATAAATTATTTTTAAAAATACCACAGAGCTAACTAGTCTTTTCCTGCCATCATCACAAAGTGTTACTGTTAACTACACCAGGTTTTCTCATGGGCCTAAGAAAGTGACTTCTGTCCTTGCAGTAAGAACTTAGTTGTTTAATCATGGCATGGGGGAATCAAACCCAGGGCCCCAAATGCTGAACTCATACTCTATCACTGAGCGCCAACTATAACCCCTAGGACTTCCCATTAAATGGAATCTTACTAAATCTGATATGCTGGAACTGTGGGCAGAACTATTATTACCTCTCAGGTAAACGGGAGTTGAAATACACCTACCTTTTTTTTTTCAAAGCCCTGAGTTTTCGTAATGGGCTATATGGCTTGCCTGACATCATTAAGTCCCTTTGTCTGGTTTTAATCTGTAGTTTGGACACTGGATAGTGTTAAGCTATTTTCTGTCTTTAAAATGACACAGCTTGGTTAATGGAAGGAAGAAGATGAACCCCTGAGGCTCCCTAACTAAAAGCATTACTTATAGGAGAAATCAGTCTTCTATTTGGGGTGGAGAAAATCAGCTGAAGAGGGGTGCTGAGTGGCCAGGAAATGGCAAGGAATCTGAAGAAAGAAAAATGGGGAAAGAATGAGTCAAAGCCATCTCCATGGTCTTCACCATTCTTCTTCACAATGGGATCCTTTCTTTTCTCCAAGCTCCTTCTTTCATGCACAGAGCCTGAGAGCCTAAAATTGCAGGCAGAAGAGTAGTGGTACCATTAACAGCTAAAGGGGAAAAAACTGCCCATGCCTGCCCCAGATCAGCCAAGTACTATGTCTGTCAGCATAAAACTTGAAAAATAAGGGCATGCATAGAGCAGAAAAAATAGCTTTACTTAGAAAGTATCGAAAAAGGGGGAGAGCAAATTACAATTTTAAACTTACTGTGAAAGTGTGTTTTATTCATTCCATTTTCCTGTCTTGATGCATCTACATCCTTACACATGGATTTATGCTATACTGTTACTATTTCTGTTACAATTTTTGAATGAAATTCATAAAGAAGGATTCAATCTTAACTTTCTTGAATACTTTCATTGTTGTTTAATTCTACCGGATCTAGGATTCATTAATCACCTGTCATGTTTTGATATGTGGATCAGAAATTGATCAATAGCTGGCAAAATTTAATAAAAGGAACTCATTTCTGGAGAAATGAGTTCGTTGCCATGCCAACTATCGATCTTCTCAGATGGAGGCTCGGCAGCCAGTTGCAAAATGGGTCCTGTTAGGCAGGCCCTACGATCTGCCCATAGGAAATCACCAGGTCGCTTATTAAATGATTTGCCAAAAAATGGCTTCAGGAGAGAACTGGGCTGTGCCAGCTTGTGGAAAGACTGTGTGTTGTGATCGTTCCATTGAACACCTGAGAATCTTGTCGCATAGCTAGATAGGGCACACAGCACTAGTCCAGGGGCTTGTGCAGCCCTGCTTTCCGCTTGTGCATTCCTTAACATCTTAAAGCCGCAGAGAAAGAATGAGCAGTTTAATCTATTACCACGTTATGTTTATGAAGTGTAAATTCGGAAAAAAATCTGTTTACTCTGTGTCATTATGTACACGCTTCCTAGGTGTGAGAAAGATTAATAGCAGCTTTATCAAAGAGAGATCTGGAGCTGCACTGAGTTGTATAACATAAAGGCCAAAGGAAGAAGCGGAGAGGTGGGGGGAGAGAATAGTAATCAAAGAACTCTTTGAGCTTTTGAAACTCAGAAAACTCCTTTAAAGTTAGGAAGTTATCAGAATATTTTAAAATGTCACAGATTCTAATTTGAGGAATTCCAGTTGCTTTTATTAGAACTGAGATAACTTTCAACACAGAAAATTCATTTTTCTACATTGTTAGCAGGTGAATAAAGTGCTCTACTGTTTGTTAAACGAATACTTATTTGAGCATTCACAACGTGGATAGAGGAACTCGTAGATTCTGCTACATGCAGAATATGCTACTTTGAGCCATGCTGCCTCATGATAGAGAAGTGAAGTCTTTCTGTTTCTAGTCAACAGTAAACTGCAAGTCCTTTGGACATGATCCTTTGCTTCTCAATCTACTAGATTCAAGAAATAGGTCATGCTGGCTGTGGCAACTTACACAGGCAGCAAGCAGATATCTGTGAGTTTGAGGCCAGCCTTGTCTGCATAATAAGTTCTAAGTCAGTGATACCCTGTGTCAAGAAAGAAAGAAAGAAAGAAAGAAAGAAAGAAAGAAAGAAAGAAAGAAAAAGAAAGAAAGAAAGGAAGGAAGGAAGGAAGAGGGAAAAAGGAATGAAGGAAGTAGGAAAGGAAAACAGAAGGAAAAGGAAGATGGAAAAAAAGAAATAGGTTGTAATGAGCACCACACTCAAAATAGAACCAGCCAGTCTATGTTGGGTCTGTGAGTTTTTTATTGTCGTTATTTGAACCAAGGTCTTGTTATGTAACACAGGCCAACCTCAAAGTCATGATCTTCTTGCTTCCATCTACCAAATGCTTGGATTGCAAGCATGTGACACTTCATCCTGCTTTGACTAATTTTTGACAAAGGTGCCCAAACCATTCAACGGGGAAAGGACAATCTTATAAATAAATGGTACACAAAAAATTATGCACCCATTTGTAAATGAGTGGTTGATTCTGTACACAAATGTGAGATCAAAAGAATACAGTATTATGGTTTTTCATTTGGTTGGTTGGTTTCATTTGGGGATTTTTTTTTTTGAGACAGGGTTTCTCTATGTAGCCCTGACTGTCCTAGAACTCACTTTCTAGACCAGGCTGGCCTTGAACTCAGAGATCCACCTGCCTCTGCCTCCTAAGTGCTGAGATTAAGGGTTTGGGTCACCACTGTCCGGCTCAATATTATGTTTTGATACACATATGCCTAGTGAAATGATTACTACAGTCCAGTAAATGAATATATTCATCACCACACAGTTACTTTTTCCCCTAGTGCTGGGCATCAAAATGGTCTCTCTCACATGGTTGGTAGGTACTCTACCACTGAAGCAGATAGTAGACCTCATTATGCAGTCACTTTCTTTTCTTTATAGTAAGAATTTGTGAACTTCACTCAATCAGAAAGTTTTCAGTACAGAATATAATATTGTCAATTATAAGGGTATAATTAATTATCAATTACATAGTTATATTACATTAATTATTAATAATACAATAAAATCATATTAAATTATATGATGTAAATGTAATGGTATAATTGAACTATATTTCTCATAATTTTATTATATCTCTAGACATATTCATTTTATATCACTCCAAATCTGTACCTTTTGATCTTTATTTCCCCATTCCTCTCCTCTCTCAGCTCCCTATTCTATTCTCTATTTCTTTTTTAAATATTTATTTTAATTTATGTACATGGGTGTTTTGCTTACATGCTTGCATGTGCACCACATGCATACCTGGTGCCCATGAGCGTATCAGATCCCCTGGAAACGGAGTTAAGGATGGTTGTCAACTACCATGTCGGTGCTGAGAACTGAATCTGGCTGGGTTCTCTGGAAGAGCACCTAGTACTCTTAACTGCTGAGTCATCTCTCTCGCCCCTATCTATTCCCTATTTCTTAATAATATAATATATAAACATACATTTAAAAATATATATACATAAAAAAGTTGGAAATTTTATACTCTTTTATAAATTTTTCCATTTATTGTATGTGTGAATATATATTAGTGTGTGTGTGTGTGTGTGTGTGTGTGCGTGTTGCAGAGTGGACACACACACCACAGCACATGTGTGGAAGTCAGAGGACAACATTGTGGAGTTATGTGCCAAGCTGTCTTACCCGCCCTAACCTTGCTTTTGTTGTTGTTGCTGTTTTGTTTTAGGTTCATGTATGTGCATGAGTGTTTTGCCTGCACATATGTAAGCATGCTGTGTGTAGGCCTGGTACCAAGAGAGGCCAGGAGAAGATCCCCAGGAACTGGAGCGGAACCTGGGTCCTCTAGAGCAGTAAGTGCACTTAACTGCTGAGCCATCTCTCTAGCCTTGGTTTTTGAGATAAGATTGCTCACTTTCCTAGAGCTCCAAGGAGGCTAGGCTGGCTGGCTAGTAAACCCCAGGGAGTTGCCTGCTCTTGTCTCCCCAGTGATGGGGTTACAAGCACATGCCACCATGCCCATCTTTTTTTACATGGATCTGGGAATCAAGCTCAGGTCTTTCTGCTTACAAGCAAGCCCTCTATCACTAAGTCATCTTCCCAACCCACTTTTTCCATTTGATAATACATTTTAAGCATTTAAATATCATTATCACTATAATACAACATTATACATTAACATCTGATATATGTGTGTGTGTGTGTGTGTGTGTGTGTGTGTGTGTGTGTGTGTGTGTATGTGTAGGGATGCATGCTAACATTCGATGTTAAGACAACCCCTCATCAAGGAAATTTCTCTTTGCAACAGAGGCAACTACAGAAAACCACAACCAATCAAAATGCAGAGCTGTGGGGCTCAGTCCCAATGGATACATCTAGAAAACACTCTTGTACCTAAGACTCAGGGTACATTGTGGAAGCAGGGGCAGAAAGATCGTAACAGCCAGAGGATCAGGAACTTTGCTGTGAGACTATGTTTCCTAGTAATGTCAGAAGCTATATCCATAAATTCTTACCAAGAAACCCACAAGGCTTCAACCCTACACAAAGAACTATGGGCAACTAAGGAATGTCAAGAGGAGGAGAAATTTTCTTCCCTAGTGAGTATCACCCCAGTTGGTTTTCCAATACCAAATGATCAACCCTGAAATCATATGTACAAATAACATTATACAAACTGAGCAGGCTATATTTGGGAATGTGTGTGTATGTGTGTGTGTGTGTGTGTGTGTGTGTGTGTGTGTGTGTGTGTGTGTATGTGTGTGTGTGTGTATGGGGTGTGTGTGTATGGGGTGTGTGTGTATGTGTGTGTGTGTGTAGTAACAATGAGAACATGAATTTGAAAGGGAGCAAAGAGGGGTGTATGGGAGGGTTTGGAAAGAGGAAATAAAAGAAGAAATGCTTTGATTATATTATGATCTCAAAAAATAAAAATTAAAAAAGAAGTTGAGGCAGGAGGATCTGGACTTCCAGGTCAGCCTGGCCGCATAGTAAGACTCTGTCTCTAAAATAAAACAAAACAAATAGAAATAGATGAATGCAGTTATTAGAATATTGGATCGAATCTTCAAATTTCTGATTTGATGATAATTTCATCAGTGTGATTTCAAAACCACAGGCAAAAAAAGAAATAGGTAAATTGGAATTCACCAAAAGTAATAGCATGTGCATCAAATGACACTCTCAAGAAAGCAAAGCAGGCAATCTACCAAGCAGGAACAAATGTTTGCAAACTGTATATCTGAGAAGATGTTACTGCTCAAAATATAAGAGAAGAAACTCAGCTGGGTACAATGGCATGTGCCTGGATCTCTACAATCTGAATTGAAGTTCAAGGCCATCCTGGTTACATGGAGACCTTGTTCAAATGAAATGGAGAGGAAAAGAGGGAGGGATGAAGGAAGGAAGGGAGGAGGAAAAGAATTCCTTCCATTTAACAATGAGAAGAACCCCATTTAAGAACGGGCTAAGACTATTTCTACAAGGATTTACAAATAGTCAATCAGCACATGAAAAGATACTAAGCATCATTCCTCCTGCAGAAATGCAAATTACAAACGATGAGATGCCACTTCATACCCACTCAGCTGGCCATAATAAAAAAGAATAAGCAAGCAGTTGCAAGGCTGTGATAAAATTGTAACACCCCTGCACTGCCAGTGAGAATGTTAAATGGTACAGCCACTGGGGAAGGCATGCAGTTTCTCAGAAGATTAAACCTACAGTGATCAGCTGGCCCATCATTTGCACTCCAGGTTAGAACCGAAAGAACTGAAAGCAAGGGCTCAGATACATAACAACATTATTCACAACAGCCACAAGGTGGGAACAGCACAAGGGTCTACCAGTCAATAAATACAGAAAGCAAATTTTAACACACATGTACACACACACAGGGAAACATCACTTGGCTTTAAAAATAAAGGGAATTTGATAAACACAACAACATGGATGAAATTTCAAGTGTAAAATTTAAATGTTAACAGAAATAAGCTGATTCTACTTACTGGAAACACCTAGAGTGGTTGGAATTCTGCTTTGAGTGGAGACAAAGGGAAAGTAGTTAGCAAGGGCTGAGGGGAGTGGTAAACGGAGGGTAGTAGTTAACAATAGAGTGCAGGAAACAATGGAAACTTGGTGAAAATGGATGGTGGGATGCTTTGCAACCATGCAAAGCAATAAGAATGTATTTCATGATACTAAATTGTACACTTTAAAATGGTTATACTAGTAAATATTATGTTTTATGTCTTTTATAATAGTAAAAACTAAAACCTGAGAGATTTCTTGATTAAAAAGAAACTCGTCCAGAAATCTGCTATCATGTCCTTTTCTAATTAATGCCCTCAGAAAAAAACCTATTTCTCCACTTTCATTCTAGCGTCCCATGGTGGTGTAATTGTCTGCATCCTTCTCTATGATCCCCACTGCTATGAGCATGTTGACTACAGAACAGAGGCTCTCTTTTGTTATGATTACAGGCTTTGAATGCAGTTAGGTCTTCTGAGCCCAACTCCAAATCTTCCACTTGACTAGCCAGGGGACCTTAAACAAGTGATTGAATATCTCTGTGACTGTTTTCTGCCAGAAACTAGGCTCCGTTTTAAATGAGGTGACAAAGATGACATGGGGGTTGAAGAAATGGCTCAACAGTTAAGAGCATTTATTATTTCTCTTGTAGAGGACCCAGGTTTGATTCCCAGCACCTGTATAGTGACTTACAACCATCTGTAACCCCAGTTCCAGGGGAGCCAACAGGCATGCATGTGGTGCACATACAGGCATGCAGGAAAAACATTCATACATATTAAGAAAAATAAATACATTCTAAAAATACATAAATGAGATGATACATGTAATGTGCCAGGAAATATAACTATTCAAAAACTAGTTGCAATAACAATAATAATTTTAATTATACATATTAAAAGACCCTAGTATAAAAATAGCAAATTCAGTAAACATAATGACTTATAGTACAACTATTTGTATTATTTAAAGGGTTTTTTTTTTATTCATGCATGTGTCTGTGTCTGTTTGTGTGGTCCCTGAGGAATCCAGAAGAGGGTGACAGATCCACTGAAATGAAAGTTACAGATAGTTGAGGCTGCCTGTTTGTGAGTGCAAGGACTAGAACTCAAGAGCAGCAAACTTTCTTAACTGTTGAGCCACCTCTCCAGCCCTATGTTAACTAGTACACTCAACACCTAACACATAACTGCAAATGTGCTGGTGGGTGGTAGAGGACTTGCATTTACCATCCACTAACTGCCAACTCTAATAATTCTTAACTGTCTCCTCTACTACATTGGAAGGTCACTGAAACAGTGCCTTATCTCAGCCAGTACATGGATCAGAGTAGAAACTCAATACATGCCAGATGAATGAACCCATGAATTAATGAGTTCTATTTTTTGAAAGCTGAACTATCTCCCAAAGCCTATGTTTGGAACACTTGCTTCTCACCTGGTAGTACTGTTTTGCGAGGCTATGGAAACTGGAGGTGGTCTCAACTGTCCAAAGGAAGGCACCATGGGCAGTTGGCTGAAGACTACAACTAGCCTGTTTTACTGTTACTTCATTGTGCTCTACCCATGATGTGACTAGCCCTGCCACATGCTCCTGTCACTATGAGTTCTGTCCTTGAGTTCTGAAACAGTGAGCGAAATCAATTCATCCTCCTTTAAAGTTCTTCCATCGGGTAGATTTGGTTGGGTTTGTTGTTGTTCTACAGTGATATGATGCAAACGTAACTAGTAGTATTGGGAACCCACATGAGAAAACCCCCAAAAGGAGAAACCTCAATCCTCTACACTTTCCCTACACTTCTGCTTAAGACTTCTTGATTTATTTTTAATAAGGAATGGTATTTCCTTTTCCATGCTCCAGGCTTAGTTGCCTTAGATTTGCCTGTTTATTTATTTACCTCTCTCCTTTAGACTGCAAGCTCCTGGAGGGAAGACTAT
Source organism: Peromyscus eremicus (assembly GCF_949786415.1). NCBI lineage: Eukaryota > Metazoa > Chordata > Mammalia > Rodentia > Cricetidae > Peromyscus > Peromyscus eremicus. The sequence continues at coordinate 116,502,041 of NC_081439.1, forward strand.
CTTTCATTCATCTTTGTATGCCAGCCATTTAAAGCAGTGCCTGGCAGATAGTCCCAGGTGCTCAGTGCATGTTTAATGACTCCTGGAAGAATGTGGAATAGAAGTGGATCTGACGTGTGCATTTTACTTTATGATAGGAGACTGCCATGAAGTCTGGGCCTGGTACTTTCTTAACAAAGGAAATTCAGTGAACAGTCTTAAATAAATGATTGCATCTTGTTCCTTATTTATTGATTGATTTTGGAAACAGACTTTTACTGTGTAACCTAGACTGCTATGGAACTTGAGCTCCCATCTCCCCATCTCAGCCTCCCAAAAACTTGGATAATAGGCACATGCCACAATTCCAGACCACTGAGTCCTTATTTACATGGTCAGTGTTAGGCCTGAGGTTTTCTTGAGAACAGTGCAGCAGAATATTCCTTATTCCATATCTTTTAAATGTGTGTTAAATGGGGTGATTATTATGATCTTTGACATACAAACCAATTAGAATGTCTATTCTTTGAAAGTATTACAGTGGGAAGTAGGAAAGATGAGAGAGTAAGAGGTACATATGAGGTTGATGGGAGATATCATTCTGTATGCTGTGAAAATGTGTTGCTCTGATTGGTTGATAAATAAAGCTGTTTGGCCAATGGTGAGGCAGAATAACATTAGGCAGGACATTCTAACTAGAGAGATAGGAGAGAAGATAAGAGAGCAGAGGAGACGCTGCTAGCCACTGCCAGAAGAATCAAGATGTAAAGATACCAGTAAGCCACGAGCCATGTGGCAAAGTATAGATTTATAGAAATGGGTTAATTTAAGATGTAAGAGCTAGCTAGTAAGAGCCTGAGTCATTAGGCCACACAGTTCATAATTAATATAACCCCTGTGTGTTCATTTGGGTCTGAGCAGCTGTAGGCCAGGGCCATGGGAGCCAGGTGGGACCAGGAAAACTTCAACTACATGAAGTAATAGTTAAACCATCAAGAATTAAAACAGCACCTGGGGGGTGGTGGTGCAATCCCAGCACTCAGGAGGCTGAGGCAGGTGGATCTCTGTGAGTTTAAAGCCAGGCTGGTCTACAGAGCAAGTTCCAGAACAGGCTCCAAAGCTGCACAGGGAAACTCTGTCTTGAAAAACCAAAAAAAATAAAATAAAATAAAACAGCAAAATGGCAGATAAACAGGCCACACAGTATTATATACCTGAAACCCCAGCCATGAGGCAGGAGGAATTCTGAATGTTTAAGGCCAACCTGGGCTACATAGCAAACTCTGGGGACAGCCAAGGATGCATATTGAAACCTTGTCTCAAGAAAACCAAAAATTAGTCAATGAATTAATAGTTTCAAAAAATGAGAGATAAGAAGGAAGACAAAAAATAAGGAATATATGAGAAAAAACATTCATGGATATCTGTCCCATACAATCTGAAGGACAGAAATGAACAGCATTGTTTTTTATTCAGAATGACAGTATTCTTATTATGAGACAGCTCACTTCTTCCACTCTACTCTTTCTACTATAAGCTCTTAGAAACTGATTGCTTTTTTTTTGTTTACTTCATAGTTTATGTTTTCTCATTGTTTTCAATTTGTGTTAAAAGTTCATTGACTTGACTCTCTTCTATACAGTTTCCCCTGTTTTCTGAGATCATGTGACTTCCTTTTAAAACACCATTTTAGCCCTGGCATAGTGGCTGACATCTTTAATCCCAGAACTGCACAGGCAGGTAAGTGGATCTCTGAGGTTGAGGCCAGCCTGGTCTACAGAGAAAGTTCCAGGACAGCCAGAGATACACAGAGAAACTCTGTCTTGAAAAAGCAAAAACGGAAAGAAAAAAAACAAAACAAATGAACAAAAATGTCATTTTAAGACCCACTGAGATAGTTCAGTGGATAAAAGCATTTGTTGCCAAGCCTAGGGACCTGAGTTTGATCCTCCCTGGACCCACAAGGGAAAAAGAGAGAAGAAAAAAAATTCGAAGGTTTTTTTCTGACCTCCAGATGTTAATTGTCACCTTCATACATACATACATACAGAGAGAGAGAGAGAGAGAGAGAGAGAGAGAGAGAGAGAGAGAGATTAAAAACATCATTTTAAGATTATCTGGAGCATATGCTTCTCCTTGAATAAGTTTTGCCATCTTAAAATACTCTTTGCTAATAAGCCACTATTCTGGAATGGGTTTCAGTGATGTCCTTCACCATCACCAATAAATGTACAAATGTTTAGGTTGGCCAGGGGATGGTTTCAGCCAGCAGTATTAACTATGGGTAACAATCTGTTGCATTTGTTTCCATGAGGCTGTCAACTGTCCTGCAAACAGTACTATGTAGAATCAATCCTTCATGATCAGTGCTGCACCCCATCTGTACTTCACTCAGGCCCTAGAGAGACCTAGGATTTAGCTCCAGTAACGAATCCTGTTAGAACAAACTGTGGGCGATAAAGGAGCTCAGCTATGGCAAATAGTGCTTGGAATCCGGTCATCAATGGGACTTCCTGACATTTGGAGAGAGAGAGAGAGAGAGAGAGAGAGAGAGAGAGAGAGAGAGAGAGAGAGAGAGAGAGAGAAGAGACAGAGAGACAGACAGGCACACAGACACAGACACAGACACACAGATACACAGAGAATTTCTTGTAGCACAAGTTGACCTGGGGTCCTGCCTTGCTTTCTTCCCAAACATGAATATTTGAAGATGGCCAGTTACTGAGGCTACTGCTTTGAACTGATCTTTCTGTTTTAAAATATTTGGAGGCAAAGGCAGGATTAAGGAACACAAAAATGTCACGTCTCCATTTTCACAAAGAAGAGTTAAGTATTTCTAATTACAAAAGGCTGGGTAGGCTTCAATTTGTGAAAAATGTCAAAGAGAAGACAATGATGCTCAAAGCTTCTGTGGATTTACAAAGCAACTGTACATATGGCAAACCTTTATGTCTCATTATGTAGCCTAATCTCGTCTTTCTAATTCCCTTTGCATTTCTGAGGAAAAGCAGTTTGAAAACCCTCCACATATATCCAGGTGTGCCCATTCACACTCTTTCACAACTGCTTAAGCCTATTGTCACTCTGCTTGGAATTTCCATATTATATTAGATCTCATCTTCACTAGGCCATTTGGCATCCCAAACAATCTATTGCCCCAATAATAATACCTCCTTACATCATGAGTACTAGGCATATAGCAGGCCACGTTATGAGGAAATAAGGAAGACATAATTCTTTTCTTTCTTTGAGGAGCTCACAGGAAGAGAGCCAAATTGCTATATTCTATTTTGTGTGCAAATAGGGGCACACAGCACCTCCTTGAAGCTGCTAATTGATTCACTTTCAGATGCATCACCAGGCCAAGAGCAAGGAGTCAATCCAAATCACAACCTTTTCTCTCTTTCATTTTCCTCCCCCCACCCCTCATGTATCTACTTTGCACTGTTTCTTGAAAGTGTGTAGCAGGGCTAGGACCTTGAGGTCTACTTACCTCAGTGGTAGGGTACTTGCTACTATTTCTTAAGTCCTGAGTTCAACTGCAAAGAACAAAAATAGACAGGATAGCATATAGGTAGACAAAAGCTTCCCTTGTGTTTTAGTTCCCAACTTAAAATTTGAAAGGAGCTCTCTTACAGACACAGAGACTTGCTCAGTGTTGTTATTTTTGTGTTTATGTTTGGCTTTTGTCTTTGAAACTGAGTCTCACTGTATAGTTCAGTATGGCCCAGAACTTGCTCTGTAGCCTAAAGGAGCCTCTAATTCAAGATCCTCTTGTCTCGGCTTTCCGAATGCTGAGATCACAAGTATACACTTCCAGACCTGATTCACAAACAGGTTTTGAAGAAGAACTGTAGCTGGGCATGGTGGGACACACAGGCAATCCCAGCACTTGGAAAGTAGAGTCAGAGAGATCACCAGTTCAAGCTAGCCTGAGCTACATGGCATGTTCCAGCCTAGCCAGACTACAATTTAGAAAAACTTAGGAGAAAGAGAAGGAGGATGAGGAAAATATTTTGAACATTGCTCTGGGTACTATGTTAAATGTTTCCTTTTTTTCTTTCTTTTTGTTTTTGTTTGTTTGTTTGGGTTTTTTGTTTTTGTTTTTCTTTGTTTGGTCGGTTGGTTGGTTTTTCAAGACAGGGTTTCTCATTGTAGCCCTGGCTGTCCTGGAACTCACTCTGTAGACCAGGCTGGCCTCGAAATCAGAGATCCACCTGCCTCTGCCTCTTGAGTGCCAGGATTAAAGGTGTGTGCCACCAGGCCTTGTGTTCTATTGGATGTTTCTAGATATTTTCTTGTATTAACTCTTCAATCAACAGTGTCAATACTTAACAGACCAAGTACCAGGAAATGGAAGTAACTCATGATGACCACACAATCAGTAAGGTCCAGCTTTGAGATTTGTGTGCAGACTCTTCTTTTCTCCTGAAGATGTCTAACTCATACATACACGTTACCTAGTTATAAACTGTCTTTTTTTTCTCATCCTGTCACTGAGGTAGGGCATCCCATATTAGGTTCTGAAATTGAAATGCATTTTTACTAAAGGATATGAACTATAAATGGTATTTATGTGTTTCTGAAATGAAATAGAAAATAATCAAGTTAGAGACAAAAAGCCATGCCAGAAATTACTGACCAATGGGAAAGATGCTACGGTATCCACACTTATCAAAAGGTGATTCATTTCTTCTAAAACAGATACATTGTCACAGGTATCAATTATAATACAGATCCAGAGAACAGGGGACTGTAGACCAGCACTTACATAAGAACAGATCCCGGGAGCTTAAAGATATTTCTTGCCTCCCTGACCCAGACAGAAAAAGACTGTTAACAACAAAGTGTCATTTCTCCAAAATTATATTCACAGCAATTGAGACTACAACACAGAAAGCCAGGGACACTCAACCCACAGGGCCCAAACCGCATAATTCTACTTGCTAAGCAGAGAAAAGCCACACTATTTTTAGAGGCATTTACCCTAACTACCCTGTATCTTTTATCCAGCAACCCAAAGCAGCAGAGAAGCCAAGTGTAGTTATGCCCCTAAATCCAGTGACATACCTATGTAAATACTCAAATATCTGGTTGAGTAAGAATCATGGGCCAAACTCCCATCACATAATGTCAGAACAGTTTAGAATTCTCTTTGCTTTCTCTGCATATAAGCTCAGAAGTTTTGACACGCAGAGAAAAAGTAACACTCATTGAAAACCCAACTAAAAATATGCTGTGAGTCACATAAGGATCCCTTAAAATTAAAAAGCTGCTGATTCCAGAATGATGTATTTGAAGTGACTATTCTAGAGACTTGATAAACACTTACATGGTACAAACCAAAGGAGCACACTGAAATATTTTACTTCATTGAGGAATATTTTATAAATTCGTTTCTCGTATGTTGGGAAGTTATTCTTCATCATGAAAAGATTCCTTGGGTCAATACATCTGTTTTTGTGGATGGGCATATGGTAACCCTTGGGGCCTATTTCATATGTAACATATAAGTTGAGATACATATGATGCTGCCAGAGAGGTCAGTTGGCTAGGGTTGCCTACTGATAGCTACGGATGACCCTGGAAAAGCTGGGAAACATGTAATCTCCCAGATCTCCACCCTCTGACTTTCCACCAGTCAACTACCAGAGAACCAAAAACACAGAATGCAATAAGGCTAGCCAAGGTTACATAAAAAATACCACAGGAGTTTAGAAGAATTACCCTGACTTGGAACACTCTCCAATACAGGTATAGTTAAGGTATACATGATTGAAGGTCAACTGGGAAAAAGATCAAGTGATCATCACCAGGCCACTACTCTCCTCAATTTTCTCTGTTACGTTGTACTACCTTCTGATCTGAATTGTTGAAGTAATGAATTGTGGAATTTTATCGCTTATTCTTCTCTTAGGAAATATGCTCTTTCCAGAAATAATGCAAAAAAGCCTCCTTTACCCACATGTCCCCATTCCACTCCAGCTGTACCCCAAAAACCTCTCAGTGGTATTAGTCTGGATTCCCAGGAACAGAAGGCATCATCTGAATTGAATAGAAATGCTTACGTGACTTATCTAAGGTAGAGCTCTGTTGAAGGAAAGAAAAGCCCCTAGTGTTGCAAGAGGTCAGACATTTCCCTAACTCCCACCATACAAGTATCGAAAAGTGAGTCCTCTCTGGCTGCCTTCTACTTCGGATTGCCTAGGTTGTCTTCTGACCCCTCCAGCACATGCAGGACTGCTGTTGACAATGCACTTCACAGAGGTGAGAATACACTGGACTAAAAATGAAGGAGTCCTTCTATTGGACTATACTCCCTGGTGTCTGGGTCTTAGGCTGCTTTTTTGAGTCCTTATAATGAAAGGCTACAGGAAAAGGGAAGGGTTACCTTATTCTGGGAGATGAGAAGCTTTAATCTGGTAAGACTGGACCGACTGTGTTTCCAAGTGGAATGGAATTGTTTTGGGGGGACCTAACAGCACACACACAAAATGTTATCAGTTTACATGATGTGAGGTAGAGTGAAGTGCCATGTTTGTGAAACTATCAAAGCAGATTCATCCATTTCTCTCCAAGACTCCACAAACACAATGGAGTGCAGGAACCACTCTCTACTCTGCCTCCTTTACAAGAGGTTCCTTCATTCTTCTTCATAGCTGCCTCCAAGTGGCCACTGTTTTGTGCCTCTGAACTCTTATTTTATTTCATTTAATTTATCTGAAAACTCTAAAGATAGGCATTACTATTCACCTTTCAAAAATGTGGAAGCTGAGGTGTTGAATTCCTAAATCATTTGTCCTAGGTCAGAAGTCAGTTAGTAGCAAAATGTATGGGACTTAAACCTAATTGGTTAGAGGCCAAAGGCCATGCACTGACCACAGGATTTTTGAGAAGATGAAAGAATGAATGAGTATAAGCATGAATGAAGTGTGTATGACAGAGACAGATGAGAGAAAAAATGGGGAGAGATGTTGGAACTAGGGATGTACTTTAGTGGTAGAGCAGAGGTGCCTAGAGAGGTATTTGTGATGGGGGTCAGACTGGATTCCCCATAATCTAAGGCAGCATAAAGGATGAGAGTCTATTCAAACGTGGTAAGAACTGGTATGGTTTGAGGTGAGGGCAGAATGGGTCACTGTCCTGCTTATCCTGTTTGACTGCTAGTGTGGTTTCCTGCAGAGCCAATTGAGTTTTTGTTGCAAAGCCCCTCGGGCCATGCCCTAGCAGCACAAGGTAGACCTGTTGAGAGCAGTAATTATTCACTAGATTGCTCCTGAACACTTTGCCCTGGAACCTCAAGGGACAGACAACGTGCTTCATTTGTTTCTCCAAAAAAATAAAACAAGTGTTTGGGGATTTAGCTCAGTGGTAGAGCGCTTGTCTAGCAAGCGCAAGGCCCTGGGTTCGGTCCTCAGGTCTGAAAAAAAAATAAATAAAGACAAAAAAAGTAAAAAATAAAAAATAAAAAAATAAACTGTCCCAGGTGAAGCTAGGAGCAGGCTGAGTGAAGGCTTTTCCTTGAAAGGACTAGGCCCCAGTGGTGCAGGTACACACACACACACATCCCTTATTTTTCCAACAAATCTCCCTGTGGAGAGACTTCCCGATTGACTACCTCTTGTAGGAACAACCCTGTTTATACAACTGTGTCTTTGGGTTTTTTGTTTTATTTTGTGGGTTTTTTCCCCCTCTGGCCTGGAGCAAGAGATGTAGTAGAAGGTGACCTTGAACACCTGATCTTCCAGTCTCTATTTCCCAAGTGTTGGAATTACAGACGTGAGCCATCATGCTGTGATGGACTCCTGTTTTGTAAAGATGCTAGGTGTGAACCCAGCAATCGCCAAATGCTACCCAGTGTGGCCCTGTTGCTCTGGAATGCAGAACCATTTACCAACTGCCAGGACCCAAAGAGGTAGATTTGAATTACAAGGTGCCCAGAGCTAGCGCTAACTCTCTCATGTACTGCCCGGCCCCTGAGGCCTCCTGGAGTGCCACAGGCGTGGCATTTCAAAGGCGGCCCCTGGGAGTTCTGGGAATTTCCCAGAGAAGTTTTCCACCACAGACTACCAAGCTCATACCCACCACCTTGGTCCAAGAAAGGATCCCTCAAATTCTTCCTTAGGGCGTCAGAATCAGCTAATTTTAACAGTGAGCTGTCCTTAACAGCAGTGAAAATATTTTAGCCCCTGATACTGATGTTTTGCAAATGAGGAGGTAATCGATTCTCATTACTCCGGTCATAAACAGGAGGAAAGGCAAGTGTTGGCTAGCATAGCTACAGGCCAGGGAGCTTGAGCTGTATTTTGAGTTCCAGGCCAGACTAGGCTACAAAGTGAGACCTTGTTTAAAATAATGACAATAATAAGGAGGAGAAAACACAGAGAGGTGACTTTTTTTTGTACTCAAGTGTTACTGCTGGACAGTGGCAGTCTAGATATTACTCTAGATCACCTACCTCATAACAAATATTTGCGGAAGCCAGATTCATTGCGCCCTGTGTTGTCCACTCAAAGCCTCTTTAATTTTAGGGCTTCTATTCTAGCCTCCGGATAGGAAAACCAGCCAAGGAATAGAGACATCATACCGCGACCAAGTTCGGTGGGAAACAATTCTGAACTCTGAAACGCGTCACTTTAGGCCAGTGCCTCAGTTTCCCTCAGTGTAAATTATTATGGAGGGAGTTTCTTGAGATGATTTACATTCAGCGCCTGACAATCGATGTTAAATAAATATCTGTATTCTTGTTTCCCGTGAGTTCTTTGCTTACCTGGATGTGGTGAGGAAAGCCAGGTGGAGAGGGGACTGGAAGCAGATAATAATAAAGGACAACTAGTCGAACACGGACGTTTTCAAAAGTTACAAGCACAAAGGGCCAAGGGGTCAGTCCCTACATTGGACAAACAGAACTAACTGAACGCATGGCTTTTTGAGGGCCCGACTTTGAAGATCTAGATTGGGGGCGGGAAAGGGGCGTGCCAGGGGCCCTTCGGGGTCAGATAGTCTTCTGTGCACAGCGCTGTTTATCCCAAGCGTGCTAGTCCCGGATCCTCGACCCCCAGGGAGGGCAAGGGCCACGTTCCTCTCACTTTCCTTTTGGTCTTGGATGTGGCGGGCAGCTCCAAGGAGAAGAGAGCGAACCACGAAGGCACAAGCGACAAAGTAGCTGCCAAGCAGCAAAGCAAGCTCAAGCCCTGAATCAGGCGCGAGGTGCTCCAGGAGGGGCTTAGCGGAGCTCTGGAATCCTCACCTTTCGCCTTGCTCTGGCGGGCGGAGCAAAGAGACTGCACTAAAGTCGTGATTTCCCCGGTGCGAAAGAAGCTATTTGTGTCTGGTGATCTTCGGCCATGCAGTTTCACAACTACTCAGCAGTCTCAGCCACACGAGAGAGGGAAAGTGGAGCCGGAGCACAGCATCTGCTGCTCTCCCTTAAATATCCAGCTGCTAGCTACCTGGGTTCAGCCTCTTGGAAGGTGTTTGGATCACCGGAATTTTTAATGATGATTCCCAAACACTTAACACCCTCGTTTTTTTTGAAGAGACAATCTGATAACAAAGCAGCTTTTGTGCCTCCGGGATGGGGAGAGGGGCACGGACCACTCCTTTTAAGTTAAAGCCCTAAGAAGGCCAGGCAAAGGGGCAATTAAGCCCCTACACCTTGCCTTCCACCCCTGCTGCTGCGGTGAGGCCACTCCTGACCTTATAGGAATCACTAAGCTCAGGAATTGGAGGATTAAGTGGGGGCTTGGGCCGGAGTCTACTCCATGAGACGCTGTCCATCTCCCGTCGAGGCTGTGTAAAACTTCCCTCGTAAGCAGGACTCTGGAGACTTCGGAGAAAATGTCTGTTTAGAAAACAGGCCCAAAGGAAGTTTTTAGAGGAAAGGGTGAAAGATGTACTAGAGAGAAAGGCAGGAGTCCATTCGTTTGTCCAGGAAACATAGGAGGAGCCTGTGTCTATGGCAACAGACCAAGTACTGTGCTAATGCACTAGAAGGACCTCTTGTTTCACAAAGAGGAAACAAACCTGAAAGGGGGTCAACATTGGCCTAACATAGAAAGTCAGAGCAGAGCTAAGACTAGAAGGTAGTACCTAGTTTCCCATTTAAATGATAAATGATAAAGCCTCATTTTTCAAAGATAGCATACACCCCATAACATTCACCAACTCCCAGTGAAGAGCTAGATCAAGAGAGCCATAGTCACTTCGTTTGTCCAGGCAGCAGTAAATACTGAGTCTGCCTGACCTCCAGCCTTCATTGCCAAACTTTCCTCCAGAATTGGTCTGAGAGCCACGGGCTCCCAGGCAGCGGTGGCACAGGCAGACTGCAAACTCGGGAGTGTGACTGCCTGGCCAAAATGCTGACGGCAGCCATTCTGAATTCTAGATTTCCTCTGGGCTTTCTGGCTTGGCTCTGGAATCCTCTAAAGGACAGACAGACTACCAAACTGTACCAAGAGCTGGGCAACGGAGTGCACTCAAGCTTAGTCAGTCACTGGTAGTGGCTGCCGCTGAGCTCAAGTCCAGCGCTGATGTTTCTTTGTGTTGTGCTGACAGTTTGTGCCACCACAGGCTTCCCAGAACCCAGAACTACCTGTGACGTGTGTGTGTGTGTGTGTGTGTGTGTGTGTGTGTGTGTGTGTGTGTGTGTAGGCAACCCCCCTACTAAAGCTTTGGACTTCACTTGAACTGCTTTACTCCTGGGAAGAGAAACCACAATGCTCAAACCTGACCTGAGTGTCTTTGTTCTAAGAAGGATAATAATGAGTTTGCTACAGACAAGTAATTCTCATATCAAAAGAATCAAGTATTTTTAGGAATTCGTGTGTGTGTGTGTGTGTGTGTGTGTGTGTTGGGAGTGTTGTTACTTTACATATGTCACAAATTCACTGGCTCCTCCACTGCATCCAAGACTTCAGAAATTTCCTTATGTTCTGTCACTCACAAATAGTTACTGCAAAATCCCAGCTCCTGTCAATTTGCTAAACCGAGGCAGAAGAAATCCCTTCCTGCCTATCTGCTACAGTGGTGCACAGGATCCTGGTCTTCCCTTTTGCTTGCTCTGGGGCCTCTGTCAGCTTACAGAGTTGACAAAAAGCTATGCAACAAAACAAGAACAAAACCAGCAAAACATAGTTTGTCCCACAAAGCTGTGAAACCAGTGTCCTAGAATACTCCTTCAGGCTTCCGGAGAGATAGCAGCAAGTCTCAGCTGCAACAGGTGAGAACAACTTTCTTAGGAGTGGAGAAACCCGCCCCACCCCCACCCTCCACTCCCCATTCCCCACCTCCACCCCTGCTCTGCGCAAGGACCTCAGCTACCAATCAACCAGGCCTGCTCTTCACTGGTAGATGGTGGGCAGAACAGGAGCAGAGTTACCCTGGAACCAAGGAGTGCACATAAGGGTTGGGCTACAATTCCTGGTAGTCCACTTCCCAACTACCTTGTGGACCCAGACAGAGAATGTTTCATGTAGCTCTCACGGAGACTATTTCTTGGGAAGTAATAGGAAAGAGAATCAAGATCTCTTCCAATGAATGACATCCTGGGGATGAACAGAAATTCAGGGGAGGAGGGCTGAGCACTCCTCTCTCTTTGCTTTCTGTTCCAGGAAGTACCAGAGTCCCAGGCAGTAAATAAATCCTTCTGGGAATGCATACACTGGTGTTGGGGGTGAAAATGAGGATGAAAATGTGGTTTGCGTGTCCAGAGGGTATTAATAATCTGAATAAGGGATGTGTGTTTGTGTGTATGAGACAGAACAAGTTCAAAAACTAATACAGAGGCAGGATGGATGGATAATTTGCACTGGGTGATTTTCAAATGCAAAGTTTGGTCTATGCATAAACCTCACACAGCTTTTACCAGACCATTTCCTGAGACCATGAAGATTTGCACTCTCTTCGTTCAAGTTCTTTCCTTCTGAGTCAGAAAGCCCTTGTGAGGATCAAAAGCTTCCACAATTCCTCAGCAGGATTCTTTCCCCACCCCCAGGCCAACTAAAGTGTGGCAAAGGAAGGAATCCATGGAATTCTGGGTCTGAGGGATGGCCTTCACCTATAGCCTAGTGCCCTGGAAAAGGCAGGAATAGACCCTTTCTCTCATAGGTTCTTCACTGCAATCTATTACTGGCTTATTCTTGGCCACACAAAACCAGCTGCAGCAGCCCTTTGGCTCTGTGGTCCACTCAGCTGACAAGAGTCACTGCTGGGGAATTGTTATCTAAGTGCGGTCCTATCTGTGGGACTCTGGTGAGGATTCTTGCTCAGTACACGCTGAAAACTGCCAGGGGTCTAGGTCATTTTGTAGTCCCACCAGGGCTGAGATGACTTTAAGGAAGTATAGGAGTGTCCATCTAAACTCTGGGCACGATGGAGCAGGAAGAGAGGTACAGAGAGAAGAGACATGGTTGCTTGCTTGCAACCAAAGCCCTAACATATGCCCAGAAAAAGTGAGTGATACCTCTGGACGACCTTCTGGTCCATCCCACAGCTCTGGAAACATGCATCTTTAAACGTGCCTTAGGGGCCGGCCCCATGATTCCAGTGGTTGAGGGTTACTTGGGATCTTGCCTTCCAGGCACACTGGCCAAGAGGATGGCTATTGAGTCTAGCCCTCAAAAGCCCGCAAGGGCCAGATGAAGGCGATCTCGAAGCTTTGCCAAGCCAGGTCCGCAGCACTGACCCTGGTTTACGTCTGGGTTACCACGCAAAGTGATTGCCACGTGAGAAAGTCTGTGAGGCGCATAATGCGCGGCACCTCGTTAGGGCCAGGCGGGCACTCGGGGAGCTAGGCCTGCACCATCCGCGGCCCCATCATTCATTTCCCTGGACGTGCTGGTAAAAATGCATCAAAACAGGCTGCGGATCGCGGTATAAAAGCACAGCGGGATGAGCTGCTTTCCAAAAAGGATCTCGGTGATTGGACCGAGCTCGGCGTGATTGACAAGAGCTTAGTTTGGTAAAGGGAAGACACGCAAGCTTTCACAGCGGGATCTCTTTTCTAAAATATATCACACTAGCCTTTGAAAAGCGCCGCACACTATAAGGAAATAGCGTTTCACGGCTCGCTTTATGGTGCGATGACATTTCTTTAAAACACAGAGAAGATCAAAAAAGAGAGAGAGAGAAATAAAATGTGTTGCAAACACAATGTTTTAATTAGTTTATTCTGCGCGTTGCTTTTATCTGACGTATACATTGCGGGTTCCCCCTTTTAATTAAACAGCCCCTCTTGAGCGGCGGCGGGCTAGGGAGGGAGGAGAGGCACTGCGCCCCTTCGTCCCCTTTGGGAAAAACGGAAGGGCTAGATGGCCTCAGAGCCCAGCTCACAGGCCCCTGAGCCCTCTGGACAGAGACAGGCCGACTGCGGCTTTAGGCTTCGAGAAGCTCTAGGACCGGAGCGCCCCACAGAGGCGGAAAAGAGGGAGGGGAAGGGGAGAAAAAGAGGAGGAGGTGCCCCACAGGGAACCAAATGGAAGGAAAGCTGTCCAAGTAGTTTGGGCTTGGCGCCAGCCTCCAACCCCTTTCCTCCTACCCCTGGCCATCAGCCGACTCTCCTCTCCAGTCCCTCTCTTCTCTCTTGGGTGCGATGTCGCGGCAGAGATCAGGCTGAGCTCCGGGGGCTCCTAACTTCTCTCTAGTTTTTTGCACTCGGATCTGCCACTACTTCACCCTCCCTGGATCCCAAAGTAGCTGATCTTCTGATTCCTGTCCAACCGGAAGACGAGACCCGGCAAACACCAGCCCACCGAAAGCGCGGGAGCCCCAAGCGCTGTCCTAAGTGGTGCCCCCAGAAAGGCTCCGCAGAAGCTACTGGTGGGAGGAAGCACCGTGGACCTAACAAGGCCTGTCCTTACATGCACATACACTACGCTCTTTCCTTTCGTTGTTGTTTTGGAGTTTTGTTTGTTTTGCTTTTGAAGAGGGGGGTGGTGTTGGCTTGTTTTTGTTTCTGGCTGGTCCTTACTCTGTAGCTTAGTGTATTTGAACTAGATTGGACTCCACCTCACCAGTCTCCTCCTGTCTCAGCGTTCTTGAGTGCTATGATTACAGGTGTGAGCAATCACTCGGTTTTACAAGCATGCTTCTGAAGTCGCGCCTCAGATTTCAGTTTTACTAATAAAAATCCCGCCCCGCCTTCCGCCTTCCACACACAGATCCTGGCATCCTGGCTTCAGTCTCAGCCTGATGCCAAACCTCAAAGTGCTCTCAATAGAGCCTTCTCTCTATAATCCTTGTGGCTCGGACCTGGATATGCTTGTTCTGGGTGCTTGTAGGCGTAAAAGTAATGTGTTGGCTTGTCAATTTTGTTGCTGATATCTAAAAACTCAAAATACCCCAAGAAGTCTGGTAAGACAGGGAGGAAGTTGAGTGGCACAGATGCGGCTTCCTAAACAAATCCTAGGGCACAAGCTAGTAAATCAGTGACTTAACAATAAGCCCTCCTCTCCAGCCCAAATGGAATGGGAATGGAAGGGACTGCCCAAGGCTTCCAGCATGGAGGTGAGGAGACTGCAATTGGGGGTGAGGACAGCTATCCCATGGGTGGAGTGCTTCTCTTCATCTTTTCCTCAGAGACATTCCTTCAGATGTGTTTCTCCTCAGACATGTACAGAAAGCACTGTGAGCCTGTGACTACCAGTGAGGTCTGTAATGTTGCTTCTCTTGGGAAAGGGAAAGATTCATCAGGTTTTCCATCACATATTTTCTTAATATTTGAAGTTGTGTAAATGTCTGAAATTTCTGTTCCTTAAGATGGAGGACACTGTTTCTACTTGTGCATCCTTTCCATGGAACAGCACATTTAAGTAATAGTATTGTTGAATGGACCTTTTAAAACAACTGCAAAGATCACTTGGTGATAGCCCAAAGTATTCATTTAATGTGTGACTTCTATGAATCAGAAAATTCCATGTTACAGACTATATGCATACTAAATTTCCTCCGTTGTGTTATCCTCAGGGGACTCTTCCTGTCACTAAGTTATTTGCGGTCTAACTAAATTATAATAACAATGAATGGAAATGAAATGCTATGTGTGATGAACAAAGTAGAACCAAGGAACCTCCCAGAGCAGTTTGCTTCCCAAGTCATCTGTGTATTACATTCAAAATAATAATAACTTGAGTCCAACAGAGCTGCAGAATGACAGTATAGTTGATATATGGGTCGATGGAGCTACAAAGCCTCTTCCACGACTACCCTTGTGCGATGTGTGTAGTTCTGGAATTGAAGGACTTAAAAGAATAACAATAAGCCTCAAATTGCCACCAGGTTATCTTTAAATTTGTTTCAAAAGACCCAGAATGTAAGGAATACTAAATTCAATCCTTAATCTTAGAGACTATGTGCTGCAGAAATAGACAAAAGAAATATATTAATGAAAGAAGTTTCTCTCCAAGTTTAAAAAAAAAAACAGAGCATGAACTCTAGCTGATTCTTTTTGATTCCTAAAATGCAGAGTCTTCCCATTTGAATGTTTGTCCCAACAAGCATGAAAACATATCTGGATTGAATAGGGCATAGAAGAAAATGAAGTATCTTTGTTCTAACATTTACTCTCAAACTTGTAAGTGATCAACACAGCAATTAACACACAAAAATATTTGTTCTAAAACTTCAAACCCTAGCATTTGTTTTCAGGGTGCTAAACAGTTTTGCTGAATTATGTGCATTAGTGACTGGGAGCGTCATTTAATCTTACTCTCTCATAGTACTCCAGAATGTCTTAAACGTAGCATAAAAGTTATGTTTTTTGATGAGCCAATTATTGCTTATATCAATAAAGGAAGTCTTTCTTTCTTTCTTTTGGGGGGTTGTTGTTGTTGTTATTGTTTTGTTTTTTGAGACAGGGTTTCTCTGTGTAGCTTTTGGAGACTATCTTGGAACTTGCTCTGTAGACCAGGCTGGCCTCAAACTCACAGAGATACACCTGCCTCTGCCTTCCGAGTACTAGGATTACAGGCGTGGGCCACCATGCAAAAGGAAGTCTTTCTATGAAACCCAAGTGTCCCTATTACCCCTTGACTCCTCCTATCTCAAAGAGATGTCCTTGGAACTGAAACAAAGCTGCAATACCTAGACAGCTCTGTTTCTTTAAATTGTCTAGAAACTGAGTGGCATAAAGTTGCCTTCCCCAAAACATAAGGTGTATGTATGTAGTTGCTAGGACAGAAAGTAAATGTCACTAGGGAGCAATTGCAAGTAACACCCCTGTCCCCTTCTCTTTTCTTCTAAGCCTGGAGTGAAGCTGCTGGGATGAAGAAAACAGCCTTGTCCTTCAGGTAGCTTCCTCCTTCACTATCTTCCAGTAGAAATTTTGTTTACACAGCTAAAGCATAATCCTTTCAAAATAGCTGTACCCAGACCCAGCAGCAAACAATTCCTGTCAGAATTCCTTGATTTCATTTTCTTTTGATGAGAGCAAGGGAATATTTCTGAAGAGTAGCAAGAGTGAGACAGAAGTTGAAGCTTTTTCTACATGGGAACTTCTGGTGGGCCAACAGATAGGGAAAAAGTCTAGAGTGGGGAACTTCAGGTTTATGGGCAGAGTACCCCTACTTGGAGCAACTGAAACCTGGCTGATAATGCCAGGGCCAAGAAGACAGGCCTGGAACACCTGCAGGAGCAAAGAGACTCCAGATAGCTGCCTACGGTAGAATGGGTAGAATGATCTCACATTCCAATTAGCAAAGTGCTTGAAAAAGAGTTCCCTGGCACCCCTCCCTAGACAGTGAGTAAGACAGTGGAGGGTGGGTCTAGGTATCTCTTCATTTAAAAAATTCTAAGGTTATTCCAGCCTGAAGCCAGGGCTTTCAACCTGGATCCAACCTTTTGCTTTTAGAGCAGAAACACAGAATCCCTTCCCTTCTCAGGTTGGTGATGAGGGAAAAAGGAGTGTGAAATTCAGAAAGTAAAACTAGATACTCAATATTACTCCCTAATTGAGACCCATACAACTAACAGATAATGTGGGAGCTAGTGTTTAAGTGGGTCCATTAAGGCCATGGATACTCCTCCCCTCCTACGGGGCAAATTCCAAACTTCTGTGTATACGAGTCACACTGCTTATAAGCTGTAGATAAGCCACCAAGAACTCAGTTTATTTCAGTAGGCAGTGGAGAGTCTCTTGGCTCCAAAGACCTTAGTCATTAAAACCACTTCAGGAAGATGGAAGAGAGGAAAAATGGCGATCTTTTCTAAAGTAGAGAAGGGATATTTAAGTGATAAGATGAAGAAGGATTTTCCAGAACATTTTAAGGCCTTTAAGCTGCCCTTGGGCCTCAGAAGAACTTGACCTTTACCCCTGATCAACTAGTTTACACTGAAGTGTATACATGGGGGTAGGGAAGACAGGATAGAGAGCTTGGACTCAGGAATTTCATTTTATCACTCATTTTGGAGGTTTCTGAGACTTTCTCACTGAGACCAGACCTTTCTTTTCTTGAAGTCTTCCCCATAAATTTGAGATAAACAGGGGAAAAGTGTGACACAGAGAATGCAAAGGCCTGGGTGGGCATCGCACTCCGATCCTGAAAGACAGAGGGAAAGAACGCTTGAACACACACAGCCAGAGCGAATAGGGAAAGAGGTTCAGGTATACATGACATGCTGGCAGAAGGATCAAGGCAATGCTCTACACTGAATCTCAAGGGCCCTCTATATTGGCAGTGTATCTGGTGGGTAGGGATAAGGCACGGGTGGGCAAGAGAGAGTGATCAGACCTCCTGCCCATCTGAAAGCCTGATAACTCCCTTGCTTTTAGAAGAAAGAGAACACGCTGAGCCATATTAGGAATTTCGTACCCTCTCTTTTTAGATCTTCGAGCTACTTTTTCTTCAAGTTGACTTTTCCACAATTATCACTGTGGGAAAGATCTTAGGTGCAGGAAGTTTTCTCCACCTACTTTCCCATGTCACACATGGGAAAAGCTACATTTAAGTAAGTTCCTTACTGTGACAGCTTATCCCATCCACACCATTCTCCTGAAAGTAGGATTTTCAAAGAAGATCCAGGAATATATACCTAAAGAATGAATAAGATTTTAGTATATATACTTCTTACAGTGTATATAGGGAGAAAATAAAATTGTTCATTTTTCATTTTATACACACACACACACACACACACACACACACACACACACACATTCAATTTGGTGGCTCTACACCAGTTGAGTTGCTAGCTGGGTCAGGAGGAACTCTTTGTCAGGTTAGTCCACTCTTGAAAAGTTAAGTGTAGTCTACCAAAGCCAAGTTAAAAGGACAAGTCTTAGGGGAGGAGGAGAGATGCATACATAAAGAAAAATCCCTGATAGGGTCAGAGACAATGAAAAAAAGGAGGGAGCAAGAGTGATCAACAGAAGAGAAACATGATGGGGCAGTAGTTCGTAAACCAGATTGTTAGAAATGTCCTGAAATCATTATAATAACCTATTGGATTATTTACCTCATTGTTTTCAGAGTTGGTGGGTAGAACCCAGGGTCTAAAGTATGCAAAACTTTCAGCCTACCAGTAAGCTATACGCTAGCCCATCCCATCTTCACAGCCTGAAGACAGGAAGTGCAAGGAGACCTAAAAGTCTACTGGCTAAAGGCATTTGTCTAGGGCAGAAAGGTAGGGAGGGAGCGGTTCTGCTAATGGGGTGTGTGTGAACTCCAAGCCCTGACCTATTAGGGCAGAGTTGAGTTGAGCAGGAGCAAGGCACTGACCTCTGTGTTCCTGAAGGCCCTTTGGGCCTAGGGGATTGAGGTCACTTCCCTCTGGCTTCCTGAAGGCAAGCTGTTCAGCAGCCTCAGCCTGGATTCACATGCCTTGGTTTGGGTGGTGGCTGTGGTTGCCCCTCAGGGTTCAGTCACGCAGAAAGGGTCAATAAACTATGTATCTCTAGCCAAAGAAGAGAGACAATAAAACCACCCTCAGGGTCAGAGGTCACCTAGTCACTGATTGAGATATTCACAACTCTTTTTCCTCATTTCTCTCACTCATTTCATCCCCTCTTTCCTCTCCACAGTTCCCCTTCCTGTGACTACTTTTCACCTTTTCCCAAAGCCAGAGTGATCCTCACAAGTAATTGAGGTGTTTAGCAGTGGGGGAAATTATATCTAATACGAAATGTATCTTGAAAATGAGGGGTGTGTGTAAAACCTAAGAGAATATCTACTATTCTCTGAGACTACAGTCATTCCCTAGCACAGGTCAGCAGACCTTTCCTGTAAAAGGCCCAATAGAAGATGTTTTAAGCCTCCAGGCCACCTGCAGTCTCTGTAGCATAATCCCCTCTCACTCCTCTTCTCTTTTCTACTTCTGACCCTTTAAAGGTGATTTAAGAACATTCTTGACTCCTGGACTATCGAACACAACAGGCTATGGAGCCAGAGTCAGCTAGGCATCACAGGTCACAGTTTGCCATTGAAGTCCAAACCAGACATGTGTCTAATTCTCAACTCTGGTTTAGAGGTAGGGGAGAGAGAGGAAAGGGGGGGGGGGCGCTGTGCTTTGTTTTAATATCAAAGTGGCTACCTCCTATCCCTTCACTAGGAAAGGACTAGATAAATGACAAAATATCACTCCTGAACTGTGTAAAGTCCCTCTGACATCTGTTCTCTCAACTTCTAGAGAAGAAAAGATAACCAAGGGAACAGCAACCTCTACCCCATAGTGAGGAGGAAGTTGAAAGTATTGGAACAGGCCAAAATTGGGGGAAATAGGTGTTCTAGAACTAAGCACCAGGATGAGAGTCACTGCCAGAAACCCTACTGCGGTCCAGAAATCGGATTCCTGTCACTTAAAGAGCAAGATTTAGTCACAAAATCGAGAAATGAATGAACAAATATGGCACAGTAGTCTAAGGCTTCTTTATTTGTCTGAGAACTGAGATAATCTACATTTCAGAATGAACTGAGCATTTAGGAGCTTAGAGATCACCTTGGTGTGCCGAGTAACTGCACATTAATGTGTATTCTATAATGCTAGGCAAGCTTGACATCCAAAATCTTTTCTCCTTATCTCATCTCATTGAGTCTCTGGAGAACTTGTAAATGTACCATTGTGTGACTAAAATAGTTAATTTAAAACTGTACCATTGTGTATCTCTTCTGGTAGTCTCTCTCTGCCTATCTCCTAGAAGGGCCACTCCTTTCCTGACAAGGTATTCTTGTCTCAAAAAGGGGGGGGGGTCCTTTTTCAATGTGACTTGTCCTTCCGGCATCCAAGCCACATGGCTACTGGAAAAAAACAACTGAGTACCCTTGGAGTCATAGAGGAACTCTTTGATGACAGTACCTGAAGAGACAGAATCACCGTTTATCTGGACCCTTTCCCAGGGCTCGGCTGATAAGTGCTGCCCACCACTTACAGTGTCACTCAATTTCCTGTACACCAGGAGCTACCTTCTTAATCCCCAACTGGGTTGTGATAGCCTTAGTTTAACTCCCTGCCTTCTGTCTCCAAGTTTAGCCCCATTTACTTCAGCCTGCGTCTCCGAAGTTCAAGTGTATCTATCTGTCCTCACAGCCCTGATTGACAAGTGCAATGAAAATGTCTCATTCTTGTCTGGTTTGCATTTCATTACATTGGGCAACAGTATGCCTTGAAACTGCACAGGACAAAGACAAAACAAATTTGTTTTAAAGGGAAAAAAGGGTGATTAATAATATCTATCTGTTAATTCTCTATTAATTTTTAAAAGTATTTAGGGCTTATAAAATATCTGCCAAATGGCCAGACCATAGTGAAAACTGATGGAGCCAGTAAAATCTGGAGCTGAAGAGAGTGTGTCCGCAGGTCCCAGAGTCGTTCAGCTCTGCCGCTGAAGCCAATTAAGAGCTTTATCTTAGCATAAAAATAAAGCCGGGTCAAAAATGCATTCTTTCCCCCTCTTTTCTTCCCCCTTCATTTTTTTATTGCCATTTGCAGTTTTTTTTTTCTTTTTAGAAGATCTGGGACTCTGAAGAGAGGGTGGAGATTTATGTAAAGAAATTGTCGTTTACCAGGAAAAAAAAAAAAACCCTGCGAATAATGGTGAGTTTGAAGGACGTGTTTCAACGAGGAATACTTTGTACTCCACTAAGGAGAGGCAGGGGCACCAAATTCAGCGTCTTGGAATAATTCTCTTCCTGGATTCAAAGATTCATTTATTGAAATAAATCAGGAAGCATTGGCAGAACGGAAATCCGCTTGCTGGGTTTAAAGGGTCTTTAAAATGTTGTGCGTGTTAGATTGCAAGTCTTTTCTAAATATAAAACAGAAGAAAAGACCGCAGTGTTTCCCTTGGACTTAAAGAAAATTGCTGGGTCTCTGACTTAGGATCATTTCGTGTCCGCTACAGAATTTTTAAAAATACTGCATGATAACACAATGTACGGCACATATTTTGTTTTTGAGGCGACTGGAAAGAAGGGCAAAATGCTGCGGACTGAGGCTCTGGATTCTATGGAGAAACCAGTTCTACCCTGTTACCCCTCACAGGGGTCTTTTTTCCTCCTCCTCCTCCTCCTCCTCCTCCTCCTCCTCCTCCTCCTCCTCCTCCTCCAAGATAGATCCTACAAAGAATCAGACTCAAAAGCTTTGCTCGTTTGGCAATGATCAGCTGCTCTGATTTTATTTATTGCTTTAGATTTGGGTATAAAAAATAAATCTTTTCCCCCTTTACTGTTTGAACTCAGTGTGAGGGAAAGGATCCTATTATATTTCCTATCCATGCAGACATGTGGATATTTAGACCAGACCACATACAACTGGGGGACACATAAAAGAGATTTATTGGTTAATTTAGGCTGCCTAATACACATGTAAACCCCAGTAAGCCAAAGTTGCTGAGGGAGCCTCGGTTATAGCGGAAAATAAGAACCACGACCCGGGTTCGAGTGGTCCTGCCTGACGCTAAGATTCCTTTCTGCACCTGGGGGAGGGGGAGGGGAGCACGAATGGGAACGCTTTCCACCTCTGGCCCTTGCTTCTGTGTAGGGAAAAATTTGCTCTTTCAAGTCACCACTGGGCTGGCTCTCTGACTGAGCTCCCCAAAGCGCTCTATCCACCCCACCCCCACCCCCACCTCGGCGCCCCGCAAGTCGTCCCAGAGTCTCCTTCAGAAATGCAAGTTGGGAGAAAAGCTGCAAGTCATAAGAAAAAGTTAACTTTTCTCTTGCCCAACAACACTGATTTGTTTTGTGAGGCTTAGGGAGCTTTATTTTGTCATGCAGTGACTAGCTACAGCTGGAGAGATAATGCTTTCCATGGCGATTAAGAGTCAAGGCTTCTCCTCCCCAAATATGGAAACTCCCACCCATACCAACCACAACAGAACTGGAAATGACCTGCCTGTGCCATGCTGCTCACAGAGTCCCCAGTCTCATCCTCTGGGGTGTATCTGGAACCTCTGAGACTCACTGAGCAACTGCACTCGTAAGGGGCCTGGCTGCCCCGGGAAGAGCTCTTCCGCCCCGGTTTTGGCCTAGCTGAATCGCCTCAGGTCTGCCCCTTAACTAGGACTCCCCCCCTCCCCCTTTCCCACCTTCCCACTTCTCGGTTGATGATCTAATTGAATTATGCCTTTTTGTTCCAGGGACTGCAGAGCACGTGCTGGAGGCAATTAATTATCGGAATGTGGCCGCATCACAACGGACACTGGGTACCGGGTAGGTCAGCGGCGGCAACAACCCCTTGCCCTGCGTTCGAGACTCCTCCCCAAAAAGAGGCATGCTAGTCCCCAGCTGCCAACCCTCTTCTACAGTCCCTTGCCGGGTGGCTTGCCCAGATTTCCAATCGTACAAGACCCCCGCTTATCCGGGTATCTGCAGGGACTGCCGGGAAACACTTGCAGCTCTGGTGGCGGGACAGCCGCCTTCCCTCGATCTCCAAGCTTCCAGAATCGCTTTCTCCAGGATCCGCTCATCAAGGGGATCCAAACTTTTTCCCAAGCAGTTACTCCTCCAGGGATGGTAGGAGTGAGAAGAGGTAGAGGAATACTCAGGAGGAAATTAAGGAAAATAAAGGAAGAGAGGAAGGAAGGGAAGAAGTCTTTCTTTTTTGCAAGCCTGAATCCACGGAATTCATTTGCATGATTTAAGCATATTTGTTATTCTCAAAAACTCCCTACCCCCACTCCCCGCAAAAAAACTCTAGAGGAAGAGTGAAGCCATTTTTTTTTTTTTTTTTGGAGAGCTTATTTTCGGTAGATGCAATAATTTAAGTCAGTTGTGAATTCACCTTCCAATTTGGGGAGAGGGCTCTGGATGTGGAGGGAGATGGGGTGAATTTGATGTGTAGGGGTGACTACTATAAGATATGGTACCAGGAGCATTTTCTCCAGCAAACTAGAATAGACGGTGAAGTGGTTGGCCAGATCAGGCAGATAGGGGGGCAGAAAGCAAAAAACTGCAGTTATAAAGCGCTGCTTGAGGCGTCTCTCCTGGCGCCTCTGAACTTGATCAGATGTTGTTTCCTACAGAGAGATGGCGGCCAGGCTGCCTCAAGCAAGGCACAGACTTTGGGGGCTCTACCCTGCTCGGGATGTGACAATTACAGCCATCTCTCAGCCTTTTCTTCCCTCCTACTCTCCTCCATCCTCTGCTAGTGCTTTGCCGGACAAATCATGGGTGAATTTATAACCCTGTTTATGGTCATTTTGTTCAGAAAAAAACCTGGCACCCGGGGTAGAGTGGTGGGGTAAGAAGGCACTCCAACAATCCCCTGGAAAGTCATTCCTTAGGGAGTAATTGCTTCCCCGGGTCTCTAGGTGCTTCTCTGAGAAGCGTAATAGAGAGTAAAGTCCGGGATGTTAAGAGGGGAGACAATTCCACACCCCAGTTTTCCTTTCCACTTTTGCGTTTCAAAACGCTGAAGATTCAAAGCTTGTTGGTTCAGTCACACGGAAACCATTGTCTGGTGTGTTTACTGTGTGTTTTGTGTACACAGGCTGTGTTCTTGCATATTTAGCACTTATGCATGTTTTCTGATGTGTCTAGGATGTTCGCTGTGCTTTATTTAGTGTTGATACCGTGTTGTGTGTGATTACTTTGGTATGTTATACGTGTTTCATGAGGTGTGCTTATTTTCTGTGTTTCGTTTGAGTTTCCTGCGGTTTGCTTAGGTTGTGTTATATACGATTGTTATATTGTGCCTGTTGTATCTCAGGGCACGGGGGGGGGGGTGTTGCTGAGTAGCACCGAGTACAGCCGCTAATCACAGACCACAAGGTCACATCCTGACTCCGAAGTACCGGAGGACCGCTCTATGAGCAATCTTTCCTTCTAGTTTGAGCATCAGAGGACTGCTTTTAGTTTGGGGCACAGGCAGGGAGGAAGCTGACCCGGCCTGGTTCGGGGGATCTCCTAATGGGGTGTGGGGTGGAAGCGCAGCAGGGTCAGGAACACTGATCTGCCCCCATTCATGCAGGAATTTGTTCCCAGCATCTTCGGAGGGGGAATGTTTTCAAGGTGGTCAGGCGACAGGGTCCCATGTGGGCACTAGAGTGTCTCCTGGACCGAGAAGGAACGGCAGCGAGAAAAATCTTCTCCAGTCAAAGAGTTTCTTTAGCCTAAGCGGGTACAGAGCGCGCGAGGCGTGCTTGGACCGGCTTGGAGCCGGGCCAACCCTGGGAGAGGCCCAGCTCTGTCCCGCCGCTTGCCGAAGCCTGGCCCCAGTTCGCCACAGCCTCGCAAGCCCGGCGGAACCCACACAGGGACTCTGAGCAGCCGCCGCCTCACCTGCCAGGCGCTCCGCAGCTACCCAATCAGCTGTGGTCGCCCGGTAGCGGCTGCCATGTTCTCCGCTTCGCGCTGCCAATCAGTGTGGCGATGGCCAATGGGCGGCAGGGCCGGAGGTCAGGTGATCGCAGGCCAGCTGGCTCCCCATTGGTGCGCGATGCCCAGCCTCCCGCTCGGTTTATGTGCGAGGAGTGAGTGATTGACTTTATCAGTCCAAGGACATTACTCTGGAGGTGAGGAGGCTTGGACTCGGAGGCGAGCGGCGAGGTTCGAGCCTGCTTACTGCCGGCTGCCTTCCCGCTGGCCACGATCCACCTCCGCTACTTGGTGCAGTCGCGCCGGGAAGCCGGTACCCAAGGAGCCTTCTGGCCCCGTGGTTCTGCGCTCTTGAGTAGAGGAGGGGTGCCCGGGACAGGATTGACAAACCCCGCCCTCCACTTATTATTTTGCTTATTTTTCTTTGTGCGCTCCTGTTAGTTTGTTAAAGCAGATTTAGTCCTAGAGTCTTTTCTCCTCCCTTTTCCTCCCTCCTCCTCTCCCATCACCCTCCCCCCAATCCTTTTTCTTCCCCTCCTCCCTCCTGTCCCTCTGCAGGAGACTCTCGCAGCCAAGGAAAGTTGCAGCTCCGGGTAGCGCCTAGGGGGTCTCCAGGCAGTGTTCAACCGCCGCCATCCCTCTCTGACTACAGTCCTTCGGGGATCTCCTCCTTCGCCTGCACCCTCGCTCACTTCAGCCGGATCTTCTGTGTCCAGAGCGCCCCACCTATGACGATGCTCCTGGATGGAGGCCCGCAGTTCCCTGGGCTGGGAGTGGGCAGCTTCGGTGCGCCGCGCCACCACGAGATGCCCAACCGCGAGCCGGCGGGCATGGGATTGAATCCCTTCGGGGACTCAACCCACGCTGCTGCCGCCGCCGCTGCCGCTGCCGCCTTCAAGCTGAGCCCAGCCACCGCTCACGATCTGTCTTCGGGACAGAGCTCAGCTTTCACACCACAGGGCTCAGGCTATGCCAACGCCCTGGGCCACCATCACCATCACCATCACCACCATCACGCCAGCCAGGTGCCCACCTACGGCGGTGCTGCCTCTGCCGCCTTCAACTCCACGCGCGACTTTCTGTTCCGTCAGCGTGGTTCTGGGCTCAGCGAGGCAGCCTCCGGTGGCGGGCAACACGGTCTTTTCGCCGGCTCGGCGAGCAGTCTTCACGCTCCAGCTGGTATTCCTGAGCCTCCTGGCTACTTGCTCTTTCCTGGGCTTCATGAGCAGGGCGCTGGGCACCCGTCGCCCACAGGGCACGTGGACAACAACCAGGTCCACCTGGGGCTGCGCGGGGAGCTATTCGGCCGTGCAGACCCGTACCGCCCCGTGGCTAGCCCGCGCACGGACCCGTACGCGGCCAGTGCGCAGTTCCCCAACTATAGCCCCATGAACATGAACATGGGCGTGAACGTGGCGGCCCACCACGGGCCGGGCGCCTTCTTCCGTTATATGCGGCAGCCCATCAAGCAGGAGCTGTCCTGTAAGTGGATCGAGGAGGCTCAGCTGAGCCGGCCCAAGAAGAGCTGCGACCGGACCTTCAGCACCATGCACGAGTTGGTTACACATGTCACCATGGAGCATGTGGGGGGCCCGGAGCAGAACAACCACGTCTGCTATTGGGAGGAATGTCCCCGCGAGGGCAAGTCCTTCAAGGCGAAGTACAAACTGGTCAACCATATCCGAGTGCACACGGGTGAGAAGCCCTTTCCGTGTCCCTTCCCGGGCTGCGGGAAGATTTTTGCCCGCTCTGAGAACCTCAAGATCCACAAGAGAACCCACACAGGTAAGGGGAGCAGACAGGTGGGCGCGGGACTCCCCAGGGGCACCCTGCCACCGAGCGGACTTGAACAGAGGGAGAGAGAGGGGTGGAGGCCAAGCAGAGGGGCGGCGCCCCGCTGAGGCCATTCAGTAAAGAAGCGCTGTCACTGCTTCTCCACCCCTCACCCTCCGGGAACCTGCGGCGCTTTTGCCGAGTTCTAACTTCCCGAGGAGATTGCTGTGGTCTTAGGAACTAATTGGGACCTTCTCGCGCCGAGGAACCAACTGGCGCCACCTCTTTTTGTGTTCTTTTCTGGGTTACTAGGAAGAGACTCCGAAAGTGTTGGGAGTATATTGCTTACAAGCGACTTAGCTCTCTGAACACATTCGAGGAAGGCAACCATAGAAATGCTAATGAAAACTAACTTCGGTTACTTCCGTTCTTTTTTACACTTGATTGGCATATCTCCTAATTAAATGACTGATACTTTTGTCAAACTATTTTTATTTGGAGTTCCAGGTTCAGTTCAGTCCTCTGGAGGAAAGCTAAAGTAGAAAAGGCACTACAGTTTCCGTAGCTTGCTCAGAACCTCTTGTAAAATTGTATGTAGCCCCTGGATTTATACAGTGTTGTTCTCTTTCCGAAAATTAGTAAAACTACCAGGCTTAGCAAAATCTCTATATTTGAAAGCGGTAAATTAAAAGGCACAAAGAAGGGGACGAATAGAACTGTCGCATCCCCGGCCCATTGTCCTCCCCAGCTTGGTTACATCACCGAGGTGGTGGCGTAATGTACCCGCACATTGGGAGCCCTGGTTATTTTGGAGTGGAACCACAACTTAGGGCAAACTTGGGAGAATCCCTGAGGTTTCTTGTCCCGGGAGAACAAAAGGATGATCAGGTTCTGGGCCGGCCCTACTCTGCCCCTGCCTCAGATTAGCACTCCCCAACCCAGCGAGTTCAATCAACGCTCTGGGTTTTTCTGAGCGGAAAACAGATGCCACATCTTTCCACAGTCTGCGCTTCCCTTCACCGAAAGACCGCCGGACGCTGAGTCTCCCGCTCTACCACTCTGAGAAGTTTCTGGGTCTAACTGTATTCTCGCCCTCCCCCTTTTGTATTTTTGCCGTTTTGTAGGTGAGAAACCTTTCAAATGTGAATTCGAAGGCTGTGACAGACGGTTTGCCAACAGCAGCGACCGCAAGAAGCACATGCATGTGCACACCTCGGATAAGCCCTATATCTGCAAAGTATGTGACAAGTCCTACACGCACCCGAGCTCTCTGCGCAAACACATGAAGGTAATTACCTCTTTATTAGCGGTCGGCGGTTTGTAAACATTCTGCCCGACACCGGGAGGCAGAACGGAAGCTCCGGCGCTGCCAACCCTCTATCCTCCACTTTAAATCCGATTTGCTCCAGCACTGACACCTTGAACCCATTTTGAGGATGGGGGTGGAGGGGAGCCAGAAAGAGAGTATAGTTGGGAGGGGGAGAGAGTGGAGGGAACAATCAGTTGTTTACTGGGAAGCTCTAACCGAGCTCGCCAGGGCTTGAGGCATCAGTGGCCACCTCATCCTATCTCAGCCCACTGTGGGAACCCGAAGTGGACGCGCTGTACCCGGGGAGGATCATTCGTTTGCTCCTCGGCTTCCGATAAAACAATAGGGCCGAGGAGCGCAGTCTGATTCCAACACTTTTGTGTAGGAAGCCACAGCACCCAGTCCCCACCCTTACCCCTGTGCCTCTCATTTCTATACCTGCTTTCCCAGGCCGAAATCTGGAAGTGAAATCTGGAGTGACCATTTCATAGGGCCCGCAGAATAACTGCTTGCCCACTCCATCCGCGGAGAAAGCATTTTTGAAGTGGCACGACTAAAACGGAATTCTTTATTCCTTTTCCGGCCTGATTTTTGATGGAAATGCTAGGGGTGTCTTAGGCATCAGTAATAATGAAAAAAATTAAATCACGTTTCTCTTTTAAGCGGGGTCTTGCACTTACAGTATTCAAATCTGCTCTTGTTTGTTGTAGTTGTTTGTGGTTTTTATTTATTTATTTTTTTTGCTTTCATATTGCCATTTGGAATTATATTCATTATAATATATACATGTTAATTTTAGGTTCATGAATCTCAAGGGTCAGAATCCTCCCCTGCTGCCAGTTCAGGCTATGAATCTTCCACTCCACCCGCCATAGCTTCTGCAAACAGTAAAGATACCACTAAAACCCCTTCTGCAGTTCAAACTAGCACCAGCCACAACCCTGGACTTCCTCCCAATTTTAACGAATGGTACGTCTGAGGACAACCAAAATGCATTTAAAAAAGAAAACAGACCAATCAGATGGAAATGGAGTTTTAAAGCAAGAGGCCATATACAGGTCTACATCTTGGTAATTGCAATTGTTCAGGAAGGTTTTGGGCAAATCCAAAAGTAGCCATGCCCTTTTCTCAGGATTAGAAAATACGTTTTGGCATTTGAAGGATTTTTTTTACAAAATCTTTTCACTGGTTGTCCTGCCCCTTCCTCTTGCTCTCTGTACACCCCGTTGTGAAACTCCTTCAAATCACGTTAACACTTGTCCTGTTTCTTGAGGAAGTTATGGAAGGCTTGGTGGTGCTGATGTTAAACTGATGAAAATTCGTCTTCGCCTTAGTGGTGATTGTTTAAACTCTCACAGTCTTAAACCATGCCAAAGTCCTGTTATGTCTTGAACTTTTCTTCAAAGCATTACACTTGTGAATGTATCTTTGTCTAATGGGGTCGAAACTGTTGTTCAGTATTTTTTCAGGCTGAGGATATGATGTTACTCTACACAGATTGTGATGTTTAGTATACAGTTGCCTTTGTAATAACTTTTTTTTTTGTAAATACATATCCGTTGATGCCATATTTATCGTTTGTAATTTAATTATTGCTGCAAGTGCCGGGAACTGAACAATATTTATGGATAAATGTTTTCTAACATTCTGTACAGCTTTTGATTATAACTGCTTTAGCATTAAACAATTATTGTTTTGAAAAAAGGAACACAATTTACAATTTTTGAACCACACTGACTTTTTTGTTTTGTAACAGCCTCCTACAAATAGGAGATGTGAGAAAACTGAATCTTATTTGTTGGTATTTATAACTCGCTCAGATCCATTTTTTAATTGTTAAATTATTTTTCTATTGCAGTATAGATTCCTTACAATGTCAGTTTCCATCTGGGAAGGACCCTCCTTTCTTTATCTCTAGCTCAGATGGTTGTTTAACTGCGAGTTTAAATGTGTTTGTCCTGGATTTTCGGCATGCAAATCAAATAATACTGATCAATTCACTTAGTGGCCATGACATCTCAATCTTGTACTTCAAAGACTGAGAAGCTGGATTTAATCATCCCTGCCCTACATATATAAACATAAGGTAACCTAATTAGTTTTATGTCCCTTAGTTCTTTATTACCTTACATAAAAATGAAAATTATGGCAGGATGCATGTCTATTGAGATCACTCATATACCTATATGTTTGTATCTATGACTTATCTAATCTGCCTATCAAATCTATTTAGCTCTATATTTTCAAAAGATAGCACACCTGAAATAATGGCCCTGAGCAAGGCCACTTGAGCAGTGCTTCTCCTGATTAAAGTGCTTCTTCTTAAAAGAACCATAGTCTTTAAATTTTGGATGGCAAAGGCTGATTTGTTTGCTGTATATAGTTCCATTCATGATTATCACAATTATTCATAACATTTATATAGCGGTGTAATAACTGCAGCAGTTCCTAAATGATACTGTGGAAAGAAAAAACATTAGCAAAATATGTTATTTTTAAAGTTCATTACTTGTAGACAAAGATGTTAAGAGCATTGTTTCCATTAAAATCAGTAACAATGAAAAACGGTTGTTTGTTTTGTGATAAAATGTTAACAATCCATTTAATCTTCAGTGAAGCAACTCATTTGAACAAACAGTTCTTTTTATAATAGTCTATGGAAAAGAACTGATTACTATTTTGGGGGGCTGAAGTGGGTAGAGTTTGGAGACCTTTTTTAGGGTGCTGTTGGTTATTGAGAGCCCAATCTCTTCATAAATAACAGAAAAGTGGAGATGAGGAATTGTGTAAAGTATTTAGAAATGTAATGAATAGGCTTAAGTACCTCTTTCTCTTTAAGGGGCAATGATCTCAGTTTTTGGTGGCAGTCAATTTGGTATTATATAATCATTTTCAATTATAGAATTTTGTTGATTGTTCTTTTGGAAGAAATAAAGTCTTGGCACATCGTATTTATGTTATAACATTTTTGTATTTGGTGCCCAATATTTTTCCATGTTCAAATAAATCAATTTAAAATTGAAATGCTTAGAGAATTTCTGGTGATTTAAAACAAATTTTGATTTCCAGGATACATTAAAACAATGTTTTGTTATCTACTGATTTTTGTCAACAATTAATTATTGACAATTTTTAATTGCAAATTGCTTTGGAGGCAATACTTTGTTAGTGAAATGGTATCTTTTGCACCTCACTTTACTAGTATCCATCTGAATGCCACGAACAGAAATTTGGATGATTATACATGATGAGCAGGTAATGGTCAGTTTACCACACCCTACCCAGGCATTCTAGTCTTGACCTTGACATTGAAGGTTTTGAAACAGATCCATATTTCAGGCTTTCTGCTTCATTCAAACCATTTTAAATGCTCAGCAATTTTTCAGAAAGCTTTTTATTCATAAGATTCTAAATTTGTGTCATCCTGAAATGGAAATGACTGGCCTTTCTTCTACATATTCAGCGAGCCTCCAATTTACTGTTTTCTCCATGAGTCCTTGCAGATCCCAATCCTAATGTAACTTTAAGTAGAGATAGGTGGAGTACACTGGTTAAAACACTTGCTTACATTCATTAAACACAAGAAATACCTGATTAGGAGACACGAATAGTTCTGTGTTTTTAGTGGCTTGAAAATATTGTACCCTAGATTTTTACAGAAGCACTGTGAGTGTCCTATGAGAAGAAGCTGACAAATAACAATGTTGATAACCCAATAACTATAAAAAATGCTTCTCATGATTCCCTCTTGATTTGGATAAAACAAATTTCTCAAAATTATGCTTTATGAATTTTTTTCTACAAAGAAAACTATTGATTTGGTTTTTCTTAATCCTTTGATTTTCTTGTTCATACTGTGGCATTGGGAATGCATATTCTTGAATTTTAAGTAAGCAATCTAAGAATAAGCACACATACGCCCCAAGTCACAAATGCTAAAGCTCAAAGTCCAAGCTAGGTGTTTAGTAATCCACTCCTTTAAAATGAGTTAGTGGGTTAGCATAAAAGTCTCAATTGTTAGGTGTGGGGGAAAGTGGGGGAGCTGTTTCCACGCATGACAGATGAACTCTGGCCTTCATCCAGTTTGAAAGGTTCAAAGATCAGCATCCAGGCAAAGGAAGATAGTCTGAAGGGTGACCTAGTGTTCACAAAGCCTTCCAGCAAAGTTGGTTTACACTACAACACTACACTCTCTTCCTGTCCCCATTTCTGCTTGACTTCTCCTTGCCTTTTTTGCCCCTGCCTTCCACATCCCCCTTTCCTCCTAAGAAAACACAACCAAAGCAGAAGTCCAAAGAAATACTAACTTGTAAACATTTGAAAGACTCTGCCACCATCTGAACGGAGTGTTCCCTACTAGTACCTAAGCTTATTTTCTGTCACGAGCCCTGAAGTCCAATGCTCCCGTTGGGCACTAGCTGAGAGGAAGGCTGGGAGGGTACCTCTGAGGGTTTCAAAAGCCCTTGGGGAGCCCAGGGGCCCTGTCCACACACAAAATTCTTCGAAATCTCCGCTTGAGGTTTGGGCAGGGAGGAGGGGACCTCATTTCCTAGGGTCAATTCTCTCGCGGTTTCTGCCCGCTGACCCTTTGACCTCCACCAACAGGGCCCTTGGCGGCCATAAGCTTGGGGATCGCCTTGGGCTCCACGGACGCTTCGCGCCCCATCGCCTCTCGGCCTCATTAGGCTGGCGGGGCTGTAAAGCAGAAATCAGCCTCTGCCTAATCCCGACCTGGGGTCAATACGAGCCCAAACAATGGCGAGCTCCGAAGACTACAGCATCGCGCTACCGGCAAACTTTGTGTTCAATTCCTTTTCCACTGGCGGTGGCAGTGGGGGTGGGGGTAAGGATGTTGGTACCCGAAGGGCGCTTACAACATCCTCATCAGTCCGCAAACGCCCTCTTGTTCGGCCCTCCAAGCTCATTTACGGTGCCCGGGATGGAGGCGGTGAGGCTCCAGCGGGCTCTGAGTATGAGGCTGACCCAAAAGGGGGCCTCCGCACTGGGGACACACTTTGAAGTGGGTTTTTAGCGCGCACGTGTGAGAGCTCGGCCGGGGCCTTAGCGGGGATTCGCAGGGAGGAAAGAGGAGGCTCGGATCCGGGCCTCAACCCCTCCCCTGCTCCCCGTGGCTTCGGCCTTTTCAAGCCCAGACCGGGGACCATAGGGCTCCCCCAACCCCCACCACCGCGGGCGCGACGCGCAGGCGCGTAGCCTTGCAGCCGTCGAGTAGGATTTTGCAGCCAGGGGGTGGGTCGGGGGTGGGGGGAGGTTGAAAGCAGCCTCGCGGGGAGGGCGGCCTCGGCTAAGCCGGGGGTAGGGCGGGAGGAAAGGAGAGGGATGTGGGAAGAAGGGTGGCTTGGGGGCGGCTCTTGAGTCAGGAACATGGCGGCCGGATGCGAACCCCCGTGGAGCGCCGCACAACGCAGACTATGGGCTGCCGCACTGTGGTGTCGTTGAAATTCCCTGGTTATTCCTCAGCGCCGGCGCCTCGCGGGACAATGTAGGTCGTGGCAGTTGAAAGCAGTTTAAAAACAAACAGACAAAAACGGAAGCCAAGAAGTTCTTCCTGGGCACGCTGGTGGGATACTGATGTGCCCTTTAGGGGGTTCGGGTTCTCACAGGATTTGGGGCACAAAACCCACCAGAAGAAGCTCCTGGTACAAAAACATTCCTCTCTCCCGCCCCTCCCTAACGAGCGTGTGTGAGCGTGTGTGAGCGTGTGTGTGTGTGTGTGTGTGTGTGTGTGTGTGTGTGTGTGTTTTCCAGTTAGCCGTGTCCCTGTTGAGATGCCACAGCACCTTCAAGTCCTTCAAAATGAACAACAGTAGATAGTCTTCTCAGGACAATGGTCAAGCCGATTAGGATGGGGACTAGGGCTTGTCAACTCGCTTGTACCTTTGAGAGTTCGAAAGCTACCCTTTCCCCAGGCCTCGTTTTCCGCATAACCCATTTAAATGATCCAACTAAAACCCAGCACTGTTAACGCTTTTGTGTGTGTACCCACAGCTGGTAGTCTTAGGTTAAAAGGGAAAGGGGGGCCGAAATACCCAAAACTTCCATTCACATTTTGCTTAACTGCCTTCATGCCGAACTGTGAAACTCTCTGGGGTCTCGAGCTCCTGTTTGCTACACAGGAAAATAAAAACGCTACGGGTTCATATTTATATGTGTCCTTAGTAAGGAAAATGACATTTTAAAAGTGTACTTTATCGACTCCCCTCTCCTCTAGGCAAATAAGCTGCAGGAACTCTTCTAGGTGTTCCTAGAGACCGGCGTCCAAGCAAAAGGAGAGGGTTGTCCACTATCAAGCACTCCAGCTACTGAAGATGTGGGGCAGTTCCTGAGGGCCACCTTGGGAAGGGCCCCAGGTGGGTGGGCAGGTCATTAGCAAGTCTGGCACTGATCTGGGGGAAATCTGCAAAACACTGCCTTTATCTGCAGAGAACAATTGATGGGGTTGTCTTTCCTCCTTTTCAATGCACAAAGACAGCGGCTTTGGAGCAAGAATTTGGACTATGCATTTAAGTTGTGGTGTTCTGCATTGAAAACCTCTGGGCAATTAAAATTAGCATGCTCCGTAGTATTTTCTGTGCTTTTATTATGTGTGATTTCTGCATGTCAATGGAGCTGGAGCCTCTTCTGCAGTTTGAAAACTTGGTTTTGAAATTGCCACCAAACTGATTTTTTTCCTCTTTCCTGTGGGTGAAGTTTCCTTCCCAGGCTTAGACATTAGTAGATTATTCCACTGTGGGCATGTGGGGTGGCTTTGAGAGATCAAATGAAGTAAACCGGGCTTGCTTTATACTTTATTTTTCTGTGCTGTCGTCTGAACCCTGAAATGTGAGCTTTTTCCTGGTTAAATATCTTATCAAATCGGCAAAATAAAAAGTTATTTAAATTGGAAACGAGTTAGCCACGGGTTAGACAGTTAGAGGTTAGTCTCTTCAGGTACTACAGAACCTGAAATTTCTTTAGTTGACTTTAAAAAATCAAGCTAAAATGCTTTGGTGAATGGTTTCCTTGGGACACCTGAGATGTCCTTGGGTCACGTCCATAGATGAACTGGTTAATTATATATATATATGAGTTATGTGAATGGAATTTCTGGAAAACAGGACAAGTTATATTTGTTGATTCCAAGGGCCCTCTTTTTTGTTTCTATCGTAACTGCAGATGTACAGCTTGAAAACCCTCAAGTTTGCAGGAACCATTGGCAGGGAGGACTGTTCTTACTACCTGGACTAATGGTAACTTAACTAGGGAGCACAACCTCTTTGAAAATTAGAGAGACTTGTTTCAAAACACCTGTTAAAACTAGAGAAGAGGATTCTTTTAAAAAGCATCTGATGGACGAAGCAATTTTGCATATTTCTAATGTGATACCACTTCAACCTGTTTTCTAAG
Organism: Peromyscus eremicus; assembly: GCF_949786415.1. Taxonomy (NCBI): domain Eukaryota; kingdom Metazoa; phylum Chordata; class Mammalia; order Rodentia; family Cricetidae; genus Peromyscus; species Peromyscus eremicus. Next base: position 116,537,255 of record NC_081439.1, read on the forward strand.
CTGATAAAGAGACAGAGCAGCAGAACCTCTATAGCAGCTACAAAACACCTTTCAACAAATGGGAGTTTATAATATTTGCCCTCTAATAGGCTATATACATTGTCTAAATTGTTTTTTGAAAATGCAGTCTATGTAGAGACCATTTGGAAATAAGATGCTAAAAATAAGACAATCCTTCTTGTTTTACTATAAACTAGCCTTTTAAAACAATATGTCCATGTAACATTTTATGACATTTTTTTTTCCTGTAAGAAAATGTGGCCTGTTTTGACCTATCTGCAGTTCACTTTTTGTTTTCTTGCCAGTGTTGTCCTGCTTGGTATCTGGGACAGACTCTTATTCCTGACGAAGAATTTGATACTGACGTTGGTATGCAGCAGCCAGCCCCCCATAAAACTACCTATCCTAAATGTAGGGTTAATGCCAAACCTACTGTGCAAGAAATGATTTACTGATGATATTTCAAAGAAAACCATATCAATTTGGATGTCTGTTACCCTGAAGTGATCATTTTAAGAGTGGTAGCCTCTTCCCCTAGGTCTTAAAAAAAAAGACTATTTTCTTCTTTTGGTGTATTGCGTTCTGTGTTGAGCAATCATTTGGGAATGAAAAAAGCAAAAGGAGCTCCCTCTCCAATTTAGGATTTTGACATGGGAAGATGGTGGTGAAGTTCAGAAGTCAGTAGACACCATGTCGTGCACTGTTGCAAATCTCCTTCAAATGTATGAGCCCAAGTTTAACTAGAAACGGTGAGTACTTGTTTTGTTAATTTCATAATGTTCGTGTTCAAAAACCAATATCCAGCATCCTTATAATTGTTGTTTAACTTAATAAAACCATTTCAATTATTTTTGTGATTATTGTTTTATTACAGTAACAACCATAACCCCTAAATAACTTTGATTAACCTGTTGAATAGGGGCAATTTATATTCTATTCACATTTCCATGTGATAACTGGCTTTTCACTAACCAGTCAACTTGAGAAACATGGAACAAACCCAAACCAAGTGTTTTGAGCTCTCAGTTCCCTCTACTCCAGGGCTCAAGGCCAGTTGCTGGGGGTAGAGGGAGGTCAGAGAGGAATTCAGAAGCAAGGATTAACGGCAGTTAGTAGAAGAAAGAGAGACAGGAGTTCAGAGGAATGAAGAACATCTACATAACACTGTTGGAGTGAGGAAGAAAAGGAGACATAGCTGAAGGTAACCACCAAAGGTAAAAGGTATCTGTGACAGTCCTGAGGTGTAGTGGTATTTGCTCCTCCCATGACCTTGGGCTATGGGGCCTGAAGGGGGCGGTGCTTCCTGCCGTTGTATTGTAGGGGGTAGAGGGGCTGGGAACTGAACCTGGGTACTCTGGAACTTCAAGTCAGTGAGCTTAACTGCTGAGCCCTTTTCCCTCCCTAAGGGATACCTTCTTCAAGCCCTATAGCCCAAGGTCATGGGCGGAGCAAATACCATTACACAAAGGAGACATTTTCTAATAGCACAAGTGTATTTTCCTAAAGACTTCATCCTGATCTTTGGGACAATCTGGCAATTATTGATTAGGACAGTTACAGAATCATGGGACACAAGTGTGTAAAAAACAGGTTTATTATTAATTAGTTGTAAATTATTGTTAAGTAATTGTTAGAAAGATGAAGACACTTGAAAGGTTCTCCAAACACCACATACTTGATTCATTATTTTTCAATTTGCTATCTGTAATCCAATTTAATCTAATGTAATCTGTTTATATTTGTTATGATTATGCTTTGGTGAAATACCTAAAATTACGACATGAGTATACTGCTATTGGGATCTCACTGATACTATTGTAAATTTTGCGTAGTACCTCATCTCTCTCTGATTTCTGTTCTGTTGTGTATTACATCAGGAGCAGAAGAAATAGTGTAGTGGGTAATAGCACATACCTTTAATCTCAGCATACTGGAGGCAGGTGGATTTCTGAATTCAAGGCCAGCCTGGTCTATAGAATGAGTTCCAGGACAGCCAGAGCTGTTACACAGAGAGACTCTGTCTCAAAAAATAAATAAATAAATAAAGAGTAGGAGAAAGAGGTGAGGATACGGCTCAGTTGGTAGGGTGCTTGCAGGAAACTGTATTTAATCCCAAACACCACATGAACTAGGCATGGTAGTGCATGCTTATAGTTCTAGCACTGGAGGTGTAGAAACCAGAGAATCAAACCTTCATATTTACAAGGTTGTTCTCAACTACATAAAGAGAGTTGGAGGCCAACCTGGAAGAAATGAAACCTCTTTTTTGAAGAAGGAGAGAAAGAAAGAACGAAACCAGTCAAGGAAGTTTGATTTTTGCTTTTTATCCTTTATATTACAAAGTTTACATAATAAAGTTTATAACAATGTTGGTTAGAATTTTGTTCTGTGCTTGTTTTTAAGAACAAAAACTACATTTTGAAATAGGCAGTAAAGAATTATAATGGTGTTGTTGAAAAAAAAAAAACTTTTGAAGCCACGCGGTGGTGGCACACGCCTTTAATCCCAGCACTTGAGTTTGAGGCCAGCCTGGTCTACATGGCAAATTCCAGGACAGCCAGGGCTACACAGAGAAACCCAGTCTTGAAAAACTCTTGGAAAAGTAAACTACAAGGTTGTGTATGAGCCAGCTGTACGGTAATAATAATATATCCCAGCATTCTTCTAAGGACTAAACAAACAACAAGTGTCTATAAAGACCTTGTCTCTGAGCAAATGTTAGCTCTTTTCTTTTCCATTTGCAGGTTGTTACTATTTTGTTTCTTTGAGGCAGTTTTCTGTTATTAATAATATGAACTATTTTATTAAAAATGAATCAGAGTTTATAGTGGTGAACAAATCAATACATATTTAGATGGAGGCTGGGGACATCTAAGAAATGCCAAACTTCATAAATGTAATCACTAGATCAAGCATGTAGGTTTATGAACATAGCCATGACTATTTAAACACAAAGTTTATGTTATTAGATGCCTATTGGTTCATTGTGTTCCAATGAACACACTTATTCTTTGATTAAGAACTAGAGTTGAGTACTTCAAACTTGTAAACATAATATTTAAATTGGATCAAATTTTTACTCTCGTCCACAACTTGATGCTGACATTAAAATTCAATAGTAGTCTACACTCACATGTAAAAAAAGATTAGATCTTATGTCTTAAATTATTCAGTTTTCCCCTGCTAAATTTATGTTAGTATTATGCGAGTGTGACTATAGGGTAATGAGACTTATTTTTCTGTGGAGCTTGGAAGCTATCACTGAAAGCAATTCTCAAGATGTCCTGAAATGTGTTGACCAATGTCAGTGTTGTTAGAATAACTTTATGGACTCCTGAGGTGACTGTTGTTTCATATGAGATGAAAAAAATCTAAACAAAACAAATAATAGCCTCTGGTCTTATTACTTTATAGTTATTCTTCTGGTTTCATTATGTTATAATGCATTCATTTATGGGGTGGAGGTGGGGTGGGGGTGGGGCATCTCCAGCTCCATAGGAAAAACGGAGTCTTGATCCAGGTATGACAGGGTGACCTATGTCTGTAATCCTAGCACTCAGGAGTCTAAGGCAGAAAAACCACGAATTTGAGAGGCAGCCTTGACTGCCCTGCCTGAAAACAAAGCAAATCAAAACAAGAAAGCCTTAACTTTAAAAAGTGTAGAAATGCTCTGCTACAGTATGATTACTATTTCTTCAGTTAGATCTTTTCATGTCATGAAACCAAACACCACCACCAATACATAGCTTTCTACAGATGAACTCTCAAACTAGGAAGTGTTTTTTCCCCTTCCATGTGTTTTAAAGACTTGGAGATCTCAGAAGGGCTGAACTGCATGTTTTAAGAGAGTCTCTCATATACTGTGCTGGCCTCAAACTGCTAAGACCACAAGCCTGTGCCACCACACCTGGCTGTGTCTTTCTTCATTATGTCTTTTATCACTTTTCTTCATCTCTTTCCTCCTGACTCATATTTACCCCATTTATTCAACAGGGGCATCAGCCATATAGAACTTATTTTGAGTCACGGTTAGTTGTTATTGAGTATCAGCAAGGTGTTAAATGCCTAATTTCAAAATAATATGTCTGTATTTTCTTCATTGCTGTAGCGTCTCCAATGGCTGGGTAGGAGAGAAGATCTGGCCAGTCAGCACTGTGTTTCCCCATTAGAAGAGAAAGGCAGAAGAACATGCCCTCAAAGCCTGAAAAGGTTTTAACTCCTGTTGTTTTTTGTTGTACTTTTCTTAGGAAAAAAATAGTTAAATCCTTTCTTACAAGTCAGGTCTTTAGAAACTTCACTGGTAAAATGGTGAAATGTTGTTGGTAATAGTTACCTCTGTAAATATTTGAGGCAAAAATAATTGATGGTTATTTGCAGCAAAACATAAATACGTGCATTATGACACCCTGATATCAACCCAAGCATAAAATTCGTTTGCAAACTGCCACCGGTGTCATTCGCTGCGAACTCACACGGAAAGGCTACTCACTCTTGTCTCGCACATTCATATCTCTGTAAGAGATTACCGAGAGAGAATGTAATTTGCTGGCCAAAAGATATTGTTTCTTTGGAGATCTCACTATCTTTAACAAAAACTGTTTTGCCACAGTGACACCTGACATGCAGTTGGCTTTGGTGATAGCCCTAACCAGAAGGGATTAGTTAACTTTGGACCAATGCTATACGAAATGAAAACACTCAGTTGAGCAACATTAGTGATTTCGATGGACTCATCAGTTGTCAGTATCAAGCTGCCTGCCATCATGTTTCACTTTGCTAACAAGCTGATATCCCACATCTGATGCCAACAATGCAGGTCCTTCAAACAAATGACATGTTTGATAAAGCAATCTTTTCAAAACCATTATGCACTTGAACATTTGTCTTTTATTCTGGCACAGCATCTGTTCATCCGATCTATCAGACATCCATTCCTTGATCATTTCTGAGCCCCCATGATTTTTGAGCTTGATTTGATGTTATCTCAGGGATAGGAAATGAAATCTCTTCCATTGAATGTTAAGATGTTCAACACTGAAGGATGATCTTTATGCCCAAGGCACTACATTTAATATTATAGAAACACTCTCATAAGACTTTCTGATAAAACAATGATGTAAAAGAAGTTTAGTATATGGGGGGAATGACACAAAAGAAATGCTAAATTAGGAAAAATGTTAAGGACATCATTTTTGTTGTCCTTGCTGTGGATTCTTGAAGCTACATTGCTTTCACGGTGATGTAAAGCTTCAGACCTGAAGCTTTGGTCTCTGAACTGGTGAAATGAAAAATTACGTGATCCATCTCGTAAATATGGATGCAATTCATTCTTTAGTGTGCCATGTTTTAACTGCATAATTTCCTTATAGGAATAAAAACAAGGAAGTCTTAATCTCTGATTTGCATATATCTGGGTTGCATGTATGTGATTCCCTTTAATTGCATATTGACTAATTGCATAATATTGCTGTCAGAACGTCAAATTTAAACTCCAATGCTGCCATTAAAAGTGTAATCATGCCGGGCAGTGGTGGCACACGCCTTTAATCCCAGCACTCGGGAGGCAGAGCCAGGCGAATCTCTGAGTTCGAGGCCAGCCTGATCTACAGAGCGAGATCCAGGACAGACACCAAAACAACACAGAGAAACCCTATCTCAAAAAACCAAAAAAAAAAAAAAAAGTGTAATCATTTTGCATTAGGAAATAGTTGGAAGGTATTATTTCAGTATCAGAATTGGGGACAAGAACCAACTTCCATCTTTTTTTAATTAATTAAATTTTTTCATTTATTTTACATCCTAATAGCAGTTTCCCTTCCTTCTTTTCCTTCTATCTCCACCTCCTTTTTACCCCCCCCCATCCACTCCTCCTCCTTCTTTGTTCAGAAAGGGGCAGACCTCCCATGGGCATCAACAAAGCTTGGCTCACCAAGTAGAGGCAGGACCAAGCTCCTCCCCCTGCATCAAGGCTAGGTGAGGCAACCCAGCAAGGGGAATAGGTTCCCCAAAGCCAACTCAAGTGCCAGGTACAGGTCCTGATCCCACTGCTAGGAGACCTACAAACAGACCAAACTACACAACTGTCACCCACATGCAGAGGGCCTAGGTTGGTCCCATACAGGCTCCCTAGCTGTTGGTCCAGAGTCCATGAGCTCCCTCCCACAAGTTCAGGTCAGCTGTTTCTGTGGGTTCCTCTGTCATGGCATTCACACACACACACACACACACACACACACACACACACACACACACACACGTACAATCCATCCTCCCTCTCTTCAACAGGACTCCCAGAGCTCAGCCCAGTGCTTGGCTGTGGGTCTCTGAATCTACTTCCATCTGGATGCCAACTTCTATCTTTTAAAAAGAAAATAAAGTCTGGAAACATCTTTGAATTAGAAAGTAATTCTAAATCATTTTCTTTTGAACAAATATTAAGTCACAAAATAAATGATCATTGAAAAATGCCAAATCTTGATATATACTAGGTATTTTATTAAATCTATTCTGAAAATGTAATTGTACACTTGATTTTATTATTACTATTATTATTTTTATTGGTTTTTGAGACAGGGCTTCTCTGTGCAGCCCTGGCTGTTCTGGAACTCTCTCTGTAGACCAGGCTGGCCTCGAACTCAGAGATGGGCCTGGCTCTGCCTCCCAAGTGCTGGGATTAAAGGTGTGTGCCACCACCACCCAGCTTACTTGTGGTATTTTGTAAATGCACACATGAACATTTTGTATATTTTTGTATATTTATATATTTTGTATATTTTGTGTATTTTGTAGATGCACACATGAACATTGGTTTAGGTTTGAAGAATAGTCTGTTGTTCAAAACTGAGTTGTAGTTGAATCAGGAAAGGGGATGTCTTAAGTAAGGCAGATGGCAAAACTAAGTTCCTTAGTGCTGGAGAAATCAAACTGCTGTGGTACAAGTATGTTGAGGGATTCAAATGCCTACATCTGACCCTTGTGTTTGCCTTACAGCATTGCTCAGACTTGGTCTTGAAATCCTTGGGGGCATGTCTTCCTCCCACCTTAGTGGACTGAGTGCTAAGATTGACTGCAGGAGCATGTCACTGTCTCCGGCTATGGCTGACTTAAAAATTACCTAGAATGCAAAAAGTGAGGTGTCTCATTGATTCTCAGTTTGAGCTTTGGCCTCAAGCTTATTGTAGTCTGTAAGCCTAATTCTTGTGTGTGCCATGGGCTTTTTTCTTGTAAAAGGTTATATTCAAGGCACAATCTAAGGACCATCTCAGGAACTGCTTTAAGCTTTGAGGAAAGTTCTCAAGGAAGTCTTCCAGAACATTTCCAGTACGTCCATTAGACAGTTAAAACCCACAAGATAGTTGTAGCTAATCAAAGCCAAAATGTCAGTCATATCAGAAAATATTAATCATGAAATTATCGTGAGTATTTAAACTGGATTAATTCATTAGGTTAACTAGATGTTGTAATGTTGTATCGAGAGACAACTGTGTTCATATGGACAAAATGGACTAAGAGACAGGGAAATGATATAGATAGATGTTAAAGAAAATTTAAAGTTTGTACTGTTATGTGACTGTCTTGGCACAACCCTCCAATAAATGAGTTCAATGAGTTAATAACAGAAATGTTTGTTTCCATGGCATATATTGTGTACCTTAGTTGCAATTATTTTTTATTAGATATTTCCACAGAATTATGACTCTGGGTTAGCCTTATTTGTGAGTTCTTGTCACCTATATCAAATTTTCTCAGATAGAACTTAAATAAATGAAATTAAATTGCTCAGTGACAAGGCCTAAGATTCTTCCATTTATATAATTGTCCCAGGTGAATCTATTATATATGTACATTTTAAAAATACCATTTTATAGGGAATGATACAACAGCCATCAAAACTCATGAATCCATTTATTGCCAACATATCTACTTATTCATCATCGATGCTTAAAGACTCAATACATCTGGGGTTGGAGATGTAGCTCAGTGGTAGAGAGTTTGTTTAGCATATCTGGGTTCCATCCTCAGTAATTGGAAAAATATTCAGTACATCCAAATGACATAGCCAATCAAGAAAACCCTGAATTTTTGTTTGAGGTGGATTTTTTCTATCGTGTATAACTGTTTCAATTCTCTTAATTTTGCAAATAAGATTGGACAACCAGTTGGAGACACATAGATATAGATTTAGGAACAAATTGGTAACTACAAACAAGAAGTAGATTCTAGATCCCTCAGCGGCTGTTTGTTTGATTTAACATTTAACTTAGAAGCAAAGCCCAAGCCTATTTGTATTTCTGATCTTTTCCTATTCCTTAAGCCCAACATCTCCTCTCAGGTTTCTGTATCAATGATCATGACATATTAAAATGGTTACATTATAAATACTGTGCTGTCAGAAGATTTCTAACAGTTCAGAAAAGAATGCCATTGCTTTCCTATAAAGAGAAGGAACAGTAATTCTTTCACTTTCTCTGTAGTTCTGTTAAATAGACGTTCCAAAAGTGTTAGCTGGAAGGAAAATCTAATTCTAAAAATAATGTTTAGCATTATGGGTCCTGAATGTTTGTTTTCCCATTATATTAAAGAGGTAACCTGTTTGAACTCAGCAAGAAGAAACCCTTAGCTCATGCACATTTGCTGAGCAATAAAGTATATTCCACTAAATCGTTTCAATACAGCCAGTTCTGTCTAATAAGCAGTTAGGTTCCAAAATTTCCTTCTACAGTTTTAGCTTATTTTAAACCCACCATTTATTTCTCCATAAAACAGAGATAGTTGGGGCTTCTGGATTAACTCTTCAGAAAGTCTATTTTTCTCTTCTTTTAACGTTGACTTGTGGTGTAATCAGATGATGATATCATAATAATTGCAATGTTGGATAAATCAACTGTCCATGTCACAGGCACATACTCTTCGGCTCTCTCAAAGGGGTAAAGGTGGATCTCTTTCCAGATTTCCTTGGATTAGGTGGGGCCAATGAGAATTTTAAATTAGAGGGCGTGGGAGGGGTATGGGGAGGTTCGTCTGTGAGGCTCAGTGCTATTTATTAGTGCTAGAACGTGTGTGCTTAGCATACATAAGGCCCTGAGTTTAATTGCCAGCATCAAAACAGAAAGAAATCAGGGTGGAAATGGGAGGAAAAAAGAGAAAGTAGAGATCAACAGGGGTGAGGTGAGGCGATGTTGAATATATAGTATATACTTGTGTAGAAAAATCATAAATGCGATTATCCAAAGCTCTATCAACTCAGTTAAAGTAGACTGTGCTTGGTACTGGGTTTCTGGTGTAGCTTTTAAGTGCAGGTGGAGATAAAGAAGGGATTTCCATGTATTCTAACTGGTCTGTAAAGCTGGGCTTTTGTGGCTGGCACTGTGCTCACTGGTAGAGTATGCAGGTGAGAGGCTCGGGGTTTCCAGCACAGAAAACAGAGTCAGAGTATTTGTAAGGCAGTATCTTCTTTTTTGAGACCCGTACCCCTATCCCCTTTGCCTATTTTGCTTTGTGAACTCCCCGCTCCCACACAAGCACACTTCCCAGTACTGGGGAATAAAGCTCTCTCTTATCTTAGTTTAAAGCTTGGGTTTCCAAAGCACATGCAAAATAAACCAGTAAACAGACCAAACCTGTCCAACTTAGAGTCTAATAAAAGAGCAAGGAAAAGCATTTTAGCAGCAACCAATTATTTCTCGACTCCTCACTGTAAAGAAACAGTATCCTTGGCTTCCATTTTGTTTTGTTTTAGCATTAAGTAATCATTTTCACTCCCCCAAAGAAAAAACATGTTCTTGACTTTGTGTATGCATTTTTGCCTCCTGCTCTCAAAACAGGCAGATTTCCTCTAAATGGGTTAGTTCCCATCAAGCCTCTTCTATCTTGAGGACAAAGTACGATAATGCTTACACAAATACTGTTTGCAAAAAAGAACTGTACAAAATCAGAAAGCCCTATTTTAGTCTGTGGCTTTTGGTTTTTTAGCTCTTGAAAAAAGTTGCCATTTCCGGAGAACTCTTTGAGTATATTATTTACTTAAATGGCAAGTTTGGTAAATCCAGCACATCTAATAGAAACGGCTTGACTGGTAACATGTTTAGTTTTAGTTTAGCTTGTTCCTGAGTTTTAATCTAATTCTATAAATCTTCCCATTGTCCCGTGTTTAATATTGATTTTTAAGACATCCATTGTTGTTGTTTTTTTAACTAAACATTTCACAAAAAGGTTTTAGCTTGTTTTTATTCTCTTTGTTGCTGATATTGAGACAGCCTGTTGTAGAGTACCAGCTGGGTTGGAGCTTATTATGGAGCCCAGACTGGCTTCGAACTCATCATCCTCTGCCTCTGCCTCCTGTGTGCAGGGAAGTCTTGATCTTTGGATTCTAGAGACTATGAGGAAGGTAGGTGATTGCTAATACTGTAAAGGGACCCCTGTAGTGGAGCTGCCTCCCAGTAGATTTCATTGGTTGTTTGTGAACTTCCCTAGATTTTTAAAGACTCTCCTTATTGTTCCATAAAATTCAATTTCCTTTTTGTCTTTTCAGTTCCTTCTCTGCTGTTTTCAGAATGGTGCTTAAAAGTAAGATGAAAGACCTGATACTTTCTATCACAAAAAAAGTTTCAATGACAGGTTTCACTAATTAATGTGTAACAACGGAGAGATTAGCCTTTCAGTTAGCTTTGTGTTGAAGCTATACTGTATTTTCAAAGGCTATAACTCAGAACATATTGGAGTACAACATGTTTGAAATACAAATCTTCACACATGGCTTTGATTATAATATGCACACCAAATACAGGCACAGTACAGTAGGGCTTCCAGAATGCATTAAGACAGGAAAACTTCTTGCAATGTAAACATTTTGGGTCTTAATCCTTCTACTGCTGAAATAGGAAAGACTGTCTTGAGAGTTGGTGGGGCAGGGTGGAGAGTCAGACCTATAATGATTATAAATGAAGACGCTTCCTTGGATTTCTGAGTATTAAAGAAGTGAATAGAGCACATGCTCTTTTAAATGCTTGCATTTCCTTCCCTCGGTGGAAAAGCACATATTCAATCCTGGATTAATAAAGTCCTACTGCTTTCTTGTGGTTTCCATACCCTCACAATGTGTTTAATGTCTTATTGGAATATTATCTCAAGGGACCAAATATCTGAAGCTATTGAGAGACATTTGATGTGAGTCTTTGTTATTGGGCGGGGAGTCACAGGATAAAATTTGTATGAGTATTATCTAACCATACTTCTGTAGATATAAAAATAAAAATAATCAATAGAATTCTAGAGCAATCCAGCTGGAGGAGAGTGAAGAGTAAGTAAATAGGAGACAACAAAAACCAGGTTTCAAACAAATTAATTTAGGTGTGTAGACAGTTTTAAATTAGTGATGAGGTCTTAAGAAAAAAATGCCTTTAATCCTAGCACTTGGGAGGCAGAGATAGGTGAATCTCCATGAGATTAAGGTCAGTCTAGTGGTCTGCATAGCGTAGCAAGTTTCAGCCCATCCGGGGCTACACAGTGAGACCTCAAAAAATACAATTACTTTTCTTTACATTTGAACTTCTAGGTTAAATATTTCTGACATCTCTGTAACTTGCTAAATTAAAAAAAAAAATGATTCCTGGTGCTGAGGCTGTGGCTCAGTGCTACAGTGAGTGCTTAGTTGGTGCACTGGGTCTTGATTCATTCCTTAGACTCCCACAGAGTGATCCATGATTCATGCTTTGTCGTATCTACTTGTAGCTTCATTTTTTTTTTTTTTTTTAGTACAGAGGGGAATGAGACCCAAGGCCATGCACATGATAAGAAAGCACTCGACCACTAAGGTACACCTATGCCCTTAAATTTCAATATTTTTGCCAGAGGCTTTATTTAATCTGAAGCCTGAACCAGGAAGAACCATGCTTTACTCTGTTTCAGTCCTGAAGATGTAATATTGTGATTCTGCTCCAAGCAGGAACAATCCTCTGTCTAACTTTTAGAAAAGAAAACAGAACAGGACACTCAGCAGATAAGTCCTGTGTAAGGTGGCCCTAGCTTAACAACACAAGGGGAGAAAAGAGACAGACTTTGAAGAAATGAGAAAGAGAGCAAGGGATGCCAAGCCAAAGTGGGGTCATTTAGTAGAAGGTCACCCTTTCCTGCGCTTTGGCTCTGGAAGCTGATTTAGGAGCATATTGCTTGCATTCTTCCTCGGGGTTTCCTTCCTGCATCTTCATCTCATTCTGTCAAATTCCAAGCACTGTTTCTCACCGATCATTACTGTCTTTGCTTGCTCTGGGGCTCTCCCCTTCAGGTTACCTCTACTCCTGCTTTCCATCCCAAGGTTAGATGACTCTTTCTAACACCCAACACTGTTCGTGTCACTTTTGTGCTCAACAGCCTCCAGAAACTCTCCGTTGCTTACTGAATTATGTATGCCTTTCAGAGCTTGCTATGTAAGGTCTTTCTCATATAGGCCCCACCATATTTTTAGCATATACTTTTCCACATATCCTATGTTCCAGTCAAAAACCCTTCGGAAGTGGTCTGAAATAACAGTCCCTTGGGAGTCATTGTGTTGTTTTGGGATAAGCTAGTCTTGTGGCCTCAGAGAAGTCATTTATCTTTCTGAATCTCAGTCTCCTCATCCATGTAAAGGAGATAATGCTGACACCTACTGGGATGTTGTGAGGATGGAACAAATGATAGAAACTTCACATTGTTGGGAGCAGCAGGGTATTTTAGATTATTTCTATCAATCACTCATTGGTGACTTGTTGGGTGACAAGCACAGCAGGAGCTAGTTCTGGAGGGCCCGAGAGAAGCTCATCAAAGTTCACGGCAGTCACACAAAAGGAGTTTCCAGGCTGTCCCTGTCTGAGCACTGTAGAGAACATCTGTTGTGTGTCACTGGAAGGAGCTGTCTGGTGGTCAAGGGTGGTGGGCCAAAGCTTCTAGGAGGAGGGACTTGAAGAGGGCAGTTTTTGTAGTTTGTTTAGTTCTGGTTTTAGTTACAAATTCTCATATAGTCCTGAACTCACTTCATAGCAGGGCATGACCTTGAACTTACCATCCTGACTCAACTTTCTAATGCTGGCATCCCTTACAGGACTATAGCACTATGCCCAGATGAACTGGATAGGATTAGACAGGCTCTGAAAGGGACATATTCAGAGAAGCAGGTCCTGCTTGAGGTAGAGGAGGTGGGGATTTGCCTCAATGAGTTTCTTTTGGAATAAAATTCCTTGGTCTTTGTTCAGAAGCAAACAGCTAGTCAATGTGTTTAGTGATGTCAAAATGGGTTTAGGCCGAGTGGTGGTGGTGCATGCCTTTGATCCCAGCACTTGGGAGGCAGAGGCAGGATGATCTCTGTGAGTTCAAGTCCAGCCTGGTCTACAAATCAAGTTCCAGGACAGCTAAGACTTACACAGAGAAACCCTGTCTCGAAAAATTAAAAAACAAAAACAAAAACAAAAAACCGGTTTACACGCAGTACCTCCTTTTGCTATGGATAGCAGAAGTTTGGATCTGGGAGATGATGGTGCCTTTTGGTGCATGGATTTTCTCCAAATAGCCTTCTTGTTGAGAGAAGAAGAGGTGAGCCTTAAGATGGAAGCAAGACTGACAAGGAACTAAGCTGGGTCTGGCTTGGTGCTGGCTAGACTCCATGAGAGATCGTCTCGCTTGGTATCGTAGAAGATTAAATAAGTCAGCTTTTGGGAAACAGACTGTGGACTCTTGTGATTTGATTTTGTGTTTGTCTCAATGTTATCTGGAGACTCAAAGGGGGATTTCCCTCAGAAGGAAGTGGAGAATCACAGTGTAAATCTTTCAGATGGGAAAGCAGGCCGACTGTCCTTTGATGGGCAGGAAGAGAGGACTTTCTGCTTATTCTGAAGCCACAGGGAACTGTATTTACAATCTCAGTATGGGGATTCCTAAAGATTACTCTTGTCATAGCTTTTAAACTGGTACCTACCACGAGAATACTGCCAGGAAATTGTGGATTGCAAATTATGAACATGAAGTTCTAAGATACTACCTCAGTTGCTATTATGGTACTCTCCGAGCATTTTATAAAATTAGACACTGGAGGCCTAAGGATGTAGCTTAGTGACAGAGTTCTTACCCTAGTTCAATCTGTAGTAGCCTCCCAAAATGTGTAGACCTAGGCCAGTATGACTCAGTGGTAGAGTACTATCCCTATCTATGTACTATTCCCAGCACTGCGCTGAAGGAAGCTGGGAGAAGACTACATTCTCTTTAAGAGGAAATAAGGGTGCCATCAGAAGTAAGCTTCCTCAAATTTTATGTCACAGAGAAAAACAATATCTCTTCTTCCTCCATCACAAGAATCATAGGTGGTGACCCTCTTAGAATGAGTGACAAGAGGAGAACAATGATTTTGACCTCCCCTTGAGACAGAATGTCACTCTGTAACCTGCTAGCCTGGAACTCACTCTGTAGCCCATTCTGACTTAAACTGTCAGTGATCCTCCTGCCTCAACTTTCCTAGTGTTGAAATTATAGGTGTGAGGCACCATGCTTGGCTCAATGAAGTTATTTAATCAAAGTACTATATGACAGGGAGTCTTCAAAATGAAGATCTAGGAACTAAAGGAAATGGTTTTTAAAAAATTTTTTTTCAAGACATGGTCTCACTGTGTAGCCCTGGCTGTCCTGGAACTCACTTTATAGACCAGGCTGGCCTCGAACTCATAGAGATCCACCTGCCTCTGCCTTCCAAGTGCTAGGATTAAAGGTATGTGCCACCATGCTTGGCAAGCATTAATTTTATAAGCCAAAAGGAATCAAGAAAATGAGCAGCCATGCATTCTATATACTTCCATGGTCTCAAATGGGATTTAAACAAATAGAAATAAGGCTGAAGCTGTGCGGTGGTGGCATACATCTTTTATCCCAGCACTTGGGAGGCAGAGGCAGGCGACTCTCTGTGAGTTCAAGGCCAGCCTGGTCTACAAAGCGAGTTCCAGGACATCCAGGAATGTTATACAGAAAAACCCTGTCTCAAAAAACCAAATAAATCAATAAATAAGTGAATAAATAAGTAAGAAGGCTGACATGACGGCTCAGTGGGTCAAGGCTCTTGTAGAAGCATGATGACCTGAGGTTTTTTTTTTCTGATTTCTATTCTATTCTATTTATTCATTCTTAACAAATTCTTTATCCATTTTACATACCAACCACAGATCCCCCTCTCTGTCATCCACCCTCCCCTCCAACCTTCCCCTGCTAACTCATCCCCCATTCCCTCTTCCAACAAGGTATGGCCTCCCATGAGGAGTCAGCAGAGCCTAGTACATTCAGTAGAGGCAGGTCCAAGCCCCTCCCCCTGCATCAAGGCCTTGCAAGGTGTCCCACAACAGTGGGCTCTAAGAAGCCAGTTCATGCACCAGGGATGGATTCTGATCCTACTGCCCGCCCCCCCTGGGGGGAGCTTAAGCAGATCAAGCTATACAACTATCTTGCTTATGCTGAGGGCCCAGTCCAGTCCCAAGGAGGCTCCACAGCTGTTGGTCTAAAGTTCATGAGTTCCCACTAGCTTGGTTTGGTTGATGACCTGATTTCTCACCCATATAAAGGCTGAAGGAGAGAACTGGGACTCTCTCTCTCTCTCTCTCTCTCTCTCTCTCTCTCTCTCTCTCTCTCTCTCTCTCTTCTAAGACAGGGTCTCTTTGTGTACTCCTGGCTGTCCTGGAACTCTCTCCGTAGACTAAGTTGGCCTTGAACTCACAGAGATCCACCTCCCTCTGCCTCCAGAGTGCTGGGATTAAAGTATGCCTGGCTTAAAACTGGGGCCTTCACTCCCACCATTCATATATGGGAGTCCAGTTTCTGCACATTATGTAATACTTGTCCATCAACAACTCCAGTGGATTGACATATAATTAACAAACGTATTTGTTCTATATAAACCTTTTTAAAACTATCATATCCCTACATGTGCTAGCCCTTGGCTTGATTTTCAACACTGTAGTGTATATATGACTAAATAGTGCTATGAAACTGCTTCCATCTAAGTGGGATTCACATGCTTTATGCTGTATGGGGAATAAAAGTATTAGATAAACAAGCACTCCACATCTCCCCTTTGTGTGAATACAGAATTATTTATGGCATTTTCTTGAGTAAGACACATGATAGACTATGTCCTTTCTAGAAACTAAAAAAAAAAAGTTTATATGAAAGTACAGATTGAAAAAATTTGACACTATTGTTTAGAAACTTAAGTTATATCTGCTACTGAAGTGTCAAGTATTTTAGCCTATCAAGTTTTTTCTTACATATACCACGTTATATCAATGTGTAGATGTCACAGTAAGTTTCTAACTTACTTTGTATGATTTGAAGTGTTTCTTTTACTAAGGCTATCAAATATCATGCAGGACTACCTTTTTTTGCCTTTACTTTATTAGAGTGTTCTTTCAGATACATTAAAAGAAACTCAGGATCGGTTTCCTACCATTTGAGCCCCTGCTGCAAGCCTTTCTCACCACCAGGTTTACTTGACCTTGGGTCTAGTGGATTGGAACCCCAAGTGTGAATACTGCTCCTTCCTAGGGGCTGTTAACTTCAAAGCCTTTGGGGACCATTTGAATGGTAATCTGAAGTGCCAGCATAGGAAACAAACACTAATAAAGTGCCTTCTGATCATGCTTTGTCCGCCTTCTCTGTCAGCTCATCTGTCCATTCATTCCTAGCTGCATTTCCCTGCCACTCCTCACGGGAAAGCGGTTCCCTGATTGTTTTATGTCCTCAGTCCTCTTCTTGTGAGAACTGCGTTGGGGAGCGCTCTCTTTGGCCTAGCAGATGGGCACAAAGCAACTTTGTTAGAGGTGTGAGTTGAACTTCCGTGAAATTTGAGAGCCGCTCCTACTTGGATTTGAACTTTGAAGACCCAGAGGTAGGAAGTTTCCATAAAAGGATCAAAACACATCAGAGCAGGACTCATTGATTTGGGCTGGCAACTAAGGATGCTAGGATTACTTTACTCAACAGCTCTAGACAGTGGACCCCCGAGTCCTGAAAAACCACTTCACACATGTCTGTGTCAGTCCCAAGGATGCTGGAGAGAGCGTGAGGATAAATCAGTGCAACCTATCTCCATCACTGAAAAAGCAAATCAAAGCATGGCCTAGTGAATATCATCCTTCATTCAACAGCTAATGTCTGTGAGAGACTGTTAGGTTCACAGCAGTGTGGCAAGCACAGAGAAATATAATTGTAGTGGTGTCTGCAGGAGGCTAGTGCCTAGTGAACACGGTGGTATCCAGTGGAAGCGGCAGTGGTGCCCAGTGGGGGGCATTGGTCCCTGGCAGGGGGTGAGAGCAGGAAATGAGGAAAGAAATGGTGTATGGTAGCAGACCTGAGCTGTGGGGAGGGGGAGCGTAGAGCTTGGGTATTGGTGAGGTGCTGCTTGGTGCCTCCCAGAAATACTTGAGGAGTACTTTGCATGACAGGATCCCACAATAGCAAATGAGGACAGATGTCAGAGAGTATAGATATGTCACCCTGTTGGATTCACAGGCTGGCAAAGCCCAAGGCAATTCGCACTGTGTAAGCCATCAGCATCAGAAGTGTGGTGGCCATTCTTGGGGAGCTTCTACACATCCCAAGGAGCACACATGCATGGCTCTAAAAGGACTCTGACAAAAAAGAAACTGACAAATAAGTATTTGGAGGAGTTTGATGATGAAGAGGTTACTGAAAGCTGTAAAAATTTAGTGAGTTCTCAAGGATGGGGACTCTTATGGCAAAAAAAGTCAGCTTTCACCATGTAGGGGCCTGGAAGCGATCTATGTGTGCAACTGTGGACCGGCACAGGCCATGAGAAGGAAGACGCCTGACCAGCCTGGCTTCCACAGAGTGCAATACTCAAAGTACTGAATACTTGGTGTATGCAGACTGCTGAGGATTAGGAAGATCGCCCAGGACAGAGGAAGGGGGCTGGCCAGGAAGAGAAACTGAAGGATGAGAGGTTAAGTAGGAGGCAACTGAAGGGTAGGCAGCTCAAAAGCATCTGTAATAGCAGGCACAGAAAGTCACAGGACTGACTAAGTCACAAGTCAGACCTGGAGCACTAGTCTTCTGTGCACAGTGCCCTGGCTTCCAACCCTAGAACTGCACAAAAAATGGAAATGAAAAGGTGTGTGTGTCTTTCCTTGTTCTCCCACTCTATTCCTGATCCAGCTGGGACCTCCCACTCCCCTAAGCTCTCTTTCAAATAGTCAAACTAGGGGAAACACATGAACTGTGAATCAATAGCTGAGGAGCCCCCATGGAACTGGATCAGGCCCTCTGGATAAGTGAGACAGTCGACTAGCTTGAACTACTTAGGAGGCTCCCAGGCAGTGGGACCGGGACCTGTCCTTGGTGCATGGGCTGGCTTTTTGGAACCTGGGGCCTATGCAGGGACACTTTGCTCAGCCTGGGTGTAGGGAGGAGGGAACTGGACCAGCCTCAACTGAATCTACCAGGCTGGGTTAAATCCCTAGGGGAGACCTTGCTTTGGAGGAGGTGGGATTGGGGGGGTGGGGGTGGGGGGGAAGGCTGGGTGGTAGGAGGAGGGAGGACAGGGGAATTCGTGGCTGATATGTAAAATTAAATTAATTATAAAATAAAAATATTTAATAAAAAAAAGAAAAGGTGTGTGTGTGTGTGTGTGTGTGTGTGTGTGTGTGTGTGTGTGTGTGTGTGTAACAACGAAAAACAGTAGAGAGAGGGAGAAACGACAGTACTGGCTGACAGGTTCTGGGGAACAAGGTGAGTAAGCGAAAAGGAAGATTTTTGAGCATAACCAAGGAACTTCCTTGTTGCTGAAATGATATTTTTAAGATTGACTAGAAATTTGGTTGTCAAAATAACTGAGTATAGACCAGGTGTGGTGTTGCATGCCTTTAATCCCAGCACTCCGGAGGCAGAGATAGGCAGATCTCTGGTAGTTGTAGGCCAGCTTGGTCTACATACTGAGTTCCAGGACAGCCAGAGTTACATGGTGAGACCCTGTCTCTGAAAACAAACAAACAAAACAAATAAACAACAACAACAACAAAAAACTACTTATGGACCTGGGACAAGACTTCCACTCTACTTTCTTTTCAAAAACTTATTTGTAGAAAACTTTATACATGTTACAATATATCTTGCCTATATCTATCACATTACCCCTCTAATTCTCCCTAGGTCTCCCCAACACATCTCCTTCTCAACTTCATGCCCTTTCTTTTTAAAAAATATAACCCACTGAGTCCAGTCCATACTGCCAATATGCACATGGGGGTGGGGCCAACCACTGAAGCATGGCCAACCTACCAATGGCCAATTCCCAAAGGGACTCTCCCTCCCCTGCAGCCCTTTCTGCAAGAGGCCATGTCTGAGGCAGGCGGTGGTGGCTCACACGTTTAATCCCAGCACTCGGGAGGCAGAGCCAGGCGGATCTCTGTGAGTTTGAGGCCAGCTTGGTCTACAGAGCGAGAGCCAGGACAGACTCCAAAAGCTACACAGAGAAACCCTGTCTCGAAAAACCAGGAAAAAAAAACTCCAACCAAGCAAACAAACAAACAAAAAAAGAGGCTGTGTCTGTTCTAGATTAACTTTCTGCAATTTGTTATAAAGATGTTGGTGTTTTTGTTTTAATCCTAATGAAAGTATGATATACATGGGCTCATAATTTACCTGAAAAATTATACTCCAGATATCTTTCAGTGCAATTCTGTGTAGTTTTTTTCTCATTATTCTTCACAGCTATGTAGCCATCCATTAGATAGCTATAATGCTTATTTCATCATCAGCATTTCAATGCTGCACTTTTCTTTTCTTTTTAAGACAGGGTTTTTCTGTACAGACCTGGTTGTTCTGGAACCTGCTCTGTAGACCAGGCTGGCCTTGAAGTCACAGAGATCCACCTGCCTCTGCTTTCTGGGTGCTAGGATTAAAGGCATGACCCACTACTACCCGGCTGAACTCATATTTCTTTATGTTGCTCCCAAAAATATCTTGTTACAACCAATGCTTCAATAAAATATACTTAGGCAACTATTGTAGAATAAATTCCTAGAAAAGAAATTGCTAGGTCAAAGGATATATAGAGTTTAGCAGCATTTAACATATATTGTAAAAATTTTCCCCAACATGTTTATCTGATTTAATTCTTCCAGGAACAAATTAATCAAGACCTCTTCCTGGATGTCTGTGGCAATTTGTCAACCTGCTCTTCCTACAACCGCAATAAATACCAGTTTGCATCATTGGAAAGGATTATATTAGTCAGCAGATCCTAATGAATGAAGGGTTTCTTAATTAAAATAACCAGAAAGTCATTACTTGTAAATATATAAACAAGTTGATTATAGCAAGAGGCTGAATACTTCTAATAAGCATGTGTGGATATTAAATTAACCATGGTTCACAAACCATCCATGGATGCATGGCTGATTGGAAATAACCACTTCACGGTGGTTACCCAATTCCTCTCTGCCAACTGCCAAATGGCAGTCTGGCTTGTATGGTTATTATAGTTTGATGTAACTCATGATATTCCCCAAACACATGTTACATGTCAAATGAAGGCATTTTTCTCCCTGGTGGGTATTTAAGAAATTGAAATAAATCTGTCATATTTTCCCCATGTTAATCTGTCTTTTTTTAATATAGATATGCCAGCTAGGAATCTTGGGATGAATAAGCAGTATATATTATTTTCTTCTTTCACTATAACATAAAAGTTCAACAAAATTTAAATTTATCATTATCATTGTCCTTCAATTCATCTTTTAAATTAATAATAATGATGAAAGAAGTAATCATGAGTGGAGGAGCATGCCTATAATCTCATCACCAAGGAGGCTGAGTGGGCAGAGCTGGTGAGGTCCAGGCCAGTTTGGGCTGTGTAAGGAGACCTTGCCTCAGAAATTAAATAAATAAATATTAGCCTATCATTCTTTTAATAAATATTCATTTAGTTTTTAAAAATTACAAGTTATATTCAAACCACCTCTGAGTTTAAGTGAGCTATTTCCTTTATTTTACCTAGTTTATGTAATGCGTAGCTTACTTGATAGAGTCCCTTGATTGCTGAAACCTTGGGTTCAATCCCCCAGCACTGCATTATTCCACTTAGCTGAAATCTTCTTCCTTGCTGGCTAGCCCTCATAGTGCCAGAAGGTACTTTACATTCTGCTAGGGAAGATTGTTATCAACTGTCTTGCCAGCTGTGGACCTTGGGTACAGTACTGCTGTTGGGCCAGAAAAAAATGTGCTCATTGATGTTAACAGTGACAATTCTGTTATGGTAATAGCCAACACAACTGCTTTCTCATTAGATTTAAGGCTTGCTAAGGAGTAAATTCACTTTTGGTACCTATGATGAGGATGCCAC